>NC_136410.1:188530733-189160733 GCF_051521515.1 Lactuca serriola
ATCATTGCTTCTCTCCTGTTTCCTCAAGAAGAGATTAGCAAGGCAAACACGAAAGAGTTGGAAGTCTTATGGTGCATGATTCACAAGCCCGAGGAAGTTCCTCACTTCGGGTGTTGGGTAATTCAGAAAATGCTTAGAAATGCTTTGAGCAATGGTGGCCAACTTCATTGTGGAGGCATGGTTTCTATTATAGCTGAACATCTTGGCCTCCATTTACCCAACAATCCAACCAACATAATTATGGGCCGTACTCGTTTATCACTTAATGTTATGGAGACCATGCATCTCTTTCACCGCAATTCCAATGGGGATGTTCATTGGACTGTTGATGGTAAAGAATATCTACGCATCGACAGCCGAAATAAGAAGATATTAGCCTTGGACAATGACATCCCATCAACCAATTGGCACCTCCAGTCCAACTTGGATGTTACTGCAACCCGTAGACCTCCGACCACCATTCCTAATCCTCCTGCTCCAACTACAACTACAGGTGCTTCCAGCTCATCTCGCCCTATTCCTTTTCCTAAACACAACCTTTACATGGGCGAATTTGCATGCTTAGACCGCCATTACACAAGATTACAGCAGGAGATAGGAGATATTTACACGGGCGTTGCTGAAAACACTTTAGAATTTCAGGATTATCGTAATCTTCAGGAAGAGCGTTGGGCCCAACAGGAGTTGAGGTGGGCTGAGTTCGATCAACGATGGATAACTCAAGTGCAACACAACCTCAATATCCACTATTTGATAAGTGACCTTCACCGAGTACTTGTCCTTCCACCACAACAACCACCATCAACATCTCAACCCCAGTGGCCCCCATATTATCCTACCGATTATCAGCCCTACTACCCTGCACAATTCCCACCACATCCACCACCGCCCAACCCTCAATAGGCTGGCTATGCCTGTCTCCAAGCATCGAGGCCGATGCTTATTTTAAGCTTAGGGAGGGGCATCCATCCATGCATAAATCCCGTTGCATGTAGGTTGCATGTAACTTTGTACATATTGCATTAATTTTCATTTTCTTTTTGATTTTCCTGCATAGAATTTTTAAAAAAAAAAAAAAACAAAAGATTTTCTTTCTAGTCTAGTTTTAATATTTTTGCATTGCATTCAATTTTTATTAAAAAAATTGTTGATTCAATCCCAGTTCTTCTCAAAACAGTTGAGCTGGTAAGTAAGATGTTTGCCTTGAGATTAGACTTGCTCTTTTTATTGAAAATCTAATAGCAAGCTAATTGCACACGAACACACATCCCGAAGCTACTTGTGCAAAACAGAAAGTGAGAAGATTGTCAACATTGGAGCATAACAGCAGGTATGAGTCAATTCTTTGGGACACATGACTGGTCTTATGAGTAGTAAATGCTCAATTGAACTCAAAACGCCAAATTCAAAAATTCCTAAAAAGAATATAAAATTTCAATGTCCCCAGCCTTCCATCGTTCTAAAAAGTTCTTTCTACTCATTCCCTTTTATATACCTTACTTGAGGACATATTTCCAACTATACCTACGGGTCTTTGCATGTTAACTTCAGTCCCCCGAAACATGTCTAGAAGCCCTCACGGTAATAGACCGTGAGATGTCCCACAATAGAAAAGCGAAGGACGAAAATATAAAGAAATAGACCTAGCAAATAAATTAATAAGAGTGTTATGTGTTATCTTAGTTAACAATTCTTTTAAAAAATATTATTATTTAGTTAATCTGTGACCTTTGGGACTTGAGCAAGTAAACTCTAAGGGGTGTTCTACACCTAATCGCCTAAAGCTAAATTGTTTGGGATTGATTGGGTTAAAAGTTCGCTACACGGGTTCCATAGAAATTCATGAACTTAATAATAACAAATAAAGCTAATCTGTGGCCTTTGAGGTTCGGGCAAGTAAACCCGAGGGATCTCTTTAAATCTAGCACACTAAGGTCATTTGATCTGGATGTGTTGGTTGGAAGCCCGTTACACGGATTTCAAAGAAAGCCATGAGCTTTATTTGTAGAAAAATGTAATTAGAAAGTTTGTATATATTTGTGTTTATAAATTAATTCAATAATATGTTTAGGAAAAATGCTTTGCTGCCAAAAGAATCCTTTGGACTTGGATTTGAACTTATGACATTGGGACTGAATGTTAATTACTTTGACTGGTGTAGGTGGTTTGGAATTTGTATCCAATTTGGGTAAATATTAGGGAATTTTTAGAAAATATTTTTTTTAGAAAAAGATTGTTGTTAATAAACAAATAGCTGGAATTGGTCATTGTTATATTTTGTGAAACAAAGATGATTGAGCATGTTTTGTCACATACAATTTCACGAGAGTAAGACCATAATTTGTTCCATGAATTGACCTGATGATATTGAGAGGGAACAAGTGTTGTGATCTTTGATTCTGTTTGCATTAGGGAGTGGCTAAAGTCTTATTTCTATGGTTATATAATTTGAGACTAAAGCGAAGTTTACTCAAGGCACGACTGGTACATTCTTAAATATGGTACAAAAACAGGGTTCATTGGGTTGGATTCTTTTTCATGTTTGTTTTGATTTCTTGCATTAAGTTTCACAAAGTTTTGACTTTGATTTTCTTTTCTTCTCCTTTATTTTATTTTCTCTAGTTAAAATTTTTCTTGTTCTTTCTTGAGGACAAGAAAGGTTCAAGCTTGGGGAGATTCGTTAGGTGCATTTCATGCATCCATTTTTGTAGTTTTACTCCATAAAAGTGCATTGCATTTATGTTTAAACTCATGAATGTTTCATATTTTTCGGGATTTTTCATGATGCAATTCCATTCACACACTTTTATGATATTTTAGTGACTTTTAGAGGTAGGATCTTAGTTGAGGTGATGAATAAGAGATATGGATGAAGTTTCGGGACTTGAGGAGCATCGAGGAGGAAGATATCAAGAAAATGAAGATTTTAGCTTTATAGAGATTTACACGGCCGTGTAAATGCAAGCCTTGTGTTTACACGGGCCGTGTAAACACATTCTACCAAGCATAGAACTTTGAAGGCCTGAACAAATTGAGCATTCTACTTTTTATATTTACACGTCCGTGTAAATGATAGTGTTAGTTTACACGGCCGTGTAAACGAGGTCGTCAGTTTAAAACAATTTAATTCCTTTCTAAAAAGAAGCAACCAGTTCCAGAAGAAAAGGAGGGTCGATTTTGTAAGTTCCAGAGGCGATTTTGGGGAGTATTTTGAAGACAATTGTTGCTTGAAAACACTTGGATTTCACTTTGTAAGACTTTAATTTCAATTTCTAGGTTTGTGCTTTGTTCTAGTCATGAGTGGCCAGAAACATAATTCTCCAACTTCATGTATTGACAATTATGTGTGTGAATTCAATCATTTGACTTGTTGTTTGTTTTAAATGCTATCTAGTGAATTTGATTTGGTTTTAATTGAAGGTTTGATTTCAATTCTAGTTCTTTTTGTTCAATTGAGTTAGGGTTGATTCATTCAGGTTATCTAAAATGCAAAATCTGTAATTGTTTTGTGATATAGAACAAGTAACAAACACTAGATTGAATTTTCCTAGAATAATTCTGGTGTAAATCAAATTCACACATTCTTACACTTCCAAGCTTATGAGGAGTAGTGAATGTTGTTGGTAGATTCGCATAAAGCATATGTAACATCCATAAAATTCAAGCCAATTTCAAACTTTTAAAACATTTCCAAAACCATCAACCATTACAAAACTTGTTTTCAAAATGTAACATATTAGAGTATCCTAGAAACAAAGTCCTAAAAAGTGAGGAGCTTGTACGATCACGCCTTTGCCTTGCCACGATCTCCTGATGTACATGAAACAATAAACTGAAACTATAAGCCCGAAAGCTTAGTGAGTTACCCCCAAAATACCCATACACACAACCATACACATAAAGCAATGAACAACATACTATGGGTCTAGTCAACCATTGGGTTGGAATACCTCTGGCCCTCAACCATCGGGTTGGAATGCCAACATACTACGAGTCCAATCATCCTCTGGATGGAATACTCTCGACCCACAACCATTGGGTTGGAATGCCCACACACCTACACATACAACAACTACTATGGTCCAATCATCCATCAGGATGGAATACCCCAGGCCCTCAACCATTGGGTTGGAATGCCAACCTACTATGAGTCCAATCATCCTCCAGATGGAATACTCTCGGCCCACAACCATCGGGTTGGAATGCCAACCTACTATGAGTCCAATCATCCTCGGGATGGAATACTCTCGGCCCACAACCATCGGGTTGGAATGCCAACCTACTACGAGTCCAATCATCCTCGGGATGGAATACTCTCGGCCCACAACCATCGGGTTGGAATGCCCAAATACGATGAGTCCAATCATCCTCGGGATGGAATACACTCGGCCTACAACCATCGGGTTGGATTACCCACATACTATAAATCAAACATGGGCACTTATATAAGATAATCATATAACAGTCTACAAGACAACATACTAGGGCCCTATCATCCTCGGGATGGGATACCCTCCACTACTGCTCAATCGTGTGCACATATAACAGGTAATCTCCTACTAGCATACAAACAGTCAGACCAAACTATAGGTAACTAAGCATAACCACATTCGATATACAAAGGTACCGATCTAACTGATCATAGTAGCATATAACCATCCTATCTAACAGGATGCCGAGCTAATATATCACAATAGTAACTATCTCAAACAACATATCAAAGGGCCGACTTTGGTGCCTTAGACCCTTGAGTATATTGAGGATAACTCACCTTGCAATTGCCGAACTAAAGAGATAAGATCAAATCCTCCAATCAGAGCCACAAACTCTACCACCTAGCACTATGATGGAACCATATCTTTAAGTGCTCAATTACCAGAATACCCTTGGAAGTCAAACTGGTCAACCCTTGGTCAATGTCAAAGTCAACAGCCGAGGTCAACAGTCCATGTTGACCTGACTCGCCGAGTGCACTATACTGACTCGTCGAGTTCTTCCAAAACTCACAGAGTCATGAAACCCTCGTTGACTCGCCGAGTTTCCAGGCAACTCGTCAAGTTCAAATGTGTCCAAAAGTCGGGGAAACCCCAGAAGACTCGTCGATTCATCTCCCAAACTCGCCGAGTTGAATCGAAACTCAAGACTCGTAACCCTAATGTGACTCGTCGAATCGGGCGGCCCGACTCACCGAGTTTCTTCGCCCTAATCCATAATCCAACGATTATGAGCTAACCAATTGTCCCAAGTTGTAGATCGAACCTTCTAGGCGATGCTTCTCACATAAAGGTGCAAACTTTACGTGTATGCAAGATGATTTTGGCTCAATACAAGCTAGGGAGAAGGTTCATGACAAGAATGCTCACAAACAAGCTAAAGGGATGATACTTTATGATTTCATGGACCAAGACAAGTCTAGATCTGAAGTTGCAACCTCAGATCTAGACCCAAAACACGAAAGGGATCCTAAACATGCTAAGTCGACCCAAATCTCATCCATGAATATATCTAGATGTAACAAGGTCAAGATAACGACTTGTTACCTTCAAACTGATGCCACTGAGCAGAGAAATCGAATCCACCAGCTCCTCTATGATCTTCTTAAACTCCAAGCCTTCTTCTTGCAATTGATTCAAAACACACTTTCCCTCCTTCAGACACTCAAAATGGGGGTTTGGATCGGTTAGGGATTCTTCTGGACGTCAATGGGTGATAAGGGGGCTAAGGTAAGGACTTAAGGTCCTTTAAATAGGGTGAAAACCCTAAAATTAGGATTTTCACTTTCCAACACCAACTCGTCGAGTCCAGCCGCCGACTCGGCAAGTTGGTTACTTAACACGTGACCAAAACCCGCTCCGACTCGACGAGTAGGCATACCTACTCGCCGAGTAGACTCCTTAATTTACACATAAGCCCCTAAAAAAAATACTTCTGAAGTTTGGGATGTTACATCATAATGCAATCTTTCCACCTAACTCTAAGAAATTGTTTAGATTAGATTGGTTAGATTAGAATTAATTAAAGATGTTATTTTAATTAATTAAAATGGTGAATGTTAATTGTTAGAGCTTGTTAGCATTCCTAATACCAACTTAGATAGAATTTAACAAATATCATTTCATATTTCGAATCACATTGCTAATTAGTCTTGCATAGAGTTGTAGTATTTTACAAATCTTGAGTTTATTTTATTTGAAAAATTGTTTACTCATAGCTTCAGTCTTTGTTTGAATTAAACCCCCCTCTTTTGTGATCTCATTTGTAGCTTACGCAAAAAGGGTATAAGCACTTATGTCTTGTCTCTGTGGATCGACCCTACTTACCTTGTATTACCTTTTTAGTACAAAGTAATAGTGTTTAAGGAGTTATTTTACCCCCTTAATTTGTTGGCTTGACACGCCTAACCGTCATCCAAAGATCTCATCTTTTTGATGATGTCTTGGCAGGTTGAGCACCAAAGGTGAGTTACACTGTGAATGATCGAGAAAATAATATGGCTTATTATCTCACTGATGGTATATATCCTTCCTGGGCTGCCTTTGTCAAGTCAATAAGTTTTCCACAACTTCGAAAACACAACTTGTTCGTTGAACGTCAAGAGGCGGCTAGAAAAGATGTTGAACTAGCATTTGGAGTTTTACAAGCTCGTTTTGCTTTTTTTCATCGCCCTTGTCTTGTGTGGGATAAAGATATGATGGGGAAAATTATGATCGCATGTATCATTATTCATAATATGATAGTTGAGGATGAACGACACACATATCTTTATTATTATGATCCATCAAAATTTATAACTACAGAAGACGAAGAATCTTTTGAATACTCTACTCAACGAATTGGAGATCTATCTTGTTATATGACCAACAGGGCACAAGTTCGCAATAGAGAAGCTCATAATGCTCTAAAAAACTATTTGAGTGAACATATATGGAAAAAATTTAGCACTGAAGAATAATTTAGTAGTTTGCATATTCTGTATTTGTAACTTATTTTATCTATTTTATTAAGTATGTCTCATGAATGTAAAATATTTTTTTATCTATTTTTATTTAATTTTACGTTTAAAATAAGTAATTTATTTGTTTCAAAATAAAATATTTATTTTTAATATTTCTAGTAGTTTTTAGTAAAAGAAAAATTAAATTAAGTTATATTTTTTTAAATAAAAATGGGTTTGGATCGGGTTGCTAAGGGTGTAAAAAATTAGATTGGAATGAATTGTATAGGTGGAAGAGAGAGAAATTAATTTTTTATTAGAAAAGTTGGGTTGGGTTGGATTGCTAATGAGGGTAGTCTTAGAAATCAATTATATGATTGGGTCAGATCAAAATAGTGACTTTTTAGTTCCAATTTAAAGAAAAAAAATAAAAAGACCAACAAGAAAAATGTTTAATTACACCTTAGCGTTGTCACGAGGTTTCCTTAATTAATGTGAGAATGTTGGAATGCTAATGCTACATCTTATTCGAAGTTTGCATAAGCTACTGATAGAAGAGTTTTAAAGTTCACATAACTTATAATGTTTTGAAGGCTTTCAAAGTTCGAACAACTCACAAAATATTAAAACACTACATCTGTTACCGATTTAAAGAGTTTCAAAACTCACATAACACTAGGGGTGAGCATTTGGACCTATGGATCGGACCGAACCGGTGAACTGGACCAGACCAGACAGTTTTTTGGACCCCCAGGCCGATTCTTGGTTCTATGATTTCAGCAAAACTGGTCCGGTCCGCCCGTTCCAGGTAAAAACCGATTTTGGACTGACTTATTTTTTTTAAAAAAAATTGTATTTTGTAAATTTTTTTAAACAAATATATCTCATTCGTTTTACGTTGGATTGACATGCGGTTTTTTCCAATGTGTACTTTAAAGTTTGTAGATGATTTTAGACTATAATTTTGTTGTTTTGGTGTTATATTTTTACAATCCTTCAAAGATGAGATATCAAACCTGAAACATTTCAATGTTTTAACAATAAATTTAAACTTTTGTATTCTGTGAATTTTTTTAAACAAACATATTTTCATTCGTTTTAAGTCGGATTAACATGCGGTTTTTCTAACGTGTAATTTAGAGTTTGTAAATGATTTTAGACTATAATTTTGTTGTTTCGGGTGTTATATTCAATGAGTTATAATCCTTCAAAGATGAGATATCAAAGCTGAAACATTTCAGATTTTCAGTAAAAATTTAAACTTTTGTATTTTGTGAAATTCTTTAAACAAGCATATCTCATTCGTTTTAAGTCGGATTGACATGTGTTTTATTCCAACGTGTAATTTAGAGTTTGTAGATGATTTTAGACTATAATTTTGTTGTTTTTGGTGTTATATTCAGTGATTTACAATTCATCAAACAAATGGTATAAATATAAATAATCAAGTTTGACCGGTCCAAATGGCACAATAAACGAAAACGTATTCATTTTTACGAGTTGTACTGTATCAAACCCAAAAGAGTATGCATTTTAATGAGTTGTAACGTATGAAACCCAACAACATATCTGTTTTAACTTGTTGTATCAAACCCAAAAACGCATTTAAACAAATTGTATTGTATGCATATAAAGTTGTATCGGTCCAAACGGGTCCAAGAACCGGAAACCCGAACCTGGACCCGATAAGTCTCAACTGGTCCGATCCATTCCGGTTCAAATGCTCTCCCCTACATAACATATCCATCCAGAGACTTAAAAAGTTCAAATTATTCATAAAAGTAAAAAATTCACAAAATTCAAAACTTAAACAAAATCTCAAAAGTACTTGATTTCGAAAAATCGCATAACCTGCTGACAACATAATCATTTAAATAGTAAATTACAAAAACACACGAAGTTCACAAATTAATTGTTACATGATTTTTTAATCACATATAAGTAAAAATTAAAATTAATAAACAAAAATTGGGTGATGCCTTGGAAATTTAGTTTAGTAGTTGACATCGTCACAACAAATTAAATTTCTAGTTATTGAATCAGAGCAGACATAATAAATGCATAAACATCTACAACACTTTATATAGTTAAAGACGCAATAAAAACATCTCAGAGAAAAAGGTAAGAACTTAAATAACTTATATAAAATATCCCATTGTAAAAAAAAGGAAAAACTAACTTGGGCCTTAGCCCGTAGGCGAATAATGGGCTAAGGAAAGAAAATGGAAGACGTGGGCGGTGTAACAGGAGTGGGAAAAAGAAGAACCAAAGAAATTGGGATTCGAAAAAGTTGTGACTAGTCAAATAAAAATGCTTGACTTTTTAGATAACCCTTATGTTAATTAAGAGACTAGTGATCTCTCTCTCTCTCTCTCTCTCTCTCTATATATATATATATATATATATATATATATATATATATATATATATATATATATATATATATATATATATATATATATAATAGAGAACCATAATTAATAAGATACCAAAGAACCAATCGTGAACGTCGGAATTTATAATGATCAACAGCCAATGAAATAGATGTACACATATACATTGGACTCACACACACCAATTTTTATGGCTATTTTATTGGAAGTCTCACATTGGTAAAAGAAAAAAAAAGGTAAAAATAAAATAAAATAATTACGATATGAAAGATGTATGTATACTCATTTTTAGTCAATTTATGTAATCTAATTGTCAATCATTTCATCTTTTTCAACTTAGGGGCAATATGGTCTTTTCTGAAGTAAATGAAGTGGAAAAGGGTAAAATGGCAGTTTTCAAACATGTATAACATAGCAATGTACATTCAATTTCTTGTTTTCAAATTAAGGGCATTATGGTCTTTTCTGCAGTAAATGAAGTTGATAATGAGGTAACATTGTCGTTTTAAATAATATAATTTAGAAAAAAAATATCGAAAACTATATCATAGACTATAGTAGAAGTTTTATTATTCAGAATACATAAAAAAAAACTAAAAAAAATACAAATAGCAATGTACATTTAGTTTTTTGTTTTCAAATTAAGGCCATTATGGTCTTTTCTACAGTAAATGAAGTTGATAATAAGGTCACATTATCGTTTAAAAATTTGTATAACAGTTGTTAATTTTAGAAAATATAATTATATATAAGATATGTATAAAGCATTGAAAGTAAAATAATATAATGAGAAAAAAAATCGAAAACTATATTATAGACTATAGCAAAAGCTTTATTATTCAAAATACATAAATAAATAAAAAACCAAATAGCAATGTACATTAAGTATATTGTTTTTGATACTATAATTATACACAAACAACAATGAAGGGGAAACAGTCAAATACCTACCGATAATAGGTAAAGTGTATTGTTGCTATGAATCGAAATGAAGGCGATGTAAATAGTAAAATAGTAAAGTACATATAGAAGCAGAAAGTACATTCATAGATATTGGAATGTAAATATTGTACATATGCATTAACCTAGTTTTAGCCCATGGGCCCGTAGGGTTTCATATGTCTAGGGATCCTGCATCTTTATATACACTGACATCTTCTTGTAATATGTGTACAATTAACAAGGTTATTTTCACCCTAAATCTATTTTCGGTTTTACATGGTATCAGAGCGAGGTTTAGGGTTGGAGGGTTTTTGCATTGAGAGATTACTGATCACGAAGTACTATTCATCGGTACTGTTCATCAGTGTTCCACCACCTTGTGAGTGCACCGTTTTCTGATTAGGGCATCCTGTGAGTGCTGTTCTCTTTTCTTATTTGTTTCTAGTTCGTAAAGATGTCTGGAGGAGACAAATCATCTAGCAACAGTGGTCCACGAGTACCTGAGTTGCTTCAGGTAATTGCTCGACTCACCGACAACAAACTTAATGGCTCCAATTTCTTTGAGTGGAACAAAACTATTCGGATCTACCTCTGAAGCATGGGAATGGCTTCTCATCTCACATCTGATCCCCCCAAAGGTGATGGTTCTGATTTGTGGCTACAAAGTGATGCCTGTTTGTATTTGCAGATTGTCAATACTATCGAGCCTTCTGTCTCTTCTCTGGTTAGTCACTGTGAATATGTGAAAGAACTTATGGACTATCTTAACTTCTTATATTCTCGACAAAGCAACATCTCACGAATCTATAGTGTTTGTAAGTCCTTTCATCGTGGGGAACAACAAGATTGATCACTCACCACTTATGTCATGGAATTTAAGAAAGTATATGAGGAGCTCAACTCTCTTCTTCCCTTGAGTGCTGATGTCCAAGCCATGCAAACTCAGAGAGAACAAGTGGCTGTAATCAGTTTCTTGACTAGTTTGCGATGAGAATTCGACTCTATAAGATCTCAGTTTTTGAATGATCTGACATTCCTTCTGTAACGACCCAAATTTCAAGGCCAAAAATTTCTTTTTTTGAATTAACGCATTTAATAAACATTTTACCAAAGCCTTGTCAATAAAACATTCCATTACAAAATCATAATGTTGTATTTCAAACCATAACATCATAAGTATTGAAAATCAGAGTACAATCCCAAAAACTTCTTGCGGTTACATATACTTTCTGGAGGTCACACACACTTCAGAAACAATATACTTTCTGGAGTGTCAGGGTTACATATACTTTCTGGAGGTCACACACACTTCCAAGTTTCCCGGTTTCATCCAGGCCCTCCTTGGTTCGAATACGGATCCTCTGCTTTAAGTAGTACGGGCCCATACTACCTTCCACATCTATCCTTACTTTCCTCAAGATTTGCTTCGACTTCACTAAGTCCCTTTTTACCGATACCCTTTCCACTGAATTAACGCATTTAGTAAACATTTTACCAAAGCTTTGTCAATAAAACATTCCATTACAAAATCATAATGTTGTATTTCGAACCATAACATCATAAGTATTGAAAATCAGAGTACAGTCCCAAAAATTTCTTGCGGAAACATGTGTGTGTGTGTGTGATGCGCTGCTACACCGCCGACTCCTTCCCCTTCGACGAAGAGGTGCCTGAAACCAAAACCAAAACTGTAAGCACAAAGCTTAGTGAGTTCCCCCATCATACCACATAGCATACAATATCGTCGGTATCTTTCAACTGATAACCTTCATCGGTATCTTTCAACCGGTAACCATGATCGATATCTTTCAACCGGTAACAGGATACTATTTCACCCCTACCACTAGCATACAATCAACAGATATAAGCATACAGTCAGGCATATCCGGGTACTGACCTACCCTTAGGTCCTAAGGACCACTGTCAGGGAAACTAATCCCTACCATACACATAACATAAACCCAGATAAACCTCATAACCAATACATAACCAGACCAAGATAATTATCATAAAAACCGTAATCTTCTAAATACCCCTTTTTGGTGGGCCGACATTGTGGCCTTAGACCCACCCCTACTGGAAGGTAACTCACCTCAATGTCGTGCAGTGTCTGAACTAGCCTCGGCGCACAAGTCGACTCCCTACGACTCCTCGATTCCTACATGACAACCTACAAGTCAACACACATCACATACAACCCTAAACAGGGTCAGTCCAAGTTCAGTCAAAGTCAACATTCAGTTGACGTGACTCGCCGAGTTGGCCTACCAACTCGTCGAGTCCATGCTTCTCTAATCCCACACAAAACCCCGACTCCACTCGTCGTGTCTAGCAAAACTCGACCGGTTCTCCTTCAATCATAACATCGGGACCATCTTCATTCGACTCGCCGAGTTCCTTCTTGAACTCGCCGAGTTCATCTTCAACTTAAGAACTTGTCCAGTCTATGACTCACCGAGTTGTATGAACAACTCGTCGAGTCCATCTTCAAAGATTGGGAGATTGCTATGGAGTCGCCGAGTCGCTCATACCACTCGCCGAGTCCCATGACTTCCAGGTCCCTTTTCGCATCTAAACCCACAAGGGACTTCCTTCCTTACACTTACCCATTCACAAAAGGGGGGGGGGGTTGGTGCACAATGGTCACCGACTCGTCGAGTGCCAAGAGCAACTCGCCGAGTCCAACCTTGACCAACTCCATATAGTCGATTTAAATGAGGCCTAACACACCAAAACCATAGATCTATCCTCCTAATGTCCATTTTATACGTAAAGTTCCAAGCCTGAGGCACATGCATGGGGTTTTTAGCTCAAAAATCCGTATAAAGTGTCCTACAATGTGCATGGAGCTCTCATGGCCCTAAAGTTGGCACCTTTGTGCCATGAGACCCTTCTTACGGCCCAGATCTGAAGGCTAGAGTCCACATAGCACCCTTTAAATCCGAAAATGGCTTTAAAGCCCTTAATGCACCCAAGATCTACAATCTAAAGATGAACAACCAAATGGAAGACCAAAGCAGGGGCATTTTACCTTGATTAAGCTGGAGATGGAATGAGATTTCTGGATCCACAAGCCCCAAGTCGAATACTCAAGCTCCTCTTCTTCCTTCCAAGCTTCACAAGTCAACAAAAGCACCAAAATGGCCTTAACACATACACACAAATGGCTAGGGTTTCGATATGCAGCTCTAGGGAGTGTTAGGGACAAGGGAGGCTTCGTTAAGGTGTTTATATAGGGTGCAAACCCTCATATTAGGGTTTTTGTCCAGACAGCACGGACTCGTCGAGTCCGGTCTCTGACTCGCCGAGTCAGCCACTTAACTCCCGTGTCCAAGCCGTTTCTACTCGACGAGTTGGGCCACTAACTCGCCGAGTTCCAGGCTAAAATGCCAAATACTTAATTAAAAAATACGTACCAGGAACCAGTTGTTACAAATCTCCCCCACTTATTTTAGACTTCGTCCTCAAAGTCTGCTGCTTGTTCCTGTAAAAGCTCTGGATAAAGCTCCATCATCTCATCCACCGGCTCCCAAGTCCACTCCGAGCCCTTTCGGTGCTGCCACTGCACCTTTACCAGCTCCACTCTCTTGTTCCTCAGATCCTTTAACTTCCCGTCAAGGATCGCCACTGGCCGCTTGATGTAGTTCAGGCTGTCATCAACCTGAATGTCCTCTAAAGGAACCACTGCTGAATCGTCCACCAAACATTTCCGCAACTGGGAGATGTGAAAGGTGCTATGAATCTGACTGAGTTCAGCTGGCAGATCCAGCTTGTATGCCACCTTGCCCGCTCTGGCTACAACCTTGAAAGGTCCAATATACCTAGGGCCCAACATGCCCCTCTTCCTGAATTGAATGACACCCTTCCAAGGTGACACCTTTAGGAGGACCATATCCCCGACCTGGAATTCCAAGTCAGATCGGCGCTTGTCGGCATAACTTTTCTGCTGACTCTGAGCAGTCTGAAGCTTGCTCCGGACCTGCTGAATCCTCTCTGTAGTCTTGAGTACCACTTCGGTACTCCTCATAACCCTATGACCAACCTCACCCCAACATATCGGGGTCCTACACTTCCTCCCGTACAACATATCGAAGGGAGGTCGGTCAATACTCGCGTGATAGCTATTGTTGTACGAGAAATCAGCAAAAGGAAGGTAAGTATCCCAAATACCTCCGAATTCTAAGACAAACACCCGCAACATATCCTCCAAAGTCCGGATGGTCCGCTCACTCTGTCCATCAGTGTGCAGGTGAAAGGCGGTGCTAAAATGCAGACGAGTACCCAGCTCGCCATGAAACTTCCTCCAAAACCTGGAAGTGAACCGCACATCCCTGTCTGAAATCACAGAAACTGGCACATCGTGCCGCGCCACCACCTCCCGGATATAAATATCGGCCAACGTTTCGGCCGAAATTACTCTCCTGAATCGGGATAAAATGGGGGCTCTTGGTCAATCGATCGACGATGACCCAGATCGAATCCACTCCCCGCGCGGTCTTGGGAAGCTTAGTGATAAAATCCATCATGATATCTTCCCATTTCCACAACGGAATATCCAACGGCTGGATCTTGCCGTGAGGTCTATGATGCTCGACCTTGACCTTCCTGCAGGTCAAGCACCGCTCTACGTACCATGCCACATCCCGCTTCATACAAGGCCACCAATAGTCCAGACGAAGATCCCTATACATCTTCGTTGCCCCGGGGTGAATGGAGAATCGAGATTTGTGCGCCTCCTCCATCAATACCTGGCGTACACCCCCATGATACGGGACCCACACCCTATGGTGCAGAGTCAACAACCCCCAGCTGTTATAGTCAAAGGAGGAAACCTGACCCACAATTCGCTTGCTCTTCCGGTGTTCCTCCTTCATGGCCTCCCGAATCCGCTCCAACAACGGAGTCACCACCATCATCCTCAGGCAAATATCCTTGATCGGCACTACCTTGCGGATAAGCGCGTCGGCCACCACGTTGGCCTTACTCGGGTGATAAAGGTGTTGGAATAGTGTCTAAGGCTGCAACTATATTAGGCAAGTATTTGACCCGATTGTGCATGGTCCTTTTGGGTTGCCTTCACCATAGCAACTTGATAGGATGATTTATTATGAGAGAATAAATATTATTAATATATTATGAAAATAATATAAGGAATAATAATATTGTTATTTGATTAATATAAGTCATAGATTAATTTGTATTAATTTGGTGACTTAAAGAGATTAATTAAATAAGAGGGTATAAATTGTCATTTGTTTGATAGTTACACTTTGGGCTGTAAATCCTTCTTGGATAGAGGATGGAAGGATTCTAGGGCTTGGGATAGCCTCAAATTCGTCCAAGGCTTAACATGGAAAGGATTTGGATTTCTTTAAGGAAAGATTATCCAACTAGGGTTTAAGGGTGAAACCCTAGGAGCCTTACAAGTATAAATAGACCCCTAGGGCAAGAGAAATCGGCACCTCTGCTAAAGCAAAGAAACCCTGGCCAATTTCTAGCCCCTCTCCTCTCTCTCTCAAATCATCCTCCTTTCTAGTTGGTGTTTGTAAGCCATTAGAGGAGTGACAATTGTGACTCTAGAGCTCCAAGACAACAAGATCAAAACAAGAGATTCAAAGGTAAACTTCTAGATCTGATTTTGTATTGTTATTATACCTAATTAGTCATTAGAAGTCTTGGATTCAAAGCATGTTTAATTAGAGAAACCTAGATCCAAGCATTAGGGTTTGCATGTGCACATAGGAATGTTCATATGGCTAAAACCCATCAGTGGTATCCGAGAATAGATTGGTTTCTATTAAATTGTTGCTTGTTTGTTTGAATCTTGCTTGAAAAATTCGATTTTTATGTTTCTGAGTCATGGACTCGGCGAGTCCCATTGTGGACTCAGCGAGTTGGCCTGAGTCGGCGAGTCCCATGGTGCACTCGGTGAGTCCAAGCGTCAGGAAGGGCCAGATTCGGGATTTTTTGATATTTATCTTATGGAAACTTGCCTTTATCATATTAGATCAACCCTAATCCGATTTTTTGATATATATGACTATAATCTTGATCTAATTAAAGAGATTTATCAGTTAATAAAATATTTAATTTCCTTATGTGATAGTTAGTTAATTATTTTGATTAAATTGATAAATTATTATGCAAGAAATCTTAAATAAATCAAATATAGATAATTATGGAATTAATTGTTAATTGAGATTATTTGTTATTTGATCCTCCACGTTTTAAATGTTTAAAACTTGTCCTCAAGTTTTGAAATTTATGTTTTGTGATTAAAAGTTTTTAATTTAGAAAATTTAAATTTCAAACCCTAGAATTTTACAAGTTTAAAATACAACCCTATACTAATATAATATTACAAGATTAATATATATATATATATATATATATATATATATATATATATATATATATGTATAACTAAAATGCTAGTCTTACCGTTAGTAGCCCTCATTCACGAAGCCGATCTATAAGGTGGGTATAAGGTTGCGGCCTATAAAAGGCGCGTAATGGGTGTACACTCACACCCACCGCTTGCTTGATTGGTGGAGGGTCGTTAGCCGAACGGGTAGGATAGGGCAACCTCATCCTCTCATTAAAAGTATAATATGAAATACAAAGTAACTACATGCTTTTAAAATTTCCCAATCTTAGTTACTTTAGGAAAAGTGAATTGATGCAATCCCATGAAATTACACTTTGCACACTTGCTAAGAAGTTAGTGGAGCGTGTGTGGTTTACCGACACACTAATTGGTTCTAAGCAAAGGTGGCAAAGGGTGATTCATTGTTTATCATAGTTCGATGGAGTGTGTGTGGTTTACCGGCACATCGAATTGGTGATCGTTACAATGAAGGCACCATGTGAATTTGCATGGTAATTCACACCCACTTTGTGATCCTCGGTATCCCAGTCACAAACGAGAGGGGCATATCGAGATTTAAATATGCCATTGAAATGTTTCAATGAATCTCATCTAAACCTAGGAATTCTCAAATTCATTTAGAACTTAAGTTAGGTTTTCATGGTGGAGAATTAGTGAATCGTCATTCACTTACCTTCAAATTGTTTGCATGTTAGATTACGGCATCCCTTTTCTAATATGTAAATATTGTTGTTGGATCCTAGCCCTAATTTTTCTTATTGGGTGATAATTAGGGATTCATATTCTAATCTATCTTTGTCCTTTCTATTTGTAGATGTCGAACGCAAACAACGCTGTTGCTAGTTCATTCACATTGATGAGCCTTTGTCAAAAGGTCACCTTCGATGGAACGAACTTTAGCGAATGGATAAGATACATTCGCACTATTGCTCGCTATGAGGATAAGGATTATGTCCTCGATGAGAAGCTCGAGAAGATCAACCCTGAAATTGCTACTCCGGCTGAAATGACCGCTTTTGAAACTCACGAGCGAGATGCAACGAAGGTACATTGCATCATGATAGCCACTATGAACTCCGAATTCCAAAAGTCCTATGAGAACATGTACCCGTACGAGATGCATCAAGACTTATTTGAGAGATACCACCAAAACGCGAGACAAGAGCGTTATGAGATTTTCACTAACATGATTTCCGCTAAGATGGGTCATGGAGAGTCTCTTACCGTGCACCTTTAAAAGATGCAAAGGTATGTCGACCGTCTTCGCAAGTTGAATGTTGACTTTGGGGAAGACTTGGTGATCGACATGGTGCTTCACTCTTTGCCTCCAAGCTACAATCAATTTAGGATGACCTACCACATAAATAAAGAGGAGGTCACCCTTAGCAAACTCCAAGGTCTCTTGAGGGTTGCTGAGAGCAACTTCAAGGACAAGTCTGTTGCACCAACTCCCAATCCACCTGCTGCTCCTGTCTTGGCTATTGGACAAGGAAAGGGAAACAAGAGGAAGGCTTCGTCTAAGAAATATCGCAAGGTTAAAGCCCGAGATGGTGCCTCTTCTAGTGGGACCAAAGTTGATCCTGCTAAACCCTGCCCTAACCCAAAGGAGGCAGAATGCCACCACTGCCACAAGATAGGACATTGGAAGAGAAGCTGCCCAGAGTACCTGCAAGCCATCAAGGAAGGAAAGATCAAGCCGTCTTTCGCAGGTATATACACAATTAAATCTAATGATTCATCTCATGCTATTTCTTGGGTTCTTGATACCGGTTGTGGTTACCACATTTGTTCTAATGTGCAAGGACTAAGAAGAAATAGGGATGTTGAGGCCGGAAGAATTAATCTAATCATGGGGAACAGAAGATCGTCGCCTGTGACCAAGATTGGAGTATATTCTTTAGTGCTTAGGAATGGTTTAATTTTAGATTTGAACAATTGTTGCTATTCGCCAGAAATGGCTAGAAACATCATTTCATTTCATGGTTTGTTTAGACAAGGTTTTAGATTTTCTTTTAATAATGAGAATGGTTCTATTTTGGCTTATCTAAATGATGTCTTTTATTTTGAAGCTATACCATGTAATGGAATTTATGAAACTGTGATGATTGTTGATAACTTAGGAAATGATGTTTTGAACATAGATTCTTCCAATAGTATGGATAGAGCATGCTTGTGGCATTGTCGTCTTGGACATGTCAACAAGAAACGCACAACCCAACTCCAAAAGGATGGAGTGTTGGAGTCATTCGACCTTAGGGAAGATGACACATGCGAGTCTTGTTTACTTGGAAAGATGACCAAGTCACCCTTCACAAGTACATGTGAAAGGGGTGAGGGTCTATTGGACCTAATACATACCGATGTATGTGGACCGTTTAGATCAACCATGAAGGATGAGAACCACTTCTATGTGACTTTTACCGATGACTATAGTAGATATGGGTATATCTATTTAATCAAGCAAAAGTCAGAAACTTTTGAAAAGTTCAAAGAGTTCAAGAATGAAGTGGAGAATCAATTGGGAAGGAAAATCAAGATGCTTCGATCCTATCTAGGAGGAGAGTACCTAAGTCTTGAATTCCACGATTATCTCAAGGAGTGTGGAATAGTTTCACAATTGACGCCACCTAGGACACCACAATTGAATGGTGTGGCAGAAAGGCGTAATCGAACCTTGTTGGACATGGTTCGCTCTATGACGAGTCGTGCTTCACTACCTATCTCTTTTTGGGGGTATGCCTTAGAGACTGCCGCCCATATCCTTAACCGAGTCCCTACTAAGAAGGTTGCCAAAACACCTCACGAGATGTGGACAGGGAAAGCTCCCTCGTTAACACATATCGAGTTTTGGGGTTGCGAGGCTTTCGTAAGACGAGATACTCACGACAAGCTCGAACCTCGTAGTGAGCGATGTATTTTCATCGGCTACCCGCAAAAATCCTTTGGATATCTCTTCTATAGACCGAAGGACAATGTTGTCTTCGTTGCGAGGAGAGGAGTTTTCCGAGAACGAGAACTCATAGGCCAAGGAGACAGTGGGAGGCAAATCGAGCTTGAAGAAATTCAAGAGTCGATAGATGAAGGAACCTCTACCGCTGGCACTCAACCCGAGGAGGAAACTCCGGTTGAACCAATTGACGAGTCCTTACCTCTTAGACGTTCCGAAAGAGTTAGGGTTCAACCCCAGTTTTATGGTTTTCATATTACTACTGAAGGGGACACGTATATTAGTGATGGTACACTAATAAACCTTGATGAACCTAATAGCTATAAGGAAGCCATGGCAGGCCCGAAGTCTGTGAAATGGAAAGAGGCAATGGATAGCGAGATCCAATCCATGTATGATAACCAAGTTTGGAATTTGGTTGATAATGTGCCCGGACGTAAGACCGTTGGGTGCAAATGGATCTTCAAGAAGAAGACTGACGTGGATGGAAACGTACACACATATAAAGCGCGATTGGTCGCGAAGGGCTTTACTCAAACTCCCGGAGTTGACTATGATGAGACCTTCTCACCAGTTGCGAAGATAAAATCTATTAGAGTGATGCTAGCGATTGCCGTATTTCATGATTATGAGATTTGGTAAATGGATGTCAAGACCGCTTTCCTTAACGGAAAGTTGGCTGAGGATGTTTACATGGCTCGGCCAGAGGGGTTTGTGGATCCGAAGCATCCAAATAGAGTGTGTAAGCTTGAGAAGTCCATTTATGGACTTAAGCAAGCATCTCGCAGATGGAATCTTTGCTTCGATGAGAAAGTCAAAGAGTTTGGATTTGTACGAAGCGAAGATGAATCGTGTGTATATGTCAAAGCCAGTGGGAGTATAGTAAGCTTCCTCGTTCTATATGTCGATGACATATTACTCATAGGAAACGACATCCCGACTCTGCAAGAGGTTAAGTCCTGGCTCGGGAAGTGCTTCACTATGAAGGACCTCGGAGAGGCTTCCTATATCTTGGGAATAAGGGTAGTAAGAGAGAGAAGTAAGAGACTAATAGGACTTAGTCAGAACACTTACTTAGAGAAGGTACTAAAACGTTTTAGTATGGAAAACTCGAAGAAGGGAGAATTACCGATACAAAGTAATGCCAAGTTGAGTAAGACTCAAAGTCCGAGTACCGAAGCTGAAATTGCAAAAATGAGCCGAGTACCATACGCTTCCGCAGTTGGCTCAATCATGTACGCTATGACTTGTACTCGCCCTGATGTAGCCTTTGCCTAGAGCATGGCTAGCAGATATCAAGGGAACCCTGGCAGAGCTCATTGGAATGCAGTGAAGAATATCCTTAAGTACCTTCGGAGGACGAAGGAATGGTTCTTAGTCCTCGGAGGGAGTGATGACTTGAAGGTGCGAGGGTATAGTGACGCCAACTTTCAAACCGACAGGGACAACTACCGTTCGCAGTCGGGCTGGGTCTTTACCCTGAATGGGGGAGCAGTGACTTCGAAAAGTTCCAAGCAGGAAACCGAAGCTGATTCAACGTGCGAATCAGAGTACATTGCAGCGAGCGAAGCGTCGAAGGAGGCAATATGGTTGAAGAACTTCATAGGTGATCTTGGAGTTGTACCCGCCATAAAGGAGCCCATGGAGATTTTCTGTGATAATGAAGGAGCGGTTGCCTGGACCAAGGAACCGAGAGATCATGGTAGATCACGACACATCGACAGAAAATACCACTTTATTAGACATCGTGTAGAAGAAGGACAACTCGTAGTAAAGAGGATATCATCAGAAGATAACCCAACAGATCCACTTATGAAGGGACTGAGTAGGGTTAAGCACTTACAACATGCTAGGAGTATTGGGCTGAAGGATGATATTAGCGTAGATTAGATAGTATTAGAAACGTGTAATTGATAAATGTAATTAACATTTGATGATTAAATAAAGGAGTTTTATTTATGAGTAATGTTACTGTCTTATGTTAATTGTTTAACTGTTGTTTCATTTTGCATGTTTTGACTTCCAGAATAATTGAATTTATTAAGAATAATCGAATTATTCAAATTGTCCATAATCGTTCATTTGTTGGAAGTAGATATGAATGAAGATTGTCGTGAATTGGTGCATAGATTGTCTAAATGGTATTAGACATGGCAAAAGATTGCTGCGACATTCATGAGTGCTTATGAACTGGTTTTGAGCATTGGAACAAACCCGCGCTTGCTGGAATCACCTTATGGAATATGATATATAAAAGGGTGATCGCAAGACGATAATATCATATACTCTTAAAACCTAGATATATGGTTTGTTATTTGTTAATTGATTATACATTGATAATGTGAAAACACATTGGTAACTCGATGTTATAAAACGCATTGTTGTGTATAGTTGATTAATGAATAAGTAAATGCATATAAGTTGAAGTTTATCTGTAACTTTTATCCTAAGAAGGTAAAAGCGATATCTCGGCCGCTCGATGATTTGATTTGACTTATGTGCCAGGCCCGGTCAGAACTGAATTGATGTGTTCGATTAAGTTCTATGTCAAATGAATCGGAAACCTAAATGCTAGACTAATCATTCCATAGAATTGTCAGCATGATATCTAACAGAGAACTGTACGATCCCTTATCTAAAGGACAAGATTGATTAGATCAGAGTTTGACAACGTCCTTGAGAGCTATGATTGCAAATCGAATTGTACTTGTGCATATAGTTACTAGACTTATCTAAGTGGGAGACTGTTGGAATAGTGTCTAAGGCTGCAACTATATTAGGCAAGTATTTGACCCGATTATGCATGGTCCTTTTGGGTTGCCTTCACCATAGCAACTTGATAAGATGATTTATTATGAGAGAATAAATATTATTAATATATTATGAGAATAATATAAGGAATAATAATATTGTTATTTGATTAATATAAGTCATAGATTAATTAGTATTAATTTGGTGACTTAAAGAGATTAATTAAATAAGAGGGTATAAACTGTCAATTGTTTGATAGTTACACTTTAGGCTGTAAATCCTTCTTGGATAGAGGATGGACGGATTCTAGGGCTTGGGATAGCCTCAAATTCGTCCAAGGCTTATCATGGAAAGGATTTGGATTTCTTTAAGGAAAGATTATCCAACTAGGGTTTAAGGGTGAAACCCTAGGAGCCTTACAAGTATAAATAGACCCCTAGGGCAAGAGAAATCGGCACCTCTGCTAAAGCAAAGAAACCCTGGCCGATTTTTAGCCCCTCTCCTCTCTCTCAAATCATCCTCCTTGCTATTTGGTATTTGTAAGCCATTAGAGGAGTGACAATTGTGACTCTAGAGCTCCAAGACAACAAGATCAAAACAAGAGATTCAAAGGTAAACTTCTAGATCTGATTTTGTATTGTTCTTATACCTAATTAGTCATTAGAAGTCTTGGATTCAAAGAATGTTTAATTAGAGAAACCTAGATCCAAGCATTAGGGTTTGCATGTGGACATAGGAATGTTCATATGGCTAAAACCCATCAAAAGGATCTCGCAATCGTAATTCTTTACCACATCCATCCATCGACACTGCCTCATGTTTAGATTCGGCTGATCCATGAGGTACCTCAAACTCTTATGGTCCGTGTAGATAGTAAAACGAACCCCATAGAGGTAATGACGCCAAATCTTGAGGGAGAAAACAACAGCCCCCAACTCCAAATCATGCGTCGGGTAGTTGGCCTCGTGAGGCTTCAGCTGCCTCGACGCGTTGGCGATGACATGCCCTCTCTGCATCAGAACTGCACCCAAACCTGAGATGGACGCATAATAATACACAACAAAATCCTCCATGCCCTCTGTTAGGGCTAAGATTGGCGCCTCGCACAATCTCTGTCTCAGAGTCTCGAATGCAGCCTGCTGCTCAGGCCCCCAATGGAAGACCACAACTTTCCTTGTTAGCCTAGTCAGGGGTACGAATTTCTTGGAGAAATCCTGGATGAATCTCCGATAGTATCTGGCTAATCCTAGGAAACTCCGAATCTCGGATGGAGACTTCGGAACCTCCCATATCATGACGACCTCCACTTTGGCCGGGTCCACTAAAATCCCGTTCTGGTTGACGAGGTGCCAAAGGAACTGCACCTCGTGCAAACAGAACTCACACTTGGAGAACTTAGCATACAAGTCCTCCCTCCAAAAAGTCTCCAAAACCTCCCACAGATGCTCCTCATGCATATTGGAGTAAACCAAGATGTCATCAATAAACACTATCACAGACCGGTCTAACATCGGTCTACACACGCGGTTCATGAGGTCCATGAATGTGGCAGGAGCATTGGTGAGCCCGAAGGGCATCGCCAAAAACTCGTAGTGGCCATAGCGCGTCCGAAACATAGTCATCTGTACATCCTCCTCTCTGACCCTCATCTGATGGTATCCGGAACACAGATCAATCTTGGAGAACCAAGATGCTCCCTGTAGCTGGTCAAAGTGGTCATCAATCCTCGGAGGTGGGTAACGGTTCTTCACTGTTACCTTGTTCAGCTCCCAATAATCTATACACATACGATGTGACCCGTCCTTCTTCTTTACAAATAGAATCGGGGCTCCCCAGGGAGAACTACTCGGTCTAATTAATCCCTTGTCTAACAGCTCCTGCAGTTGTGTAGACAACTCCTGCATCTCAGGAGGAGCCAACCGATACGGTGCCTTGGCTATCGGAGCCGCACCAGGGACTAGGTCGATCCTAAATTCCATCTGCCTCTCTGATGGTATCCCTGGCAACTCCTTGGGGAATACGTCCGTAAACTCACGCACCACGGGCACATCGCCCACCGTCGCCTTACCTGCCTCCCGGGTGTGCATGACATAGGCGACATATCCTGCGCAACCCTACTGAAGGTAACGAATAGCTCCCGCTACTGAACATACCGCTGGTCCTCGCTGTGGTCTCTTGCCCTGAACTACCAACTCTCCCCCACTTGGGGTTCTGATCCGAACCAGCTGATGCGCGCAATCTATCACCGCCCCATTGGGGCTCAACTAATCCATGCCTATAATCACCTTGTTCCCCCTCAACGGAATAGGAACCAGGTCTACCAGGTAACGCTCCTTGAACAGCCTCAAAACACAGTCCCGATTGACCTCCGATGCTCGTACCGACCGGTCGTCCGCAATCTCGACCTCTAGAGGGCAATCCAACATGCCCGAAGACTCCGGAAACTTCTTGCTAAGCGCAAGAGAGACAAAATGATCGGGTGGCACCCGAATCAAACAACACCTGAATTGGGATCCCGTTCACATGGAACGATCCTAACCAAGGCACATGATATATCAAAGCACAGTGATTCACTATAAAAGCATAAGGATATGAAATCATACCCGTCACCACATCTGGTGCAGCGTGTGCCTCCTCGGCTATCAGCTGAAATGCTCGGCTTCGAATCACTGGAGCCTCCATCTTGACCTTCCGACCATCCACAACCCGACCTGTTGCTGTAGTCGGCGCCACTGCTGCTGCCAATATAGGGCAATTGGCCTTTTTATGGACCTTCTGATTGCAATGAAAGCAAATCAGATCTGACACCTGTATCGTCGGAGTAGGGGCAGTACATACCCTGCCAAAATGCCCAACCTTGCCGCACTTATAGCAGCCTGAACCCGGCCAAGTGCGACAAGCTCCCTCGTGTGACTGACCGCATTTCCCATAGCGGTCCCTCCCTGACTAGCCTTTCGGCCTACCATCGGATCCCTTGGGCTTCTTCCTAGAAACCCCCGCCATTTGCCCCTCCTCTGCCTTCCTCTTCTGGATGTGCTCCAGATCGATCTCCATCTCCCTAGCCCTGGCAATCATGGAATCCAGGGTAGGGCAAGCTGAAAAACTGACATGCTCCCGGATGTCAGCTCATAGCATGTCATGGTAGCGGGTCCTCTTCATGTCCTCATCACCCGTATACTGGGGCACCAACAAAGCCCTCTCCTAGAACTTGGCGGTGATCTCCGCCACAGTCTCCGTAGTTTTTCTCATATCCAAGAATTCCCTGGCCAGCTGCTGAAGCTCTATAGCTGGCGCAAACTCTGATCTGAACCAAGTCACAAAATCCAACCATATCATAGCCTCAACAGCCGAGGCTCCAAGAGAGTCACCAACCAACTCCCACCAGTCCCTAGCCCAGTCCCTCAAACACCCTGCTGCAAATCATACCTTCGACCCCTCGGGGTAGAAGTTGGTCAGCTGTGCAGACTCAATGTCCGCAATCCATCGTCTGGCAGCAATGGGGTCCTTCGCCCCGTGGAAATCTGGTGCACCACTGTGACAACCCGAAATTCTTTCCGTCATTGTAACCCGTTTCCGTAAATAAAGCCGTTACGTTCCAATTTTTTCCGTTAGCTTTGTATTAAATTAATTTATTGCGAGTTCTATTTAGGTTTTAAAAGTGTCGGGAATACATTTTAAAACATTAAAATATTTTTTATTTTCATTTGGAAAATATTTAGTTTCATCTAATTCGTAATTACGGTAACTTAATCGGGTACGACCAAAAGCTCCGTTTTACGTCAGTATCGGGTATAATTCCACCGGGTCTCAAACCCAACCCCTATATAAAGGTTGAGTGGACAACTTTTGAAGACTTTTGCCCACCTCATAACTTTCTCTCACTACTTTCTCTCTAAAACTCGAAATTGAGCCAAAATCCCCCTTTTGAAGCTTCATTTTGGTAAGAAATCTATCCTAGCATGTTTCTAAGTTTGTTTATCTTGCAAATTTGTGTTTAAACTACTCAAAACACCCATAAACATGTGTTTACGGTTTGGGAACCCTCCCAAAACCGTGAACTCCTCTAAAGAGGGTTTTGAAGCCCCAAAACCCCTCCAAATCACCTCTAGTGCTTAGTTAAGACCTTTGGACTTGCATGCATGAGCTTAGGACCCCAAAATCTTACCAATTGATGTATGGACATGATTTTACGGCCCAAGAACATGCTTGGACCGTAAACCCTTATTCATGGACCATAAACACCTTTTTAAGGTGTTAAATTGCCCTTAAACACCTCCAAAAGCCTCCATGAACTTCCATGAGTGCATAGAACCTTATAATCCTTCAAGAAATGCACCAAAACATATTCAAATGGAACAAACTTGAGTTTACAGCCCACGAACATTCTTGGACCGTAAACACATCTCCTTAGACCATAAACTCCTCCAATGGGTGTTAAAGTGCCTTTAATACCTTGTATGGCTTGGAATTGGACCTAAAACTTTATATGCTTAGCCTACAACCACAAAAACACATGAATCATGGAAAAACATGAGTTTATGGTTGTAAACTCATGTGTTTAAGGTAGTAAACTCCCAAGAACATCTTCATAGACTGTAAACTACTTTTCCAAGGTCAATTCAAGTCCCAATCACTTCCTAAGCCATGGACTCAACCCTAGAGCCTTCCCATGTGCATTGTAATTGACCTAGGACCATTAAAACATGGATCATAATAGTTTACGGCCGTAAACTCATAGTTTACTTCCATAAACTCCTCAAATGGTCCTTAGGATGTTCAAATCTCATTCAAATGCATTGAAACCAAGCCTAGCATCACCCCTCATGAGTTATAAGGCTATTTAGAAACCAAGATCACCCCCACCATGAGTTTACGGCCATAAACTCATGGGGAGTGGGTCATTTGGACCGTAAACTCCTAAAGGAGTTTACTCTTGAAGAGTAAACTCCATATACAAGCCATACTCGTCCATAGATGCTACCCGGGTCACTCCAAACACTTGGATTGAAGTGTTTTCGCGTCTAGAAGTGTTTACTCTTTTCTAATTAGTGGCTTGAAGTGTAATTAGATACAATTGTGTATCATTTCATATTACATAGGAACCTCGCACGTTATCAAGCCCTGAACC
Source organism: Lactuca serriola (assembly GCF_051521515.1). Taxonomy (NCBI): domain Eukaryota; kingdom Viridiplantae; phylum Streptophyta; class Magnoliopsida; order Asterales; family Asteraceae; genus Lactuca; species Lactuca serriola. The sequence continues at coordinate 188,558,217 of NC_136410.1, forward strand.
GACACTTAGCATCCAAACCGATACGTTTTCTCGTCTGGTGAGTTCATACCCCTACCCCTTTTCAGTGTTTTTCAATGTTTTCGGGGGGAGAATACAAGCAAAAGTACAAGAATATCTTGTACTTAAACCATTTATTACATTTAAAATGTTTGATATTCACATGATTTTAACATTGGAAAACCGTATTAACCAAACATTAAACGTGTACAATCAGTATTCAAACTATTTGTGAAACTCTTTATAAACTGTTATGTTTTATAGTTCACAAATGATTAGTTCCATATCATTATTGTTAAAAGAAACATATTGGTACGTTTGATTTGCCCTCGGTAACACTCCACAAAGATACGCGAGTGGAGGATTCACTGTTTGTAACATATTTTTCTGTGTTATTACTAGTAAATTTGTTATTCCTATAAATTGGAGACACGTCCTCGGAAACACTCCACTGAGATACGCGAGTGGAGGACTGCCACTGTAACCAGAATCTATTAGATATGGAGCGTGACTTGAGTGTATAGATCTATACGGGGCTGACTACCCCACACCTGGCTGGTAGCTACAGCCGAACCGAGAGGTTCAAGGGTGACGAAAGTCATAAAGTGATGTGGACTACTTATTGCCATATCTAGTCTATCGTATGGTTATGGAACTTGCAATTTGGATAACAGAGATCTACTTGTTAGTAATAATGGGTTAGTAACTAGTTTACTTTATACTTATTTGTTTTATATACATGATAAAACTAATACACTTCACAAGGATAACCAGGTTTTCAGAATACATCTTTTACATTACATTTCAGTTCGGTAACCAACTCTTAGGAAAATATGGGATTTTCCTGGGATAACAGTTGTTCATAACCAGATTTGTGTAACAAAACAGATAACCAAACTTTACATATAAGAAAATATGGGATTTTCTTGGATTCGTAACTTTTTCAGAAACTGAAAAGAAACTTGTTCATTTTCCAGAAAACAAAACCGCTTATGAACTCACCAGCTTTATGCTGATTTTCAAATTGCTTGTATTCTCAGGTCCGCATTAGACAGGTACCCAACGATCCTTTTGGCGAAGACGGAGTACGTAGAAGACACGTCTTTACTTTTGTTCATATATATATATATATATATATATATATATATATATATATATATATATTTATATGTACGTTTAACACCTGTAACACTTGGTTTTCAAACAATTATAAGTTTCATATGTAATGTAATGGTTGTTTACTTTGCTTAGTATGTACATTGGTTATGATACCAAACATGAAGTCACCTCCGCCCCGGAACGTTTCCGCCTTCAGTTTCGGGGTGTGACAGATTGGTATCAGAGCCCTTGTTTGTAGTGAACTAAGTATACCAAACCTTACATGGTATAAGACTATAAACACTAAGGGGCCTAAGTGCTCTGAACTAAAAGTATACCTTAAAATATAAGTATTTTCAAAAAGTATACAAGTATACTTAACCGTCGAAATTCGTAACTACAAGTAGAACATAAAATAAGTAAATGGATGTTGTACGCTGCGGTTAAACCTGGGCAGTTATGTAGACTTGTCTAGGATCAATATAGCCTGGCCAACTATATTCATTCGAGACACGATCAACATGTGCTTGGGAGTGACTGTAATGTTCAGCATGCCTAAAACTTACCCAATACCCAAACAATGAGCCATCATCACAGCGAATTACGAAATACTATGGGAGTATTTCTAGAGCCATCTTCGTTATAGAAATCCTTATTCCAACGTTGCTCCTCGATCATTCTTTTAGCAATAATATATCTGCTTTGATAACTCATTCCTGCTTTATCACTTAATAGAATTCAATATCTGTCATATCTCTTGATTCAATTCAGAGGACTTACCATCCTCTCTTTCCTGATCTTTATAGATCAAGATGCCTCCAAGGAAGAGACCCAACTCAAATAACAACAATCCTCCTCCGCCACCACCTGCTCCTCAATTTGATCCTGTGATGTTCCAGGCAGCTGTTACTGCCGCAGTGGCAGCCGCCATGTCTCAAATGAACCCTGGTGGTTCAGGAGGTGGTCCCCAGCCCCAAAACCAGGAAGGTAGCCAGGGACACCGAAAGGAGTGTTCCTATAAAGATTTCATGAACGCGAAACCCACGTCCTTCGATGGAACTGGAGGTGTCATTTCCCTCACCCGATGGTTCGAGAAAATCGAATCTATCTTTGAAATCTGTGCTTGTTCAGAGTCTGATAAGGTGAAGTTCGTTTCTTGTACCTTCTCCGATAAAGCTTTGACTTGGTGGAACGGCCGAGTCAAATCCTTAACTCTACCTGTAGCTAATGCTATGGGTTGGGAGGCCATGAAGGAACTTCTTTTAGCTGAGTACTGCCCTCGGGGCGAAATACAAAAGCTGGAGCGTGAACTATGGAACCTAAAGATGAAGGGTTCCGATATTGCCGCCTACACTTCCAGATTCGATGAACTAGCGGTACTCTGTCCGGGATTGGTTATCGAGAGATTCATCTGGGGGCTGACCCAACCGACCAAAGGAAATGTCTTAGCTGCAAGGCCGGATACATATGACAGCGCCAAAAGCTTAGCCCAGACTCTGATTGACCACAGTGATGACCACGAGGAAGCAACCACTACTCCTGAACGACCAAGAGGAGTGGTGAGAAAAGAAAGTTTTGGAAGAAAAAGAAGAGTTAGCCTTCTCAAGGATCCTCAAAGAAACAACAGACTGTAGCAGTCCATGCTGCTACTATCCCTGCTGCTGCTGCTTCTGTCGTGGGATCCACAACTCAAACACCTACTAGTAGGTATGCTGGTAACCTTCCCCAATGTGAAAAGTGTAAATACCATCGTAACCCTGGCCCCTGCCGTGAACTTTCATGCACCAACTGTGGTAAAAAGGGGCATACGATTCGATTATGCAAAGCACCAGCCCAATCAGCCAACCAATCTTCCGGAGCAGGTGTTTGTTAGGCCTGCTACAATTGTGGAGAAGTCGGGAATTTCAAGAGAAACTGCCCCAAGAAGGCGACAACTAATAAAACCGGGAGAGTCCTAGCCATGGGACGAGAGGAGGCAGTCGCCGATCCCACCGTTATCTCGGGTACGTTCCTTCTCGACAACTCTTATGCTAGTATCCTTTTCGATTCTGGTGCCGAACGTAGTTTTGTTAGCCATTCATTCAAACGCCTTCTTAAACATAATCCCCAACCATTAACCAAAACATTTACCGTCGAGATGGCTAACGGTGAGAAAGAAAACACTAGCGATATCTTCATAGGCTGTATCCTTACCTTGAACAACCATACTTTTCCCATTGATCTTATGCTAGTCTCCATAAAGAGCTTTGATGTTATCATTGGCATGGATTGGTTGAGTCCCAATCATGCTGATATCCTTTGTTATGAAAAAGCCACCCGTCTCAACCTCCCCTCTGGTCAGACTCTCATGATCTATGGAGATAAGCTTAGCTCCAATCTTCGTATCATTTCTTGCATCAAAGCTCAAAAGCTTCTACGGAAGGAATGCCAAACATTCCTGGCCCATGTCATTAACGAGAAACAGGAAGTTAAAGACCTCGCGAGCATCCCCGAAGTCTGCAACTTTCCTGACGTCTTTGCCGAAGAGCTCCCGGGAATTCCTCCTGAACGTCAAGTTGAGTTTCGCATCGACCTAATTCCTGGAGCTACCCCCGTAGCCAAGTCTCCATATCGCCTAGCTCCAGCAGAAATGCAAGAGTTATCCAGCCAACTCAACGAGTTACTCAGCAAAGGGTTCATTAGACCGAGTTCCTCACATTGGGGAGCTCCGGTATTGTTTGTGATGAAAAAAAGATGAATCCTTCCGAATGTCCATTGACTATCGTGAGCTAAATAAGTTAACCATCAAGAACCGATATCCTCTTCCTCGAATCGATGACCTCTTCGATCAACTTCAGGAAGCCAGCTACTTTTCAAAGATAGACCTTAGGTCAGGGTACCATTAGCTACGAGTTCATGAGAGTGATGTTTCCAAAACAGCCTTCAGGACTCGGTATGGACACTACGAGTTCGTAGTGATGCCCTTCGGTCTAACCAATGCACCGGCTGTGTTCATGGACCTAATGAACCGGGTGTGTCGTACCTTCTTAGACAAGTTCGTCATCATGTTCATTGACGACATACTTGTCTACTCCAGAAGTGGAGAAGATCACAAACAACACTTGAGGTTAGTGTTGGAAACCCTTAGATCCGAAAAGTTGTACACGAAATTCTCCAAGTGTGAATTATGGATTCGGAAGGTAAATTTCCTTGGTCAAGTGTTTAGTGAAGAAGGTATACATGTGGACCCTTCCAAGATCAAAGTAATAGAGAATTGGTCGGCACCGAAGAGACCCATAGAAATTCGTCAATTCTTGGGTCTCGCCGGCTATTATCGGAGATTCATCCAGAATTTTTCCAAAATCGCCAAACCCTTAACCACTCTGATACAGAAAGGTGTACCCTTCTATTGGAGTGAAAAGCAAGAAACCGCGTTCCAAACGTTAAAGCGAGCCTTGTGCAGCGCACCTGTCCTGTCCCTGCCCGAAGGAACGGAGGACTTTGTTGTTTATTGTGATGCGTGTAATCAGGGCTTAGGCTGTGTGCTTATGCAAAGGGGAAAAGTAATTGCTTATGCCTCGAAACAGTTGAAGGCACACGAGGTCAAATATACCACTTATGATTTGGAACTAGGAGCCGTAGTCTTTGCACTGAAGATCTGGAGACATTATCTCTGTGGAACCAAGTGTACGATTTTCACTTACCATAAGAGCCTGCAACACATCTTCAATCAGAAGGACTTAAACATGAGGCAACGGCGATGGGTAGAACTGCTCAGCGATTATGAATGTGAAATCCGCTACCATCCCGGCAAGGCTAATGTGGTGGCAGATGCCCTTAGCCGAAAAGAAAGTTCAAACCGCAAAGTGAAGACACTGACGATATCTATCCATTCTCACTTATCCATGCAAATCCAGGAAGCCCAGTAGGAAGCCCTCAAACCAGAGAATGTGTCAAGTGAAGCCTTGAGGTGAATGGATAAGAAACTTCAGATCAGAGGTGACGGAGTCTACTATTTCATGGACCGAATTTGGACTCCAAAGTTCGGAGGATTCAGGGAAGTTGTCATGGAGGAAGCACACAAGACCAGATACTCTGTTCACCCGGGTTCGGATAAGATGTACCTGGATCTCAAGAGAAAATATCGGTGGCCAAACATGAAAGCGGAGATCGCTACTTTTGTGGGCAAGTGCTTGACTTGCGCCAAGGTAAAAGTTGAGTACCAGAAACCCTCGGGTCTACTCCAACAGCCCGAAATACCTGAATGGAAATGGGAGATGATTACCATGGATTTCATCACCAAGTTACCCAAATCTCCGAGTGGGTGCGATACCATTTGGGTAATTGTCGATCGTTTGACAAAATCCGCTCATTTCATTCCGATCAAAGAATCATTCAAGATGGAAAGACTCGCACGTATCTACATCCAAGAGGTAGTCCGACTGCACGGTGTGCCTGCTTCCATTATCTCCGACCGAGATAGCAGGTTTACCTCAAGGTTTTGGCAGTCCCTTCAGAAAGCTCTTGGAACTAGGCTAGATATGAGCACGGCTTATCATCCCTAGATAGATGGACAGGGTGAGAGAACTATCCAAACCCTGGAAGACATGCTTAGAGCATGCATCATTGATTTCGGAAAGTCATGGAACACACATCTGCCTTTGATAGAGTTATCGTATAACAACAATTACAACACTAGTATCAAGGCTGCTCCGTTCGAGGCCCTCTACGGTCGCAAGTGCAGATCCCCTCTGTGCTGGGCCAAGGTAGGGGACATGCAACTAGCCAAGAGTCGATTCCCTAACAGTGCTCTCACTGGTCCTGAAATTATCCGCGAAACTACCGAAAAGATCATCCAAATCCGGGAATGATTGAAAGCTTCACGAGATAGACAGAAGAGTTACGCTGATATACGACAGAAACCTCTGGAGTTCCAAGTTGGAGACCGTGTTTTGTTGAAAGTCTCGCCTTGGAAAGGCATGGTACGCTTCGGAAAACATGGGAAACTTAACCTGAGGTATATTGGACCTTTCGAGATCCTCGCCAGGATCGGTCTTGTAGCCTATAAAATCCAATTACCTCAAGAGCTTAGTAACATCCACCCCGTCTTTCACATCTCAAACCTTAAAAAGTGTTTATCCGATGAAACCCTCGTGATCCCTTTGGACGAAATCGAGATCAACGAAAACCTAAACTTTGTGGAGGATCTAGTCGAAATCATGGATAGAGAGATCAAACGTACGAAGCAAAGACGCATCCCGATAGTGAAGGTTCGCTAGAATGCCAAGCGGGGACCAGAATTCACTTGGGAGCGCGAAGACTCGATGAAACAGAAGTATCCGCATCTCTTTTCAATTTCATGATTTGTATCTTAATCTTGAATTTCGGGACGAAATTCCCTCTAACGGGGGGATAATGTGACAACCCGAAATTCTTTCCGACATTGTAACCCGTTTCCGTAAATAAAGCCGTTACGTTCCAATTTTTTCCATTATCTTTGTTTTAAATTAATTTCTTGCGACTTCTGTTTAGGTTTTAAAAGTGTCGGGAATACATTTTAAAACATTAAAATATTTTCTATTTTCATTTGGAAAATATTTAGTTTCATCTAAGTCGTAATTACGGTAACTTAATCGGGTACGACCAAAAGCCCCGTTTTACGTCAGTATCGGGTAGAATTCCACCGGGTCTCAAACCCAACCCCTATATAAAGGTTGAGTGGACAACTTTTGAAGACTTTTGCCCACCTAATAACTTTCTCTCACTACTCTCTCTCTAAAACTCGAAATTGAGCCAAAAATCCCCCTTTCAAGCTTCATTTTGGTAAGAAATCTATCCTAGCATGTTTCTAAGCTTGTTTATCTTGCAAATTTGTGTTTAAACTACTCAAAACACCCATAAACATGTGTTTACAGTATGGGAACCCTCCCAAAACCGTGAACTCCTCTAAAGAGGGTTTTGAAGCCCTAAAACCCCTCCAAATCACCTCTAGTGCTTAGTTAAGACCTTTGGACTTGAATGCATGAGCTTAGGACCCCAAAATCTTACCAATTGATGTATGTACATGATTTTACGGCCCAAGAACATGCTTGGACCGTAAACCCTTATTCATGGACCATAAACACCTTTTTAAGGTGTTAAATTGCCCTTAAACACCTCCAAAAGCCTCCATGAACTTCCATGAGTGCATAGAACCTTATAATCCTTCAAGAAATGCACCAAAACATATTCAAATGGAAAAAACTTGAGTGTACAGCCCAAGAACATTCTTGGACCGTAAACACATCTCCTTAGACCATAAACTCCTCCAATGGGTGTTAAAGTGCCTTTAACACCTTGTATGGCTTGGAATTGGACCTAAAACTTTATATGCTTAGCCTACAACCACAAAAACACATGAATCATGGAAAAACATGAGTTTATGGTTGTAAACTCATGTGTTTAAGGTAGTAAACTCCCAAGAACATCTTCATAGACCGTAAACTACTTTTCCAAGGTCAATTCAAGTCCCAATCACTTCCTAAGCCATGTAATCAACCCTAGAACCTTCCCATGTGCATTGTAATTGACCTAGGACCATTAAAACATGGCTCATAAGAGTTTACGGCCGTAAAATCATAGTTTACTGCCATAAACTCCTCAAATGGTCCTTAGGATGTTCAAATCTCATTCAAATGCATTGAAACCAAGCCTAGCATCACCCCTCATGAGTTATAAGGCTATTTAGCAACCAAGATCACCCCCACCATGAGTTTACGGTCGTAAACTCATGGGGAGTGGGTTATTTGGACCGTAAACTCCTAAAGGAGTTTACTCTTGAAGAGTAAACTCCATATCTAAGCCATACTCATCCATAGATGCTACACGGGTCACTCCAAACACTTGGATTGAAGTGTTTTCGCGTCTAGAAGTGTTTACTGTTATCTAATTAGTGGTTTGCAGTCTAATTAGATACAATTGTGTATCATTTCATATTACATAGGAACCTCGCGTGTTATCAAGCCCCGAACCGACACTTAACATCCAAACCGGTAAGTTTTCTCGTCTGGTGAGTTCATACCCCTACCCTTTTTCAGTGTTTTTCAATGTTTTCATGGGGAGAATACAAGCAAACGTACAAGAATATGTTGTACTTAAACTACTTATTACATTTAAAATGTTTGATATTCACATGCTTTTAACATTGGAAAACCGTATTAACCAAACATTAAACCTGTACAGTCAGTATTTAAACTATTTGTGAAACTCTTTATAAACTGTTATGTTTTATAGTTCACAAATGATTAGTTCCATATCATTATTGTTAAAAGCAACATATTGGTATGTTTGATTTGCCCTCAGTAAGACTCCACAGAGATACGCGAGTGGAGGATTCACTGTTTGTAACAGATTTTTCTGTGTTATTACTAGTTAATTTGTTATTCCTATAAATTTGAGACATGTCCTCGGAAACACTCCACAGAGATACGCGAGTGGAGAACCGCCCCTGTAACCAGAATCTCTTAGATAGGGAGCGTGACTTGAGTGTATAGATCTACACGAGGCTGACTACCCCACACCTGGCTGCTAGCTACAGCTAAACCGAAAGGTTCAAGGGTGACGAAAGTCATAAAGTGATGTGGACTACTTATTGCCATATCTAGTCTATCGTATGGTTATGGAACTTGCAATCTGGATAACAGAAATTTACTTGTTAGTAATAATGGGTTAGTAACTAGTTTACTTTATACTTATTTGTTTTATATACATGATAAAACTAATACACTTCACAAGGATAACCAGGTTTTCAGAATACATATTTTACATTACATTTCAGTTCGGTAACCAACTCTTAGGAAAATATGGGATTTTCCTCGGATAACAGTTGTTCATAACCAGATTTGTGTAAAAAAAACAGATAACCAAACTTTACATATAAGAAAATATGGGATTTTCTTGGATTCGTAACTTTTTCAGAAACCGAAAGGAAACTTGTTCATTTTCTAGAAAACAAAACCGCTTATGAACTCACTAGCTTTATGCTGATTTTCAAACTGCTTGTATTCTCAGGTTCGCATTAGACAGGTACCCAATGATCCTTTTGGCGAAGACGGAGTACGTAGAAGACACGTATATATATATATATATATATATATATATATATATATATATATATATATATATATATATATATATATATATATAACACCTGTAACACTTGGTTTTCAAACAATTTTAAATTTCATATGTAATGTAATGGTTGTTTACTTTCCTTACTATGTACATTGGTTATGATACTCAACATGAAGTCACCTCCGCCCCGGAACATTTCCACCTTCGGTTTTGGGGTGTGACAGCCACTCCCTCTGAAGTCCTTAAAGGATAGTGTGCGTGGTCCTGACTGGCTAGTCTCCATGTCACTCGGGAACGCCCTGAGGCGATTCTCCATCAGCTTGATGACCCCCTCCTTGGTCGACCCGAAGATAACCGACATCGCATCAAGGATCCCCCTCATGATCTCGGACGCGATGAACTCGCGTAACCCATCGTCCACATGCTTGGATCCTGCCCCCGAGCCCGATCCTGACACAGATCCTGAACCTCCTGCTCAATGTCACGTGACCACCATTCAGAAACAATAAACATACGAGTGTCAGGGTTACATATACTTTCTGGAGGTCACACACACTTCCAAGTTTCCCGGTTTCATCCAGGCCCTCCTTGGTTCGAATACGGATCCTCTGCTTTCAATAGTACGGGCCCATACTACCTTCTACATCTATCCTTACTTTCCTCAAGATTTTCTTCGACTTCACTAAGTCCCTTTTTACCGATACCCTTTCCACTGAATTAACTCATTTAGTAAACATTTTACCAAAGCTTTTTCAATAAAACATTCCATTACAAAATCATAATGTTGTATTTCGAACCATAACATCATAAGTATTGAAAATCAGAGTACAGTACCAAAAACTTCTTGCGGAAACATGTGTGTGTGTGTGTGATGCACTGCTACACCACCGACTCCTTCCCCTTCGACGAAGAGGTGCCTGAAACCAAAACCAAAACTGTAAGCACAAAGCTTAGTGAGTTCCCCCATCATACCACATACCATACAATATCGTCGGTATCTTTCAACCGGTAACCTTCATCGGTATCTTTCAACTGGTAACCATCATCGGTATGTTTCAATCGGTAATCAACATCGGTATCTTTCAACCGGTAACTGGGGACTATTTCACCCCTACCACTAGCATACAATCAACAGATAGAAGCATACAATTAGGCATATCCGAGTACTGACCTACCCTTGAGTCCTAAGGACCACTGTTAGGGAAACTAATCCCTACCATACATATAACATAAACCCAGATAAACCTCAGAACCAATACATAACCAGACCAAGATAATTATCACAAAGACCATTATCTTCTAAATACCCCTTTTTGGTGGGCCGACATTGTAGCCTTAGACCCACCCTACTGGAAGGTAACTCACCTCAATGTCGTGCAATGTCTGAACTAGCCTCGGGGCACAAGTCGACTCCCTACGACTCCTCAATTTCTACATGACAACCTTCAAGTCAACACACATCACATACAACCCTAAACAAGGTCAGTCCAAGTTCATTCAAAGTCAACATTCAGTTGACCTGACTCGCCGAGTTGGCCTACCAACTCATCGAGTCCATGCTTCTCTAATCCTACACAAAACCCCGGCTCCACTCGTCGAGTCTAGCAAAACTCGACGGGTTCTCCTTCAATCATAACATCGGGACCATCTTCTTCCGACTCACCGAGTTCCTTCTTGAACTCGCCGAGTTCATCCTCAACTTAAGAACTTGTCCAGTCTATGACTTGCCGACTTGTATGAACAACTCGTCGAGTCCATCTTCAAAGATTGGGAGATTGCTATGGACTCGCCGAGTCCACTCATACCACTCGCCGAGTCCCATGACTTCTAGGTCCCTTTTCGCGTCTAAACCCGCAAGGGACTTCCTTCCTTACACTTACCCATTCACAAAAAAGGGGGGTTTGGTGCACAATGGTCACCGACTCGTCGAGTGCCAAGAGCAACTCGCCGAGTCCAACCTTGACCAACTCCATATAGTCGATTTAAATGAGGCCTAACACACTAAAACCATAGATCTGGCCTCCTGATGTCAATTTTATACATAAAATTCCAAACTTGATGCACATGCATGGGGTTTTTAGCTCAAAAATGCATATAAAGTGTCCTACAATGTGCATGGGGCTCTCATGGACCTAAAGTTGTCACCTTTGTGCCATGAGACCCTTCTTAAGGCCCAGATCTGAAGGCTAGAGTCTACATAACACCCTTCAAATCCAAAAATGGCTTGATAGCCCTAAATGCACCCAAGATTTATAATCTAAAGATGAACAACCAAATGGAAGACCAAAGCAGGGGCATTTTACCTTGATTAAGCTAAAGATGGAATGAGATTTCTGGATCCACAAGCCCCAAGTCGAATACTCAAGGTCCTCTTCTTCCTTCCAAGCTTCACAAGTCAACAAAAGCACCAAAATGGCCTGAACACACACGAACGAATAGGGTTTCGATATGCAGCTCTAGGGGACTGTTAGGGACATGGGAGGCTGAGCTAAGGCATTTATATAGGGTGAAAACCCTCATATTAGAGTGTTTGTCCAGACAGCACGGACTCGTTGAGTCCGGTCTCTAACTCGCCGAGTCAGCCACTTAACGCCCGTGTCCAAGTCGTTTCTACTCGACGAGTTGGGCCACCAACTCCCCCGAGTTCCAGGCTAAAATGCCAAATACTTAATTAAAAAAATACGTACCAGGAACTAGGTGTTACACCTTCCCTTCAAGAAACATTTGCTCGTGTTCTTTGAAATGAGAATATTCTGTCTCCACAACCTTCTGATCATAATAGTGCTTTGGTTAGTCGAGGAGGATTTCATGGTGGCTCCCGAGAAGGATCTCATGGGGGTCACAGAGGGGGTTCTAGAGGTGGTCATAGTGACCGAACTATAGAATCATGAGTTTCTATCTCAACTTTTGATGACGTTGAGTGTTATTATTGTCATGATTTTGGTCACACCAAACGCACTTGTAAGAAGCTCTTGTCTAGAAATCAGAAAAGCTCATCAGCACATGTTGCTTCTACATCAGACAACACTATTACCATACCCACAGAAGAATATGCACGCCTTTTAAAGACTGAGAATTCCACTGGTCCAACTGCTGCATTTGCTGAAAAAGGTAACCCTAATACACGCCTATTATCTTCTGCCTCAAAATGGGGAATCGATTCAGGTGCCTCAGATCACATGACAGGTAATCCTACCCTCTTCTCTAGTCCTGATAAACACACATCTTCATCTCATGTCACGATCGCTGATGGGTCTACCCCACATGTTCTTGGTTCTGGCACTACTAAACTTACGCCATCTGTTTCCTTATCCTCTGTATTGAGTCTACCAAATTTCTAGTTCAATTTGTTATCAGTCAGCAAAATTACCCGTGCCTTAAAGTGTTGTGTCTCATTCTTTCCTAATTATTGTGTCTTTCAGGATCTGTCGACGAAGAAGATTATTGGTAGAGAACGGGAATCTGATGGCCTATACATATTCGAACATCCAACACCTTACTCTTTGGCGTCATCCACTTCATCCCCATTTGAAGTTCATTGTCAATTAGGTCATCTGTCTCTTCAGAATCTAAAGAAGTTGTGCCCTGAGTTTTCTTATTTAACGTGTTTACAGTGTGAGTCTTGTCGGTTTGCTAAACACCAACGTATTCATTTAAGTCCAAGAGTCAATAAGCAGGTTTCATACCCATTTGAGTTAGTCCATTCTGATGTTTGGGGACCATGCACTGTTACTTCAAAACTTGGGTTTAAATATTTTGTTACGTTTATTGATGATTATTCAAGTACTACCTGGCTTTATTTTATGAAAAATCGATCTGAAGTGTTTACACATTTTTGTTCATTCTATGCTGAGATTAAAACACAATTTAAAACCTCCATCCAAACTCTTCGTAGTGATAACGCACAAGAATATTTGTCTCAAACATTTTAGTCTTACATGCTTCAAAATGGTATTCTTCAAGAGTGTTCCTGTGTTGACAGACCAGCCCAAAATGGGGTCGCAGAACGAAAAAATCGTCATCTTTTAGAGGTGGCTCGGGCTCTTCTATTTTACATGTCTGTTCTAAAACTTATTGGGCTGATGCGCTTTCTATTGCTTGTTTTCTCATTAATAGAATGCCTTCTATTGTCTTGGATGGTATAAGTCCACTCTCGGTTCTATTTCCTACAAAGTTAATGTTTCCTGTCGAACCAAAGATCTTTGGTAGTACGTGTTTTGTTCGTGATACCCGAACACACCTAACCAAGTTGGATCCGAAGTCCTTGAAATGTGTCTTCCTTGTTTACTCTAGACTTCAGAAAGCCTACAAGTGTTTCTCTCCTACACTAAATCGGTACATTGTATCTCGAGATGTTACATTTCATGAAGATATACCCTTCTTTCCTATGACCAATTGTTCCAACCCAAGAGTGTCTGATGATCTGTTGGTATATACCATACCTGCTCCTGAGTCTCCAAGCCCATGTAACTCCACACAACGTGAAGAGCATATTAAGCCACCAATTATTCACATATATAGACGCCAACGACCTACATCAAATCCCAATCCAATACCATCTTCTTCTGCAGATCCAAGTATTGATGAGACTCCTTCTATGAGCAATTCATCACCTTGCGATACACTGGAACCTGATCTTGATGTTCCTATTGCCCTAAGGAAAGGTAAGCGTTCATGTACGTACCCTATAGCCTATTTTGTATCCTATGGTAAATTGTTTGCAGCTTCACGCTCTATGATCTCTACACTTGATACTATACATGTTCCTGAAATGGTTGGTGAAGCCTTGAATCATTCTAGATGGCGGGATGCTATGATTGATGAGATCAATGCTCTTGATCATAATAATACATGGGAGTTGGTAGAATTACCTGTAGGTAAAAAGGCGATCGGTTGTAAATGGGTATTCACGGTGAAAGTCAACCCGGATGGATCTATGGCTCGTCTGACTGCACGGTTGGTTGCTAAAGGATATGCTTAAACTTATGGGGTTGACTCAGATACATTCTCTCTTTTGGCTAAGGTATCCTCCATCCGCTTGTTTATTTCATTAGCTGCTACTTATGACTAGGCCCTTCACCAACTGGATGTGAAGAATGCCTTCCTACATGGTGATTTACATGAGGAAGTTTAAATGGAGCAATCACCTGGGTTTGTTGCTCAGGGGGAGTATGGCAGGGTTTCTAAGTTGCATAAATCATTATATGGTTTAAAGCAATCCCCTAGGGCTTGTTTTGGACGGTTTAATGTTGTGGTAACAGAGTTTGGCTTACGAAGAAGCTCTTATGATCATTCTGTGGTCTTTGCTTCATCTTCTTCTGGATGCATTCTACTAGTGGTGTATGTTGATGATATTGTGATTACTGGGAGTGATGGAACTAGAATCAAGAAAGTGAAAGATTTTCTTGCATCTCGATTTCAAACCAAGGACCTAGGTTCTTTAAAATACTTTTTGGAAATTGAGGTCTCTCGTACTCGAAAAGGGATCTGTTTGTCTCAACGAAAATATTGCTTGGATATTCTGAGAGATTCTGGGATGATTGAAACAAAGCCTTATAAGTCCCTAATGGTTCCAAATATGAAATTGAAAGCAGACGATGGAGATCCACTTGAGAACCCAGAGAAATACAGAAGAGTTGTGGGAAAACTTAACTATTTGACGATTACACGTGTAGACATTGCTTTTCCAGTGAGTTTTGTAAGTCAGTTTATGTCGTCATCTCGAACTTCTCGTTGGGATGCGGTTACTCATATTCTAAAGTATCCAAATGGTGCTCCTGGTCATGGCATCCTATATGAAAATCATAGTCGTCATGTCATTGAAGGGTTCACAGATGCTGATTACAATGGAGATCCTACAACCAGACGGTCTACCACAGGTTATTGTGTATTTGTCGGAGGGAACCTAGTTTCGTGGAAAAGTAAAAAGAAAAATGTTGTTTCACAATCAAGTGTCGAATCTGAATACAGGGCTATGGCTCAGACTACATGTGAGCTGATATGGGTACGGAATTTGTTAGGTGAAATTGGGTTTGCTCAATCAAAACCAATGAACCTGTATTGTGATAATGAGGCAGCTATCCATATTGCAAACAATACCGTGTTTCACGAAAGGACTAAACATATCGAAGTAGATTGTCATTTCACTCGTGAAAAGCTAGAAGATGGAACCATCTCTACTCCACATGTTCGAATAGGAAGCCAACTAGCTGATGTCTTTACCAAAGCATTACGTGGTTTGCGGATATTTGCAATTTGTAACAAGCTGGGAATGTGTAACATTTATGATACAGCTTGAGGGGGAGTATTGGAATGTAAATATTGTACATATGTATTAACCTAGTTTTAGCCCATGGGCCCGTAAGGTTTCATATGTCTAGGGATCCTGCCTCTTTATATACCCTGACATCTTCTTGTAATATGTGTACAATTAACAAGGTTATTTTCACCCTAAATCTATTTTCTAGTTTACAATGGACTATAGTAGAAGTTTTATTATTCAGAATACATAAAAAAAACCAAAAAAAAAAAAAATACAAATAGAAATGTACATTCAGTTTTTTGTTTTCAAATTAAGGGTATTATAGTCTTTTCCACAGTAAATTAAGTTGATAATGAGGTCACATTATCGTTTAAAAATTTGTATAACAGTTGTGAGTTTTAGAAAGTATAGTTATGTATAAAGCATTAAAAGTAAAATAATATAATGAGAAAAAAATCGAAAACTATATCATAGATTATAGCAGAAGTTTTATTATTCAGAATACATAAATTAAAAAAAAACAAATAGCAATGTACATTTAGTTTATTGTTTTTGATACTATAATTATACAGAAACAACAATGAATGGGAAACAGTCAAATACCTACCGATAACAGGTAAAGTGTATTGTTGCTATGAATCGAAATGAAGGCGATGGAAATAGTAAAATAGTAAAATACATATAGAAGCATAAATTATATACCATAGAAAGTGAGAATGGATATACGTAACAAACCTAAACTTGGTTGATTATGCAGTCCACAAAAAAAGGAGATTGGTATACCCTGAATTTAGGACAAACAAATTGCAAACACACACACACACACACACACACTCACACAAAGAAAACAATGTAGTATCCCTTACCAGACGATGAATATTCGATTTATTCGTATTGAAAGAGGAACGTAAAGAGGAATGTAGTTGTTTCTGTATATACAAATATTTAAATTTAAATTAGGAAGACTTTGCATGATTTTTTGGGATTGTTATTCGATTGACTGATTATTTGGGATTGAGATAAAGTTTAGCACATCTTTTCTTCCTAATTTGTTGCAGATTTATATGGTATAAATGATATTGATAATAATTGATAATTAAAATTTTAAATTTCTAACTTGCATTATTTGTCCGGATTTGCAGTATTTTTGGAACGGAAGGGCAAAGTGGGAAATTCAGTTAAGACTATTGAGTGGGAAAATGAAAGGAGCTGGACGCAAGGGAGTGACACATGGCGGTAATGCTACTGTTTTATTAGGAGAGTAGAAGTAGATTTAATGATCTCCTGCTTTTCTTCTCCCGTTTATCATTCTTTCAAGAAACCTTCGATTGAGTCTCACAAATTCACCAGTGGCTTGTAACCGATTCACCGCCTCAAAACGTCAGATATCTTGATCAGGCACGTCCCAGAGGGTGGGCGATAGGGGTGACCGTCCAGGGCTCATCTTTTAAAGGGGTCCAAATTTTTTATGGAAAGTTTTATATTTAGAAGATAGTACAAATAATTTTTTTTTACAATTATTGAGTTACTATAAAAAACTTGATGAAATTTGTGTATTTAAAGGCCTATTTTTTTTCTCTCCCGCCAAAATATGTTTGGAACGGTGATAACTCTGCCTTCTTTTTTTCTTCCACCTCCACTATTCCGGTTCTTCTCCAATTAACGGTGTAGATGAGGATTCCCATCCATCGACGTAGATTCAGTCCAGGTTAGATCAATTGGTCTTTTATCAGATTCCTCTTTTGTGTCTATTGATGCCGATTCTGTTTCCGTTTTCTTGATAGGTTTCACACCGTCTTTTTCTATGAAGCTTTCATTCTTCGTCTTCTTCTCTGAAGCTTTCTTGAAATGTATTGCAAATCTACCACTCACACACACGCAATTGAATATTTTGGAGATCGGAGTGGAGGCCCGATTATCAACATACCAGTCGAGTTTACCCATAGGGACACCACCAACACAGGAAGCAAGAATCAATGACAGATAATGTCACCTTCACAGCTAAATGGAGGTGCATCCATCTCTTTCTCCCTCTACACTCTCTATCATCTCTGATATAAATTGTTATCATCACCAACAGAAATCACCGGTATGTCGAGGGTTTGAAGCGACGACTGTTGCAAGGTGTTGTTTTTCTTTGTTATTCCATCAGCACGCCACTGACCTCCACTTGCTATTTCGTTTTGATTACGAATTGAGGTACATATCAGAATTTTGCTCTAAAACCTTAGGGCTTTTGCATTTCTACCTTTTCAATTTTTCTTTGTTGATTTTATTTTGTGTGTGTATTGTACATATTTGGCAATTTTTAAGTCATTGTGGAAACCATAGCTGCTATGTCGCTTATCACACAATCCTCACTCCTCCCTCTTCCCTAAATTTTAAACCCCCAAAACGAACATAGAAATAAGATTCTCGCTACTCTTTGAAAGTTCAAATTTGGAACTTTGGTTTAATTGATGCTTTCTTGAATGGCTTCATACGGTGATAAGCTTCAATTAGGAAAGCTTTAAGGAGTTGGAGATGAACTCATTATACTGAATGAAAACCTAGATAAATAGTTATTTTCTACTGGTGTTGTTTTTATAAAGTAGATTGATGTGATTTACAAATTTGTGACTTTGTTTATCTGTTGTTAGGCTGAAGGGAGTGGTAGCATTTGATAGCATGTGCTAAAACATTTCTACGTCATATTTTTTTGGACACTAAGCATAATATGATGATATGGAGTGGTGATGTGTTTAAAAAGTATTTTTTTCTTTAATCACATAAATGTTTATTTAAATATTTAAATAACATAAACTTTAAAACAAAATACTAGTTGCTAAGCTGGAAGTACAAATATATAAAGCTGGAATAATCAAAAAGTGATATGGGACCACCTTTCTTCCTCAACCTGTTCTCTTTCTTCTCGTCAAGGGTATAGCGCACCAGATTTAGCAAATGAGCTTGGCGACCTGTTAGGGTGTAGTAGCGAGGATGCCACATAAGCTTAGCCAGGGTTGTGGCGAGGCCACTCCCTTAAGCCTTAGAGTTTTTTCAGCGTATGCTTACATATTGTATGTCATTCACATTCACTATAATTACATTCTCACGTAACAGGTTATATCTCAACTATGAAGAAGTAACTTCTCGATCTGCTTTATCTAAAATATGTTTTTACATCACCTCTGTTACTATTTTGTTGCTTATTGTTTGGTTTCCCCCTGTTATAAGATATCTATGTCTAAAATGACATTGAAGAGTAAACAACTATGATGGGGTCCGTCAGCCATGGCCACTACTTAGTTATTTATTATTTATTATTAAAACAACTTCGGTAATATAAATAAAAACCGTGATTATATGTTAATTACTTTACTCTAATTTTAAAAAAATCCATTGGAAGTTTTGGCCACATAATTACTTTTATCCATATCTCGATTTATATAAAGGATGTAGAAACACTGTCCACGACATGGAAAATGAGAAAACAACCCTATAAATATATTTGAAGGGGCAGCTGTTTGTGGTTGCCAAATCTCTTCTCTCTCACCCGTATTACATCGATTTACGTGCAAATAAGTACCCCCGAAGCCATGATATCATCCCGAGACCCAAAGTGAGTCCCACCGCTCCGAAGATCCCGAGAAGAAAAGAGTTTCCGAGCCGAAGCTCTGTCTGCGAGAAACCCTGTGTGTGAAGATTTCCCGGTTTCACCGAAGAGTTACTACTTGGAGAGCCGTAGTGCTGTTCGATAATCGTATTATCAAGTGAGTATATAGCCACTCTCATCTTACACATAGATATGAAGTATTTTATATAATACGTGCTATGTGTATATATATTGTTGTTTATATGTGTGAGTGTATAGTCCCTTTCATAAACATGATTTTAATACAAGTATCGGTTGAATGTATTACATCTATGTTATGTGTGAGTGTGTAGTTACTTTCTTCTAACACATAAATATGAAGTATTTGCTATGAAATACATGCTATGTGTTTATATATTGTTATTTATTTGAGATGAGTGTGGTATGGATGTTTTATATAGTTTTTAAATGAGTTAAACTGTATATGTATTTATATCTACAAATATGTTGGGTAAAACATGAGTAGATGATATAGTTGGTGTGTTATGAAAGATGGTATGAGTGAACCTTGGCAACTATTGTCTTAGTGTCTAACAAAGAACCCTGACAGCTATTATCTTAGTGCCTAACAAAGAACCCTCGTAGCTATTGTCTTAGTACCATATAGATGAACCTTGGTAGCTATGAATTTAGTACCGTATAGATAAACCTTGGTGACTATGAAATTAGCGCATATTGTATAAACCTTGGTGACTATGAAGTTAGCGCCTATTGTACAAAACTTGGTGAGTATGGAGTTAGCGCCTATTGTATAAACCTTGGTGATTATGGAGTTAGCGCCTATTGTATAAACCTTGGTGACTATGGAGTTAGCGCATATTGTATAAACCTTGGTCACTATGGAGTTAGCGCCTATTGTATAAACCTTGGTGACTATGGAGTTAGCGCCTATTGTATAAACCTTGGTGACTATGGAGTTAGCTCCTATTGTATAAACCTTGGTGACTATGGAGTTAGAGCTTGTTAAGTGAACCTTGGTGACTATGGTGTTAGCGCCTGATAGCTATAGATTTAGTACCTGTGAGATAAATGTTGGTAACTATGGACTTAGTACTTGATAGATAAACTTTGGCAGCAATGGACTTTGTACCAATCCCTTAGGTTACTTCTTAGGAATGAATGAATGAAGGATAGTTGATTCTTAGGGTAAAACCTTAAGAGTAAAGAAGATAATGGGGATGGGTAATTGGGTTGATTGTTTGATAATTGAATATAATAATTATATTATTATGGGTTAAAAACCCTATATGCTGACCAGGCTCCCAAGCCTGACCCACTCAATTTTCTTTGTATCACAGGTATCAATATGCATATATATTTCATTGAGAGTTAAAGGAGATGTAAATCATTAGTGTAAATAAATGTAAGTTCTGTTTATGCTTATGTGTCTGTATCGGAACATGACATCTCGAGATTTTGTTATATAATGAAAATACAATCTCTTTGAGAAACGTTTTGATAAATTCTTATCATATTTTGTTTTGGGAACAAATTCTGCAACAATTTTCTTTAAATGATTACTCTGATTTTAAAAACAAAGCATAAACAAATCGGTCTTTTCTAGCCGTGAAATTGGGGATGTCACACATAAGGTTTGTTGGGTCAATATTATGGTTTATACTTTTCTTTTCTAGGAAATTGTATTTTTATGTAATATCTTATGTGTTTACGGTCAGGTTTATGGCCAAGGGGGTGTTTACGGCCGTAAACAGGTTTACGGCCGTAAACCTTGTTTACGGCCCATATTCTCATGTATATATATAGCGGTGAGGGGTGTGAGGAAATGAGTGATGAACACTAGAGGAGCTTAAGTGTGTGGATTTAAAGGTGTTCTAGAGAGAAAGAAAAGAGAGTGTGTGTTAGTGTGTGTGAATCTTGTATCCGAATCTTCATTCATATCAATACATACAAGATTCATCATCTTCTTCTTCTCCTTCTCTTCTTATTGTGATATGTCATCATCCGTTTGATTGGGATTCCGCACCATCAAACGGATCTGATTGATACACAGGCATATTTGGGGACTTACAATTGGTATCAGAGCTTGGTTGTATCAATCATTTTTTTTTCAGATCTGGAGCTTATTTGATCTTATTTTGAAGAGATTTTTGCGTTTTTGGATAGATCTCGCAAAAAATAAGGGGGGGGGGGGGTTGTTCTTCGCGTTTTTCCTAAAAATGAGTTTTTGATCGAGTTTTGGAGCAAAAATGGTGAAAAAACGTTGTTTTTCGTCAAGAACAGCGATTTCTGAAGAGTTTACGGTCTTTGAAGGAGAGTTTACGGTCTTTGAAGGGTTTACGGTCCGGATTTTACGGCCGGAAACGTGTTCATGGTCGCCAAAGTTTACGGTCGGAAACGAGGTCACGATCGCCGGAGTTTGCGGTCGCCGAAGTTTGCGGCCTCGGCTCGGTCAGCAGCGGTTTCCGGTTCGGAAGTCTTCTCGGTCAGCAACTTCGCTCATGCGCCTCGTCCTCGCTTTGTAGCTTTCCTCGCAAACAGCAGCTTCGCAATAAAAAACGGAAACGAAATTGGTGGGTGCCGGGGATCAAACCCGGGACCTCTGGCTGAATAACCAAGCGCCTTACAATCTGAACTAAGCTGCAAGGTGTTAAACATTTCGCTCCTATTAAACATATAGCTTCGCACCAGCAGCACACATCTTTAAAAAAAGGAACGAAGAGGAATTTGGAGTTCCCTGGAATCGAACTCGCAACCCTCAACTCATTAGCCAGCGCCTCTTCCATCTGATCTATCTTGCTGGATGCTCTTTAACTCCCAGATTTATTTCAAAACGACTCTCTTTCGCACCCAATTTCGCATTTTTGACAATTTCAACCCAAAAATCAATATCTTTTTATTTTAAAATCCATTTTCTTCCAAAATTTTTATTTTTTATTTTTTATTTTTATTTTTATTTTTATCTTTTGACTATAACTTTTCTAGTTTGACCTTTGACTTTAAATTTTGGTTTTTTCATTTAACTTTCAAATTTTCAAATTTAGCTTTTCGGTTTGACTTTTAAGTTTGACTTTTGAGTTTGATTTTTTAAATTTGACTTTTAAGATTGACTTTTAAGGTTTATAGTCAAAGGACATTTTTTAAATTTAATGTTTGACTTTTAAGTTCGATTTTGGCTTCTAGTTGTGTTTTTTAATAGTTTTTGAAGTTTACGAGGGAGTTGAAGACATGAAAGAGAATTGTCAGGATATGTTAAGACAAAATTTCAACATATTCGATTATATCCCTGGAGAAACCCTGGAAGCTCAGCTGCAGTGATTTACCACACTCACTACTGAGATGAATATAGCTGGGATCTTCTTGACCAAATCTGAGATAAACAAAAAGCTGCTGAATGCACTTCCGAAATCGTGGGATATGGACGTGGCTAACATCAAGAAGACAAAAGATCTCAATTGTCTTAGTCTGGTTGATATAATTGAAGAATTTGACGCTTTGAATTGTCGAAAAACAATGAGTTCCGCAAACCTTCCGGTCAATGAAGTGTCATGTTCTCATTCATGTGAAGTTTCATGTTCTCAATCATGTGAAGATACGATTAAATTTCTTTAGGAACAAATTGATTTATTAAAAAGGGAAGTTGAGGACCTGAGATATGAAGGATATCAACTCAGGAAAGGACAGAAACCCCTGAAGGCCCAGTTAGAATAAAAAACAAAGGATTTTAAGAGAATTCAGACAGAATACAGTGAAAAATGTGAACTTTATGACTGTACTAAGAGGCAACTTGATGCTGTAACCGAAGAACTTGACGCTTTGAAAATTAAGTGTGGAAAAATAGATGTTAGTTTCAAAAATTATACTGCGTCAAGTAAGACAGTCGAGTCCTTATTTGAAACCAATTTAAATTCAAAGATAATCAAAACAAGGGTCTAGGGTATGATAGTGTTCCTCCACCTTTCAATCATAACTACACATCCATCCCTATGACACAGGAAGAGATTGACAAGGAGACACATCTTTGATATGGCAAACCAGCTGGATTTGTGTCAAGAGGTATTCAAGTTGAAAATACTAAAGCTTCTACTTTATGTGCAGGTAAAGTAGCAGAGGATGAGAACAAGGAGAAGACCATTGAACAAACCAACATCTCCTTGAACTCTGAATCTGTTGCTTTGAACTCAACTGCTTCTGATCAACCTGCCGTTGAGAAATACAGGCCACCAATTCCAACGCACCAGAGTTCTTGTTGCAATTGTGCTTGTGGGAACAATAAAAAACAAGGAAAAGATACGCCACCAGGGGTAGGAAGAAACAACTTCACAGTGAAGAAAAAGACATGTTTTCACTGTAGAACAGCTGGACACATTGCCAGAAATTATCCAAATCATGCATACGTTCCCTACTATGCACAAGGCTGGCAGAACGCGCCAAGAGGGAGATACTTCAAAAGAAACCCCTCGAGATCACAATAAGACATTGACGACTGGAATGTCAAGAAGGCCAAGAATTCAACTCCTAAGGCCAAGAATCAAACTCCAAAGGCCAAGAATTCAACTCCCAAGGCCAAGAATCAAACTCCAAAGGCCAAGAATCCAAATCCCAAGGGCAAGAAGGGAATGTCGGCCAAGAATTCCAATCCAAGAGATGCTCCCGTGAAGCCAAAATCAAAGTCAACGACCGACATCAAGTTCAAAAGCAAGTACCGAGCCACCCATCAGATCGAAAAAGAAATGGGTTAAACCCAACTACAAATGGGTTCCAAAGGCTCACTCTCCCAAATCTCCTAATGCTTCTAACGTTTCTACATCTTTTGTTTGTGATAAACAGGATATGTATTGGGAGAAATTACCGTGCAAGGATGAAAAAGGTCAACCCAGTTTCAAAATGGATTGGGTTCCAAAGACCAACTAATCCTGCTCTGTGTCGGAGCAGCTATGGAGTCATATCATCAGACTTCGGTTTGTTGATAGTGGTTGTTCCTGGCACTTGATAGGAGACATCTCTCAACTGTACAACACTCAGAACATTGTTTGGGAGAATGTGTCCTTTGCAGGAAGGGAAGAAAAGAAGATATCACAAACGGGGTTAGTGCTTAATGACATGAAGAATTTTCGGATTTGTTCTGAGTTTACGCGTGCTGTTCTCAGACCTTCTGGATGCAAATTCAATCGTTGACTTACGGTTTGAGTTTTCTTCTCTATACTCCTAAGTTTTTTTAAGCTGATTCGCTTTAAAGACAATTTTTTTTAGGATAGTTTAAATTTGCGCATTAACTTTCGTTTCTCTCCTATGCACAAATTTAGGGGGAGAAATAAAAACAAAACAAAAAAAAATTAGAAAATTAAAAAAAAATTTGTTTGTTATGAAATGTGCTTGAGGGAGATGTTTTGGGAAGTGATATTATCAAGTGATAACAGGCAACCTGAGTCTGCATAACGTACCCAAAGATGAAGGGTCTTTGCTCTGGTTTGATGCATTGGTAGGCACGAAATATTCTAAATGGACTTGACTAGGCAGAGTTGAACTTAGGAAATTTATAGACTTGAAAAATCTTGACCTAGTTAGATACGTTCAACCTGACAATACGATGCTCGGATAGGTTGAGCAGGGAGATATATATGGGAATCCACTCGTCACATTAAATGAACCCGTACTTGGAACCGTGGTTTAACTTTTCCTCGATGTGCGGATTCTATCCTTAATTCCGGTTGGATGGGGTGACTGGTAAATTCCGATAAATTAGGTCTGTAGAAAATCGTTTGCTTTCTTTCTTTCTGTCTGTTAGCCATATATTGTCTCCTTGGCGTGACTTCCAATCCGACCTGGTACACAACATAGGAAACCTTCTACTTCTCAACTCCTCTGAAACAATAAGTAATAGCAATCTGAATCTATTCTGTCTTTGAATGATTGTATGCTCACCCGGTGTAAGGAGTACTCTGGAAGTTCTTGATGGCTGGGGCATATTAGGAAGCGGGAAACATGTTCCAGTACAATCAAAATTGAACACTCAAAGATTGTCTATAGATCTCGCTGCTCAATTTAGGTGGACAACAATATCCCTGGTTGTCGTCATCTAAATTGTCCTTAAGATATAGTATCGAGGAACTTAGGATCAAATATAATATCTAGGAACTTAAGTTCACCCTGTCTTGTATCAAATAGTATGTCCTAAATAAGTCACAATTTTTCATGTTTAAGTGGACAAGAATACCGGCGATCGACCAGACAAAGACGTGAAGATAGAAGGTACCGACAAGTGGATAAAGGCTGTCTAAAAAACTTTGATCCCAAATCACTCCTAAAGTTAGATATCATTTTTATTTTTGTTAAATTTGTCATAGTTTTTTCTAGTTTAAATATTAGGGGAGAATTAAAAATTAAAAATAATGAAAATAAAAAAAATCAGAAAAATTCAAAAATCAAAGAAAAATCAGAAAAATTAAAAATCCAAAAATAGTGTTATTTCTGTTTTATTTCTTGTTTAGAAAAATCCAAAATCCAAAAATATTTTTGTTTCTGTTTTAATTTGTGTGCTAAGTTTTCTTTTAGTTTTGTTTTGTCTTGAAAAGTGATTTCAGGTATAGATAAGACTCATGGAGTTTGTGTTGAAGATTTCTGAGCCAAAGCTTCATCTGTGAACATCGAAGAATTCGCATTCGAAGGAGCAAGAAATGAAGATTATTCTTTCGACATTCAATCTTTCAACCCCAGAAGAAAGGTGAAGCTGAAATTGAAGAATATGTGACGGTTTGCATTGAAACCTCCTCAATCAATTTGCTGCTATCTTAAACCTGTTGAAGTGATCTAGAAGTTCAGTTCTCTCTGAAGATTCTCATGCTGAAAGCGCTATCTTTCAAGAATCAGTTCGTCAAGCCTCCTCACCCAATATGCGTTCAATGCCAAAATTTTGAAGAAATGCCCAACTGCTCAAGAAGAAGTCATTCATTGAAGATAAATGCTAAAGCCAAGCTCTCGATGAAGATTAACAAGAAAAGCCAGCTACTTTTAGGGGGGGGGGTTGTTGGGTCATTTAAGAAAAGAAAAGAAAGCTATAAACCAAGGGGGATATTGTTGGGTCAATATTATGGTTTATACTTTCCTTTTCTAGGAAATTGTATATATTTATGTAATATATTATGTGTTTACGGTCAGGTTTATGGCCAAGGGGGTGTTTACGGCCGTAAATAGGTTTACGACCGTAAAACCTGTTTACGGCCCATATTCTCATGTATATATATAGGGGTGAGGGGTGTGAGGAAATGAGTGATGAACACTAGAGGAGCTTAAGTGTGTGCATTTAAAGGTGTTCTAGAGAGAGAGAAAAGAGAGTGTGTGTTAGTGTGTGAATCTTGTATCCGGATCTTCATTCATATCAATACATACAAGATTCATCATCTTCTTCTTCTCCTTCTCTTCTTATTGTGATCTGACATCATCCGTTTGATTGGGATTCCGCACCATCAAACGGATCCGATTGATACACAGGCATATTTGGGGACTTACAAGGTTTATCTCCGATTCATGAAAATGATGGTGAAGAAACGCTTTCACTAAGTAGATTTTAAGGAGATAGTAGTTGTGATATTTGCATTCTCAAATTTGATTATGATTACGACTTCCCTCTTCGTAATTTGAATTGTGAGAAATGGAAAAGGTTTTAAACATTTGATACTTATTGCTGTAAGTTCTAAAATTGTTAAGAAACACATGTAAGCTATCTAAGGAAAGGTGTATAATTTTGAGAAGCCTAGATAAAGTTTTATCAAAGCATCTCGTATCAAAAATCTGAACATTGGTAAGAAAGTCAATAAGTATTGATTCCTAGAAGTCCAGTTGATTTATCGGAGCATAAGTGTTATGATAATAAAGATAATAATTATTATGCTAGTGGAAGCATTATTATTATGGAATGTGTTGCAAGTTGACAATGTTAATTATAGAAAACAAAATTTTCAAGTCGCAAAGTCGCAGGATTTGAAAAGTTGTTTTGCTATAGTTAAGGAAGAGAAATTCATACTTCATTTCAAATCAAAAATCTTAGATTGAGATTTTAATCAAATTTACTCAAATATATATGAATGTTATGTTGGAATGGTTCAACATAAGGAAATTCTATATATGGAAATGTTAATTGCGTTCTCAAAATTTAATTATGATTACAACATCCCTTTTCATAATCGAATTATGAGAACATGACAAATAAAAAAAAAATAAAAAATATATTGTAGCAAAAGACTAATCAAGTATCATGTCTTTATGTTAGACATTATGAATCGTGTCTCGTATGCTTCGGGTATAGGATCGATTGCATATGCTATAATATTCTCGTGTTCTAATTTTCCAAATGCCTAGGGCGTTTAGAGGGAAAAAGGAATAGACCCGAATATGACTAAAGTGGTTAAACAACTGTTAAGGATAATCTACGCTTCGCTAAAGATTGGTCGCTTAAGAATAGTTGGAAGTATAGTAATGGAAGGACCATATTGAAATTATTATGAATAGACTGGAGTCTATTAAAAATGAGTTGTCATATGACAAATGTGGAATGCTTCCATATTGGGAGTTGAAGAATATATGAGAAAGTTAGAAACTTTTATGCAAGAATGATGTTCAAAGGAATGTACTCTGAATTTAAGCCTCCATTGCCATGGAATTGTCTTGTAACAATCTCCAAAAGAATATTTTGTAATATCATTGGTCAAGTCTCTGTGATTTTTGGCACCTAGACATTACAAAAGAATCATTACATGATAGTTTAGAATCTAACACTTTCTAGCAGTGACAAGAATTTGGAATTCTTACACTTTCAATAAGGATTTGAAATTTTGAAATGAGCATCATTGAAATGTTTTTTCAATTGATCTATTTCACAAAGTAAGGACCATAGACAAACATAGTGTGCATGCTTGGTGCATGACATAACTATTGTTTAGACAAACATAGTGTGCATTCTTGGGGCATGTCATAACTATTGTTTTAATTCAAAGATTAAGTTGATTATTCGAAACATTAGACAATGAATGATGAGTAACCAATATGGCTCAAAAGTTTTGGGGCCATATAGGATTAGTATTATTCTTGTGTTTCACTTTGCATGTTTTGACTTCCTGAATAACTAGGTTATCAAACAATCCATAGTCAATCATACTTTGGAAGTAGGTATTGAGCCAAGACTGTCATGAATGGGTCTGTAGTTTGTATTGGATAAAGTGGCTGCAGTGCTCATGAGTACTCTTGTAATAAGATTCGAGTATTGGATTCAACCCATGCTCATCTGAATCACTTCATGGATTTTATCACGAGTGATCATGATATGATAATATCTTATATTCTTGAAACAGATACATGTGAGTTGTAGTTGCAAGTCGGTTACACATTGACATATGTAAACGTACCAGTAACTTGGATGTTATAAAACATATCGTTGTGTGTAATTTGATGAGTAAGTACAAGCGAGCATTTGGGTCGAACTTTATCCGTTCCTTTTACCCCATGTAGATAAAAGCGATATATGTGGGCCCCTCGATGATTTAGTGATGACATCAGGCCTGGACTGATTTGATTTGTTCAACTAGTTGGTCGTCATAAATCGGAAATCGGGAAACAACAGATGGACAGAGAGAATGATTAGAATCCATTTCTCAGTCCATATGATATCTGGAATGGAGGAATATATGATCCCTTATTTAATGGACATGTCGTTGACTAGATCAGAGTTCGACAATGGCTTTTAAGAGCTATTATTGCTAGTCGGGTTGGAGTCATGCTTGCAGTGATAGTTATTAGACTTATCCAAGTGGGAGACTGTTGGATTAGTGTCTAAGTCCATAACTATAATTGGTATGTACTTGACCCGAGAGTAGCATAATCCATTTGGGTTGCATGGCATCAAAACAATTTGAAGGATGGATAATTGAGAAGAGGTTATTTATGATTTATTAATATATTATAAGTTCTAATATATTAATATGAAATCATATTATTTAATTAGTATTGATCAAGAATTAATTTGGAATTAATTTTGTGATCAAAAGAGACTAATTAAATATATGGGGATTTATTATGTAAATCATTCATTCTTATAATGTGGGCTGATGATCCATAGTTCTTTATGTTGGGCTAAAACCCATGTGGTGACCCATGGATGATACATGGAGGTTTCAAACCATGGAGCGTGAGGAATATGGAAGGTCATGCACATTAGGGTTTCCATGGTGTAACCCTAATTAAGCCACACTATATAAGAACCCCTCTAGCTCATGAAACGGTGACTAGTTACACAAGAGGGAAAACCAATTTTTATGAGTGCAAGTAACCTCCTCTCAAGTTCCTCCATTGTTGGTGGTGTTGTGTGATTCCATTTAAGGCATTCATACTATTGGTGCTAAGTTCTTAAAGGCCAAATACGACAAGGTTTCCAACCAAGAAAAGGTATGTCATTCTACTAGTCTTTTGTATTACATATACTTCATAGTATGCTAGTTAGGATGAATCCTTGGAAAATGAAAGTTTGCATGTATAATTGAGAACATATATCCAAGGTTTCTAGGTTTGCATGCACACCTTAGGAGTATTAGAATGCTCAAAAACCTTCACTTTTATACTAGTTTCATATCATTTACACACATTATCATGTATTAAAATTCATAGAATAATACCATATTCAAGTGTTCTTCAACCACCTTCAAGTATTCTAAGCTTGAGTATCTCCATCTTCTTCTCTTTATCCAACCACAAACACACTCAAGGTGAGTTCATACCCCCCATATTTTCGAGTTTTTCATGTTCTAGGGGGGGATACAAGTAAAGTTTGGTTTATAACACAAATGCTTGCATGTTTTATTTCTATGTTGAATATAAAGTACTATTTTCATGAAATAAGAGTATCACTAGTTTTTAGAACATGTATTTGTTGTATGATAGTTTTAATGATACAAAACTAAGAAAAACAAACATAAACTATGTTATATGTTCTTTAGAAAAGGGTTAAAACCACAAAGCTACAAGGATTTTATAGACTTTTATGATCAAGATATGCTTTTCTAGAAAAAATGGTTAGATTCTAGTTATTTCACCATTTTTGGTGGGATATAACCCAAAATATGTTGTTTTGACCATACATTTTGAAACTAGACAGAAATACCAAAGTGTTATCTACACAAAATGAAAACTCATAAAATCTTGTATTTCATGTAAAAATGGATTTTTATACAAAAGTGGTTATAACAAGTTTATGACATCATTTTGTGGGTTTTAACTAAAAATATATGGTTTTAAAAACACATAAAGTTGACTTGAGCAAAAACGCCAAGAAGGGTAAAAGTAAGTTTTATCAAGTTATATTTGTTTTGTGTGACAACCGTCAAATTCTGGTCAAGTCAAAGTCAACAAAGGTCAACGGGTCAAAACGATACACTCATTTAGTGCTTCTATGATATGATATATTCCATGTTTCTAATGTACAACTTTCTATCATAATACTAAGTATCACTCAGAAGTTTCAAATATTTAGAAATTCCAAACCCTAACCAGGGTGAGTGATGTAATGACTCTCTAAAGCACTATTTAGTACCCTTCGGGGGTATAAAACACTCTTAACAAGGAATAATGGGGTTTGCGAACCTTGCCTTATGAGGCCAAACACTAATGAAGGCCACCGACAAATCTCTCTCAAATTTTTTTCATAAACACCGATATCATCCTAACCATTCCTATATTGAAAACAGCCAGAATGGGAATAGAAAACCCAAAAGAACAAGCTCATTTCAGAATACACTATTAAGTTCCAAAACACCCTTACTTTGGAGCTTTGGATTAGCCTCGGAATTCCCTTGAGCTTCGGAACCTCTCCTGGACCGGACAGTTTCACATGGACCAGACAGATCCACTCCGGATGGTGTCGCTCTGGAATCTTTTGATGATCCGGACTCCTTCGCATCTCGAAAGACCGACCTACTCTAGACCTCACTCCTTCTCGCCTTCTATCTCTGGATTGTGCTGATGCAACTCCAGAACATGAAGGCCAGCTTCAGAACTCGTATTTTGGCTCCGGAAGTGGTTTCTTGACCACGGAACCCCTGCAAGTCCGAATCCCATTTCAGATTTTTGACCATTTCGGAACTCTTAGAAATTTAGGAGCATTTGACGTCAGTAACACCCTCAAACTCGTATTTCTCATGACTCAAACTCCTAATTAATGCTAACCTTGAAGAGTTAGAACACATTTTATGAATAACGTATAAGACTTATTATTTGATTCATAAGGCAATCATCCACTTTATGTCACTATTTTCACCTTACCTAGCCAAATCGTTGTCCCTTTTCAACTCATCCCCACACTACATCAAATTGACTTACCAAATCCACCCAAAAGATCTTATTCTCAACATTACCCAAGAGATCTTATTCTCAACAATTCCCAAGAGTCTCAGTTACCTTTATCCAAAGGCAAAAGTTTTCTACCTCTCTTACTCTATTCTTCTATATTCCCAAGAGTCTCACTTACCTTTGATGTGTTTGAAAACTATATCAAAGGAAAAAAAATATAATTCAGGAAAACATACTTGCATAACAAATTTATACACCACGTTCTTATACACAATCCATATGCAATACTGATAATTTAACTTCTTTAAAAGTAAAATGTAAAATAAGAATTAATATACATATAATAGAATGTTTACCTTTTGTAGATACAGGATGTACTAATTGCATTATAGATGAAGTTTTAATACCAAAAAGTTATGTTACACAAAGTAATGATCCTATTTCAGCCCAACAAATGGATGGGTGTAACATCCGGATTTCCAGGTACGATAAAATGAGTATTTATTTTTAGATATGAGGAGTGGCTCGACGAGTTGGCGCCTTAACTCATCGAGTAGGATCGCGGCTTGGTGACGTGGAAAATGAATTGACTCGACGAGTCGGAGAACCGACTCGACGAGTCAGCACTGGAGGCAGAAAGGGCCTATTTAAAGGCACTTATGGCCTCCTTGGCCCCTTCCCATCAATGCCTTCGTCCCTTGAGAGAAACCCTAGAGTCATTTGTGAGCTAGAGAGGAAAGAGGCTAAATTGAGGTCATTTCTTTGAGAAGAAGATCAAGGGTGTTGCAAGAATCTCAGACGAGAGTTGGGGGAATCAGTTTCATCTTCATTTCAAGCTTCAGATCGGGTATAAGCTCTTGCCTTCCTTGTGTTTGGATAGATTTTCCTTTGGTTGTTAAGTTAGGGCTTGTAACAACATTTTGAGGGGGTTTTGGGTGCATCCAAACCATTTCTCGAGTTATTCTTTAGATCTGGACCTTGTGAGGTCCAGAGAACCAGAAAGTAGCTAGCCTTGTCTGCGTAACCTTGGGGTTTTGAAGCTATGAAGCTTTGAGAGGGCCAAAATTGTATATAGAGCAATATACACTATGCATGAGCCCCAAGTTCAGACCTTTACATAATTTTTGGATGCTAGAAGGCCAAATCTATGAGTTAGAGTTCCGGATCTGACTTCAGAAGGCCACATGAGTGATGCAATGGAGACGACTCGCTGAGTCTATGAGATGAATCGACGAGTCGGATCAGATTTGCCCCGCGATTCGTGACCCAATGATAATTTGTCATGTTTGGAGGTTAACTCGACGAGTAATGTGAGGCCTTGGGGGGATTTAGAGGATACGCTTGAACTCGCCGAGTCACACGAGTGCACTCGGCGAGTCTGGTCAATATTGGATTGTTGACTGGAGTTGACTTCAGTTGACCTTAGGGTTTGATCAAACTGATTAAGAGAGGTTAGGGAAGGGTGGAATGGTCTTCTACCCATTTTCTAGGAATGAGAGTGTAAGGAGTGTATTAATTAGAAATTTTATCCTTGTGATAGACGGAGGCTAGATCGAGGAGTTCGGGCAGTAGATTTTTACTAGCTATCTTACGAGGTGAGTCTTCTCACTATACTTACCTTGAGTGGTAACTTATGTGTGACTAGAGGGCCTTATGTGTATGTGATGTGTATTGAGATATCATGCTATTTGTTTTGTGATATGCTTACAATGTATTATATTGAGATGCTGAGTCGAGGGACTAGAGGGTCCATCAGAGTTGTGGGGCCGGAGGGTCCCACTGAGACACATTGACCGGAGGGTCTTATTGAGTTATAGCCTCGTGAGGATAATGTGCTATGTGTGGTATTTTGGGGAACTCACTAAGCTTTATGCTTACCGTGTTATGTGTTATGTGTTTCAGGTAGTTACGAGGATTGCGGCAAGTCAATGACATGATTGTACACACCGGCGGGAGATTGTTTTTACGATTCTGGGATTGTGTTTTATTTGTTGATAGTTAAGACATATGTGATTTTGGAGAATTATGAAACAAGTATTTATTGTGTTGAAAATGAAAATTTTGTTTGAAAATTTACGTCGTTACAATGCACGAATACAAACTTATACAAATATATTAAAACCTATATCCAAAATATGTTTTGATACAAACTGTGGTTATAGTAAAGAATATACTTTGCTACCCAAAACATGAGTTAGAAAACTAAAACTATGAAACATTGAATTTATTATTGTCATAAGCTTTGTTTTGAAAGATGATGGTGCTTTGACAATTTGAAAAAATTATCTTATTTTTCAAAAATATTCTCTTTTTGCCCTTGTTATAACTACATATTTTTCTCCACGAATTGAATATGGAGAGACTAGTAAAATAGAATCAACTTGTAAATGTAAAGAAGAAAAAGAATGTCAGTTAGTAGAAGAAAGCAAAGATGTAACAAATATATAGAAGAAACAGATGGTAAAATAGATTATTTTATAAAAGATGATTATAATTTCATAAATACATAGCAAGTTTATACAATTTTAGTAACTAAACAAGAAATGGATCAATTGATTTCAAAACTAGAAAAAATGGAAATAATATGAGAAAATGCTTTAAAATATTGTGAGAATGATAATATAGTATGTGAATTAAAAATAAAAAATCCAAAGTATATAATCATAACAAAAAATATAGAACCAACTAACGAAGATATAGATGATTTCAAATTACATATGTCAGAATTATTAAAATTAGGATTCATAAGAAAATTTGATAGTTGTCATAGATTTGCAACATTCATAGTAAGAAAACATTCAAAAATAATAAGAGAAAAAAGTAGAATGGTAATTAAATATAAAAGAAAAAATGATAATACAATAAATGTTTCTTATAACATACCGGGCAAAAATGTTTTAATCAATAGAATTCAAAATTGTAAAGTATTTAACGAATTTAATTTAAAATCTGATTTTTAGAAAATAAAATTACATCATAATATTATAGAATGGAATGCATTTACATGTCCAGAAGGACATTTTGAATGGCTAGTCATGCCTTTTGGATTAAAAATGTTGCTAGTATATCTCAAAGAAAAATGGAAGATATATTTAATAAACACACAAATTTTGCTAATATATATATATATATATATATATATATATATATATATATATATATGGCATTTTAATATTTAGTAAAAATAGACAAGATCAGAGAGGACACTTCACATTCTCAGAATTTATTAAACATGGTTTGATCATAAGTAAAAAGTAGATGCAACTTTTTAAAAACTATATTCATTTCTTAGGAGTTAACATAGGAGAAGCAAAGATAAACTTACAACCTCATATAGCCTAAAAGGCTTTAGATTTTCCTGATAAGTTAGATGATTTACAATCCTTACAAATTTTTTTGGGATTAATAAACTACGTTAGACCATTTATTAAATCCTTACAAATTTTTTCCTGATAATAGAAACAGATAGATTTAGTCAAGTTTGGGGAGATATGCTTTGTTGTAAACCAAACAAATTTAGTGAAAAAAGGTTGGAAAGAATTTGTAGATATAATAGTGGTAAATATATATAAAAAGGCAATATTAGTAGTGTAGATGCAGAACTATTTGTCATCAATTATGCGTTAGACTGTTTTGAATTATTTATCATTTCTTAAAAAGAAATAACTCTTAGAACAGATTGTAAAGCTGTTGTTTATTTTTACAATAAATGAATGAAGATAGTTGTAACACCCCGATTCTCAGGTATTGCTTAAATAAGATTTATTGGGTCAAGCTCTACTCGACGAGTTGGTTGACCTACTCGTCGAGTAGCAGCGAGGCGGGATCGCATGTTAAGTGACCTACTCAACGAGTCCATGCTGGGACTCGGCGAGTAGGAGCTGGCAGTGGAAACCCTAAATCCTGGGGTTTCCACCCCTATTTAAGGGAGCCTTAGCCTCCTTTGGCCTCTTTACAGTATTTGAGAGCCCCTTAAAACCCTAATTCGTGTGTGTGTGCCTTGGTGAGGTGTTGAAGCTTGGAAAAGAGGATCTTGGAGGAAGAAAGCCAAGAGTGCAAAGGAATTGAAGAAAGGAAGGAGTGGGAAGCAGGATTTACCTCAGCTAGCATCCTTTGGAGGTATCAAAATGCCATTTTACTTCACTTTTTCCCTTTTGTTGAGTTTCTAGGGCTTTTTATGGATTTTCAAGTTGGTATGATGAGCTATGGGCTAGATCTAAAGTTGTAACTTCAGATCTGGACCCTCCTTGGATTCTAGAAGCATAAAGTCACAGTCTTGGGTGTGATTAAGGTCCCTCTTGAGCATGAAGTTCCATTAAGAACTTAGAATAGACATTTAGATCCTTTATGGTCATACATGCACGTAATATTTGCAACTTTACGTGATAAGCATGCCCTAGAAGCTTGGATCTATGAGTTTGAGCCGTTGCATGGCTCAAAACAAGTCTGTATGGAAAAAAAGACTGAATGGACTCGGCGAGTCGTAAGGTTAACTCGATGAGTCACATGAAGATGGCCGTGAACTCGGCGAGTCCGATGAAGATTGGCATGAGACTCGAAGAGTTGAAGAACAACATGGCGAGTCGGATGAGTTTTCTCTGGGATATGCATGAGTATGTGTCCGTCGAGTTGCAAGGAGGGAACTCGATGGGTGACCCTAATTTTGATTAAGAATCAAAGGAACTCGACGAGTCACTCCGATGACTCGGCGAGTTGGAATGTACTTCAGAGAACTCGGCGAGTTAAGGTCAACATGGACTGTTGACCTTGACTGAGGACTTTGACTTTGACCAGGGGTTTACTAGTGGGTTATGGGGTAGCTTATAAGGTTAAGGACTTATGAGTATGTTGTACTATGATGATAGATGGTGGAGCCTGTGTCAAGTGAACCGAGAGTTGGAGTTTGCCTTTCGAGTCGACATCTGCAAGGTGAGTTATCCTCAATATATCGATAGGGTCTACGGCACCAAGGCCGGCCCCTTTAGTTGTTATGGTTATGGTATGTTGCATGTGGTTATGATCTGTTAAATCGGTATCGAGGTAGACAGTATGTTATGCTCTTATGATCTATAGGGATTGGTGTGTTAGTGACCTGCTAGGTCGGTACTCTAGTTACATGAGAATTCTATGATTGATGATCAGTGTGAAAGATATGTTTGATGTTTGTATATGCCTGTATATGATAGTATGCGCACGTGGTTATTTGTTTGTGGCTGGGTTGAGGCAGTCCTGCTTTGTGCTGAAGGCCAATATACTCTATGAGCGGTCCGGGGAGACTGTGGGTCCACGTGGTGGACCAGTCATGTCAAAGGCTCGGGATAGATCCAAACAGACTGTAGGGCCTGTAAGGCAGTCCAGTCAGGCCGATGGCCCAGTATGCATGTTGATTGATTATTACTGTTATGGTATTGTCAGTGCGGTATTGGTATTTTGGGGGTAGCTCAGTAAGCCCTCGGGCTTACAGTTTTCAGTTTATTGTTTTAGGTACTTCAGGAGATCATGGAAAGGCGAAGGCGTAACCGTACCGCTCCTCATCCTTATGTTATGATTTTTGGAACACTTTGATGGAAATGATTTAAAAACATTTTGTAAACAATGTTATTTGGGTTTTATTTATGATCGAAAAAGTTTAAATTTGGCGTAAATTTTATGGATGTTACAAGTTGATATCAGAGCCTTGGTTTGAGTGAATTGGAGGAACACTCGTGTGAATCCAGTCTTAAATCAAGGAGATTTTATGGAAATAAGTTTTAAAATGGTTTTCAAAATATAGGATGGAGGATGCAGAGGGTACGATCAGCCGGAGCGTGTAAGTAAACCCCAAAATACCATGTAGTTATTTGATATTCTGATATGTTAAAACAGCATGCTAGTGCTAGGCTAGGGATCTTTAGGAATCACATGATAGATTTGCTTGATTGCATTATTCCTATTAGCCTAGGGTTTCTTGTATGTGGAATTGACATCATAACTGTAGATGTTTAGTGTATGCATCACGGCTGTGCATAATAAAGACCTTTATAGCCTGAGAATGTTGATTCAGCCTTCGGGTAGGATCGGATATTCAAAAGTCTATTGGGTCTAGCGTTATGTGCAGCTAGCATGCATTAGCAGTGCAGGGGATGATGGAAGTTTCATGGATGTGTGAGTCGTGATAAGTGGTGAGTCTAGATGCGAGATATTTGGTATTCCCCTAGAAATGAGGGTTGAGCGCATTTCCTATGTTGATGATATTGTTAGGGCGTTATGGCGATACTTGAGACAAATATGGGTAGGTATGGAAGGTAGTATGGGCCCGTACTACTGAAAGCACAGGACCCATATGCGTAGCAAGAAAATTACAACCCCTAGGGTTTTTTGGTTTTGGTCTCCCGACATTATGTTATCTATCTGATTACTTGTATATATTTCAGTATGGTGGTGACGAGACGTGTTGCTTCGGGATCCGGATCAAGATCAGGATCAGGATCGGGGTCGGGAGACGGATGTGACAACCCGATATTTCAAATCTATGTAATGACCTAAAAAGTCAAGTATTGTAACCACTTTTGATATAATGAAATTAACTTCGAAAATAAAAAGTCCAAAAAGTCTCTAAATAATTACA
This sequence comes from Lactuca serriola, assembly GCF_051521515.1. Classification (NCBI taxonomy): domain Eukaryota; kingdom Viridiplantae; phylum Streptophyta; class Magnoliopsida; order Asterales; family Asteraceae; genus Lactuca; species Lactuca serriola. Next base: position 188,596,197 of record NC_136410.1, read on the forward strand.
TACTATGTTTGATGTCATTAAACAGTGATCATACGTAAAAAGAACACCCAAATCTGACTTCGTATGATGAAGTTATGACTTTTCCAAGTTCGGCTTAGCGTCAGACAGCTAAAAACTCGAAACGGAGATCGAGCGACTGTTGGCCAGAATGACCTAAACGAGAATCGAAGGTCTCGACAATGGTATTTCAACGGTAAAAAGTCTGGCAAAATCAGACGTCAGATAAAGAAGTTATGAATTTCTAACGAAATTTTCTTACCGCGACCGTTTAAAAATAAATAATAAAAATAATTTCAAAATTTGCCGACGGAATCTAAACGAAATTTGTAGAGCGTAGTCTCACCTTCGTGTGGATATAAAGAACGTCGAAAACGAAGTTTGTATGAAGAAGATATGAATTATTGAAGTTTATTAAATAATTAATATATAAATTTTATTAATAAACCTTGGTATTATCCGAAGGAGGAGTCATCAGATCGGGCCAAAGTTACGCCCAGCGTACTTGAGGCCTAGGCCTCGGATCGTCCACGTCGCACCCTATGCGAAGCTAGGCCGTCCCATCTGAACTCCGAGGCAGTCGAGGATCCGGTCACGCGTGACGCACGAGTACGCCCATCATACCGAGGCGGTTCCTAGCCCCTATAAAAGGGATGCGAGGGTTCCGAAGAAAGGGCTCAATTTCTCCCAACTTTCTTGCGTTCTTGCCTCGTTTTCCGTGCCCGTGCTAACCCGAAGCCCCGGTCATCTTGCTCAAGTCCCGAAGGTCGTTTGTGCTCCCGAGATTCCCGAGAAAATCCGCTTTCTCGAGTCGAAGTTCTGCTCGGTTTTCATCTCGCCTTTTTCCGATCTTTCAAGTGAGTTCACCCCTTAATTAACCTTTTAAATGTTCTATAAATACTTTTATATGCTTTCAAGGGGGGGGGGGGGGAAATACAAGTAAAACACACGATTATTATCGTGTGTTATATAAAGTTTCATTATACACTTTTTATCAATAGAATCATATGTGATTTATAACCTTTATAGGGAAACTTTCGTATGCAAAATACATCACGATAACACTATATCTTTTGAAATGAAAAATGTTGTTATATATGTATAAATGAAACACTCTGCTTAGACTGCATGTATATGTGTCCAACTTAGACACTATAAAAATTTATACTTTCATAACAAGTGATTCATTTTCTAGGGATTTCGAAACAAATGAGACACACTTTTAGAAAAGTATAATAGGTATAGTTTTACAATAACATTACTAATTTTTACATAATAGAAATACTATTTTCAAGAAGTCACTTTCACATACAAGAACAAACGAATATTTTAACATGTAAATCTGCTTTTATACTAAGTTTTGTGAGACATTAACTTCACGTACGTTTGAGTACACATTTAAAGTCCTGTATCATATACCAGAATCCCTTGGAGGGGGAGCCTGGTGTTTGTGTATAGATCTATACGGGCTTGACAACCCCGCGCCCTGACTGTTAGCTGCAGTACACCATTTGGGGTGACAAACGTCAGAACATTCCAATGCCTGAAGAACATTGTGTATAGACAATCCGAGTCAATAGCATGGTTGTAAAACTCACATGGGGTATTAAAAATACATTGATTTACGGGGTTTTCCAGACGTATTGGAAATTTTATATGTACATACATTTGCTAGAAACAAACATTGGTCTTGATAGAAGGCTACATTTATGCTAGTAGAAAATATGAGATTTTCTAGGAACAAACAAACAAAAACAAAACATTTCATTTCATACAAACATTGTCATTTAATACTTATGAAACTCACCAGCTTAAATGTTGATCTACTCTTTCAAAAATACTTGTATGTCCCAGGGATTCAGTAATTACAGGTAACAAACAGCTTTTGCAGAAGGGACGCTGCGGCGGCAGTTTAAATTCATATTTTGGCATCATATTGTAATTGGTTTTGAACATGTAACTTTTAACAATGTAAACTTTCAATTATATATATGATGGTTGTATTGTTGTCTTTACTCTGTATTCATTTTTTACGCTACCACATGTAGTCATCCGCCCCCAAACGTTTCCGCCGTTCCGATTTGGGGGTGTGACAACGGAGGGTTGGAGGTGCCGGTAGCACCTGAGCCCGTGGTTCAGATAGGGACAGAGGAGTTGGATGCCAGGATCCTAGAGATCATGCACGATGAGATTGCTATTGCGTTCCGAGCGCAGCTGCCAGAGATGTTTGGGTCGATTAAGACCGCGATGGTTGAGTATTTTGATGAGCGATATGCAGATCTAGCAGAGACAGCTGCCGCTGCAGCCACTTCGGCTGTAACTGCGGTAGGGGTTGGAGGAGGAGCCGGCAGGGCTTTCTAGTACTGGGACTTCGATAATACGAAGCCCCCGAGGTTTGATGGTACACAGGATGCGATTAGGGCTATGAGGTGGTTATCTGACGTGGAGGGTTGTTTCTTCACGTGCTCATGTCCTGCTAACCAAAAGGTAGGGTGTGCCCCGAACCTGCTGAGGCTTGGGGCAAAGGACTGGTGGAGGCTGATGACTGGGTCGTATACTGATGATTAGTGGGCTACTGTTACTTGGGAGCAGTTCAGAGATATGTTCCGCACCCGCTACGTTCCACGCATTGAGCGGGAGCGGCTTGCGCAAGAGTTTCTGACCTTGAGACATGATGGGGAGTCTGTAATGGAGACTACCCGTATGTTCATAGAGAGGGCTATGTTTTGCCCGGAGTTTGCTTCAGAGCAGTCTCAGATGAATCGTTATCTGAGTATGCTCAGGACTGATATTCGACAGTTCGTGTCTACACAGCAATGTGATACCCTCCTAGACCTTCAGGAAGCCGCGAGGCGGCGTGAGTTGGAGATAGAACTGCAGCTGAAGGAGCAGCGTTAGGCACCAACATAGTCTTAGCCAGCGCCTAAGCGGTCTAAGACCCTGATACACGGTCTGGGGGTCAGCAGGGCCGCACTTGTGGAAAGTGTGGCAGGGTTCATTCGGGAGTTTGTAGAGCAGGAGGTGGGTGCCACAAATGTGGCAAGGAGGAACACTATGCCAGGGACAGCCGTCAGTCCGCCCCTCCTGCAGATATGAGGATTTGTTACCATTGTCATCAGGTTGGTCATGTGAAGAACAATTGTCCACAGCTCGCCGCCAAGCCGGTGTAGGGTTCCGCGCCAGCTGCTGCGAGGATTGGAGATGGGAGGCCAGTCAAGGTGGAGCCTCTGAAGGCTCAGGGTCGCGCCTTCCAGCTCACGGCCGAAGAGGCCAAGTCAGCACCAGATGTGGTTGCTGGTACGTTTCTATTCTCTGTCTCAGTTATCGTATTTGTGTTATGCTTATTGATTGTACCTGTGATTAGGTACGTTTTTAGTGAATTCTTTGCCCGCTTTCGTATTATTTGACTCGGGGGCGAGTCGGTCGTTTGTATCTCAGACCTTCTCTAGAGGGTTCAGTGTGCCGATAGATGATCTTGAGTGTCCGTTGCGAGTTTCGATCACCAACGACCATGGGGTTTCTGCTTCTTCGGTCTACCGGGGATGCGAGTTGGAGATTTTCGGGGTGTCATTCCCGATAGATTTGATTCCTATCCCCATGGGGATGTATGCGTGATTGTTGGGATGGATTGGCTTAGCCGTTTTGGCGCCATGATCGACTGTGAGGGACAGCGGGTGGGGGTTCGAACCCCATGTGGGGGAGAACTTGTAAAATATGGTGAGGGCACTAGGTTGTGATCCGGGTTTTGTTCGGCAGCTAGGGCTCGACAGTATATTCAGCACGGGTGTGCCGGTTATTTAACGTATGTGGTAGATACACGGGTTAGAGAGCAGCTCTCCATTTCTAAGGTCCCGGTGGTGAGGGAATATGCTGATGTGTTTCTGGAGGAGTTACCCGGAGTGCCTCCAGAGAGGCAAGTTGAGTTCAGGATTGACCTAGTGCTAGGTGTGGCCACTATCGCCAAGGCGTCGTACCGACTGGCACCACCTGAGATGCAGGAGCTATCATCTCAGTTGCAAGAGCTGCTGGGTAAGCAGTTTATTCGTCCGAGTAGTTCACCCTGGGGAGCACCGATCCTTTTCGTCAGGAAGAAGGAAGGTTTGCACATGATGTGCATTGACTATAGGGAGCTGAACAAGTTAACGGTGAAGAACCGTTATCCACTCCCGAGGATAGATGATCTTTTCGATCAGCTGCAGGGTGCGTCTTGGTTTTCCAAGATTCATTTGAGATCAGGATATCACCAAGTCAGGGTGAGGGAGGAGGACGTGGAGAAGACCGCGTTTCAGCCTCGTTATGGTCATTACGAGTTCATGGTGATGCCGTTTGGGCTCACCAATGCGCCAGCGGTGTTCAGGGATCTGATGAACCGAGTCTGCAGACCGATGCTCGAATAGATGATATCTTGGTGTATTCCAAGACTCGAGAGCAGCATGAGGAGCATCTTAGGGAGCTGCTGGGGGTTCTAAGGCAGGAACGGTTGTATGCCAAGTTCTCAAAATGCGAGTTTTGGTTACGAGAGGTCCAGTTCCTCGGACATCTTGTTAACCGGGAGGGGATTTTCGTCGATCCGGCCAAGTTGGAGGCGGTGATGCAGTGGGAGACTCCGAAATCTCCCTCAGACATCAGGAGTTTCTTGGTTTTAGCAAGGTATTATCGGAGATTCATTCGTGATTTCTCCAAGATTGTCGTACCCCTCACTCATCTAACGAGGAAGACGGTGGATTTCCGGTGGGGCCCTGAGCAGCAGAGGGCGTTTGAGACCCTCCGGCAGTGTTTATGCGAGGCGCCGGTGTTAACACTCCCCGAGGGAGTGGAGGATTTTGTGGTATTTTGTGATGCATCCATCACCGGCTTGGGAGCAGTCCTCATGCAGAAAGGACGGGTGGTAGCCTATGAATCGCGGTAGTTGAACCCGCATGAGACGAGGTACCCCATGCACGATCTTGAGTTGGGAGCAGTGGTTTTCGCTCTCAATATTTGGAGGCACTATCTGCACGGGGTCCGTTGCACTATACACGGATCACAAGAGTTTGAGACACATCATGGATCAGCCAAACCTGAACATGAGGCAGCGCAGGTGGCTGGATGTGGTCAAGGACTATGATTGCGAGATCCTTTACCATACTGGTAAAGCGAATGTGGTTGCGGATGCTCTGAGCCGCAAGTCAACTGGGTCCTCGACCCCAGCCATGTGTATGAGGATAGCGGTGGATTCCCCACTGGTGGGTTTGATCAGGGATGCTTAGATTGAGGGCATGATGCCATAGAACTGGAAGTTGGATCGGATTAAGGGCGAAAGCGCCTGGTTTGTTCAGGATAGCTGCAAATTGTTGACCCGTTACGGTCGAATTTGGGTTCCGATGTCCGGAGGGGTCCGACAGACAGTGATGGAGGAGGCTCATAAGTCTCGTTTTTCGATTCACCCGGGAGCCACCAAGATGTACCGTGATTTGAGTTCGAGTTATTGGTGGCCTGGCATGAAGCGAGATATTGCTTGGTTTGTTGAGAGGTGCTTGACCTGTAGGATGGTCAACGCCGAGCATCAGAGGCCGCATGGTAAGTTGCAGCCTTTGGAGATTCCCATGTGGAAATGGGAACGGATCACGATGGATTTCATCACGAAGTTGCCAAAGACGGCAAGGGGGTTCAATGCTATATGGGTCATCATGGATCGATTGACCAAGAGTGCCCATTTCCTAGCCATACGGGAGAGTTCGTCGGCAGAGAAGTTGGCTGACCTGTACGTCAGAGAGGTTGTCTCTCGTCATGGGGTTCCGGTTTCTATCGTTTCCGATCGAGATGTCAGGTTCACTTCTCGTTTTTGGCAGAAGTTCCATGAGGAACTGGGTACACGACTGCATTTTAGTACAACGTTCCATCCGCAAACTGATGGGCAGAGTGAGCGGACCATTCAGACCCTCAAGGATATGTTGAGGGCGTGCGTTATTGATTTTTGTGGGAGTTAGGATTCCCACCTACCACTTGCAGAGTTCGCCTACAACAACAGTTATCATTCCAGTATTGGCACCCCACCTTCCGAGCTGTTGTATGGGCGGAAGTGTAGGACCCCAGTCTGCTGTTGCGAGATTGGGCACAGAGTGATGGGTCGGACAGAGGTAGTTCTACAAACTACCGAGATGATAAAGCAAATTAGGCAGCGACTGCAGACCGCTCAGAGTCGGCAAAAAAGTTATGCCGACCGACGCCAATCTGAGCTGGAATTTCAAGTGGGTGACATGGTCCTCCTGAAGGTCTCACCCTGGAAGGGTGTGATCCGCTTCAGGAAGAGGGGAAAATTGGGTCCCCGTTATATTGTACCATTCAGGATTATTGCCAGGGTTGTTAGGGTGGCTTATAGGCTAGAGCTTCCGGAGGAGCTTAGCCAGATCCACAACACATTTCATGTTTTGCAATTGCGAAAATGCCTTAAGGATCAGGAGGCAGTGGTATCATTGGATGACATTCAGGTCGATAAGCGCCTGAACTATGTGAAGAGACCTGTGGCTATTTTGGAAAGGAAGAAGAAGATCATGCGGAACAAGGAAATACCTTTGGTAAGGGTGCAGTGGGAACATCGGAAGGGATCCGAGTGGACGTGGGAGTCGGAGGCGGAGATGCGCGAGCATTACCCGACATTGTTTACTCCAGCAGACTTCGAGGACGAAGTCTAGTTTAAGTGGGGGAGAGTTGTAACACCCCAATTCTTAGGTATTGCTTAAATAAGATTCATTGGGTCAAGCTCTACTCGACGATTTGGTTGACCTACTCGTCGATTAGCAGCGAGGCAGATCGCATGTTAAGTGACCTACTCGACGAGTCCATGCTGGGACTCGGCGAGTAGGAGCTGGCAGTGGAAACCCTAAATCTCGGGGTTTTCACCTCTATTTAAGGGAGCCTTAGCCTCCTTTGGCCTCTTTACAGTCTTTGAGAGCCCCTTAAAACCCTAATTTGTGTGTGTGTGTGTGTGCCTTGGTGTGGTGTTGAAGCTTGGAAAAGAGGATCTTGGAGGAAGAAAGCTAAGAGTGAAAAGGAATTGAAGCAAGGAAGGAGTGGGAAGCAGGATTTACCTCATCTAGCATCCTTTGGAGGTATCAAAGTTCCATTTTACTTCCCTTTTTCCCTTTTATTGAGTTTCTAGGGCTTTTTATGGATTTTCAAGTTGGTATGATGAGCTATGCGCTAGATCTGAAGTTGTAACTTCAGATCTGGATCCTCCTTGGATTCTAGAAGTATAAACTCATAGTCTTGGGTGTGATTAAGGTCCCTCTTGAACATGAAGTTCCATTAAGAACTTAGAATAGACATTTAGAGCCTTTATGGTCATGTATGCACGTAAAGTTTGCAACTTTACGTGATAAGCATGCCCTAGAAGCTTGGACCTATAAGTTAGAGCCATTGCATGGCTCAAAACAAGTATGTATGGAAAAAAAGACTGAATCGACTCGGCGAGTCGCAAGGTTAACTCGGCGAGTCACATGAAGATGGTCGTGAACTCGACGAGTTGATGAACAACTCGGCGAGTCCGATGAAGATCGCCATAAGACTCGACGAGTTGAAGAACAACTCGGCGAGTCGGATGAGTTTTCTATGGGATATGTTTAAGTGTGTATCCGTCGAGTTGCAAGGAGGGAACTTGACGGGTGACCCTAAGTTTGATCGAGAATCAAAGGAACTCGACGAGTCACTCCGATGACTCGGCGAGTTAAGGTCAACATGGACTGTTGACCTTGATTGAGGAATTTGACTTTAACCAGGGGTTGACTAGTGGATTATGGAGTAACTTATGAGGTTAAGGACTTATGAGTATGTTTTACTATGACGATAGGTGGTGGAGCCTGTGTCAAGTGAACCGAGAGTTGGAGTTTGCCTTTCGAGTCGACATCTGCAAGGTGAGTTATCCTCACTATATCGATAGGGTCTACAACACCAACGTCGGCCCCTTTAGTTGTTATGGTTATGGTATGTTGCATGTGGTTATGATCTGTTAGATCGGAATCGAGGTAGACAGTATGTTATGCTCTTATGATCCGTAGGGATTGGTGTGTTAGTGACCTGCTAGGTCGGTACTCTAGTTACAGGAGAATTCTATGATTGATGATCAGTGTGACATATATGCTTGATGTTTTTATATGCCTATATATGATAGTATGCGCACATGGTTATTTTCATGTGGCTAGGTTGAGGCGGTCCTGCTTTATGCTGAAGGCCAATATACCCTATGAGCGGTCCGGGGAGACTGTGGGCCCACGTCGCGAACCAGTCATGCCGAAGGCTCGAGATAGATCGAGACAGACTGTAGGGCCGGTAGGGCGGTCCAGTCAGGCCGATGGCCCAATATGCATGTTGATTGATTGATTGTTACTGTTATGGTATTGTCAGTGTGGTATTGGTATTTTGGGGGTGGCTCACTAAGCCCTCGGGCTTATAGTTTTCAGTTTATTGTTTCAGGTACTTCATGAGATCATGGAAAGGCGAAGGCGTGACCGTACCGCTCCTCATCCTTATGTTATGATATTTGGGACACTCTAATGGAAATGATTTGAAAACATTTTGTAAACAATGCTATTTGGTTTTTATTTATGTGAAACGTCCCAAAATTCAAGACTAAAAATTTCTTTTAATAAAACATTACTTTAAGAAAATTCATCATTTCAAAACACAAACAGAGTATTAATTTCCAAAATACATGTTTGTTATCAGAGTAAACATTCCCAGGCTGTCTAATCTATGGTGTGTGCCATGCGATCACCCCGATCTCTTCCCTCCGCTACCGGAAGCCCCTGAAACCAAAACTCAAAACCGTAAGCACGAAGCTTAGTGAGTTACCCACCCTACCACATGCCATGCATAACCACATACTGCACATACTGGGCCACGCCCGCTAACCAGGGCCTCGCCCCTACCTTGGGCCTCGCCCGCTACAACGGCCCCGCTTGGCTTCGTGCCCCGCTCGGATACATATCTGTTTCACCTAGGCCTCGTCTGTCACAGGGCCTCGCCCGCTAACATATAATAACACATAAACATATCGCAACACATAAGCAAAACACATACTAACGGATCATGTCCGAAGGCCTCGCCTATCCTGGGCCTCGCCCTTATCCTGCTACTGATGAGTCATGGAACCCCGTCCATGCTCCTATTGTTAGTGAGATATGGGCCCAACCCACACTCACTCTTTCCCTAACTCGGGCCTCGCCCCTGATCTGCTGCTAATGAGATGTGGAACACCATCCACACTCTGTTATTGGTGAGATACGGGTCCTCGCCCACACTCACCTCCCTACCAGGCACATATAAGTATCACACAGACAACAAGTATAAACTATCACATAAACCATTCCTTGGGCACCCGCCCGCTATCATTGGACCTCGCCCTGAATATCATACTAGCATACTGTGCCTAGGGCTAACCCCCGAGTCTTCTACTCATAACTACATAGGTCGGCATTGTGGCCGTAGACCCATTCACACAAAGGGAAACTCACCTGCACTGGCTGAACTCGCTGATGATCCCACTGGCTGCTGACTGGCAACTCTCTGAACACCTGCTCCACTAGCTCCCCGAGCTACCAAAATCAATGCAACACTTAGTCTAACTGACCCCGACAGTCAACCAAGTCAACTCTGGTCAAAGTCAAAGTCCTGGTCAAGGTCAACCTTCCAGGTCAACCCTACTCGCCGAGTCTACCCATAGACTCGCCGAGTTCATAAGCCCAGAGTCCTTCCAATCGCGACTCGACTCGCCGAGTCAGTCCATGACTCGCCGAGTCTACCGATTTCCGATTCCTGACCTTTCTGACTCACCGAGTCTCCATTCGACTCACTGATTCGAATCTCAACTCGAAGGGTTTGGGGTTTCGCGACCTGACTCGCCGAGTCCAAGACAACCTTCATCAGACTCACCGAGTTGTTCTTCAAACTCGTCGAGTTCCTGCCCAACTTCATCCGACTCGACGAGCTGTTCATCCCACTCGTCGAGTTCCTCCTAATCTTCATGCTACTCGCCGAGTCCACTCAAAGGACTCGCCGAGTCCATTCAAATCTACATACATGCAGAGGACTTTTGAGTCATGCATGGACTCCAAACTGTAGATCTACCCTTCCCAAGCCTATTTCTCACGTAAAGTTTCAAACTTTACGTGTAGAGAAGGAGATCTAGGCAAAATACACCATAAACTAGGGTTTAAGGCAAAGAGGCTCCATAATCAACAAAAGGGCAGATACTTTATGCTTCTCAAGACCATAATATGCTTAGATCCGAAGTAGTACCTTCAGATCTGGCTTCTAACTCAAAAGGATACCATTATGGCTAAAAAGCCCCAAAACTCACATATAGCCCCTTCTTGCACCTCCAAATGTTCAGAAATATCTTCCCAATCCCAGATCTATAGCCCCTTCTTGCACCTCCAAGATCCTTCTTCCTACTCCAAGCTTTAATGCACTCTTCAAGGCAACAATTGGCTCAATCAATGGATATGGCGGCTAGGGTTTGGTGTTCTGGGTGAAAGAGGCAGTAAAGGAACCCTAGGGGAGAGAATGAGATGTTTAAATAGGCTCCAAGTCCCGGATTTAGGGTTTTCCTCGTACAGACCAGACTCGCCGAGTCCCCTTGGCCGACTCACCGAGTCGGTCACTTACTCCTTGACCCGGATCCCGCTCGGACTCGCCGAGCTCCTCCTTGGACTCGCCGAGTCGTCTCTTAAAATTAGGGTTTTCTTTCCTTTCTTGGCCTTCCAGACTTTGGGTGTTACATTATGATCGAAAAAGTTTAAATTTGGCGTAAAATTTATGGATATTACAATAGTAAAAGAAGTAGTAAAAGGAGATGGTTAAATTTTTTTGATCGAATAAACAACATTGGATTAATTATTCATATAGAACACAAATTAGACTTTACAGGTTTTTCCATATAGTAATATTTCTTTTAAAGCTTTACCACGTGTTTCTCTTAGTAAAGACAAAAAATGTTAGTTATAATTTATTTATAGCTTATGGATGGGATTCTAAAGTCATAAAATATTTATTGCATGTTTAAATGCTTTATCAGAACATTTTAACTAGACTCACAACTGTTTTAAGTAATATGTTGTTTTGAAAGGTAGGAAGATAGGTTTCTTCCTCACATGGATAGAAGTTGTTGAAGCCATACAAGGGTTTAATGATCCATTATATAAAGGATTTAATGATTATCAACAAGCTTTAACAATAGCAAGAATGCATTTAGGCATGAATTTTTATATATCAGCCTCTCTTAAGCATTATGTAGAACCTCCAGTTACTTATTCAGTAACCAGAGATTCAAATCAAAAGTTGTTTTGTGATCATTGTGAAACCATGAAAAATAATTACAAACTTGTAAATGAAGAAATCTATAAACTTAAAAACAAAAAACAAGATACGATTAATAGAACTAACGATTTTCAAAAAACTTTTCACTCTCAACAAATAGAAGTAATAAATATTTCTAGTGGTTCCTCTTCCGATCCCGAAAAGAAGAGTAAGATGAGTACTCACTCCCCAATGAGTGATACAGAAGGTATTAGTAAGCCAGAGAAGTTACTAGCTAGTCTAGTGATTCTGGCAACGGTAAAAACTTATCAAATCCGATTCTGGCTACGGGATTGCTAAAATCTTAGGAGACACAAAGGACTCCTGATTCCTCTACAAAAAAAAAATTAGGAAACACAGGGGACTCCAATTTCCTCTACAAAAATAAATAAATAAATAAACAAACTAGAGAAATTTGGGATTCACTTGGAGAACTAGGAAAACAAAAAGATTTCTTAGTCAAATACAGCCCTTCACCAAGTCCAAGTAATCTAGAATCTCCCTCTTTTACTCTAATCCCAGAAAACCTAGATTCCTCTATTTTTAAAGATGCCCAAAATTCAAAATATTCTCATGAAAGACTCCAAAATATTACAAACCAAATAGAATACCATAAAAATATTATGAAGCCTCTTCCTCTAGAAAAAATCCAAAACAGAAAAGATTCGATGAAAAGACTCTTTAAGAAGCAGTTAATAAAACAGTTCAAGAAATACTGAAGACTATGTTTCCAGATCTACAAGACAATTAAAAAAACTATTGTTGAAGATGAACAAAGAAAAGACACTCCTATGCCAACTTATTTATGTTCAAATGATTTTGTATCTAGCGAAGAAAGTGTAAGCAATAATTCAGAAGACTAGTTTGATCAAAATGAAGATAACAACCAATCAGATGATGCATTCTCTTTTGATTCAATTGCCAAACACAATCTTGACAGTTGAAGATATTTTGTTATTGAAGATTCTTAAAAACAACGATAGATTTAGTGAACAATGATAGACAAGACATTTACTATTAAAAAATTTCATTTCAAAGAAGACGACAACTTCCATTATGAAGCATTGATAGAAAAGACCTCCACCACAAATTTCCATCTGTCACGTTTATAGAGCCAACTTTTTGAAGCAAATTGTCAAGATATCATAATATATTAAGAAGACACCTATGCATTTTTCTAAATAGTTTTGGTTGTGTTTCCTCTTTTAACCTATCTATATAAAGAAGCTATTGTTTAGAAATTAGACACAACTACTAAGAAGCAAAAAACCTCTCCCTCTCACTTTCTCTCAACCTATTCACTTAAAAGTTCTTGAGCTCTTCTTCAACTTTGTGGTATAAACGTTGTAAAATATCCAAGTTTGCATGTAAGTTTCTTTCCTTTATTTACTTTTACTTTTTAAGGGATTTCCCAAAAATGAAAACCTTAAGTCCTTTAATATAATGTAGTTTTAGTTCGAAGTTCCCATTTTTTTTTGTATGAAATTTTAATTCTCATATATAAATTTATGGTAAAATATATTCTAAGAGAAAATAAAGTTTGTTTAATAAAAGTATTGTCAATAATAACATTTGTTAATATTGCATCTTAATAGTGTTTATAATCTTCATTTCTTACTAAGTGACCCACATATTGGACATACGAATGGCTGGAGTGAGCCTATTATAAAGTGATTTTTTGGTGGTTGTGACAACTGTCAAATTCAGGTCATTCTCGGAATCATGCATCTTTTTGTGAAAACCATATATGCACAACATGCCATGGCCTAATAGTATAAATTAGGTCAAAATCTTGCATAAACAAGGATCCAACTAAAATCTAGGACTAATATACTTGACTCTTACGATTCTAGTAAGTTGTCTAGCTACCGTAGGAAATGCCAATACCCGAATTAGAATAAACTTCAAACTCTGTTACAATTGAAAAAGGGTAGACAACCCTAAAAATAAATTAGAATATTCTAATTTCATTTCAATATGATGGTGAATATTTAACAAAGTTCCAAAAGCGCTAAAGAGCCCAAAAATCAAAATTTATAAACTTTAAAACCTAAAAACTCCATAAGATTTGTTTTGAACCTCCTAATATCAAATTTAAATAATCAAATTATGGGATATAATCAACGACATAAAAATTTAATTATCAAACATTAGTCATAATTTATTAGTTAAAAACAAAGATTTTTAAATAAATCAAGAATTACATAAAGAAGCATATTTATAAAAATTGGGGTTTTATAAAAATTGAAGAGGAAATGTATTTAATTTAAATTTTAAGAGAGAGGGAAACTCTCTCACTCATAAAGTCGGCCACCTCCTCCAAGGCACCCCTTTTCCCCAAAAATCTCAATCATTTTATTCTTCTCTTACACTTCAACTTCCCTTTCATTCTCTCTCTCTCACACTCCACTCTTTACAACACTCAAACTCTCTCTTCCTCTCTCCAAACCCACAAAATTCTCCAACCAAGAACACCTCTCATGTAACATCCATAAAATTTACGCTGAATTTAAACTTTTAATACTAACAAAAGAGTCAAATAGTAATTGTTTTTACAAAACATTTCCAATTCTTTTATCATCAAAGTGTCCCAAAATAGATCATGAGGATGAGGAGCGGTACGGTCACGCCTTTGCCTTCCCTCGCTCTCCCGAAGTACCTGAAACAATAAACTGAAAACTGTAAGCCCGAGGGCTTAGTGAGCTACCCCCAAAATACCAACACCCTACTGACAGAAACCATAGCCATAACTATCAATCAAACAACATACATACTGGGGCATCGGCCGGACTGGTCCGCCCTCCTGGGCCTACAGTTTGTCTGAATCTATCCCGAGCCTTTGGCATGACTGGTCCGCCCTCAATGACCATCTTCATGTGACTCGCCGAGTTCACTCTTGCGACTCGCCGAGTCCATCTAGTCCTCTTTCCATATAGACTTGTTTGGAGCCATGCAGCGGCTCCAAATCACAGATCCAAGCTTCTATGGCATACTTACCACGTAAAGTTGCAAACTTTACGTGCATGCATGGTTATAAAGGTTCCAAATGTCTATTTTAAGTTCTTAATGGAGCTTCTAGTCCAAGAGGGACTCCAACCACAACCAATACAACAACTTTATGACTCTAGCATCCAAGGAAGGTCCAGATCTAAAGTTACAACTTCAGATCTAGCCCATAGCCCTAGAATCAACCAAAGGGAAGAAAAGGAAGTAAGAATGGTACTTTGATACCTTCAAACGGTGCTAGCTAAGGCAAAACCCGCTTCCCACTCCTTTCTTGCTTCATTTTCCATTGCACTCTTAGCTTCCTTCCTCCAAGATCCTCTTATCCAAGCTTCAAACCCACACCAAGGCACACACACACGGATTAGGGTTTCAAGGGCTCTCAAAGACTGTAAGGAGTCCCAAAGGAGGCCGAGGCTCCTTTAAATAGGGGTGCAAACCCCGGGATTTAGGGTTTCATCTGCCAGCTCCTACTCGCCGAGTGCCAATAGTTGACTCGCCGAGTAGGTCACTAGCCACACGTTCTCACCCCGCTGCTACTCGACGAGTAGGTCGACCAACTCGTAGAGTTGAGCTTTATCCAGAAATTCTTAATTAATTAATAGTTTAGGATCGGGGCGTTACAATTCTCCCCCACTTGAACTTGACTTCGTCCTCGAAGTCCGCTGAAGAAAACAATGTCAGGTAATGCTCGCGCATTTCCGCTTCCGGCTCCCACGTCCACTCGGATCCCCTTCGATGTTCCCACTGCACCTTTACTAAATGTATTTCCTTGTTTCGCAGAATCTTCTTCTTTCTTTCCAAAATAGCTACAGGCCTGTCCACATAGTTCAGGCGCTCATCGACCTGAATGTCATCCAACGATACCACCGCCTCCTGGTCCATGATGCACTTTCGCATTTGTGAAACATGAAATGTGTTGTGGATCCGGCTAAGTTCCTCCGGAAGTTCTAGCCTATAAGCCACCTTGCCAACCCTGCAACAATCCTGAATGGCCCGATGAATCGGGGACCCAATTTTCCCCTCTTCCTGAAACAGATCACACCCTTACATGGTGAGACCTTCAGGAGAACCATATCACCCACCTGAAATTCCAACTCAGATCGGCGTCAATCGGCATAACTCTTCTTTCGACTCTGAGCGGTCTGCAGCCGCTGTCTAATCTGTTGTATCATCTTGGTAGTTTGCAGAACTACCTCTGTTCGACCCATCACCCTGTGCCCAACCTCGCCCCAACAGACTGGGGTCCTACACTTCCACCAATACAACAGCTCGAAAGGCGGGGCGCCAATATTGGAATGATAGCTATTGTTGTAGGCGAACTTTGCAAGCGGTAGGTAGGAATCCCAACTTCCACCGAAATCAATGACGTACGCCCTCAACATATCTTCGAGGGTCTGAATGGTCCACTCACTCTGCCCATCCGTCTGCGGATGGAACGCTGTATTGAAATGAAGCCTCGTACCTAGTTCCTCGTGGAACTTCTGCCAAAAAAGGGAAGTAAATCGAACATCCCGATCGGAAACTATGGAAACTGGAACCCCATGGCGATAGACAATCTCACGGACGTATAGGTCGGCCAACTTCTCCGCCGACGAACTCTCCCATATAGCTAGGAAATGGGCACTCTTGGTCAATCGATCCATGATGACCTATATAGCGTCGAATCCCCTTGCCGTTCTTGGCGATTTCGTGATGAAATCCATCGCGATCCGTTCCCATTTCCACATGGGAATCTCCAGAGCCTGCAACTTACTATGCGGCCTCTGGTGCTCGGCCTTGACCATCATGCAGGTCAAGCACCTCTCAACGTACCAAGTGATATCTCGCTTCATACCAGGCCACCAATAACTCAAACTCAAATCTCGGTACATCTTGGTAGCCCCCGGGTGAATAGAAAAATGATACTTATGAGCCTCCTCCATCACTGTCTGCCTAACTCCTCCGGTCATCGGAACCCAAACCCGACCATATCGGGTCAATAACCCGCGGCTATCCTGAAAAAATCGGGCGCTTTCGCCCTTAATCCTTTCCATTTTCCAGTTTTCCGGTTTCATACCCTCGATCTGAGCATCCCTGACCAAACGCACCAGCAGGGAATCCACCGCTATCCTCATAGATCTGGCTGGGGTAGAAGACCCAACTGACTTGTGGCACAGAGCGTCCGCAACCACATTCGCTTTACCAGGATGGTAAAGGATCTTGCAATCATAGTCATTGACTACATCCAGCCACCTGCGCATCCAATGGGTTTGAGCCCAACTTGATAATCCATGGAGCATTAGCCCACTATATAAGTATGGATGATTTACACAATCAACCCATATATTTAATTAGTCTTCTTTTGATCACTTAATTAATTCTAGATTAATTCTTGATCAATACTAATTAAATAATCTCTATTAATATATTAGAACTTATAATATATTAATAAACCTTAAGTGTTATTTCTCTCATTTTAGTCTATCCAAGTGCATGATGCCATGCAACCCAAATGGACCATGCCGGGTCGGGTCAAGTCTTACCAATTATAGTTATGGACTTAGACATTTATCCAACAGTCTCCCACTTGGATAAGTCTAAAACTATTATTGCAAGTATGACTTCAGAACCTGACTAGCAATCGTAGCTCTCAAAAGCTTCTGTCGATCTCTGACCTTGTCGATGAACTCTGACCTCTGTCAATGACTTGTCCATTAGATAAGTGATCATATATTCCTCCATTCTAGATATCATATGGACTGAGACATGGATTATAATCATTCTCTCTGTCCATTTCTTGTTTCCCGATTTCTGATTTATGACGACTGACTAATTGAACAAATCAAATCAGTCCAGGCCCGGCCAAGCACTTACTTTTGTCATCACTAAATCATCGAGGGGCCCACAGATATCGCTTTTATCCCGAAGGTAAAAGGAATGGATAAGCTTCGACTCATATACTTGTACTAACTATTTGTGGAATCATACACAAAGGCACGTTTTATAACATCGAGTTACCAATGCATTTACATGCAATCAATGTATAACCAACTCATAGTCAACAACTCATATCTCTAGGTTTGAAGAATATAAGATATTATCGTCTCATGATTCACTCGTGATAAAATCCATGAAGTGAATCCAAATGAGCGTGGGTTGAATCCAATACTCAGCCCTTATGAGTACTCATGAATGTTGTAGCAACTATTGCATTGTCTAAAGCACTTTAGACAAATCATACGAGCCAAATTCACGACAGTCTTGATTCATATCTACTTCCAACATATGACCGACTGTGGATGGTTTGAATAACTTGGTCATTCGGGAGAATGACCTAGTTATTCTGGAAGTCAAAACATGCAAAGTGAAACACAAAATAACACTTGTCCTATATGGCCTCAACACTTTGAGCGTAAATAAAACACCTTTTATCTAAGCACCATATTGATCACTCATTATTCATGTTTCGATTAATCAACTTAATACTTGAATTGAATCAGTAGTGATGCCATGCTCCAAGCATGCATACTATGTTTCTCTAAACAATAGCTATGCCATACTCCAAGTATGCACACTATGTTTACATATGGTCATCTCTTTGTGAAATGTATATCAATTGAACATGACTTCAATGATTCTCATTTCACAATCCCAATCTTTATTGTAAATGTAAGAATACCAAGTTCTTGTCATTTACCGTAATCTATGCAATGATCCTCTTGTAATGTTATTCACACAAGTCATAAAGACTTGGCAACAAACATTACAAAGTATTCCAATGGAAAGCAATTCCATGGAGATGAAGTCTCAAATTCAAAGTACATTCCTTTGAACATCCTTCTTTGCATTAAGTTCTTTAATCTTACATAGATTCAAAGAATAACTTCCACCTATGGAAACAATTCCATGTTCCCATCTTGACCATCACTTTTGAACAAGAGTTGCCTTTTTCCAAAATATGTCAATACGATCCTTCCAGAATTATCACTATACTTCCAACTGTCCTTGAGCAACCAATTTTTGGTAAACCTTAGATTGTCCTCGACAATTGTTTAATCCTTTTAGTCATATCCAATTCTAGACCTTTTCCCTTCTTAATGCCCCAGGCATTTGGAAAATTTTAGAAAGGATGAATATAGCACATGCAATCGATCCTATATCCGAAGCATATGGGACACGATTCATGATGTCTCACATAAAGACTAAACTAGTCCTTTGCTATAGTATTTCCATTTGAATTGGCCAAGTTCTCATAATTCAGATTATGAAAAGGGATGCAGTAATCATAATCGAATTTTAGAACGCAAATAATGGACCCATATATTAGAAATTCCGTATGTTGAACCATTCCAACATAACATTCATATATATTCTTGACTAAAGTTGATTAAAATCTCAATCTAAGCTCGTAGAATTGGAATGAAGTATAAATTTCTCTCCCTTAATTATAGTAAAACAACTTTTCCAAAGCGAGTTGAAACTTTTGTTTTCTATAATTAACATTGCTAACTTGCAACATAATCATCATGCTCCCATTAGCAGAATGATTATTATCTAACTAGCATAACACTTTATGCTCCCACTAGCTTTGACATGTACCAAGAAATCAGTCAAATTTCTGATACTAGATTGCCTTGATAAGACTTTATCAAATCATACACCTGGAGTCTAAACCTTTCCTTAGATAGCTCACATGTGAGTCTAAACCTTTGCCATTCTCATTAGTTAGTGTGTCGGTTAACCACACACGCTCCACTAACGACATGAGAATGCAAACTTCATACTTGCTATCCACTTAAATCTACTTAGTGAAAGAGTTTCCTCACTATCATTTTCATGAATCGGAGAGAAACCTTATGACACTTAGATTTAATGGTGTATGTGTTCTTATCCATGTGAATTGTCAAAACCATAGTCACAAGACAAGGATAATGACAAATCCAAACTCATATGGACTAAACTCAATCTAATTTCTTGCCACCTGGCAGCTCAAGTGCCTGCCATTGCTTCCAAGTTGTTATGCAACCAGTTGAGAACTCTTAGAACTCCAATGCAAAACCAAATTTAACTGGAATGGGCACAAAATACGTCAACACGATAGGTTACAAACCTCTAGTGGTGGTCTAGTGATTAACAAAACTCTTGATTAGTTCTTGAATCTATCTTAAGATCCTTTTAAGACTCCCACTGACCTCTTGACATATAAGAATCTCTTTGTTAAGAACCATTCCTTGACAAAAACGAATATTCAAGAGTTAGTGCAGATTCTTATCAAGTTAAACACTTCTCATAATTGGTCTTAGTTGGTCTTTGTTTTATCCAAAACATCACAACTTACCAATTTCAAATGTACAAGAGTAAGAACACATTTTACTCTACATTTAACAAGTGTTTTAAACCTTTCTTAAGATTATGTCACTCAAGGCTTAATCTTGGAGTATGACTCTAAGATTTAATTTTGGAACGAAGTATAATTTATCTTTTGATCTAACCATTTCGACAATTCACGATTCCTCTCCTTAGCCAAACAAAATGAACTAAGGTGTCCTTAGAGGATCAATTGTGACATGGTTTCATAATCACTAAGATAATCATAAAACAAGATACTCAAGTACTCTCCCATCTCTTCAGATTAGAGAAACTTTTATCTTTCTGCCTTATTTGATTCTTCTTACTCATTATGTCTATCATTGAAACTTCTCCAATGATTCAGAACTATACTTAAACTTGTAAGTATAACCATATTTACTAAACTTTAGTAAATCATAATGAATAATCTTATCAACTTTTGTACGAACTCTTCTGACCTTATAAATAACCTAAGAATACATGCATTAAGATACGTCAACAAAAATTGTTGGTGAGTTCTACAAGTTTTGACACAAAGTATTTTTACACCCAAAAATGTTTTATAAAATTTATCTGGTTGACCAGCTTTTCTAAACACATACTTTTCTATCGAAAGTATAAAACAATTGCATCATAAAATTATATTTAAACTCATTTAGAAATGTCATTTGCTCAAATCCAAAATACACCATTTGTAAAATATATAAGTAAACCAAACTTATAACAAATTCTTACGGTTTTGATGACCGAAATGCTCTTTATATAAAGATTTTGAAACCAATTTATATAAATAAAGTCATATCACACTTTGTGTAAACATAAAATAGCCAAGCTTTCTCTTAAAACTTTGTACAAACGTTCGTATAGTTTATATGTAAAAACTCAAAATTTTGAATTTTATAAACTTTGTAAATCCGTGTCATATTATTAATTAAGCATTATCTTACTTAATTTGGAAATCAACACTTCTAGTGGGGCAAACTCATCCCAAGCAATATATCATAACTCTTAATTAAGCATTATCTTACAATCCATATGGAAAACTTGTTGTTATCTATTCCTAAGCAATATATCATAACTCTTAAGTAATAACTCAAAATTCTGATCACCGAACCATGCGATCGAAATCCATCTTCGCGATCAGAATCAGCATATACTTCCTTTAAGTTTCTTCACCTTTTCTTTGATTCTTAAAACATCAACATGTGACCTCGTCACATTATGCAATAAGAATCTCAGAATAAAAACTTAATAGAGTTAGACAATGGACTTTAACTGAAGTAGAGTCAAACCTATTGACTTTACCATCCTTAAGATGTTTCAAGTAAATTTAGCAGCTTCGCAACCAATGTCTTTCCTTTGGCAACAGAATCATATGGACTCTTTGGAAACGGTACATGGGACTATCACAGACTTAAACTTTCTCTTTACTATTTGGTCAACCGAGTTGACTATGGCCGATCCCTTTCCATTGGGAAGAGAAAGTTTTTCCTGGACCTCCAATGTCACCATTTTCAATGTCCAAATAGGTTTGGAAAGTAGATCTTCCAATCCAATTTGCTTTACTAATGCTCCAAATCACTGCTGATTTAGCATCATCAAGCAAATAGGTAAGATCATTAAGGGTCTTGTCGCGACCTGTCATCAGGGAGTGATTGAAGAACCAAGTCAGCAACCAGCTACCTCGAGACTTCGACACCCGACTCTCCCGACTTGTCAATATGTGGCTTAATCCCCAAGATCTAAGCACATATAGACTTTGCTTGCCAATAGGGATTGAGTGACCTAGAACTTATCAAGTCTTAAAACTTGTGGGATAGGGAGATTTATTGGAGGAGGTGGATGAAGTGAAGTGTGATTTCTAGTCCCACAAATGCGCAACAAAGGGATTGATCTTTCACCTTGATTGCCATTTGGGATATCATCTTCATTAGCAAGCTTGTTCCTAAAGATTTGGGAAGACCATAGCTGTCTAAACTAGACATCTATAATGGGATAAATTCAAGTTAGTTGATTTAAAGTCCTTAATATAACACCCAATATGAAATATTAAGGCTAGGACCCAACAACCTATTTATAATTGGAAGAGGGATGCCGTAATCCAAATTATAAAATAGTTGAAGGTAGGTAAATGACGATTTACCAATTTCCACCATGAAAACGAAATATTTTATTATTAGGTTTTATTAGTTTTGAAACTCCTAGATCTTTTGAGATACATTGAACTTTTCAATGGCATGTTTGACTCTCGATTGTGCCCTCTCAAATTTGTGACTGGGATGCCGAGGATCATAAACAAGGTGTGAATAACCATACAAATTGACTTGGTACCCTTAACAATATTACCTAATCGATGTGCCGGTTAACCACACACGCTCCACCGATCTATAATAAAGCCAAGTTACCCTTTGCCACTCTTACTAGTCCATGTTAGTGTGCCGGTTAACCACACACACTCCACTAACGACTTGGTAAGGTACAAAGTGTAATTTTATGGGCTAGCACCTTTTCACATTTTCCTAAGTAACTAAGATTGGGGATTTATAAGTGTTTAGTTACTTAGTATTTTTTCATTATACTTTTAATGAAGGGAGAATTATAGTCCATTCCTACCCGTTCGGCTAACGACCCTCCACCAGTCAAGGAAGCGGTGGGTGAGAGTGGACACCCATTAAACTGCCATTTTATAGGCAGTAACCTTATACCCCCCTTATAGACCGGCTTCGTGAATGAGGCCTACTAACGGTAAGATTGACTTCCTCTTATACATATCTATATAATTAAAATTATAATAATAGTATAAGGGTTGAATTTTAAACTTTTAAAATTTCAATGTTCAATTTGGAATTAAAGTATACATGAGGAGTAACTTTTCAAATTCCAAAACTTGAGGGAAAGTTTTGAAACTATTTCAAGACTCTTTAAATCATAACTTATGTGTTTAATGGTTCATTAAAATGAAGACTCTTCATTTTAATGTAACCCCTTATTCTTTAAAAACACTTTAAAGAAGTGTCTCTTCAACATCCATAACTTGAGGACAAGTTATGGAGTCATTAAACTATTTAATGGAAAAAACTCTTACATTTTATGTAACCTACAAAACTTTTATGAGTTTTTAAGATTCATAAATATGACTTTTCACATAACTTGAAGACAAGTTACAAAAACATATTTTATGAACTTCTTTTAGACTAATATGGATTGAAAACAACTAAAACATAATTTTTTCATTATCAATCTAAACTAACTCATAAATCAAGGAAACATAAAATTCTTGAAAATTCATAACTTGAGGACAAGTTATGAAATCCATACAATTTTCAACAAGATCATGAATTATATCACCAAACAATTTGCACACAATTCCTATGATCTAGCAAAACTCACAAGCATGATCATTCATAATCAACAATTTTCAAGAATAACATGAACACATATAAACTTGAAACTTTTATTATAGCATTGAAATTGGTTTAACATAATCATTACCAAATTCAAAACAAGTTTTATAAGCCCAAAACAGTCAAAGGTAATGATTCTAGACCAATTCCAGCACCAAAACTCGAAAATATGCTGTCTGGGGGTCCAACTCGTCGAGTGCATGAACAAACTTGGCGAGTTGGATGCATTTTGCCTTGGACTCATCGAGTCCCTTCATGGACTCGGCGAGTCTGCTGGGCAGACAGCACCAAAAGTCGATTTTTAAGCAGTTTAAGCAAGTACAACAAGAAAACAAGCCTAGTCTCTGATACCACTGTTGGGTTTTGAGCAATCTAACACTCCTAAGTGTACATGCAACCCTAAATACCTTGGATCTATGTTTTCTCTATTATACATGAAAATATCAACTTTCCAAGGTATTGTTCTATTCTAGCACACAAAACTTTGAATAACACAAGTTAGAATAAGATACCTTTTGTTGGTGCTTGTCTTCATGAAGCTTGAGTGCCTAGTGCCCCAAGTGTGACACCTCAAATGGTTCACACAACACCATAAGCACTTGGAATAACTTAGAGAGAAATTAGAACACTTCAAGAAAACGGCTTGCCCTCCATGCATCTCTAGTCGCTGATTTCTCACATCAGTAAGATGCTTATATAGTTGTTACAATTAGGGTAAACCCTAATTGTCATGGCTTTCCATTTCCTTGGATCCATGGGTTCAAATACACCATGGAGCATCCAATGGGTTTGAGCCCAACTTGATAATCCATGGAGCATTAGCCCATTATATAAGTATGGATGATTTACACAATCAACCCATATATTTAATTAGTCTTCTTTTGATCACTTAATTAATTCTAGATTAATTCTTGATCAATACTAATTAAATAATCTCTATTAATATATTAGAACTTATAATATATTAATAAACCTTAAGTGTTATTTCTCTCATTTTAGTCTATCCAAGTGCATGATGCCATGCAACCCAAATGGACCATGCCGGGTCGGGTCAAGTCTTACCAATTATAGTTATGGACTTAGACATTAATCCAACATGAATACTACTGGCGCGTTGGTGAGTCCAAACGGCATCACCACGAACTCGCAATGACCATAACGAGTCTAGAACACAGTCTTCTCTATGTCTTCCTCCCTCACCCCGACCTGGTGGTATCCTGATCTCAAATCGATCTTGGAAAACCAAGATGCACCCTGCAACTGGTCGAAAAAATCATCTATCGTCGGGAGCAGATAACGGTTCTTCACCGTTAACTTATTCAGCTCCCTACAGTCAATGCACATCCTGTGCGAACCATCCTTCTTCCTGACGAAGAGGATCGGTGCTCCCCAGGGTGAGTTACTCGGTCGAATGAACTCTGCTTACCCAGCAGTTCCTGCAGCTGAGCTGATAGTTCCTGCATCTCTGGTGGTGCCAAACGTTACGACACCTTGGCAATTGGGGCCACACCTGGCACTAGATCAATCCTAAACTCAACCTGCCTTACCGGAGGCACTCCGGGTAACTCCTCCGGAAACACATCAGCAAACTCTCTAACCATAGGGACCTCTGAAACAGAGACCTGCTCCCTAACCCGCGTATCTACCACATACACCAAATAACCGGCACAACCGTGTTGAATATACTGTCGAGCCCTGGCCGCCGAACAAAACCCTGATCCCGACCTGGTGCCCTCACCATATACTACTAGTTCTCCCCCACTTGGGTTTCGAACCACTACCCACTGTCCCTCACAGTCGATCATGGCGCCAAAACGGCTAAGCCAATCCATTCGTACAATCACGCATACATCCCCCATGGGGATAGGAATCAAATCTATCGGGAAAGACACCCCGAAAATCTCCAACTCGCATCCTCGGTAGACCGAAGAAGCAGAAACCCCGTGCTCGTTGGCGATCGAAACTCGCAACGGACACTCAAGATCATCTATCAGCACACTGAACCCTCTAGAGAAGGTCTGAGATACGAACGACCGACTCGCCGCCAAGTCAAATAAACCAAAGCAGGCAAAGAATTTACTAAAAACGTACCTGATCATAGGCACAACTAATAAGCATAGTACAAATAAAATAACTGAGATAGAGAATAGAAACATACCAGCAACCACATCTGGTGCTGCGTTGGCCTCCTCGGCCGTGAGCTGGAAGGCGCGACCCTGAGCCTTCGGAGGCTCCATCTTGACTGGCCTCCCATCTCCAATCCTCACAGTAGCTGCCGTGGCACCCTGTGCCGGCTTGGCGGCAAATTGCGGATAGTTGGTCTTCACATGACCAACCTGATGACAATGGAAGCAAATCCGCAAATCTGCTGGAGGGGCAGATTAATGACAGTCCCTGGCATAGTGCCCCTCCTTACCACATTTGTGGCTCCTACCTCCTGCTCGACAAACCTCTGAATGAGCCTTGCCACACTTTCCACAAGTGCGACTCTGATAACCCCCGGACCGTGTATCAGCGGTTTTAGATCGCTTAGGCGTCGGCTGAGACTGTGCCGGTGCCTGACGCTGCTCCTCTAGCTGCAGCTCTATCTCCAACTCACACCGCCGCGCGGCTTCTTGAAGATCCAGAAGGGTATCGCAACGCTGTGTAGCCACAAACTGTCGTATATCCGTCTTAAGCATACTCAGATAACGGGTCATCTGAGATTGCTCTGACGCAAACTCCGGGCAAAACATAGCCCTCTCCGTGAACATCCGGGTAATCTCCATCACTGACTCCCCATCCTGTCTCAAGGTCAAAAACTCCTGAGCAGGCTTCTCCCGTTCCACGCGCGCGGAACGTAGCGGGTGCGAAACATATCCCGAAACTGCTCCTAGGTAATAGCAGCCCTCTGATCATCAGTATATAAACCCATCGTCAGCCTCCACCGGTCCTTCGCCCCAAGCCTCAGCAGGTTCAGGGCACACCTGACCTTCTGGTCAGCAGGGCATGAACACGTGAAGAAACATCCCTCCACGTCAGATAACCACCTCATATCCCGAATAGCATCCTGTGTACCATCAAATGTCGGGGGCTTTGTATTGACGAAGTCCCGGTACTGGAAAGCCCTACCGGCTCCTCCTCCTCCAACCCCTGCAGCGGCAACAGTCTATGCTAGAGTGGCATACCGCTCATCAAAATACTTGTCCATCGCGGTCCTAATCGACCCAAACATCTCTGGTAGCTGCGCTCGGAACGCAGCAGCAATCTCATCGTGCATGATCTCCCGAATCCAAGCATCCAACTCCTCAGTCCCTATCTGAACCACAGGCTCAGGTGCTACCGGCACCTCCAATCCTCTGTCTCCTGACATTGATCCTGATCCTGATCCGGATCCCGAAGCAACATGTCTCGTCACCACCATACTGCAAACACACTCAATGACTCAGACAAATCATATAATGACGGAAGACCAATTACCCTCAATCCCTAGGGGTTGTGACTTCCTTGATACGTGTATGGGTCCTATGCTTTCAATAGTGTGGGCCCCTACTACCTTCAACACCTACCCATATTTTTCTCAAGTATCACCACAATGCCCTAAACGGTATTTAATATAATATGCGCTCAACCCCCACTAATAGGGGACATCGCCTAACTAGTAACTGATCCTGCAGTTCCACACTACTCACACATCCATGAAACTTCCATCATCCCCTGCAGCGCTAGTGTACACTGGCTGCACATACCGCTGGACTCGATAGACTTTCGAATATCTGATCCTACACTAAGGTCGAATCGGACATTCTCAGGCTATAAGATCTTGACTACCCACAGCCGTGGTGAATACACTAAACATCTACAGTTATGATGTCAATCCCATATACAAGAAACCCTAGGCTAATAGGTATCATACAATCAGGCCAATTTATCATGCGATTCCCGAAAATACCTAGCCTAGCACTAGCATGCTGTTCTAACATATCAGAATATCAAATAACCGTATGGTATTTTGGGGCTTACTTACAGGCTCCGGTTGATCGTACCCTCTGCACCCTCCATCCTTTATTTTGAAAACCATTTTAAAACTTATTTTCTGAAAATCTCCTTGATTTGAGATTGGATTCACACGAGTGTTCCTCCAATTCACTCAAACCAAGGCTCTCATACCAACTTGTAACATCCATAAAATTTACGTTGAATTTAAACTTTTATTACTAACAAAAGAGTCAAATAGTAATTGCTTTTACAAAACATTTCCAATTCTTTTATCATCAGAGTGTCCCAAAATAGATCATGAGGATGAGGAGCGGTACGGTCATGCCTTTTCCTTCCCTCGCTCTCCTGAAGTACCTGAAACAATAAACTGAAAACTGTAAGCCCGAGGGCTTAGTGAGCTACCCCCAAAATACCAACACCATACTAACAAAAACCATAGCCATAACGATCAATCAAACAACATACATATTGGGCCATCGACCGGACTGGTCCGCCCTCCTGGGCCTACAGTCTGTCTGAATCTATCCCGAGCCTTCGGCATGACTGGTCCGCCGTGTGGGCCTGCAGTCTCCCCGGACCGCTTGGAGGGTGTGTTGGCCTTCAGCACAAATCAGGACCGCCTAAACCCAACCAACAAGCAACTAATCATGTACGCACACTATCATATACTGGCACATACACATAGCAAACATATCTATCTCATTTACCATCAATCATAGAGTTTCACTCGTAAATAGAGCACCGACCTAACAGGTAACGATCATACCAATCCTTACGGATCATAAAAGCATAACATACTATCTATCCTGATTTCGATCTAACAGATCAGAATCATATGTAGCATACCATGACAACCGATCTAACCGATCTCTAGCATAACAACCATCCTAAACAGGATGAATTCTATCATAGCAATAACATAACACCCATCCTAAACCAGGATGAAATCTAACATGGCAATAACAAAGCAACCATCCTAAACCAGGATGTAAATCATAAAGGGCCGGCCTTGGTGCCGTAGACCCTATCGATATAGTGAGGATAACTCACCTTGCAGATGTCGATTCGAAAAGCAAACTCCAACTATCGGATCACTTGACACCGACTCCACCACCTATAACCATAGCACCAAATACTCATAAGTTCTCACTCTTATGAGACACCCCATAACCTCTTAGTGATTCCTGATCAAGGTCAAAATCCTTAGTCAAGGTCAACAATCCATGTTGACCTCAACTCGCCGAGTACACTTGGCCACTCACCGAGTCCATGGAACACATTCCAACTCGCCGAGTTCCTTCGAATCATGATCAATCCTTAAGGCCACCCGTCGAGTTTCCTCCTTGCCACTCGATGGGTACACACGCATGCATATCCTAGGGAAAAGCCATCCGACTCGCCAAGTTGTTCTTCAACTCGTCGAGTTGTTCATCCAACTCACCGAGTTCAATGACCATCTTCATGTGACTCGCTGAGTTCACTCTTTCGACTCGCCGAGTCCATCCAGTCCTCTTTTCATACAGACT
Organism: Lactuca serriola; assembly: GCF_051521515.1. Classification (NCBI taxonomy): domain Eukaryota; kingdom Viridiplantae; phylum Streptophyta; class Magnoliopsida; order Asterales; family Asteraceae; genus Lactuca; species Lactuca serriola. The sequence continues at coordinate 188,624,770 of NC_136410.1, forward strand.
TGTTTTGAGCCATGCAGCGGCTCCAAATCACAGATCCAAGCTTCTAGGGCATACTTACCACATAAAGTTGCAAACTTTACGTGCATGTGGTGGTTGTTGAGGCCAACACAAATAATAACCCTAAATATTACACACTAAAATAGTGTATAGTGGTAAAGGGATCGAATCCACGAAGATTGGTTCAATTTATAACTCTATGAAAAATCTCTTTGTAAAAATACTTGTAAAATGACAATAAAAATAAAAATGGGGGGGGGGGGGGGGGTTTGGTGTTTTGAAATACTTGAAACAAACTAGATTTAACTATGATTTAAAAAGACAAATGCAACAAAAATAAGAGTTTGATGTAAAATCAATAAAGGAGAGATGGTTGACTTAAAGTTTCCTCACTTTGACTTTTGATGAACATATCATTAGAATCCAATGGTGCAATACTTTGATTTAAATCCTTAATTTGGCTATAGCAATCCAAGGAGCATGAGATTACCTAGACTTTTCTTAATTGTTGAAATGGCTAGAGAAGCTCATAACAATTTCCTTAGTCAAAATCACTAATTCCAAATAGCATGTAATTAGTGAAAGTCAACTAGCATTAAGAACCAAAAAGTCACCAAATCCAAGAGGGGTCAAATGCTTTCACCACCATGTTGGAGGAAATGTTTTTATGATTGTGTGAAGCAAAAATAACACAAAAATCATTTGTTGCTTGCTAATTTGAGGATCATTTACTTAATCAAGAAATTAGCCAACTAATCACCACAAACACATTTAAACTCATGAATAAAAACATACTAGTAGTGATAATATGCTAAAACACAAAACATTTCCATAAAGATTTAAGAACAAGTTCATGGATTCTTCAACATTCAACAAAAGTTCAAAGGATTCAACAAAAAGTCAACCAAGATTTGCTTAGCCAAGCATGGCTAAACTCAAATGAACAAAGTTAGATGAGATTGTACCAAACATTTGACAAGATTCAAGAGATGAAAAAAAAGATATTCTTCAAGTGTTCTTGGCCTCCAAAAATGCTCCAAACTCTAGAGAGAAAGTCTCAAAATCGGACCTTCAAGATAAGGCTAAAGAGGCACACCAAACTTCCCAAAATAGAGCTCTTAGCAAAATCCCGAAATTGCCCTAGTCAGGAATCCACGCGGGCCGCGGGGAATCTTACGCGGGCCGCGGGCTCTGACGGGTAATTTTGGGCTTCTTCAAGTTTTGGGCCCCCACAGCTAATCCATTGGCCCAGTTCGAATCCAATCAACTCCTAGCCTATTTTTCTTCAATATTTCTTCAATTAAAGCCCAATTTGTCTATCCACATCACTCTAAACTTCCGCAAACTCCCAAATATTGATCTTGCACACTCAAGAATTCTCCCGCGTCTTTCAAATTTAAAGCTTAATTCTTCCAAGCCTTCAAGCAATTGACAGGTCCACCTCACGAGTCACCTTCATATCCATCAAGCACGAAATCCCCAATTCCTTTCAAGACCAATCGCCTCCCAAGAGTGCCGCTTCGCTAGTTTCCAAGAAAATCTGCAATAATGCTCAAGAAACTAGAAAGTACCCCGAAATGGTCATAAAAATAACAAAAGGGAAAATATGCATGGAAGTTAACTAAAATGCGAATGAAATGTACTAAAATAAACTATAAAAAGAAGTAAATAAAATGAAGCTATCAAATCACCCCAAGCTTAAACCTTACTTGTCCTCAAGTAAGACAAGACTAAATGAACTTGGGATGAACTACCCTAGAAATAAAAAGAATGGATAGAACCATGGAACCTATTCGATGTTAGTCAACATGGTCAGAATTGATCTCGCTGTTGTCTCACAACTTTTTCATCCGATGACAATGGGACCATAAACCACAGCCGGGACAACTCCTTTAGGTGAGTAAGGAGGGATGAGCAGTCGCAGCCTCAATGGAACATGCATACAATGAAGAACATATGTAGTAGGGAGAAAGCAACTGGATGGGCTCGGGTGGAGCTCTTCTTTAAGTGCACACTTTGATCTCACGTCTGTCGGTTTCTCTCATGTGTAACTAGGTTTAATCGCTCGGGCACTGTTGTAGGAATCGGTTCACTTAGTGTTGCCCCAAACCTCCTGTAGTATCCGACTCGACAGTCTCCCTAACATCACCAATTTGCGAAAAAAGAACAACTCGATCTATATACAATAAAACAGACCTATACAAATGAATATCAAACGCCAGGTGACCAAGGTGTTGGGAAATTTGTTCAATAATTGAACCGGCCACCTATCTAAGATAGTTGCAACTGAAAATTTGCATGCTTCTTTTTGTTTGTTTTTTTTTTTGTTTTTTTTTTTAATATTTAATTTATTAACTATCGAAATTTTTTTAACAAGAAACCCTTTGACTCAAAATTTGGTTCCCAAAGGTGTGTAAGTGGAACCGAAAGGGTAATGATATAATCCGAATGGCCTAAGTGTGAAAATGACCATGTGTGGAGCCTAAAGATGTAAGGTAAGCTGCTTTTCAAACTTGTGGTTTTTCAAAGATAATGAAAATGTCCAAATGTGGACTAAAAAAATCTCTAAAATTCTAAGAAAATCGCAAAAAGATATGGTCATGTAAAGAGACTGGATATGGATTCTACTCGGGGACAAGCACCAATGCTTCATCCTAACAGTTCAAACATGATCAAGTGTGATCCTCTTGGCGGTAGTGACCGCAAGGCTAAGAACATCCATTGCTATAGTGTATCCTACAGTTGTTAGTATTGTATGCATAATATTCCATGAAACTACCTGGCCATGATCACTTACCCCTTTAAGCTACCAGCATCTGATCCCAAGTATGAAATCCCAAACTGCAACCAATGGTCCCGGTTCGATGGGTGAGATAGAAACAAGATCCTAGACCAATAATGATACAATAACTGTGAACCTGTTCCATGGTATCCAATAGAGGTGAGAATAAACAGACAACAAAAATGCATGAATACTAATGCCTTAGGCTAAATGTTATGCAAAAATATAAAAGGTGAAAAAAGAAGAAAATAAAATCTTTCTGGAATTTTAAATAAATAAAAAAAATGAATGAAAATTAGCTTAATACTAAAATGTTATGTAACCTAGTTAAAAAATGCATGAAAAAGTAAAAGATAAAGGAAATGCCTCACCCCAAGCTTAAGAACAAGCATTGTCCTCAATTCTTAAGGAAAGGGCGGAAAGGACCTAAATCGGAGGGTCGGGCGGCGGGAAATGCCCGTGGCGATAATGGTAGTCCCATATATCTTGGACCTGGCGGGAAATGGGAGGGAAGGACTGTTCCAATCGATCAACGCGACTCGCCACATCTTGGATGGCTCTCGTATTCTCTTGCGTTTGGGTATCGATGCGCTGCACCGTGGAGAACATTGTGGCAAATTGATCAAAGAACGTAGGGGCAAATATGGTGGGACTTCGTGTCCCCCCTGCTGCTGCGGCTGGAACTGAGGCTCGACGAATTGCTGTGCAGGCTGAAACTGGTCATCCTCATCATCTACAGGTGGAGGGTAGTCTGATGGAATGATCCATTGCTCGGGATCGGTCAGCTCAAAACTCCCTATATACTCATGGGGGAGAATGAGGTATGGTTGGTTGTCAAGGATCCACATGGGACCGACGACCGAATCCCGGATGAGTTGCATTCGGCGAAGTGCATTGCCGTCAAGGCTAGAGGGGCCGGAAGCCTTCTCGAATGGAAGAGTAGAGAGATGAAGTTGAAGCGGTGGCCGAGATGCAATGAGGGTGATCAATCCCCCAATGAAAATGTCTCCTTTGTCCATAGTTGTGAGGTTGTAACATTTGGTGAAGAAAAAGGAGGCAAAATCCGGCCACGGACCATTCTCACGAGTCATGCACCAAAGAAAAAATAATTCCGCCTTTGAAATTTGTCCCACTTCGGAGCGGGCGAAAATGGTACATGTGAGAACTCGATGCGCTAGGCGCAAACATGGGTGAATTATGGAGGAGGCCTTTGACGAAGACGATGAATATTGTGGCTCGTTGGTAATTTGCTGCCAAAAGTGGTGCTCATTGAAGTTTCCTGGCCATGGGTCTTGTTGGTAATACAAGTTGTCCACTGGTGCGCCCATTAGGGCGTTCACGACCCGATGCGGTAGGGATCGTCTCTCACCGAGTATTTGGAAGGAGACGGTTTGGGCTTCCTCCTCGGGATTGAATGTGGCAAGAAATTCCAAGGTGGGTTCAACATAGGTGGCGGCACGGTTATAGAGGAATTGACCCCACCCGATGTTGTTAAACAATGCTTGGACTCCATCGAGCACCCCAAGACTAGCAAAAGATTCCCTATGGAGGAATTTCGTTGACTTGACTTGACGCTTATTTGAAATGAGAAAATCATAAGTTTTACGATCCTTGCGATTCAACAAACGAAACGGGGGATCCTTGGATTTTCCCTTCGACCCTCCCTTAGAGGAAGTTGCTCCCGTCCCCGTTTTTGCACGTTTAGACATTTTATCGGGACAAAATTTTACCAATAATAACTTTCAAGCCACACAAAGGCACACAATACCAACAACAAATGAGAAATTGGGATGTAAACAATAAGTTAAAGGAATGAAATTACCCAATTTCTAAGACTCGGGAGAATTAGTGCCACCAAAAAGATTTCGTCAAGACATACCCCAAGCTTGCAATTTTGCTCCGTATTTGACGCTTTAATCGCTAAAACAACCCCACAAACTAGCTTCAAGATGACATTCCGGCGAACGAAGTGGCGACACCTGGAAGTAGACAGAAATTTTTCGTGAGTTTTTGCGGGAAAATCGGTATGACTAGAAAGCTCTTTATGAGAGAAATAAAACCCCGTGCTCGGATTCTCCAATGGTAGCCGGAGTTTGCCGGAAAACGCGAAAAAAAGTGGTGGTGGGTGGTGGTGGCGCCCGGAATTCTGGCCACAGATCAGACCGGAATTTGGGTGGGGTTTGTAGAGGATGAAAAATGGAGAAGAATGGCGGTGGTTTTGCGAGATTCCGACCGGTAGAACTCCGGGAAAATGGATTTTAGTGAGAAGTGGGTTTAGTGTTCTTGAGCTTCTAGAGAGAGAATGGAGGAATGTGTTAGGTTAGAATGAAGAAGAAGGGTGCTGGAAGTGTTTAATCTTTGGTCAAGGAAGGTCAAACCCGGTCAATGTTTGGTCAACTCATTAAACCTCTTGGTCAACGAAAGTCAATAGCAGTCAACATCTCAAAATATCAGTCAAACAACCAACACGCGGGCTGGGCGCGGGCCGCGTGCTGGCCGCGTCTAGTATGCTCGAAACTCCCTGTTCCTTTACGCGGGCACGACTCGGGCCGCGGGTTGGCCGCAGGAGCTGGCTTCCTAAAAAAAAATCCCAAGTCTTTCGAAAATCCACACGGGTCAGGCGCGGGCCGCGGGTACTTAATTGAATTTTGGCTTTTGCTCCACGCGGGCTGGACTCGGGCCACGGGCTGGGCGCGGGTACTTGCTAGAAAACCTTCTGAACCTTCTAATCCCACACGCGGGCTGAGCTCGGGCCGCGGGCTGGCCGCGGGTATACTTGCACAACAAAAATGTGATTTTTCCAAAAAAACTGATTTTTCAAGCCAAAACGATCCCCGTAAGGCCCGGTATCAAAAGTTTGACAAAATTTGGAGTAAAATGATTTATTAGAATTTGAAAAAATGGTGAAAGCACATTGCTTTCCAAAAATGCCCTTCTTTAACGTCTTTGGCGAGACGTCCTCCTAGCTTTCTTCAACACATCGGGACATCCAAATGGATGATTTCAAGGGCATTAGCACTGAAACCTTCATAGAATGGCTTCAACCGGTGCCCATTGACTTTGAAATTTTGTCCCGTCTTTTCGCTTTGAATTTCCACCGCCCCATGGTCAAAGGTCTTAATCACAACAAAAGGTCCAATCCATCTTGACCTTAGCTTGCCTGGAAATAACTTCAATCGTGAATGGTATAGTAAGACCCTATGCCCCGGTTCAAAATGCTTCCGGGTGATGGACTTGTCGTGGAAGAGATTCGTTTTCTCCTTGTAAATCCTTGAGTTTTCATAGGAGTCATTTCTCAATTCTTCTAGCTCTTGGAGTTGAAGTTTCCTATGCCTTCCCGCCTCGTCAATGTTGAAGTTGCATTGCTTGACCGCCCAAAATGCATGGTGCTCTAACTCGACGGGAAGATGATATGGCTTTCCAAAGACCAACCTAAACGGGGACATTCCTATCGGGGTCTTGTACGCAGTCCGATAGGCCCATAAGGCATCGTCTAGTCTCAAACTCCAATCCTTCCTTGTCGGATTCACTGTTTTCTCTAGAATAGACTTCACTTCACGATTCGAAACCTCCGCTTGACCATTTGTTTGAGGGTGGTAGGCGGTAGAGACACGATGGGTCACGTTGTACTTTTTCAATAAAGCTTCCATCATTTTGTTGCAAAAGTGCGTCCCTCTATCACTAATCAAAGCCCTAGGCACACCAAATCTCAAAAACACATTAGATTTTAAAAACTCAATAACTGTTTTGGCATCATCCGATCTTGTGGCTTTGGCCTCAACCCACTTAGAAACATAGTCAACCGCGAGCAAGATGTAAACGTTGCCAAACGAAACAGGAAATGGGCCCATGAAATCAATCCCCCATACGTCAAAAATTTCACAAACAAGGATTGGATTTTGGGGAATTTGGTTCTTTTGCGAAATGTTTCCCATCATTTGACACCGTTCACAACTTTTACAAAACAAGTAGCAGTCGCGTGACATGGTTGGCCAAAATAGTCCACATTCAAGAACCTTTCTCAAGGTTCGGCTAGGTCCGAAGTGTCCCCCACAAGCAAATTCATGACAAAATTGCAAAATGGATTGGTGCTCTTGTTGGGGTACACATCGCCTAATGATTTGATCGGGACAATGTTTCCACAAATAAGGCTCATCCCACACATAATATTTTGCATCACTTTTCAACTTGTCTTTTTGAGCACGTGTGAATGTGTCGGGATACCTCTTTGTGACCAAAAAGTTAACGATATCGGCATACCAAGGAATAGATTGAGTAAGGGAAAAGAGATGCTCATCCGGCAACTCGTCTCGCAACGGGAGAGGAGTTTCATATGAAGTGATCCGGCTTAGATGATCGGCCACGAGGTTCTCGCATCCGCTCTTGTCCCGGATTTCCAAGTCAAATTCTTGTAACAGTAGGATCCACCAGATGAGTCTCGGCTTTGCATCTTTCTTTGTCATCAAGTACTTGAGAGCCGCATGATCCGAATACACTATGACCTTGGTACCAAGTAGGTATTGCCTAAATTTCTCCAAGGCGAACACTATGGCCAATAGCTCCTTCTCCATGGTAGAGTAGTTGCTTTGAGCATTGTCTAGTGTCCTTGATGCATAATAGATCACGTGAGAGGCTCTCCCATTCTTTTGACCCAAAACGGCACCTATCGCATAGTTGCTTGCGTCACACATGATTTCAAAGGAGAGATCGCAATTTGGTGCTTGCATGATGGGGGCGGATGTAAGCAACTCTTTGAGCTTGTCAAAAGCTTCTTTGCACGCCTCGTTGAACTCGAAATCAACCTCCTTTTGCAAGAGTTGGCACATTGGTCTTGTTATCTTTGAAAAATCCTTGATGAACCTTCGATAGAAACCTACATGGCCCAAAAAGAACGAACTTCCCGAACACAAGTCGGGTAAGGTAAGCTTTGAATAACATCAACTTTGGCCTTATCTACCTCAATTCCTTTCTTAGACACAATGTGACCCAAAATGAGACCTTGACTCACCATGAAATGACATTTCTCAAAATTCAAAACCAAGTTTGTTTCAATGCATCTTTTTAAAATTTTTGTGAGATTAGTCAAACATTCTTGAAAAGAGTTGCCATATACCGTGAAATCATCCATAAAAACCTCAATTATGTTTTCAACATATTCCGAAAAGATACTAACCATGCAACGTTGGAAAGTGGCCGGGGCATTACATAATCCGAATGGCATTCTACGGTATGCGAAAGTGCCAAATGGACATGTAAAAGTTGTCTTTTCTTGGTCCTCCGGTGCCACCGGGATTTGGTGAAAACCGGAGTACCCGTCTAGACAACAATAATGGGATTTCCCGGCCAACCTTTCTAACATTTGGTCAATGAAAGGCAATGGGAAATGATCTTTTCGTGTGCTTGCATTGAGTTTGCGGTAGTCAATACATACTCTCCACCCGTTTTGCACACGGGTGGGGACCATCATACCTTTGTTGTTTTCGACCACCGTGATTCCCGTCTTCTTTGGAACGACTTGCACCGGGCTCACCCACTTGCTATCCAATATTGGATAGATCATCCCCGCATCTAGGAGCTTCAAAATCTCTTTCTTGACCACTTCCATCATTGGCGGATTCAACCTTCTTTGTGCGTCCCGTCTCGGCTTGCATTCATCCTCCATTAAGATCTTGTGCATACAAGTGGAGGGGCTCAATCCCTTGATATCCGCAATCGTCCATCCCATGGCTTCTTTATGCTCCTTCAACACCTTGATGAGTTGTTCTTCTTCAAATTCGGTTAAGTGAGTTGAAATGATAACCGGAAGGGTTTCATTCTTTCCCAAATAGGCATACTTCAAGTGTTGAGGTAAGACCTTCAATTCCAATTCGGGTGGTTGAACAAGGGATGGGGGCAATTTTGTATGAGTTGGGGGCAATTCAACTTGCTTGACATCTAATCTTGTGGATTTCTTCATCTCCATTTTATTTACCAACTTCTCAACTTCCGGATCCAAAGAATAAAGTTTTAATTGCTCGACTAGCTTCCCACAATCGAAACCTTTGCTTAAGATCATCTCCAATATATCACCGTTAGATAACTCGAACAATTCTTGAGTGATTGGCTCGACAACATCAACAAAGTACAAAGATGAAACATCACTAGGATATCTCATGGCATCATAAATATTAAAACTTATTGTTTCGCCATCAAACTCCATTGTCAAACTTCCCGCATACACATCGATCTTCGTCCTAGCCGTCTTCAAGAACGGTCTCCCAAGCAAGATCATAGCCGATTTGGAGGACACTTGCTCATCTAGATCAATCACATAGAAATCCGCCGGGAAGACCAATTGGTTCACTTGCACTAGGACATCTTCCAAAACACCTCTAGGAAAGACACTTGATTTATCCGCAAGAGAGATTATGACACCGGTTTCACTTAAGGGTCCGACATTCAATGATTCATACACTGAATAGGGCATGACATTGATAGAGGCACCAAGATCAAGCATAGCACTACTAAAAGTGACATCTCCAATCCTGCAAGGAACCATGAACATCCCGGGATCTTTGCATTTGGGTGGAAGTTTCCTTTGTAAAACCGCGGATGTGTTTTTATTCATCAAAATTTTCTCATTTCCCTTCAACTTCCTCTTGTTGGTGCAAAGTTCTTTCAAGAACTTTGCATATCTCGGAATTTGCTTGATTGCATCAAGTAGAGGGATGTTTACTTCCACCTTTCGGAAGGTGTCCAAAATCTCTTTCTCCTCCATATTCTTCTTTGAAGTTGCAAGTCGGGAGGGGAACGGTGGTTGAGTGGCTATCGGTGTTACTAAAGGGGTAGTCTTCTTTGGGGCTCCGACTTGTGCATCGTTCTTGACTATAGGTTCTTCAATGGGAATGATCTCTATTTCTTCCTCTTCTTCCCTTGGCTTCTTCTTTGAAGTACTTTCTCCGGCTTGTTTGCCACTTCTCAAGGTCACCACATTGACATTTGGGTTCTTTTCGGTTTGAGAAGGGAGTTTACCACGGGATTCCAACTTGCTTATAGATGTAACTATATCTCCCATTTGTGCTTCAAGGTTGGAGATACTAGTCCTTGTCTCTTTTTGGAATTTTTGGGTACTAGTGGCTAGAGATTTAACAATGTCTTCAAGAGACATTCCGGAGCTACTTGGTTGAGATTGAGGAGGTTGTTGATGATGATGTGGAGGGTGTGGTTTGGTTTGATAGTGTGGTTGTTGATGTTGGTATTGAGGTTGTGGTGGTGGATAGGACGGTCTAACCAATGCATTTTGAGGCAATGATCTTGAGTTGTAGCTCATGTTGGGATTTGGCTTCCAACTCGAATTATATGCATTTTAGTAACCGGATGGTTTGTTGTAGTAGTTTTGGAACTCTCCCGTGGCATTCACATGTTCCGCATCTTCTTGAAGGATGGGACACATATCCGTAGGATGTCCCATTGTTGCACATATTCCACAAACCATCACTTGTGGAGTTTGTCCCATGGCTAGCTTTTGGACAACGGAGGTTAGATCTTTTATTTGAGACTCAAGATTTGATGTTCCCACTTCATTGACTTTGTGTTGTGTGTCTCTCTTCATATCTTGGCGAGGGCCAAAATGTTGTGAATTTGCGGCTATGGTGTTGAAAAGTTGTCTTGTTTGTTGTGGGGTTTTACTAAAGACATCTCCACCACTTGAGGCATCAACTAGTCTTCTCTCCATTGGCAACAATCCCTCATAGAAGTGTTGAATGAGGAGTTGTTCCGAAATTTGGTGTTGTGGGCAACTATAGCACAAGTTGTTGAACCTCTCCCAATAATCATGGAAAGTCTCATTTTGACCTTGGCGGATTCCACAAATCTCATTTCTAAGACTTGAGACTCTTGAGGCGGGATAGAATTTATCAAGGAAAGCTCTTGCCATGTCGGTCCATGAGTTGATCAACCCCGGTGGAAGATAGAATAACCAATCTTTTGCTCTATCGGCCAATGAAAAGGGAAATGCCCTTAGCTTGATTTGGTCATCGGTTGACCCTTGTGGCTTCATGCTAGTGCAAATAATGTGGAACATCTTCAAATGCTTATGAGGGTCTTCATTCTCCAATCCATGAAAAGTTGGTAGATGATGGACTAAACTTGACTTCAACTCCGAGCCTCCTTCCAAAACCTGGTAATTGATACCGGTTGGAGTTTGTGTAACATCGGTCTCCATCATTTGCCTCAAAGTTCTTTCAGGAACTTCTCCTCCGTCCGCCATTGCAATTGGTTCAATAATGGGTGGGTTTTGTTGTAGGGGTGGTGTTTCCGGAATTTCTTGGCGAGGGTCGGGACTAGAATCGGGTTCTATATCACTTAATGAAGCGGTTTCAGCCTCCGGATCCCCGTGAGGATTAGAAGTTTGACCACGTTCAATTCGCTTTTCCTTCGCCAAACGCCTTGCTTCTTTTTCGATTTTTGGATTGTAAATCAAGTCACCTGTACGCTGAGATCTGGGCATAGAGAAACAAATTGATTAAAAATAAACCAATCCCCGGCAACGGCGCCAAAAATTTGGTGGTTGTCGAGGCCAACACAAATAATAACCCTAAATATTACACACTAAAATAGTGTATAGTGGTTAAGGGATCGAATCCACGGAGATTGGTTCAATTTATAACTCTATGAAAAATCTCTTTGTAAAAATACTTGTAAAATGACAATAAAAATAAAATTGGGGGGGGGGGGGTGGTTTGGTGTTTTGAAATACTTGAAACAAACTAGATTTAACTATGATTTAAAAAGACAAATGCAACAAAAATAAGAGTTTGATGTAAAATCAATAAAGGAGAGATGGTTGACTTAAAGTTTCCTCACTTTGACTTTTGATGAACATATCATTAGAATCCAATGGTGCAATACTTTGATTTAAATCCTTAATTTGGCTATAGCAATCCAAGGAGCTTGAGATTACCTAGACTTTTCTTAATTGTTGAAATGGCTAGAGAAGCTCATAACAATTTCCTTAGTCAAAGTCACTAATTCCAAATAGCATGTAATTAGTGAAAGTCAACTAGCATTAAGAACCAAAAAGTCACCAAATCCAAGAGGGGTCAAATGCTTTCACCACCATGTTGGAGGAAATGTTTTTATGATTGTGTGAAGCAAAAATAACACAAAAATCATTTGTTGCTTGCTAATTTGAGGATCATTTACTTAATCAAGAAATTAGCCAACTAATCACCACAAACACATTTAAACTCATGAATAAAAACATACTAGTAGTGATAATATGCTAAAACACAAAACATTTCCATAAAGATTTAAGAACAAGTTCATGGATTCTTCAACATTCAACAAAAGTTCAAAGGATTCAACAAAAAGTCAACCAAGATTTGCTTAGCCAAGCATGGATAAACTCAAATGAACAAAGTTAGATGAGATTGTACCAAACATTTGACAAGATTCAAGAGATGAAAAAAAAGATATTCTTTAAGTGTTCTTGGCCTCCAAAAATGCTCCAAACTCCAGAGAGAAAGTCTCAAAATCGGACCTTCAAGATAAGGCTAAAGAGGCACACCAAACTTCCCAAAATAGAGCTCTTAGCAAAATCCCGAAATTTCCCTAGTCAGGAATCCACGCGGGCCGCGGGAAATCTTACGCGGGCCGCGGGCTCTGACGGGTAATTTTGGGCTTCTTCAAGTTTTGGGCCCCCACAGCTAATCCATTGGCCCAGTTCGAATCCAATCAACTCCTAGCCCATTTTTCTTCAATATTTCTTCAATTAAAGCCCAATTTGTCTATCCACATCACTCTAAACTTCCGCAAACTCCCAAATATTGATCTTGCACACTCAAGAATTCTCCCGTGTCTTTCAAATTTAAAGCTCAATTCTTCCAAGCCTTCAAGCAATTGACAGGTCCACCTCATGAGTCACCTTCATATTCATCAAGCACGAAATCCCCAATTCCTTTCAAGCCCAATCGCCTCCCAAGAGTGTCGCTTCGCTAGTTTCCAAGAAAATCTGCAATAATGCTCAAGAAACTAGAAAGTACCCCGAAATGGTCATAAAAATAACAAAAGGGAAAATATGCATGGAAGTTAACTAAAATGCGAATGAAATGTACTAAAATAAACTATAAAAAGAAGTAAATAAAATGAAGCTATCAGCATGCATGGTTATAAAGGCTCCAAATGTCTATTTTAAGTTCTTAATGGAGGTTCTAGTCCAAGAGGGACTCCAACCACAACCGATACAACAACTTTATGACTCTAGCATCCAAGGAGGGTCCAGATCTGAAGTTACAACTTCAGATCTAGCCCATAGCTCAACATCCCAACTTGAAAGTCCATAAAAAGCCCTAAAATCAACCAAAGGGAAGAAAAAGAAGTAAGAATGGTACTTTGATACCTTCAAACAGTGCTAGCTGAGGCAAAACCCGCTTCCCACTCCTTTCTTGCTTCAATTTCCTTTGCACTCTTAGCTTCCTTCCTCCAAGATCCTCTTTTCCAAGCTTCAAACCCACACCAAGGCACACACACACGAATTAGGGTTTCAAGGGCTCTCAAAGACTGTAAGGAGTCCCAAAGGAGGCTGAGGCTCCTTTAAGTAGGGGTTCAAACCCCGGGATTTAGGGTTTCATCTGCCAGCTCCTACTCACCGAGTCCCAATAGTGGACTCGCCGAGTAGGTCACTAACCATGTGTTCTCACCCTGCTGCTACTCGACGAGTAGGTCGACCAACTCGTCGAGTAGAGCTTTCTACAGAAATTCTTAATTAATTAATACCTGAGGATCGGGGCGTTACATCTCAACCTTCAAATCTTCATCTTCTAAGGTTGTTCTTCAAGGTAATCACAAAAATCCTTCATTTTCCTTCATTTTTGTTTCTTGTTTTAAAGGTTTTTCTTGTACTTCTCATTCTTCTACACCATTCTGTATGAACATTCATGAACATATCCATGAATGCCAAGTTTGATGATGATGGTGGTAGGGTTTCACCCAAGAACAACATGCATGTTGTTTAATGGTGAAATCCAAGGACCAAAACCTATGTCAAACCCTAAAATACGGATTTTTACAAGTTTTAAAGGTTCATATACCTTATGCATTCAACTATTTCCTTTGAAAACATCACTATGACCAACATATGTCCATGCATGGTCTTCAAACCGTGATGCATGTGATGAACACCAAGCTAAAGAGCTTGATGATCAAAGTACATTGTTTATAGTGCATGTAAATGATTTTATTTATAAAAAAATCTAAAAATCCTTTTCAGTTCGAAATAAAATTTCCCCAGATTCCTAGTAAGATGATATGAATATCTGGAAAATCCCAAGAGTTTTTATCATTTCGTTGATTTATTAAAATTGTTACAAGAAAACATAGGCTTAAATCATATAAAATACTTTCTAAGGTTTATAAATCCTAGATAAATTTGTGTTGACCCTTAAAGTAAATTATTAGACCTCATTAAGTTTTATCGATTTTTGTTTCAGTTTAGTATGACTTTTGATTTTCTTTTTGTTTAGCCCCAATAAATCGTAAAACCAATTTAGAAAATGTACAAATGATATGTAATAATTTTCGCAGCTTCTACTAGAGGTACAAGACCCAAAAACATATTTTCAGAAACTTTCATAATGCATTCCTATTTTTCCCCGATTTTTGTTTTTATAATGAACTAAACACAAAAAAATAATTCTACTCATCCAAAATTTACAAAAATTTACCAGAACACCTTATAATACATTAGGATGCTACATAAACATTTTTATGATTTTTCGATACTGTATGTTATTTTTTCCTATTTTCCCAAGATTAAATACACTTAAACAGTTTATAAATCCATTTTTATATTTTTCCCAGCTTAATAATGTTTAATAACAGTAATAGAAAAAGTTTGGGTAATTTTGGAAACTGTTTTCTATTTATTTCATTTTTTATTATAATAAATGCACAAAAATCAAAAAATTAGGTTAAGCAGTTTATAAAATCCATTTTTATATTTGTCCCAGCTTAATAATGTTTAATAACAGTAATGGAAAAAGTTTGGGTAATTTTGAAAACTGTTGTCTATTTATTTTACTTTTTATTATAATAAATGCACAAAAATCATAAAATTAGGTTAAACAATTTTGAAATCCATTTTTATAATTTTTCCAGCTTAAGTATGTCTAATGTCAGTATTATAAAAGTTTGGGAATTTTAATCCTTTGGATGCTATTTTTCATGAATTTATATTGTTTTGAAGGCTTAAAATTTTGGAAAATTAGTTAATCACATCAAAAATTCAAGGCAAAATTTTTGGAAAACCTCTACGTTATTTAAAATGAAAATACAAGGTTTGAAAATTTTTAGAAACTGTTTGATAATATTTTAAATTTTTAAGAGTTTAAAACACTTTTAAATGTGTTGAAATACCCTCAATTAATATTACAAAAAAATATGGAAAATTAATATCCAAAATTGTCAAAACCACATGAGTTATAAAATTTCATAATTCTAGAAAAATTGTAACCAATTAATATTAAACCAATATTAGAACAAAAAAATTTGGCATTTCTCAATATATAGAGTTTAATATATTAGCATTATATTTCGACATAGAAACTCACTAGCGTGTGTTTGATGTCGTAGGATCCCGGTAGTAAGGCGTTGGTGTATTTCGAGGCACCACTTGTACCTACTTGAAACATTTTGAGTATTCACGCACTCCCCTATTTTCGTTTTTTATGTTTTAGGGTGGAAAAGCATGTCTGAAAAACTCTTTATTTGTTCGTTGTACTTAAATTGATTTGTATCAAACTTGATTGCTATTTTATTGCTATATCTCTCTATGTATGTCTATGTAACACGGAACATGAGAAATTATCGTCTTAAGTCCCTTCCTTTACACTTTTTTTCCAACCATTAACTCTTTGCGCCAATGGTCATTATGGATAGCGCTATTAGGAATTGACAACTCCTCACTCGCCCGATTGCTGGAGTGCATGATACCATATAATCTATGGAACGATAAGCATAGATCTTGATAGGGCATCAGTCATAGGCTTGGCTGGGAACTCATTGGTTGCTCATACACATACAAACTAGTTATTTATTATGGCAATAAACTCGTTTATCAATTATAGCAATCAACTTTGTTTCTCATTATAGCAATGAACTTGGTTTCTCATTAAAGCAATGTACTTGTATTTATGGAAAGTCTTATACCAAATCTTGATTTTATAAACTTGTGAACTCATCAACTATTTTCATAGTTGACACTCGTTTTACATGCTTTTTCCAGGAAATAATTAGTAAGTGGATATGAAGATCCATCATCATAGAGCATGTTGCATCGTGTAGAAGTTATTTTATGAAGTTATATTTTGAACAATATTGTGACATCCCCAATTTCACGGCCAGAAAAGACCGATTTTGTTTATGCTTTTTAAAATAAAATCGGAGTATTTCATTAAAAGTGTTGCGGAATTTGTTCCCAAAGTCAAACATGATAAATATTTATCAAAACCTTGCTTTAAGAAATATATATTTTTATTTCATAACAACACCTCGGGATGTCATGTTCCGATACAGATCAAAAGCATAAACAAGACATTATAAGCCTTACAACAGTTATTTATAACTAATGGCCTATAATCCAAAATCACTCATCATCATCGTCCGACTATGCTCGGGGTCCACTACCTGTAATCATAAAAAGCTGAGTGGGTCAGGCTTGGAAGCCTGGTGAGCATATAGGGTTTTCAACCCACAATACATAAATTTATTATGTTTAAACATCAATCAGTCGACCAAATTACCCCAATTACCCATTCCCGTTATCCTCACGTTACGTCCCTAAAACAACTATCACAAGGAACCTAGCCTAAGGATTTTCATTAGGGGTGACAACATTGCTTTCTCAGCAATTTATGTCAAATAAAACAAACATCGGGGTGACAACATTGTTTTCCTTCAACAATTTATGTCAAATAGGCACGAAGTCACATTGTCGCCAAGATTTATCTAATCGGCACGACGTCACATCGTCACCAAGATTTACTCAACAGGAACTAACAACATCGATCCCTACATACTAACTTTATACAGTGATCTTACTAGATCTAACCTAAAGAATCGATATGAACAACTAACTAACTAAACTGCTTCAGAAATCCTCTAGCAGTAAACAAGGATCGATAAAGATATTGAAGGAATGGACTAAGTTTAACTACGAACCTTTGTTCGTAAAAGAAAGAACTACAAGACAATTAAGTCAGGGGTAGTTATCAATGCCTAGGCTGTGGTCTGAATATCGTGAGGTATATAACCCCCAGACGCACCCTATCCAGCATCGAACTTTGCCTAGGCTGTGGTCTGAATATCGTGAGGTATATAACCCCCAGACGCACCCTATCCGGCAATGGAAACACTAACTAATGCCTAGGTTGTGGTCTGAATATCGGGAGGTATACAACCCCCAGACTCACCCCTATCCGGCATCGGAAATGAAAACACTAACTAATCCCTAGGCTGTGGTCTGAACCCCCAGACTCACCCTATCCGGCATCGGAAAGGAAAACACTGACTCATGAAGCTCGTCCGATCACTTCACAAAAGAAACGAAGACTCCAAATCTCTTCAAAATAAAAGTATAGCGAAAATACTAATAAAGTACTCTCGTACGCTCCCGTACCCCGACACGTAATAGTGTCAAAAAGAAGAATTAACGGATGAACACATAGTTCAAAAACACCTAAGGAACATATAGTTCAAGAACACTTTATGAACATATAGTTCAAACATATGTACCGATTACGAGTCTACTAACGTTCCACTGGACTATCTAAAATAGTCTGTGGCCGTTGTCTATACTCTGTTAGATGACTAGATCATCTTAAACATTGATACCTCTCATCACTTTATTTTATCACACACCAACTAACTACCCATGTTCTACCCAACATATTTGTAGATAAAAATATATATACAGTTTAAAACTTGTATAGAATATCAACACAACAGTCACCTCAAATAAACAATTAACATATTTACACGTAACACGTATTTTAAGGTAAATACTTCATATCTATGTGTAAATTGAAAGTGAATATACACTCACTTGATTTGATGATAATCGGGCAGCAATTCGTTTCCTAAAACGATCGTTTTTAATAAAACCGGGAGTTTTATTAAGAAACCGGGCTCTGCAAAAGTCGGGCTTCGAAACCGAAAAGATAAATTTTCCGGGCTTCTCGGGCACTTCGTGGGGTATTCCGGGCTTTACAATCGATATCGGGGCTTTGCGGGATGTTAAGGTGAAGAAAATATGAAGAAAGGGGTGAAAAATGGCAAATTTCCAAAGTTACCCGGGAGGGCTCGTAGCCTTCTATTTATAGGGAAGACCTTCTGATCGGACGGTCAGGAGTCTTCTGATCTGACGGCTAAGAAGGCTCACAGAGGGGGAGGCTCGCATGAGGGCTGCGCGTGCGAAGGATCTGCTGGCGGCCTGTGATTGGACCGAAGTTCGGATCCGATGAGGGAAGCACGTGGCTTCTGCGAGGGCTCGGACACGAGGGAGAAGGCACGCGTCGGATCTTCACTGGACCACTTCGGATAGGGCCATGTGCTCAGATGACTCAGCAGCTTCGTGACTCAGCAGCTTCAGTGACTCAGCAGGACACGTGTCACATGCGAGGCGAGGGTGACATGGCAAAGTGTGACTCTGCGAAATTTCTCGGTTTTCGCGCCAAAACTTCTAAAATCCATAACTTTCGCATACGAGCTCCGTTTTTGACGTTCTTTATATGCACGCGTAGCTAAAATTACGATCTACAACTTCTGTTTAGACTTCGTCGGCTAATTTTGACTTTAAATTTTATATTATTATTTTTAACAGACCGGGACAGGAAATCCGTTAAAAATTCATAACTTCTGCATCCGACGTCCGTTTTCGTCAGACTTTTTACCGTTGTGCTCCTAATGACGAGACCTTCAATTCTCGTTTAGGTTGTGTCGGCTAAAAATCGCTCGATCTAAAATTCGAGTTTTTTAGCTGTCTACTGCTATGCTGAAACTTCAAAAAAATCATAACTTCCTCATACGAAGTCAGATTTGGGCGTTCTTTTTATCGAACTTCTCGGTTTAACGAATACTACGACTTTCGTTTAGATTACTAAGGCTAAAAAGTAGTTTATCAAAAACTCACTTTTTACGACATTCAGCACCGTGCCGATTTTGTCGTGAAACTTCGACAGGTCATAACTTCTTCGTTATAACTCGGATTTCGACATTCCTTATATCCCTGAAATCCTTGTTTCGACCACTACAACTTTATGTAAAGATATCGGGCTTATCTCACACTTTAATTTTGACGCTTATTTTTATTTTTAATTAATTAAACCCTAATAATTAAGCATAAAACACATAATTCACATAAAATTCACATAATTCCTTTTCATTTCTTCTAAATGAGTTACAAAGGTTAACCTAGACCATTATGTCAATATTAATGCCTAGCCTAGAAACACGGGCGTTACAACTCTCTCCCCCTTAGGATGATTCCGTCCCCGGAATCACACAACGACAAACAACTACGGGTAGCGACTCACTATGTCACTCTCCGTTTCCCAGGTGGGATTTGGCCCATTTATAAGTTTCCAACGTACAGGCACTAAATCGACTATCTTACGTTACAACTTCTTAGTCTTACGGTTAACGATTGCGTTAGGTTCTCCAATTAACCTCTTATTCTCATCCAACCTTAATTTAGAAATGGGAATTATGTCGGGCACACCTCCCGTGAACTTTTTCAAATAACACACATGAAAGGTGTTATGAATACTCTCTAGTTCTTCCGGTAATTCTAGCTTGTAAGCTTGATTCCGGATTCTCTGAAGAACTTTAAATGGTCCAATAAACCTTGGACTCAACTTTCCCCTTCTACCAAATCTTATAAGTCCCTTCCACGACGAGACTTTAAGTGAAACCGAATCTCCAACTTCGAATGATATCGGTTGTCTTTTCTTGTCAGCATAGCTCTTTTGAGCAGCTAATATCTTTTTTTCCTAATCACTTACAACTTTTCAGCAATCTAATGGACTATTTCAAGTACCATAAACTGCTTTTCCTCTTATAGACTCCTCCAAAACATTGAGGTAAAACGACTATCATGATCGGACACAATCATTAACGGAACACTGTGAAGCCTCACAATTTCCTTCACGTAAGAATTCGCAAGTTTATCCATAGACCATTTCTCTTTGGCCGCTATGAAATGCGCACTCTTAGTGAAACGATCAACGACTACCCAAATCATGTCGTGACCGTTCCTTGTTCTGGGCAGTTTAGTCACAAAATCCATGGTGACGTCTTCCTATTTACCCATGGGTACGGGCAAAGGTTCTAAACTCCCATACGGTTCCTGATGTTGTGCCTTAACCCTAGCACAAGTTACACACTCGGCCACATACCTAGCAATATCGAGCTTCATCGTCAGCCACCAATAATAGGGTTTTAAATCCCTATACATTTTTCTACTGTTGGGATGAATCGAGTACATGGTCTTGTGAGCTTCTTCCATCAGAAGATCTCTTACTCCGCCCGTCTTAGGTACCTAAATCCTATCTTGGAATACCTTCAACTCTTGGTTGTTTGTACCGAATACTAACGTTTTGCCCAAACGTGCTTCCTTTCAGTCATTTTTCTCTAAAGCTTCCTCTTGAGCTTTCTTTATACTTTCCACAATTGTCGAGACAACTTCAATTCTCAACGCTCTTGGCCTTTACTTTACAAGGCTTACCTTCCGACTGAGAGCATCAACAACCACATTTTCTTTACCAGGGTGGTAAAGTATCTCGCAGTCGTAATCCTTGAGTAACTCTGGCCAGCATTGTTGCCTCATGTTCAATTCCTTCTGATTAAAGAGATATTGAAGAGTCTTATGATCAGTGAAAAGTTTACACTTTGTGCCATAAAGATAATGCCTCCATATCTTTAGGGCGAATACTACCGCTGCCAACTCCAAATCGTGAGTGGGGTAGTTCTTTTCATGCTCTTTCAATTGCCTCGATGAATATGCTATCACCTTATCCATTTGGGTCAGAACACATCCTAACCCAACTCCAGAGGCATCACTATAAACTGTGAAGTCATCAACTCCTTTGGCTAATGAAAGAATCGGTGCTTGACACAACTTCTTCTTTGACTTCTCAAAGCTTCCAATGCTTCTCATTCCAAGTATAGACAGCTCCTTTGTGGGTCAAAGCTATCAATGGAGTCGCGATCGAAGAAAAGCCTTGGATAAATCAACGATAATATCCAGCTAATCCTAAAAAGCTTCAGATCTCCATAGGACTTTCAATTGTACCCTTCGAGTTACAAAATAAATCCTTATTGAGGACTCCTCCTTCTTCTTGGAATAAGTATTTATTGTAACAGACCGATGGGTCATGTTCTAATGATCTCTCATTGTATACTGCACTACTTAGACTCAGATCTCCTAGGGACAATTTCAGAACAAATTATACCTTCCTTCATGTTCTAATGCGATACAATCACCGTTCAAAATGTATCATTTCTAACTACCAACTTCTTTAACAATGAGTGCGATACTTCTATTGATCGCTTTGATCATCTTTCATTTCAATCTTCTGGCTTAAGTCAAATGTTACATCGAACTTGGTTCTCTGAACCACATAATAAACTCATCGTAGTCGGACTCAATTTGATATGACCTCTAAGGTCGGAATAACAATGATCTTCTTAGTCATTACCGAAACGATGGTAACGACAGACTAGAACAAGACGGAATCAAATAATAGCTTCTTGGTAACCTTGTGACTTTCCCTGATCCAAGTGTGAGTCCTGTGCTTCCAGTAGTATAGATCTCTACTACTATTCACACCTACTCATACTCGTCGCAAGTACTGTCTCGCAGTCCCCAAGTCCTAAAATCACAAAACAATTTAACACATGAAAATGTGTCCAATTAATCATAAAATTTTCCTAGACTCTACTAGGACTTCTTTCATCTGTTCACCTAACATCGTACGTATCATTGCCTGCACTCCAGTCATCGTGATTGGCTCAGGCTGTGTATTATCACTTTCGAACCCACTTTGAGTACTCGGCATTTCGATCTATACACCAATCGTAGGTGAATTTAGATCCTCATTTTTGTTAGATGTTAAGTCTTCGAAACGTTTATATGTTAGTTCCAATATCGTAGTCATACGTTTAGAATCCTACACACATAAGGCTTCCAGATCCGGTCGGCAACAGACCATAGATCCGTACAAATAATGGCACACATGGCAAACACATAGCATTTAGCACATAAGGGCATTTTAGGCATCTTCCCTAAAATAAACTAGTGCTCGTGTCTAAAATATGTTAGACACTCATCTCACAATCATCACTTAGCATTCTAAGTTTAAGTCTAGAAATTCTACAATTTCTTAGTTCGCTTAAAGTAATGCTCTGATACCAACTGTGACATCCCCAATTTCACGGCCAGAAAAGACTGATTTCGTTTATGCTTTTTAAAATAAAATCAGAGTATTTCATTAAAAGTGTTGCGAAATTTGTTCCCAAAGTCAAACATGATAAAAATTTATCAAAACCTTGCTTTAAGAAATATATATTTTTATTTCATAACAACACCTCGGGATGTCATGTTCCGATACAGATCAAAAGCATAAACAAGACATTATAAGCCTTACAACAGTTATTTATAACTAATGGCCTATAATCCAAAATCACTCATCATCATCATCCGACTATGCTCGGGGTCCACTACCTGTAATCATAAAAAGCTGAGTGGGTCAGGCTTGGAAGCCTGGTGAGCATATAGGGTTTTCAACCCACAATACATAAATTTATTATGTTTAAACATCAATCAGTCGACCAAATTACCCCAATTACCCATTCCCGTTATCCTCACATTACGTCCCTAAAACAACTATCACAAGGAACCTAGCCTAAGGATTTTCATTAGGGGTGACAACATTGCTTTCTCAGCAATTTATGTCAAATAAAACAAACATCGGGGTGACAACATTGTTTTCCTTCAACAATTTATGTCAAATAGGCACGAAGTCACATTGTCGCCAAGATTTATCTAATCGGCACGACGTCACATCGTCACCAAGATTTACTCAACAGGAACTAACAACATCGATCCCTACATACTAACTTTATACAGTGATCTTACTAGATCTAACCTAAAGAATCGATATGAACAACTAACTAACTAAACTGCTTCAGAAATCCTCTAGCAGTAAACAAGGATCGATAAAGATATTGAAGGAATGGACTAAGTTTAACTACGAACCTTTGTTCGTAAAAGAAAGAACTACAAGACAATTAAGTCAGGGGTAGTTATCAATGCCTAGGCTGTGGTCTGAATATCGTGAGGTATATAACCCCCAGACGCACCCTATCCAGCATCGAACTTTGCCTAGGCTGTGGTCTGAATATCGTGAGGTATATAACCCCCAGACGCACCCTATCCGGCAATGGAAACACTAACTAATGCCTAGGTTGTGGTCTGAATATCGTGAGGTATATAACCCCCAGACTCACCCCTATCCGGCATCGGAAATGAAAACACTAACTAATGCCTAGGCTGTGGTCTGAACCCCCAGACTCACCCCTATCCGGCATCGGAAAGGAAAACACTGACTCATGAAGCTCGTCCGATCACTTCACAAAAGAAACGAAGACTCCAAATCTCTTCAAAATAAAAGTATAGCGAAAATACTAATAAAGTACTCTCGTACGCTCCCGTACCCCGACACGTAATAGTGTCAAAAAGAAGAATTAACGGATGAACACATAGTTCAAAAACACCTAAGGAACATATAGTTCAAGAACACTTTATGAACATATAGTTCAAACATATGTACCGATTACGAGTCTACTAACGTTCCACTGGACTATCTAAAATAGTCTGTGGCCGTTGTCTATACTCTGTTAGATGACTAGATCATCTTAAACATTGATACCTCTCATCACTTTATTTTATCACACACCAACTAACTACCCATGTTCTACCCAACATATTTGTAGATAAAAATATATATACAGTTTAAAACTTGTATAGAATATCAACACAACAGTCACCTCAAATAAAAAATTAACATATTTACACGTAACACGTATTTTAAGATAAATACTTCATATCTATGTGTAAACTGAAAGTGAATATACACTCACTTGATTTGATGATAATCGGGCAGCAATTCGTTTCCTAAAACGATCGTTTTTAATAAAACCGGGAGTTTTATTAAGAAACCGGGCTCTGCAAAAGTCGGGCTTCGAAACCGAAAAGATAAATTTTCCGGGCTTCTCGGGCACTTCGTGGGGTATTCCGGGCTTTACAATCGATACCGGGGCTTTGCGGGATGTTAAGGTGAAGAAAATATGAAGAAAGGGGTGAAAAATGGCAAATTTCCAAAGTTACCCGGGAAGGCTCGCAGCCTTCTATTTATAGGGAAGACCTTCTGATCGGACGGTCAGGAGTCTTCTGATCCGACGGCTGAGAAGGCTCACAGAGGGGGAGGCTCGCATGAGGGCTGCGCGTGCGAAGGAGCTGCTGGCGGCCTGTGATTGGACCGAAGTTCGGATCCGATGAGGGAAGCACGTGGCTTCTGCGAGGGCTCGGACACGAGGGAGAAGGCACGCGTCGGATCTTCACTGGACCACTTCGGATAGGGCCATGTGCTCGGATGACTCAGCAGCTTCGTGACTCAGCAGCTTCAGTGACTCAGCAGGACACGTGTCACATGCGAGGGGAGGGTGACGTGGCAAAGTGTGACTATGCGAAATTTCTCGGTTTTCGCGCCAAAACTTCTAAAATCCATAACTTTCGCATACGAGCTCCGTTTTTGACGTTCTTTATATGCACGCGTAGCTAAAATTACGATCTACAACTTCTATTTAGACTTCGTCGGCTAATTTTGACTTTAAATTTTATATTATTATTTTTAACAGACCGGGACAGGAAATCCGTTAAAAATTCATAACTTCTTCATCCGACGTCCGTTTTCGTCAGACTTTTTACCGTTGTGCTCCTAATGACGAGACCTTCAATTCTCGTTTAGGTTGTGTCGGCTAAAAATCGCTCGATCTAAAATTCGAGTTTTTTAGCTGTCTACTGTTACGCTGAAACTTCAAAAAAATCATAACTTCCTCATACGAAGTCAGATTTGGGCGTTCTTTTTATCGAACTTCTCGGTTTAACGAATACTACGACTTTCGTTTAGATTACTAAGGCTAAAAAGTAGTTTATCAAAAACTAACTTTTTACGACATTCAGCACCGTGCCGGTTTTGTCGTGAAACTTCGACAGGTCATAACTTCTTCGTTATAACTCGGATTTCGACATTCCTTATATCCCCGAAATCCGTGTTTCGACCACTACAACTTTATGTAAAGATATCGGGCTTATCTCACACTTTAATTTTGACGCTTATTTTTATTTTTAATTAATTAAACCCTAATAATTAAGCATAAAACACATAATTCACATAAAATTCACATAATTCCTTTTCATTTCTTCTAAATGAGTTACAAAGGTTAACCTAGACCATTATGTCAATATTAATGCCTAGCCTAGAAACACGGGCGTTACAAATATAATTTTGGAAAACTTGTACTTTGATTTGTTTAAATTTTGGGTTATAAACCTTTAAATATTGCTATGGTGATGTATCTTTATCTTTTGGAATGAAACCTTTATCCCTGTCATACCTTGTGTTTCTGCTTTAGCGGGGGTGACAGTGGGGAAAGATGTTTAATAGAGATTATACACAACACACAAAAAATAAAAATGAAAAACAATAATATATATATATATATATATATATATATATATATATATATATATATATATATATAGATGTATCTTTATCTTTTGGAATGAAACCTTTATCGCTGTCATACCTTGCGTTTCCGCTTTAGCGGGGTGTGACAGTGGGGAAAGGTGTTTAATAGAGACTATACACAACACACAAAAAATAAAAATAAAAAACAATAATATATATATATATATATATATATATATATATATATATATATATATATATATATAGGGAACAAGAGTTAAATTATATTGATATTCAGGAACCAACTTAACGGAAGTTCCAAGTACGGATTTTACACCATATAAACACATATATAAATACACCACAACACACAACACATAACACACTACACCACACTGCACCCCCTCTCATTTTTCGATATGTTAGATGTTTTACTTTTCCAAAATCTTAGTCTATCCTTTATCTTTATCAAGAGAGATCTTTTTTTGATCCTCAACTCTTGTTCATACGTCTTGCGTCAAAGCTTCAGTTCCCAATTTCGAGCATCTAGTTGCTCGACTTGGTCTCTTACCCTTTTATATTCTTTTATATGCACCATTCTAATATAAAAGTCCTCGACTAATTCTATGTTATGTACTTCTCCTTCAATATTTTCTTCTACAATTTCTTCGAGTTCATCAATGTATTTGTACTGATCTTCGTTGATATGATCCTCATCTGAAAGATACTGTACACTAGAATCTGCCATCTTTTAATAGAGAAAATTTTACCAATAATAATGACAAAATAAAGTTCTTTAATATAAAAAGTAGTGTAAAAAATTTAGATAAACAAGAAAATGTATCAATTTTCGGATTATAATTTTCCAAACATAGGTAAATAAGAAAATTTTCTGCTTTTGTATCCCTATTTGTCTTATTTTATCGTTGCTATTCTATTGTTGCTTTAGTATCGAGGTAGCTGCCTAATTCCTTGGATTCAACCCTCGAGACAGCAGTCTAATGAAATTTGGTTGGATAATTAAGTTTATTTTGGCTTTTATTTAGGTGTTGGGTGGGCTCTTCTAATCTTTTTTTTGTTTCTCTTAATTCTTCTTCCAGCACCATGATGTAATATCCTTGTTGATGTACTTGATTTTGTGGAATAACACATTCGTGGTTACTATCTGCTATCCTTTTTAGGAGTTCGTTTTAATCTGCCTGATTGAAACGTATAGGAGGACTTAGACTATTTTCTCGAACTATGGGTCATGTTCTTCCTTATGATATAGGACGTGCTACATGAGGGGAAGGTACAAACATGCCATCTTACATGAAGTTGTTTGCATCAGATTTTTCATTGTCACTTTCATCTTCGTCGATGATAATAACCAGCCCATGATCATTATTGATGTCTATGGGTTATTTTGGTGTATCATTTGATTAATTGTTGTTGGATACGAGAGATCTTGGTGAGGGGTCGAATTTCTATCGGGTGATTCTTGTAGCCATCCGCATCCATAGCCATATGGACCTTCTCCGAAATTCCCAAACATCTAATAATTCAGGGAATGGAGTCGACAATTTTTTTGAAATTCTTTACTTTGAAAACCAAACAGGAAGCTCTTTTGAGTAGATGTATATATTTTGTCATCTTTAATTTTTCAATACATGTCAGCTTGAGAATACTTAAAAAATAAAGATAAAATTACAGAAATGGTCCTTTTGGTGTAGTGGAAAATACCAGTTTGACTCATTTTTCAATTTTTTTTCTAAATAAGGATGATATATCAGTTTTTAATTTCTTTATAATGTTGGTATTTGTGGGATTTAAAAAAAATTATCTTCCTCTTAAAAATAAGCTCATGTTTAATCGAGATTATACACAACAAACAAAAATAAAAAAATAAAAAAACGACAAAAAAATATACACAAACACACATGTATAAAGGGAACAAGAGTAAAATTATATTGATATTTAGGAACCAACTTAAGGGAAGTACCGAGTACAAATTTTACACCATATAAACACATGTATCATAGTATACATAACCTGGAAAATAAAAGATTAGATTATTTAGGCCTAGAACTTACAACTAATATAAAAATATCATTAGTCATTACTGATAAAAATGAAATTAAGTGTAATTTTGATAAAGATCATCAACATAATTTTAATTCTGCAGACCCCTGCTTAAATACAATCATAGAACTACTTATTAATATAGCAGATAATCTAGAAAATAAAAATTGAAAAAATTCAAAATACTTTAGCTTTACTTTATAAAGACATTAATACTTTAGATAAAAAAAACTAGATTATGTTAAAGAGCAAAATAAAACTATACTTGATAAAGCAATTCCATACAAAATCGTAGATACAAAATTTAAAGAAGCTATAAGTAGTTTAGTAGAAAAAATAGAAAAACAAAAATATCCATAAAAAGAATCAAGTGAGATAAAAGACGATATTTAAATATTAACATAACAAATTCAATCTTTGTCACTAAAACCAACAGGATTTGAAAAAATAACATAAAAAACAGAAAAAACAGAAAAAACACAACCTTATATTTTTGGTATTACAATAAAAGACTAATGGCACAATCATCTCGAAAAAGTTTAAGTATAACTCCCAAAATATTATAAGTAGAATAGAAAGTAAATGTGAAGAATATTATGTTAATTTTTAAGAATTAATTAACCCTGAACAAGATTATAATATATTTCAAACTTATGGTCTACAATTATTAAAACCAAAAATATTATATAATAAATGATATTTTGAAAATACTACCAAACTTTATAAAAATAGTTATGAAACCACTATTCAGTACATAAAAAATCAAGTTAAAATATTAAACATAATCTTCAAGGAAGGAGAAAATAATTTAAAACAAAGAAATTTTAAATTTATCCACTTAGGAATAATAGTTATAGGAATTAAAGGATTAATGAGAAAAAAGTTAGGTTGTATAGTTCTTATTACGTTATTTGACAACTGAATTAAAGATATTAAAAAGTATGATTGTTAGCACAGAAGTAGATATGAGTAGTAATAGAGGAATAATACATTATAGACCTGATTTTTTAATAACTATCAAAGATTTTTATAAATATATAAAATTAGCAATCCAAACAAAAAGATACGAAGAAATTGAATTTTGAAATAATTTACTAATAAATTTAGGAATTTTAGGAAGATGTTCATCCACTTCTCCTACAAAATACAAAATTTGTGCAGATAAGGTAGTAAATTTAATAAGTAGTACAAGAATTAAGATGGTAAAACCTAAAAAGTTTTCCACAAAACTCTTGTTGGATTAGAATGAGATATTAGTAGATTTGTTCCGGACACTTCACCTGCTATAGTACTAGATGAAGCAATAACATATACAAATAGGTTAGGAAAAACAAGTTTAAGATTTTCCAATTACAACTCTACTCCTAATCAAAAATTTGAGGAAACAGAAATAGAAACAAAAAGTAATTTTGTCAATATAGAAATACCAAAATAAAAAATTAAATTCCCAAAAAAAATTAAATTCCCAAATTAAACAAAGAAGAACTTCTTTAGATAGAAGATAAAATGTTTTAAAATAAACAAATAAGTAGAAATTAATATTTAGAATATGATAATATAGGAAACATAGTTTTCAAAGAAAAAAAATATAATAAAAGAATAATTAATATTTTCTGATAATACATCAAATACTTTAGAAATAAGTTATCAAAAATCAGGAGCAAACATAGATACATAAGAGGCTAGTACTAGTTATTTTTCATTAGGACACACTCCTTTTAATAAATATAAATTAAAAGGAAATTTTAATCGTCATGATTTTCCATCAAGAACACCTTATACTAAATATAATAATCGACCAAAATATTTTGAATATGTAGCAAAACGGACAGAAAAACCTGTAGAACAACCGATAATGTTTCAAGCAGACGATAAAGGATTTATTTTAAATGTAACAACACATGATCCCAAAACATGGACAAATGATATATATGTTTAGAAAACTACTCTAATAGGAAATTACTATAGAAATTTTCAAGGATTAGAATCAGAAGAAATGTATAAGTATTTATAAAGATTTTTAGGAGAAACTGTAAAAGCAATACGGGAAGCTTATAAAAATGAACAAACAGAAGAATATATAAAAGTAAGAAATTTAGGAAGTAATCCTTATAATTTTGTTAACAAAATACATGATTTAATAACTAGAGCAGTTCCAAATTCAGGACATGTAGACGTCCAAAAAAAGGCTATGAGAGACTTAGAACAAATAGGTTTAAAAAATTGGACTAGTGGCTTATATGTTAAAAAAATTTGTAAATCATTATATTTATCTAACTAAACACTTTTAACAAAGAAATAAGAGAACAATTATTTCATAAATTACCTGGACCCTTAGGACTAGAAATTCATACAAAATAGAATGAATTACCAGAGGAAAAAAGTAATCCAACTAATTTATGGACTATAACACAACGAGCTCAATTTATAATAACAATAATATTAGAAGAAAATGTGTAGATTTACAAACACACAAAAAAAAAAAAAAAACAAAAAAAAAAACAAAAAAACAACTAACACAGACTGAATACAAATTTTGTAGTGAAATATATACACCCCAAACTTATGGAAGAAATAAACCACAAAGAAGTAATACCTATGTAAAGTACAAGAAAACTAACAAAACGTATATTATTTAAGAAAATCTAATAGAAGGAAACCATATTTAGATGAAAAAAGACATGCTAGAAAATTCAAACCTAAAAGGAATTATAAAAGCAAACTTAGTTGTTTTATTTTTAATAGTACTGAACATCTAGCTAGAACTTGTACAAAGAGACTAAATAATCATGAGAAAAATAGTATATTAATAGAATGTGTTAACAAAGTTTTAATACTTGTAGAGGAAAGTGTTAGTGATAATGAATCCATTTATACTATAGTCTTAATAGATGAAACCATTCACGTATAACAGAAGAATACATGATGTAATACCATTAAAGAATTTTCAAAAGATAATATAGAATATGAAGATTCAACTAGTGAAGAAGGTTATGAATTAATGAATATAGAAAAATAGAATCATAATTGGCAAAAGAGTTTAGGATCATATAATATCTCATATTTTATTTGTAAATTTTATCCTCATAAAAATTTACGAGCCCGATATGAAACTTGTTTTTTTAGGAGTTAGACTATTTCTCGAACTATAGGTGATGTGCTTCCTTCTAATATAGGACATGCTACATAAAAGGGAGGTACAAACATGCCATCTTGCATGAAGTTTTTTGCATCTGATTTTTCATCTTCGCTGATGACAATAACCGGTCCATGATCATTATTTATGCCTATTGGGTTATTTTGGGGTATCATTTGATTAATTGATGTTGGAGTCGAGAGATCTTGGTAAGGGTCAAATTTCTATCGGGTGATTCTTGTAGCCATCCGCATCTTTAGCCAGGTGGACATTCTCCAAAATTCCCAAACATCTAATGGTTCAAAGCAAACACATCACCAAATTTGCAATTTACTATTCTTTTAATAATTTACCAAAAACTTCAATTTAGACCAACAAGAAAAAAACTCCCCAAATCTTTAGGGAATGGAGTCGACAATTTTTTTGAAATTGTTCACATTGAAACCCAAGCAGGAAGCTCTTTTGTGTAGATGTATGTATTTTGTCATCTTTAATTTATCAATATATGTCAGCTAGAAAAATACTTAACAAAAATAAAGATAAAATTACAGAACTGGTCCTTATGGAGTAGTGGAAAATACTTGCTTGACTTGTTTTTCAATTTCTTTTTAAATAAGGCTGGTATTTCAGTTTTTAATTTCTTTATAATGTTGATATTTGTGGAATTAAAAAAAAACAATTATCTTCCTCTTAAAAATAAGCACATGTTTAATAGAGATTATACACAACATACAAAAATAAAAAATAAAAATAAAAAACTATATATATATATATATATATATATATATATTATTATTAAAGGGAATAAGAGTAAAATTATATTGATATTTAGGAACCAACTTAAGGGAAGTATTGAGTAGGAAATTTTCACCATATAAACACATATATAAATACACCACAACACACTACACCCCCTCCCCTTCTCATTTGGTATTAGAGCATAGATAACTTGGAAAATAAAAGATTAGATTATTTAGGACTAGAACATACAAATTATATAAAAAGATCATTAGTCCTTTGTTAGAACAAAGTTCTTTTAGGATCATAAGATTCTAAGCAGGATATTAAATAAGAACGTAATAAAGAACACAAGTATGGCACTGAATATGTCATATGATTAATGTGATAACACCTCAGAAGAGCTAGATAAAGAACTTCAATCTGTAGAGGTGTTTAGGGTTACAAGAATCTACGTGATTAATAACTTGTTAATATACGCATACATGCATGCATATATATATATATATATATATATATATATATATATACATATATACTATAACCCTAACAGCTAATCTAGATAACAACGAAACTAATCTAGATAGACACGGATGGACAGGCCCAAGCCGGATACAAAATATAAGGCCCAAGACGCAACACAAATGGACTCAAAAATCTCCCCATTTGCGTCTTTGGAGCCGAAACCTCATTCCTTTTTAACAGCCGGAGGCTTCTTCACAGTTTTGAACACCTTCGATATAATGGCTATCATATGATGGCGAAAAGTAATATACCATTGAAGCATGTCAGTAAAGTTCTTCTTATCAGCCACTGAGTTTTGCTTGCATCGGTGTATGATATTGATGATATGCACCAAATAGTCTGTTGAAAACAGATGCTTATCAGCCAGAGCAAACAGAAACTTGAGTCCTCCTCCTTTCGTGAACATAACAATTAGATTTGTTGAATCTATCTATCCCAATTTCATCATGTTTACATCACTAGGTTTAGGCGTTGGCTTCACAGTCGGCTTTTTATTCATTACCTTTGCTATCTCCTGATCCATAGTTGCAAGCTCATGGATATAGGAGGCCAACATTCTCTTAAGATGATCTAAAATCGGCTCATACTCCTTAGGATCAGAGAGCAGAATGTTGTATAGCAGAATCCAGTCATGAGGATTGAGGTTAGGAAGATCTGCTAGAGAGATTATAGACACCGTGTTTGCTGAACCACGAGTGATTTTGAAATTGACATTTACGAATCTCCCAGCAAGTGATGGTTTCAGTACCTTGACTTTTATAATCTTCTGTGCACTCCAAGTCAAGTACTGCGGTTGACCATACTTCAAGTAAAAATCGATCAATTCCCTGTCAACCTTCGGGTGTGGATGCGGAAACTCAACAGTCGCCTCAAAGCAGTGAAATGTAAAAGCTTTTCTGGTAATAGGCATATAAAACTGCGAGTCTTTAGAGTTATCACAATCAAACAAAGCAACTGGTTCAAACCAATAAACAGAAGGAAACTCAATCGCAAGTGTATCTCTGTTCCAATCAGGAAACAAAGCCTTCTTGCATTGCAAGACATCCTCTTCTTCCTTATTTTTCTTTTCCTGCTCCTCTGCTTCACTAACCACTTTCATTGTTTCATCAAGCTCTCTGTTTCTTTTCTTTCGTTTTAGAGCATCGGCTATAGTTTCTTCAACATCACTCTCACTGTCATCATTAATCCCTTTTTGCTTTGATTAAGAACCAGAACCTGAAGCTAAATTAACCTTCGGTTCTGTTGTGACTTTCGGTTGTTCATCTTCTGTCTTTACAATCGGTCTCGGTTGAACAAAATAACAAGCGCTACTCTCCCCCCTTGTTTTGGAGGTACAACCCCCTCCGAAACACCTTTCATTTCACTTAAAATGGCAATAGCAGGAAGGAGTTTGGATTGAAGATAATTCCGAATATTCAGAGTTAAGATCGGATCATGCGCTTCAAGCAAATTTGTCAGCAAATCTTTTACATCTCCTGCACAACTTTTATAAACAGCCCTCTGAGTTTTCAACAAAGAAATTTCTTTCTCTGCCTGGGCCAGCAACACTTGCTGAACATCAATTGTTGCTTGCTTTTTAGCCAAATCATCCTTCAAGGCACCCTCTGTTGCAAGATTAGCAACAAGAGCATCAAAACGAGAATCCACTGATTTTAAGAAAGAAGTGGTTTCTGTTTTAAGCTCAGAGCGTACAGCCTCAAACTTAGTGGTTTCATCGTGAAGTGACTTAGAAAAGGAGTCCACAGAGAATTGATAGTGTGTTGCATGGGTATCAGCATGAGATTTTAACGACTCAAGAAAAATCTGAGTTGTATGAACAATCTCAGAAACGTCTTTGGTGGCCTACTTACAGGTGGAGGTAGACTCATTAACTGCCTTCGTATAATTGTCAATTGCCAGAGTATACTGCTCAATGGCTGTCTCCAGAAATGCTTTAAGAACAACACCACCATAGGCTTTGTTGTCGGCAAGCAATCGATCCAACTTCTCATGAATGCCCTGTATTCGTTGACCTGTGACAGGAGCATCAATCTCATCATCGGTTGGAAGTCGGTAAGGACTGTAGTGATGGGTTTTAGCCATAAGAACTTTCCTATGTGCGCATGCAAAACCCTAATGCTTGGATCTAGGCTTTCTAATTAAACATGCTTTGAATCCAAGACTTCTAACAAATAATTAGGTATAAAACAATACAAAATCAGATCTAGAAGTTTACCTTTGAATCTCTTGTTTTGATCTTGTTGTCTTGGAGCTCTAGAGTCACAATTGTCACTCCTCTAATGTCTTACAAACACCAATAAGCAAAGAAGATGATTTGAGAGAGAGGTTAGGAGGAAATCGGCCAGGGGTTCTCTACTTTAGATGAGAGACCGATTTCCCTTGGCCATGGGGTCTATTTATACCTGTAGACTCCTTAAGGGTTTCACCTTAAACCCTAGTTGGATAATCTTCTCTTAAAGCAATCCAAATCCTTACCATAGATAAGTCATGGACGATTTTGAGCTATCCAAAGCTCTAGAATCCGTCCAATCCTTATCTCTTAAGGATTTACAGTCTAAAGTGTAACTATCAAACAATTGACAGTTTATACCCTCTTATTTAATTAATCTCTTTAAGTCACCAAATTAATTCTTATTAATTCTATGACTTATATTAATCAAATAACAATATTATTATTCCTTATATTATTCTCATAATATATTAATAATATTTATTCTCTCATAATAAATCATCCTGTCAAGTTGCTATGGTGAAGGCAACCCAAAAGGACCATGCACAATCGGGTCAAATACTTGCCTAATATAGTTGCAGCCTTAGACACTATTCCAACAGTCTCCCACTTGGATAAGTCTAGTAACTATATGCACAAGTACAATTCGATTTGCAATCGTAGCTCTCAAAGACGCTGTCAAACTCTGATCTAATCAATCTTGTCCTTTAGATAAGGGATCGTACAGTCCTCTGTTAGATATCATGTTGACAATTCTATGGAATGATTAGTCTAGCATTTAGGTTTCTCGATCTCTGATTTATTTGACATAGAACTTAATCGAACATGTCAATTCAGTTCTGACCGGGCCCGACACAGAAGTCAAATCAAATCATCGAGCGGTCGAGATATCGCTTTTACCTTCTTAGGATAAAAGTTACAAATAAACTTCGACTTATATGCATTTACATATTCATTAATCAACTATACACAACAATGCGTTTTATAACACCGAGTTACTGATGCGTTTTCGCATTATCAATGTACAACCAATTAACAAATAACAAACCATATATCTAGGTTTTAAGACTATATGATATTATCATCTTGCGATCACCCTTTTATATCATATTCCATAAGGTGATTCCAGCAAGCACGGGTTTGTTCCAATGCTCAAAACCAGTTCATAAGCACTCATGAACGTCGCAACAATCTTTTGCTATGTCTAATACCATTTAGACAATCTACGCACCAATTCACGACAATATTCATTCATATCTACTTCCAACATATGAATGATTGTGGACAATTTGAATAATTCGATTATTCTTAACAAATTCAATTATTCTGGAAGTCAAAACATGCAAAATGAAACAATAGTTAAACAATTAACATAAGATAGTAACATTACTCATAAATACTTTATTTAATCATCAAATGTTAATTACATTTATCTATTACACGTTTCTACTACTATCTAATCTATTCTAATATCATCCTTCAGCCCAATACTCCTAGCATGCTGCAAGTGCTTAACCCTGCTCAGTCCCTTCATAAGCGGATATGTTGGGTTATCTTCTGATGATATCCTCTTCACTACGAGTTGTCCTTCTTCTACAAGATGTCTAATAAAGTGATATTTTCTGTCGATATGTCTAGATCTACCATGATCCCTCGGTTCCTTGGTCAAGGCAATCGCTCCTTCATTATCACAGAAAATCTTCATGGGCTCCTTTATGGCGGGTACAACCCCAAGATCACCGATGAAGTTCTTCAGCCATATTGCCTCTTTCGACGCTTCGCTCGCTGCAATGTACTCTGATTCGCATGTTGAATCAGCTACGGTTTCCTGCTTGGAACTCTTCCATGTCATTGCTCCTCCATTCAGGGTAAAGACCCAGCCCGACTGCGAACGGTAGTTGTCTCTGTCGGTCTGAAAGCTGGCGTCACTATACCCTCGCACCTTCAAGTCATCACTCCCTCCGACGACTAATAACCATTCCTTCGTTCTCCGAAGGTACTTAAGGATATTCTTCACCGCAATCCAATGGGCTTTGCCAGGGTTCCCTTGATATCTACTAACCATGCTCAAAGCAAAGGCTACATCAGGGCGAGTACAAGTCATAGCGTACATGATTGAGCCAACTGCGGAAGCGTATGGTACTCGGCTCATTTATGCTATTTCAGCTTCGTTACTCGGACTTTGAGTCTTACTCAACTTGGAATTACTTTGTATCGGTAATTCTCCCTTCTTCGAGTTTTCCATACTAAAACGTTTTAGTACCTTCTCTAAGTAAGTGTTCTGACTAAGTCCTATTAGTCTTTTACTTCTCTCTCTTACTATCCTTATTCCCAAAATGTAAGAAGCCTCTCCGAGGTCCTTCATAGCGAAGCACTTCCCGAGCCAGGACTTAACCTCCTGTAGAGTCGGGATGTCGTTTCCTATGAGCAATATGTCATCGACATATAGAACGACGAAGCTCACTATACTCCCACTGGCTTTGACATATACACACGATTCATCTTCTCTTCGTACAAATCCAAACTCTTTGACTTTCTCATCGAAGCAAAGATTCCATCTGCGAGACGCTTGCTTAAGTCCATAAATGGACTTCTCAAGCTTACACACTCTATTCGGATGCTTCGGATCCACAAACCCCTCTGGTTGAGCCATGTAAACATCCTCAGCCAACTTTCCGTTAAGAAAAGCGGTCTTGACATCCATTTGCCAAATCTCATAATCATGAAATGCGGCAATCGCTAGCATCACTCTAATAGATTTTATCTTCGTAACTGGTGAGAAGGTCTCATCATAGTCAAATCCGGGAGTTTGAGTAAAGACCTTCGTGACCAATCGCGCTTTATATGTGTGTACGTTTCCATCCACGTCGGTCTTCTTCTTGAAGATCCATTTGCACCCAACGGTCTTACGTCCGGGCACATAATCAACCAAATTCCAAACTTGGTTATCATACATGGATTGGATCTCGCTATCCATTGCCTCTTTCCATTTCGCAGACTCTGGGCCTGTCATGGCTTCCTTATAGCTATTAGGTTCATCAAGATTTATTAGTGTACCATCACTAATATACGTATCCACTTCGGTGGTAATATGAAAACCATAAAACTGGGGTTGAACTCTAACTCTATCGGAACGTCTAAGAGGTAAGGACTCGTCAATCGGTTCAACCGGAGTTTCCTCCTCGGGTTGAGTGCCAGCAGTAGAGGTTCCTTCATTTATCGGCTCTTGAATATCTTCAAGTTCGATTTGCCTCCCACTGTCTCCTTGGCTTATGAGTTCTCGCTCTCGGAAAACTCGCAACGAAGACAACATTGTCCTTCGGTCTATAGAAGAGATATCCAAAGGATTTCTGCGGGTAGCCGATGAAAATATATCGCTCACTACGAGGTTCGAGCTTGTCGTGAGCATCTCGTCTTACGAAAGCCTCGCAACCCCAAACCTTGATATGTGCTAACGAGGGAGATTTCCCTGTCCACATCTCGTGAGGTGTTTTGTCAACCTTCTTAGTAGGGACTCAGTTAAGGATATGGGCGGCAGTCTCTAAGGCATACCCCCAAAAAGAGATTGATAGTGAAGCACGACTCATCATAGAGCGAACCATATCCAATAAGGTTCGATTACGCCTTTCTGCCACACCATTCAATTGTGGTGTCCTAGGTGGCGTCAATTGTGAAACTATTCCACACTCCTTGAGATAATCGTGGAATTCAAGACTTAGGTACTCTCCTCCTCGATCGGATCGAAGCATCTTGATTTTCCTGCCGAATTGATTCTCCACTTCCTTCTTGAACTCTTTGAACTTTTCAAAATTTTTTGACTTTTGCTTGATCAAATAGATATACCCATATCTACTATAGTCATCGGTAAAAGTCACATAGAAGCGGTTCCCATCCTTCGTGGTTGATCTAAACGGTCCACATACGTCGGTATGTATTAGGTCCAATAGACCCTCACCCCTTTCGCAAGTACTTGTGAAGGGTGACTTAGTCATCTTTCCAAGTAAACAAGACTCGCACGTGTCATCTTCCCTAAGGTCGAATGACTCCAACACTCCATCCTTTTGGAGTTGGGCTATGCGTTTCTTGTTGACATGTCCAAGACGACAGTGCCACAAGGATGCTCTATCCATACTATTGGAAGAATCTATGTTCAAAACATCATTTCCTAAGTTATCAACAATCATAAGAGTTTCATATATTCCATTACATGGTATAGCTTCAAAATAAAAGACACCATTTAGATAAGCTAAAATAGAACCATTCTCATTGTTAAAAGAAAATCTAAAATCTTGTCTAAACAAACCATGAAATGAAATGATGTTTCTAGCCATTTCTGGCGAATAGCAACAATTGTTCAAATCTAAACATAAACTATTCCTAAGCACTAAAGAATACACTCCAATCTTGGTCACAGGCGACGATCTTCTGTTCCCCATGATTAGATTGATCCTTCCTTGCTCCACATCCCTACTTCTTCTTAATCCCTGCACATTAGAGCAAATGTGGTAACCACAACCGGTATCAAGAACCCAAGAAATAGCATGATTAGAATCGTTAGATTTAATTGTGTATATACCTGTGAAAGATGGCTTGATCTTTCCTTCCTTGATGGCTTCCAGGTACTCTGGGCAGCTTCTCTTCCAAAGTCCTATCTTGTGGCAGTGGTGGCACTCTGCCTCCTTCGGGTTAGGGCAGGGTTTAGCAGGATCAACTTTGGTCCCACTAGAAGAGGCACCATCTCGGGCTTTAACCTTGCGATAGTTCTTAGACGAAGTCTTCCTATTCTTTCCCTTTCCTTGTCCAATTGCTAAGACAGGAGCAGCGGGCGGATTGGGAGTTGGTGCAACAGACATGTCCTTGAAGTTGCTCTCAGCGACCCTCAAAAGTCCTTGGAGCTTGCTTAGGGTGACCTCTTCTTTGTTCATGTGGTAGGTCATCCTAAATTGAATGTAGCTCGGAGGCAAAGAGTGAAGCACCATGTCGATTGCCAAGTCTTCTCCAAAGTCAACATTTAACTTGCGAAGGTGGTCGACATACCTTTGCATCTTTTGCAGGTGCACGGTAAGAGACTCTCCATGACCCATCTTAGCGGAAATCATGTTAGTGAAAATCTCATAACACTCTTGTCTCTCGTTTTGGTGGTATCTCTCCAATAAGTCTTGATGCATCTCGTACGGGTACATGTCCTCATAGGAATTTTGGAATTCGGAGTTCATGGTGGCTATCATGATGCAATGTACCTTCGTTGCATCTCGCTCATGAGTTTCAAAAGCGGTCATTTCAGCCGGAGTAGCGATTTCAGGGTTGATTTTCTCGAGCTTCTCATCGAGGACATACTCCTTATCCTCATAGCGAGCAATGGTGCGAATGTATCTTATCCATTCGCTAATGTTCGTCCCATTGAAAGTGACCTTTTGACAAAGGCTCATCAATGTGAAAGAACTAGCAGCAGCGTTGTTTGCGTTCGACATCTACAAATAGAAAGGACAAAGATAGATTAGAATATGAATCCCTAATTATCACCCAATAAGAAAAATTAGGGCTAGGATCCAACAACAATATTTACATATTAGAAAAGGGATGTCGTAATCTAACATGCAAATAATATGAAGGTAAGTGAATGACGATTCACTAATTCTCCACCATGCAAAACCCTAATGCTTGGATCTAGGCTTTCTAATTAAACATGCTCTGAATCCAAGACTTCTAACAACTAATTACGTATAAAACACTACAAAATCAGATCTAGAAGTTTACCTTTGAATCTCTTGTTTTGATCTTGTTGTCTTGGAGCTCTAGAGTCACAATTGTCACTCCTCTAATGGCTTACAAACGCCAATAAGCAAAGAATATGATTTGAGAGAGAGGTTAGGAGGAAATCGGCCAGGGGTTCTCTACTTTAGATGAGATACCAATTTCCCTTGGCCATGGGGTCTATTTATACCTGTAAACTCCTTAAGGGTTTCACCTTAAACCCTAGTTGGATAATCTTCTCTTAAAGCAATCCAAATCCTTACCATTGATAAGTCATGGATGATTATGAGCTATCCAAAGCTCTAGAATCCGTCCAATCCCTATCTCTTAAGGATTTACAGTCTAAAGTGTAACTATCAAACAATTGACAGTTTATACCCTCTTATTTAATTAATCTCTTTAAGTCACCAAATTAATTCTAATTAATTCTATGACTTATATTAATCAAATAACAATATTATTATTCCTTATATTATTCTAATAATATATTAATAATATTTATTCTCTCATACTAAATCATCCTGTCAAGTTGTTATGGTGAAGGCAACCCAAAAGGACCATGCACAATCGGGTCAAATACTTGCCTAATATAGTTGCTGCCTTAGACACTATTCCAACATGTAGTAGATTGAGTCAAATTCCTCATCGTCTCCCCCAAGATTAGCACCAGAATAAGATGATAGGGTTGGTGAAGGTTGTTTGGTAACGATTGGAGTTCCAGTCACAATAGTAGCCCCTATATCAGATACATTGACTTCCACGGTGGATTTGGGAATGGTAGTGGTTGTGGATTCGGTTAGGAGTGGAGAAGATAAGGGTATGGAAGTAATTGGTGATGGAACTGGCAAAGTTGTTGCTTGAGTGTTAAGGGGTGTAGTAACAATGGAAACAGAAAGTGGAACAGTTTGTTTTGGCGATTGGGTTGGAGTTGGAACTCTGTTGTGATTTGGAGATTCTGGTGGAGTAGGAGATCGTGGAGGGGTGGGCTCTCGGGGTGAGACATGATAAACCTCTTCTTCCTCACTTTGCTCATCTGCATGATCCGTGCTTGGAGGAGTGTTGTCTCTAGGTCTGTGAGCCATCTGCTTTATCTTCTTCTGTTTTGGTTGAGAAGTATCTCCTTCACCAGAATTGCGTTTAGAGGACTTGGACTTACGTTCTTCAGGATCCTCTTTCTTTGAAACCCTCTTTCCTCTGTTGTTAGGCTTCCCCAGTGCATCCAAAGCTGCTTACTGCTCCGGAGACAGAACTCTCGGTCCGATAGGAGGAAGTTTCCTATAGTCAGCCAAGACATTGCTCTTTTCTGTAACACCACGATACATGGTTTCAGGAATCATTCCATAATGAGGAAACTTGAGCGGATCAGAGAGAATTATCTTCCTTGTGTGGAATGTGGCAATAGAAGCAAGTAGAGCATCCTGCATGATCGGAATCTCTAAAGAATTAATTGCCTTCCTTGTAATCAGGGTCCAAAAACGCCCACATGAAACTTCAGAATGTCGTGTCGATGTATTGAGACTCTGCACCACCTGATACCAGATTATAGAGCCATAATCAAGATTGATCCCATTGTAGAGGCCGTAAATAATGGCAAGAAAACCCTTGCTAGTAGTATTGGAACCACCACATCGTTCTGCTAAACCGTTAATCAGTAGAGTGAGCAAGCCATTCCACTGAGAGGGTAAACAAGATTTCTTCACTTTGGTAATGGTTGTTAGCACATCGGTATACCCCATCTCGTACATCATTGAAAATAGTTGAGATGTGGTGATGAAGTCTGGCGAGATGACAGAAGAATCGACTGCAAGATTCAAAATCGAACAGAACTTCACCTTTGAAACCGAAGCCTTCTTGTCGTGGATGGTAAAATAGATATGATCTTTGTTTTTGTCATAAGTCGCCGTGGAATAAACCTGTGATAACAGCGACATTGGGACTGCTTCAACCTGGGTTAGGGCTAAAACCAGGGGGAATATTTTAAACATTCCACAACCTGCAGCATATATGAGTCATATAAGAACGGATTAAGTTCAATGATCATATTTTTGTTAGGTTTAATGGTAAGCAAGGATGATGATGCCGTGTGTTCATGTACTGAAGAGGAAGTCGCCATTGATGGATGAAGAAGATGATGAACACTGTTTACTCGTCGTTTGAGAGACTTGAATGCTGGTAAGTTTGAGAGAATTGAATGCTGGTAAAAGACAAATAAGATGTTCAACCCTCTATATACCATTGCCTGGAGAGAAAACTATGATGATTATGATGAGATCACTAAACGTCGCCTGAAAAAGCGCGATGTGACAGTGTGGTTACTCCCAGATATACGTCAGCACGCATGGCTTTAGAAACTGTTCAAATTCACGCGCTTAAATCTTATCTTCAATCGGCGTTTAAAATTCCACAATAGCGCCTCGTTTGGTTACAATAAATAACCCAAAACTCAAACCAAACAGTAACCAGAATGTTGGAAAATAAAAATTTTCATGCATAAGTGTGACAAAGATAAAGAAACAAATCAAATGTGTATGGGATGTGAGTGATGTCTTATAATTAGACAGAAAGCAGAGGATTCCGGGCAAGAATCACTTCCTTCAAAGTCAAGAGAGACTTAAAGTGCTTGTGTGGTTTCCCGAAAAATACGATCAACTGTTTGTTAATAAACATTGAAAGGCTTCTTTTAATCATAGGCTTAGGGTAGCTTATCTTCAACCGAACATCGAGTTTCAACATAAAACCGAACGTTGGAAGAAGTACCTGTGAGACCGATGCGGTCTGTAGAACATGTAGGTGGGTTTTATTGTTTTAGTGACTAAAGAGAAACCAGAAATCTCAAAAAAAAAAAACTGGATCTCTTTGGGAAGAAAAGCCTTGGTAGTAGACAATTTCATAAAAGATCACACAAAAATAAAAAGAGAGATTTCCTCAGGTAACCAGTAAGTTCTTGAATATATAATTCACCGTCACTTCATTTTTGGTGTTGGATATTGGGTTTCACTCAGCACGTGGTAAACGTATCTAAGATCACAAACACAGATGTTGTGTAACCGTAAACCTCAGTGGTAAAGACCGAGAGTCTCAAGGGTTACGTTGGTGAACCGAAAGTAGATGGAGAATATAAGGAGGTGGCTAAAGAACCGAGTGTACCTTCTGCTAGATAATCCTGACAGAGCAGAGAAACTCTTTACTCATATGAGAAGAGTAAGGTAGCTCTAGACCGAGTGATCTAAATTAGCCTGATTTGGAAGAAACGATAGGTGTAAATCGAATCATTAAGGTCTGCTCAAGATCGTAGAGGCTTAAGACAACATGCATTAGCATGCTTCTAGGGACCCTTAACTAGTTCATTTTGAAATTGAATCTTACATTCCTTAGATCCACTGTCGGTTATATGGGAATTCATATCACCTATGAAAAGTAAAGAAACACACCAAACAAGCCAAACAGACAAACATACGAGATAAATAAAACTTAGTAAAAGTTTTGAAGATAAAATAAAAACAGAAAGATAAAATATTTTTGGAATTTTGAAATTTTCTGAAAAAGAATAAAAACAGAAAGATAAAATATTTTTGGAATTTTGAAATTTTCTGAAAAAGAATAAAAGCAGAAAGATAAAATATTTTTGGAATTTTGAAATTTTCTGAAAAAAAATAAAAACAGAAAGATAAAATAATTAAGTTCAAATCAAAAGAAAGATATGCATAGAATATACAACCGAAACCTTATTTTAAATGAGTGAAGCGAAATAGACCGAGCGTTCGGTTCATTTCGGTTCCAGAAAATTACGGAGCCGAGATAGACCGAGCGGTCTGTCCATTTCGGTTCCCTAAAGGTCTAGAGCCGAAATAGACCGAGCGGTCTGTCCATTTCGGTTGTCTAGTTTTTAATGAGAGATTTGAGGATTCGGTACCGACTCTCCTTCCATCATGCCCAAGCCTTGTAAGATTTTGTTAAAGGTTGCTTCTGGTAAGGCTTTAGTAAAGATATCAGCCAGTTGATCAGCACATCGTACAAAGTGTACTTCCACGTTCCCCTCTTCTACATGATCCTTGATGAAATGATACCGAAGTGCAATATGCTTGGTTTTTGAGTGTTGCACTGGATTATGACAAATCCTAATTACACTTTCAGAATCGAAATAGAGAGGAATCTTCTTCATACTTAGCCCATAATCTCTTAGTTGACTTTGAATCCAAACCACTTGAGAGGTGCAGGATGCTGCAGCAATATATTCAGCTTCGGCTGTGGATAATGAAACACAGGTTTGTTTCTTGGACTGCCAACTAACGAGTTTCCCGTCAAGAAATTGGCATCCACCTATAGTACACTTTCTGTGCAGTCCACATCCTCCTAGATCAGCATCAGAGAAGGCTTGGATGAAGAATCCAGATCTTGTAGGATACCAGAGACCGAGAGATGAAGTTTTCTTCAGATATCGAAAAATGTTCTTCACAGCAAGCATGTGAGGTTCTCTTGGATTGGCTTGAAACATGGCACAGTAACAAACATAAAACATAATATCTGGTCTACTAGCTGTTAGATACATAAGGGACCCGATCATTTGACGATAAAGTGTTATATCCACAGCAGTTTTCTCCAAAGATGGTGTTAGCTTAGTGCCAAATGCCATAGGAACCTTCACTTT
This sequence comes from Lactuca serriola, assembly GCF_051521515.1. NCBI lineage: Eukaryota > Viridiplantae > Streptophyta > Magnoliopsida > Asterales > Asteraceae > Lactuca > Lactuca serriola. Next base: position 188,669,425 of record NC_136410.1, read on the forward strand.
TGAGTCACCCTTCATTCCAAATTTTGTCAGTAAGTTCTTGGTGTATGCTTCCTGGTTTATAAAGATACCTTCTGGTCCCTGTCTAATATTCAAACCAAGGAAAAAGTTAATTGGACCCATTGTGCTCATTTCAAATTTAGTCTCCATCAACTTCCTAAATTCAGCTGTTAAGCTAGGATTCGTGGAGCCGAAGATGATATCATCAACATAAATCTGAACAATCATCACAAGTTCGTCTTCCTTCTTACGAAAGAAGGTTGGGTCAACCGAACCTTGTTAAAATTTTGACATTTTCAAGAAGCGAATTAGCATTTCATACCAGGCTCTCGGTGCTTGTTTTAGCCCATAGACATCTTTATCCAGCACATAGCAATGATCAGGGTATTTTTCATTCACAAAACCAGTCGGTTGCTCAACATAAACGGTTTCTTCTAATTCTCCATTCAAGAAAGCGCATTTGACATCCATTTGGAAAACTTCGAAGTTCTTGTGAGCAGCATATGCAAGAAAGATTCTGACAGATTCTAACCTTGCTACTGGAGCAAAGGTTTCTTCATAATCTATCCCTTCTTCTTGACAATAACCTTTTACAACCAACCGAGCCTTGTTACGAATGACATTCCCTTCTTTGTCCAACTTATTTCTAAACACCCATTTTAGGCCGACAACAGAAGCATCTTTCGGTGTAGGAATCAACCTCCAAACTCTATTGCGTTCGAACTCATGGAGCTCATCCTGCATTGCTTGAACCCAATCTGAATGATCAAGTGCAGCATTTACAGTTTTCGGGTCAATTTTGGAAATAAATGAATTGAACATACAAAATTCCACTTTAGAGAATAATGCAGCTTGTTTCGCCTTCAGTTGAGATCGAGTAAGAACACTTTCTAAGGTTTCACCAATAATTTGTTCTTTGGGATGGTCTTTTGTCCATTTCACTAATGGAGGATAGCTTGGATCATATTCTGGATTCAATTCAGCTTCTACTTCTATTTCAACATCTGACAGATCACCCTCACCTTCGTCAGTAGAACTATCACTTTCTTTCTCCTTCTCCCCCTCGACTGGCGAAGTGAAATCTCTGTCAGCATCAGAGTCTGCATTTCTTGTGGAAGTTGGTTTCTCCCTCTCTATTTGACTAACACTTGTTTGTTTTGGATTAGTGTTTTCCTTATCATCTAAACCTTTAGATGTAGGAGATGAACTTGGATTCTCCCCTTCAACAGAAGCTCCGCTTGTCTGTGAGGTTGTAGAGCTCTCCCCCTGGAACATTGAATCTTTGTTTGGAGAGCATGTTGATGAGTTAGTACTTGGTGGTTCACTTTCCATCTCTTTAGTAGCTTCGTCTATGATCTTCTTGAGACTATCGAGTTTGTTATCTGCTGTCGTTGCCTCTGAATGTATTGCTTTTTCTTGTTCATCGAATAGGCGAATGTATTCCTCAAACAGGTTGGATATTGGAACCGAGACCTGTCCAGATTCTGGGAATATGTCTCCTAAGGCACTTTCAGTCCTTTTAACCTTCTGCATATAATTGTCATCAAAGGTGACATAATAAGTCTCTTCAATTGTTTTGGAACGCTTATTCAACACCGTGTATGCTTTTGATGACAAAGAGTAACCCAAAAATATGCCCTCATCGGCTTTAACATCAAACTTATTTCGGTTCTCTTTAGAATTAAAAACGAAACTAATCTAGATAGACACGGATGGACAGGCCCAATCCGGATACAAAATATAAGGCCCAAGACGCAACACAAATGGACTCAACATCCTTACTGATAAAAATAAATAAGTGTAATTTTGATAAAGATCATCAACATAACTTTAATTATGCAGATCCTTGTTTAAATACATTTATAAAACTACTTATTAATATAGTAGATAATCTAGAAAATAAAATCCAAACAATTCAAAATGGTTTAGCTTTACTTTATAAAGACGTTAATACTTTAGATAAAAAATTAGATTATATTAAAGATCAATAAAAAATTATACTAGATAAAAAAATTCCATATAAAATTGAAGATAAACTATTTAGAGAAACTATAAGTAGTTTAGTAGAAAAAATAGAAAAAAATATCCAGAAAAAGAATCAAGTGAGATAAAAGACGATATTTAAATATTAACAAAACAAATTCAATCTTTGTCATTAAAACCAACATGATTAGAAAACATAACAAGAAAAACTATTAAAACAGAAAAAACACAACCTTTTAGTTTTGGTATTATAGTATAAGATTAATGGCAGAATCATCTCATAAAAGTTTAAGTATAACTCTAAAAAATATTATAAGTAGAATAGCAAGTAAACGTGGACAATATGATAATAATTTAGAAGAATTAATTAACCATGAACAAGATTATAATAGATTTCAAACTCTTGGTTTAAAATTATTAAAACCAAAAATATTATATAATAAAGGATATTTTGAAAATACTACCCAATTTTATAGAGATAGTTATGAAACCACTATTCAGTGCATAAAAAGCCAAGTTAAAATATTAAATATAATCTCCAAGAAAGGAGAAAATAATTTAAAACGAAGAAATTTTAAATTTATCCATTTAGGAATAATAGTTATAGTAATTAAAGTATTAATGAGAAAAAATTTAGGTTGTAAAGTCTTATTACCATATTTGACAAGAGAATTAAAGATATATATAAAAAAAAGTATGATTGCTAGCATAGAAGTAGATATGAATAGTAATGGAGGAATAATATATTATAGCCCGGATTTTTTAATAACTATTAAAGATTTTTATAAATATATAAAATTTGTAATCCAAACAAAATGATACGAAGAAGTTGAATTTGGAGAAAATTTACTAATAACTTTAGGAATTTTAGGAATGTGTTCACCCACTTCTACTACAAAATACAAAATATATACAAATAAGGTAGTAAATTTAATAAGTAGTAAAGGAATTAAAATGGTAAAACCTAAATAATTTTCCACAGAAACTCTTGATGGATTTGAATGGGATATTAGTAGATTTGTTCTAGATAGTTCACCTGCTATACTACCAGACGAACCAGTAACATATAAAAGTAGGTTAGGAAAAAAAAAGTTTAAGATTTTCCAATTACAACTCCACTCCTAATCAAGTTTGAAGAAGCAGAAACTAAAAGTAATTTTTTCAATATAGAAATACCAAAAGAAAAAATTATATTCCCAAAAAAGTTAAAAATTAAATTAAACAAAGAAGAACTTCTTCAGATAGAAGATGAAATGTTTTTTAATAAAAAAAAAATAAGTGAAATGAATATTTAGAATATGATAATATAGTAAACATTGTTTTAGAAGAAAATAATATAATAGAAGAAGAATTAATAATTTCTTATAATACATCAAATATTTCAGAAATAAGTTATCAACAATCATTAGCGAACACGGATATAGAAGAGGCTAGTACTAGTTATTTTTCATCAGGACACACTCCGTTTAATAAATATGAATTAAAAGAAAAGTTTAATTGTCATGAATTTCCATCAAGAACACCTTATACTAAATATAATAATCGACCAAAACATTTTGAATATGTAGCAAAACGGATAGAAAAACCTCTAGAACAACCGATAATATTTCAAGCAGACCACAAAGGATTTATTTTAAATCTAATAGCACATGATCGGCAAACATGGAAAAATGTTATATATGTTTAGAAAACTAGTCTAGTAGGAAATTACTATAGAAATTCAAGGATCAAAATCAAAAGAAATGTATAAGTATTTATAAAGATTTTTTGGAGATAGTGTAAAAGCAATATGGGAAGCTTATAAAAATGAACAAACAGAAGAATATATACAAGTAAGAAATTTAAGAAGTAATCCATATCATTTTGTTAACAAAATACATTCTTTAATAACTAAAGAAGATCCAAATTCAGGACATGTAGAAGTCCAAAAAAAAGGCTATGAGAGACTTAGAACAATTAACTTTAAAAAATTGGATTAGTGGCTTATATGTTAAAAAATTTATAAATCATTATGTTTATCTAACTATTATTGCAAGAAATCATTTTAAAAAAGAAATAGGAGAAAAATTATTTCATAAATTACCTGGACCCTTAGGACTAGAAATTCATACAAAATGGAATGAATTACCAGAGGTTAAAAATAATACAACTAATTTATGGACTATAACATAACGAGCTCAATTTATAATAATGATATTAGAAGAAAAATGCGTAGATTTACAAATACAAAAAAAAAAAAAAAAAAAAAAAAAAAAAAAAAAAAAACTAAAACAGACCAATTACAAATTTTCTAGTGAAATATATACACCCTAAACTTATGGAAGTAATAAACCACAAAGAAGCAATACCTACGTAAAGTAAAAGAAAACTAACAAAAGATATATTATTTAAGAAAATCTAATAGACGGACACCATATTTAGATGAAAAAAGACATGCTAGAAAATTCAAACCTGAACGGAATTATAAAAGAAAACTTAGTTGTTTTGTTTTTAATAGTACTGAACATCTAGTTAGAACTTGTCCAAACAGACAAAATAATCATGAGAAAAATAGTATACTAATAGAATATGTTAACAAATACTTAATACTTGTAGAGGAAAGTGTTAGTGATAATGAATCCATTTATAGTATAGTCTCAATAAATGAAACCATTCATGTATAAAAGAAGAATACAGGATGTAATACCATTAAAGAATTTTCAAAAGATAATATAGAATATGAAGATTCAACTAGTGAAGAAGGATATGAATTAATGAATATAGAAAATGGAATCATAATTGGCAAAAGAGTTTAGGATCATATAATATCTCATATTTTATTTGTAAAATTTATCCTCATAAAAATTTACGAGCCCGATATGAAACTTGTTTTTTAGAAGCTTGTATAAATTGTTTAGAAACAAAATAAATTATTAATATTGAAGAGAAAATTGATAAACCCAATTTTATAGAATTTGAAAAAAATGCAATAAAACTTTTAAGTAAAAGAATAGAAGTTATATAGGATACTGTAAAATTAATACAGAAAAAAATTAATGTGTTTGAAAACAATATCAAAGGAAAAAATATTATTCAAGAAAAAATATATTTGCAGAACAAATTTATACACTACATTCTTATATGAAATCCATATGCAATAGTGATAATTTAACTTCTTTAAAAGTAAAATAAGAATTAATACACATATAATAGAATATTTATCTTTCGTAGATACATGATGTGGTAATTGCATTATAGATGAAGCTTTAGTACCAAAAAGTTATATTTCATAAATTAATGATCATATTTCAGCCCAACAAATGGATGTTGAAATACATACTTATACAAGTATGTAAAACCTGTATCCAAAATATATTTTGATAGAAATTATGGATATAGTAATGAATATACTTTTCCACCCAAGACATGGGTTAGAAAACTAAAACTAAAAAACATTGATTTTATTATTGGCTTAACCTTTGTTTTGAAAGACCATGGTGCTCTGACAATTTCGAAAGATTATCTTCGTTTTCAAAAAAAATCTCTCCTTGACCCTGTTACAACTATATATTTTTCTCCATGAATTAAATATGGAGAGACTAATAAAATAGAATCAACCTGTAAATGTAAAGAAGAAAATGAATGTCAATTAGTAGAAGAAAGCCAATATGTAACAGATATAGAAGAAACAGGTAGTGAAATTGATGGTTTTATAGAAGAAGATTATAATTTCATAAAAATACAGAGAAAGTTTATACAACTTTAGTAACTGAACAAGAAATAGATCAATTGATTTCAAAACAAGAAAAAATGGAAATAATAAGAGAACACGTTTTAAAATATTAGGAGAATGATAAAATAGTATGTGAATTAAAAATATAAAATCCACAATAGATAATCAACACTAAAATATAGAACCAACAAATGAAGATATAGATAATTTCAAATTACATATTTCATAATTATTTAGATTAGGAGTCATAAGAAAATCTGATAGTCCTCATAGATCTGCATCATTCATAGTAAGAAAACATTCATAAATAGTATGAGGAAAAAGTAGAATGGTAATTAACAATAAAAGATTAAATGAAAATACAATAGATGATTCTTATAACGTACCACACAAAACTGTTTTAATCAATAGAATTCAAAATTGTAAAGTACATAGCAAATTTGATTTAAAATTTGATTTTTGGCAGATAAAAATGCGTCCTAATAGTATAGAATATAATGCTTTTACAAGTCCAAAAGAACATTTTGAATGGCCAGTCATGGCTTTTGGATTAAAAAAATGCTCCTAGTATAGTTCAAACAAAAATAGAAGATATATTTAATTAACACAAAAATTTTGATATTGTATACATTAATGAAATTTTTGTATTTAGTAAAAATCGACAAGAACATAGAGGACACTTGCAAATCATATTCTCAGAATTTACTAAACATGGTTTGATGATAAGTAAAAAGAAGATGCAACTTTTTAAAAACTATATTGATTTCTTAGGAGTTAACATAGGAGAAGGAAAGATAAGATTACAACCTTATATAGCCCAAAAGGCTTTAGATTTTCCTAATAAGTTAGAAGATTTAAAATCCTTACAACAAAAAATTGGGATGAATAAACTATGCTAGAGTATTTATTAGAGATTTAGGAAAACTAGTTGGACCTTTATATTCTAAAACATATATTAGATGTCAAAGATACTTTAATCAAGAAGATATAACATTAGTACAAATATTAAAAGAAAAAAATAAAAAACCTCCAAAAATTAGCACTTGCATTAGATAAAGTTTATTTGATAATACAAACAGATGGATGTAGTCAAGGTTGCGGAGAAATTCTTTGTTGTAAACGAATCAAATTTTGTAAAAAACAAGTTTGAAAAGAATTTGTAGAAATAATAGTGGTAAATATAAAGAAAAATGCAGTATTAGTAGTATAGATGCGCAACTACTTGCCATCAATTATGCGTTAGACAGTTTTAAATTATTTATCATTTCTAAAATAGAAATTAGTCTTAGGACAGATTGTGAAGCTATTTTTCCTTTTACAATAAAATGAATGGAGATAGTAAAAGAAGTAGTAGAAGGAGATGGTTAAATTTCTTAGACCGAATAAACAACATTAGATTAACTATTCATATAGAACACATTAAAGGAAAAGATAATAAGGTGGCTATTATTTTAAGTAGACTATTAGAAAATAAATTTATAAAAAATTAATTGTGTTTTTTCCATCTCAGATGTCTAGTTCCTATTCAGGAAGTCCTCGAGGCCATCCACCATTTCGTGGTATGGAAAGGCCACAAGGAATTCCATTAATAAATTATTTTGCAGCAAGACCAATACAATCTTCAAACATATACTATTATGATAATATTAGATTTGGTAATAAGACTTTACAAGTTTTTCCAAATAGTAATATTTTTTTTACAACTTTATAACATGTTTCTCTTAGTACAGAAGAAAAATGTTTAGACATACGAATGGCCGGAGTAAGTCTATTATAAAGTCATTTTTGGGTGGGGAAAGGTGTACAATAGAGTTTATACAGTACACACAAAAAATAAAAACCGATAATATATATATATATATATATATATATATATATATATATATTAAAGGAACAAGAATAAAATTATATTGATATTTAAGAACCAACTTAATGGAAGTATCAAGTACGTATTTTACACCATATAAACACATATATAAATACACCACAAAACACGACAACATACTACACCCCCTCTCTCCTTTTTTGATATGTTTGATGTTTTACTTTTCCAGAAGCTCCGTCTATCTTTGATCTTTACCAAGAGAGATCTTTTTGTGATCCTCAACTCTTGCTCATACATCTAGCATCGAAGCTTCAGTTCCCAATTTCGAGCATCTAGTAGCTCAACTTGGTCTCTTACCCTTTCATATTCTCCTATATGCATCATTCTAATACAAAAGTACTCGACAAATTCTATGTTATGGACTTCTCCTTCAATATTTTCTTCTACAATTTCTTCGGTTTCATCAATGTATTCGTACTGAATCTGATCTTCGTTGATATGATCTTAATCTGAAAGATATTGTACACTAGAATTTGCTATATTTTAAAACAAAAAATTTTATCAATAATAATGACAAAAAAACGTTCTTTCATATACAAGGTAATGTACAAAATTTAGATAAATAAGAAAATGTATCACTTTTCGAATTATAATTTTCCAAACATAGGTAAATAAGAAACTTTTTTTCCATTTGTATCCCTATTTGTTTTATTTTATTGTTGCTTTAGTATCGGGGTAGCTGCCTAATTCCATGGATTCCATCCTCGAGACAGCAGTGTAATGAAATTTAGTTGGATGATTAAGTTTATTTTGGCTTTGATTTAAGAGTTGGGTGGTATCTTCCAATCTATTTCTTGTTTCTCTTAATTCTTCTTCCAGCACCATGATGTAATATGGTTGTTGATGTACTTGCTTTTGCGCAATAGCACATTCATGGTTACTATCCGCTTTCCTTTTTAGCAGTTCGTTTACATCTACATGATTGAAACGTGCAGGAGGAGTTAGACTATTTTCTCGAACTATAGGTGATGTTTTTCCTTTTAATATAGGACATGTTACATGAAGGGGAGGTACAAACACGCCATCTTCCATGAAGTTTTTTGCATCTGATTTTTCATCTTCGCTGATGATAATAACTGACCCATGATCATTATTTATGCCTATTGGGTTATTTTGGGGTATCATTTGATTAATTGTTGTTGGAGTCGAGAGATCTTGGTGAGGGTCGAATTTCTATCGGGTGATTCTTGTAGCCATCCGCATCCATAGCCAGGTGGACATTCTCCAAAATTCCCAAACATCTAATAGTTCAAAGCAAACACATGGACCAAATTTGCAATTTACTATTCTTTTAATAATTTACCAAAAACTTCAATTTAGACCAACAAGAAAAACAACTCCCCAAATCTTCAGGGAATGGAGTCCACAATTTTTTTTGAAATTGTTTACATTGAAACCCAAGCAGGAAGCTCTTTTGCGTAGATGTATGTATTTTGTCATCTTTAATTTATCAATATATGTCAGCTTGAAAAATACTTAACAAAAATAAAGATAAAATTACAGAAATGGTCCTTATGGAGTAATGGAAAATACTAGCTTGACTCGTTTTTCAATTTCTTTTTAAATAAGGATGGTATTTCAGTTTTTAATTTCTTTATAATGTTGGTATTTGTGGGATTTAAAAAAAAACAATTATCTTCCTCTTAAAAATAAGCTAATGTTTAATAGAGATTATACACAACATACAAAATAAAAAAATAAAAAAAAAAACTATATATATATATATATATATATATATATATATATATATATATATATATATATTAAAGGGAACAAGAGTAAATTATATTGATATTTAGAAAATAAAATTCATAATGTTTTAGCTTTACTTTATAAAGACGTTAATACTTTAGATAAAAAAAAAATTAGATTATATTAAAGATCAAAATAAAACTATACTAGATAAAACAATTCCATATAAAATCGAAGATAAAATATTTAAAGAAAATATAAGTAGATTAGTAGAAAAAATAGAAAAAAAATATCCGGAAAAAGAATCAAGTGAGATAAAAGACGATATTTAAATATTAAAAAAACAAATTCAATCTTTGTCACTAAAACCAACAGGATTAGAAAAAATAACCAGAAAAACTATTAAAACAGAAAAAACACAACCTATTAGTTTTGGTATTACAATATAAGATTAAGGGCAGAATCATCTCATAAACGTTTAAGTATAACTTCCAAAAATATTATGAGTAGAATATCAAGTAAACATGGACAATATGATAATAATTTAGAAGAATTAATTACCCATGAACAAGATTATAATAGATTTCAAACTCATGGTTTACAATTATGAAAACCAAAAATATTATATAATAAATGATATTTTGAAAATAATACCCAATTTTATAGAAATAGTTATGAAACCACTATTCAGTGCATAAAAAGCCAAGTTAAAATATTAAATATAATCTCCATGAAAGGAGAAATTAATTTAAAACCAAGAAATTTTAAATTTATCCATTTAGGAATAATCTATATCTATATCTATATCTATATCTATCTATCTATATATATATATATATATATATATATATATATATATATATATATATATATATATATATATATATATATCTTATAAAGCTAGCATTTTTCCTTTCACCACATTCATTTGAAACTCTCATGCACTTTTACTTTCACCACATTCATTTGAAACTCCCATGACTTTTCAATTTCTTCCTAATAATGGTTATAAGTTGGTTAATAAGATTAAATAAATATCAAACATAAAGTATAATCATATACAAACTAAATTTTAATATTAAAAAAATATTTTCACATCTACTTATAAAATTATGTTTTTTTAACTTTTAACATATTATACTTAATTTATTAGTTTTAATATATTGTTGGGTATAAACCATTATCATTTTAAAACTACAACTTTTGAACAATTTATATAAAATACTTAAATTATAAATTTAAATATAACATTAGATAATCAACTTAAATATAAATTTTACTTTTTGTTAAAGAACCCAAATAATATTTTGTAAATAGTTAAAAGTGATAAATTTTAGTGTCTTTCTAATAATGATTATAAGTTGGTTAATAAGGTTAAATAAAAATCATACCTAATGCGTAATCATAAATAAACTATATTTTAATATTAAAATAATATCTTTACCTCTACTTATAAAGTTATGTCTTTAACTTTTAACATATTATACTTAATTTATTAGATTTAAATTGTTGTTATATGTAAACCATTATCAATTTAAAGTTACAACTTTTGAACAGTTTGGAAAAAAAATACTTAAATTGTTAATTCAAAATATAACATTACAGTGTCAACTTAAATATAAATTTCAGTTCTACTTAAAAAAACCCAATGAATATTTTCTGAATAGTTAAAATTGATAAATTGTAGTGCTAAATGCAAAAACTAAATTATAATCTCAATTTAACTAAAATATTTCCTAAAGATATGTGTATAATTGTTAGAAGTTTTCAAATAAGTAGCTTAAAATAAATTACAATAACAATAGTTAAAAATAACTTTATATAAATGATTACATTGCTACCTTTAAAATCAAAAAACCATGTTTGATGTTTTAAATAATTATAATTATAGAAATTAAGAAGTTAAGCAAATAAATTTAAAAAAAATTAATTAACAATAACAACCATAAATAACATTAAACCATATGTTATATTTAATTTATTTTCATGAGTAACTCGCGGGTAGAAGTCATTCAAACGGTTGAGATTATGCAATTATAATAGATGTATATATTATCATATAATTCAAAATAATCAAAATATTATATCAATTTACTGTATGAATTATTATATCAAATGTAACAACAATGTTATTATTGTATTTAAAAAAAACATATATTTATAAGGATTTCAAGTATATATGTGTTTATGCGCAACGCGCGGGCATTCACCTACTAGATATAGTAATTAAAGTATTAATGAGAAAAAATTTAGGTTGGAAAGTCTTATTACCTTATTTGACAAGAGAATTAAACATATATAAAAAAAGTATGATTGCTACCATAGAAGTAGATATGAATAGTAATTGAGGAATAAAATATTGTAGCCCATGTTTTTTAATAACTATTAAAGATTTTTATAAATATATAAAATTTTGAATCCAAACAAAATGATACGAAGAAGTTGAATTTGGAGATAATTTACTAATAACTTTAGGAATTTTAAGAATGTGTTCACCCACTTCTACTACAAAATACAAAATCTGTACAAATAAGGTAATAAATTGAACTCATTAAAAAAAAGGTAATAAATTTAATAAGTAGTAAAGGAATTAAAATCGTAAAACCTAAAGAATTTTCCACAGAAACTCTTGTTGGATTAGAATGGGATACTAGTATATTCGTTCTAGATAGTTTACATGCTATAGTACCAGACGAACCAGTAACATATAAAAATAGGTTAGGAAAAAAAAGTTTAAGATTTTCCAATTACAACTCCACTCCTAATCAAGTTTGAAGAAACATAAACTACAAGTAATTTTTTCAATATAGAAATACCAAAAGAACAAATTATATTCCCAAAAAAATTAAAAATTAGATTAAACAAAGAAGAACTTCTTCAGATAGAAGATGAAATGTTTTTTAATAAAAAAAAAGTGAAAATGAATATTTAGAATATGATAATATAGAAAACATTGTTTTAGAAGAAAATAATATAATAGAAGAAGAATTAATAACTTCTTATAATACATCAAATATTTCAGAAATAAGTTATCAAAAATCATTAGCGAACACAGATATAGAAGAGGCTAGTACTAGTTATTTTTCATCAGGACACACTCCTTTTAATAAATATTAATTAAAAGAACAGTTTAATTGTCATGAATTTCCATCAAAAACACCTTATACTAAATATAATAACCAACCAAAATATTTAGAATATGTAGCAAAACGGACAAAAAACCTCTAGAACAACCAATAATGTTTCAAGCAGACCATAAAGGATTTATTTTAAATCTCACAACACATGATCCCCAAACATGGACAAATGTTATATATGTTTAGAAAACTACTCTAATAGGAAATTACTATAGAAATTTTCAAGGATTAGAATAAGAAGAAATGTATAAGTATTTATAAAGATTTTTAGGAGAAAGAGTAAAAGCAATATGGGAAGCTTATAAAAATGAACAAATAGAAGAATATATAAAAGTAAGAAATTTAGGAAGTAATCCTTATAATTTTGTTAACAAAATACATGGTTTAATAACCGAAGAATATCCAAATTCAGGACATGTAGAATTCCAAAAAAAGGCTATGAGATACTTAGAACAATTAAGTTTAAAAATTTGGATTAGTGGCTTATATGTTAAAGAATTTGTAAATCATTATGTTTATCTAACTACTATTGGAGGAAATCATTTTAAAAAAGAAATAGGAAAAAAATTATTTCATAAATTACCTGGACCCTTAAGACTAGAAATTCAAATAAAATGGAATGAATTACTAGAGGTTAAAAATAATTCAACTAATTTATGGGCTATAACACAACGAGCTCAATTTATAATAAAAATATTAGAAGAAAAATACACAGATTTACAAATACAAAAAAAAAAACTAAAATAGACTGATTACAAATTTGGTAGTGAAATATATGCACCCTAAACTTATGGAAGTAATAAACCACAAAGAAGTAATAACTACGTAAAATACAAGAAAACTAACGAGAAGAAATATTATTTAAGAAAATCTAATAAAAGGAAACCATATTTAGCTTAAAAAAGACATGTTAGAAAATTCAAACTTGAAAGGAATTATAAAACCAAACTTAGTTGTTTTGTTTGTAATAGTATTGAATATCTAGCTAGAACTTGTCCAAAGAGACAAAATAATCATGAGAAAAATAGTATACCAATAGAATGTGTTAACAATGATTTAATACATGTAGACGAAAGTGTTAGTGACAATGAATCCATTTATAGTATAGTCTCAATAGATGAAACAATTCATGTATAAAAGAAGAATACATGATGTAATACAATTAAAGAATTTTCAAAAGATAATATAGAATATGAAGATTCAACTAGTGAATAAGGATATGAATTAATGAATATAGAAAAATGGAATCATAATTGGCAAAAGAGTTTAGGATCATAATATATCTCATATTTTATTTGTAAATTTTATCCTCATAAAAATTTACGAGCCCAATATGAAACTTGTTTTTTAAAAGCTTGTATAAATTGTTTAGAAACAAAAAAATTTATTAAGATTGAAGAGAAAATTGATAAACCCATTTTTTTAGAATTTGAAAAAAAAAGCAATAAAACTTTTATGTAAAAGAATAGAAGTTATAGAGGATACTCCAAAATTAATACAAAAAAAACTTAATGTGTTTGAAAACAATATCAAAGGAAAAAATATTATTCAAGAAAAAATATATTTGCAGAACAAATTTGTACACTGCCTTCTTATACAAAATCCATATGCAATACTGATAATTCAACTTCTTTAAAAGTAAAAAGTAAAATAATAATTAATACACATACAATAGAATATTTATCTTTCGTAGATACATGATGTGGTAATTGCATTATAGATGAAGCTTTAGTACCAAAAAGTTATATTTCATAAATTAATGATCATATTTCATCCCAACAAATGGATGTGGAAATACATACTTATACAAGTATGTAAAACCTATATCCAAAATATGTTTTGATAGAAATTATGGTTATAGTAAAGAATATACTTTTCCACCCAAGACATGGGTTAGAAAACTAAAACTAAAAAACATTGATTTTATTATTGGCTTAACATTTGTTTTGAATGACCATGGTGCTCTGACAATTTCGAAAGATTATCTTCGTTTTCAAAAAACATTCTCTTCTTGACCCTGTTACAACTATATATTTTTCTCCATGATTTAAATATGGAGAGACTAGTAAAATAGACTCAACCTGTAAATGTAAAGAAGAAAATGAATGTCAATTAGTTGAAGAAAGCAAATATGTAACAGATATAGAAGAAACAGGTAGTGAAATTGATGGTTCTATAGAAGAAGATTATAATTTCATAAAAATACGGATAAAGTTTATACAACTTTAGTAACTGAACAAGAAATAGATCAATTGATTTCAAAACAAGAAAAAATGGAAATAATAAGAGAAGACGTTTTAAAATATTAGGAGAATGATAAAATAGTATGTGAATTAAAAATATAAAATCCACAATAGATAATCAACACTAAAATATAGAACCAACAAATGAAGATATAGATGATTTCAAATTACATATTTCATAATTATTTAGATTAGGAGTCATAAGAAAATCTGATAGTCCTCATAGATCTGCATCATTCATAGTAAGAAAACATTCATAAATAGTAAGAGGAAGTCCTTGAGGTCGTCCACCATTTCGTGGTATGGAAAGGCCACAAGGAATTCCATTAATAAATTATTTTGCAGCAAGTCCAATACAATCTTCAAACATATACTATTATAATAATATTAGATTTGGTAATCAGACTTTACAAGTTTTTCCAAATAGTAATATTTTTTTTACAACATTATAACATGTTTCTCTTAGTAAAGAAGAAACGTGTTTAGACATACGAATAGATGGAGTAATCCTATTATAAAGTCATTTTTGGGAGGGGAAAGGTGTACAATAGAGTTTATACAGTACACACAAAAAATAAAAAAATAACAACCGATAATATATATATATATATATATATATATATATATATATATATATATATATATATATATATATATATATATATTAAAGGAACAAGAATAAAATTATATTGATATTTAAGAACCAACTTAATGGAAGTATCGAGTACGTATTTTTCACCATATAAACACATATATAAATACACCACAAAACACGACAACACACTACACCCCCTCTCTCCTTTTTTGATATGTTAGATGTTTTACTTTTCCAGAAGCTTTGTCTATCTTTGTTCTTTACCAAGAGAGATCTTTTTGTGATCCTCAACTCTTGCTCATACATCTTGCATCGAAGCTTCAGTTCCCAATTTCGAGCATCTAGTAGCTCGGCTTGGTCTCTTACCCTTTCATATTCTTCTATATGCATCATTCCAATATAAAAGTACTCGACAAATTCTATGTTATGGACTTCTCCTTCAGTATTTTCTTCTACAATTTCTTCGAGTTCATCAATGTATTCCTACTGAATCTGATCTTCGTTGATATGATCTTCATCTGAAAGATATTGTACACTAGAATGTACCATATTTTAAAACAGAAAAATTTATCAATAATGATGACAAAAAAACGTTCTTTCATATACAAGGTAATGTACAAAATTTAGATAAATAAGAAAATGTATCACTTTTCGAATTATAATTTTTCAAACATAGGTAAATAAGAAATTTTTTCCTTTTGTATCCCTATTTGTTTTATGTTATTGTTGCTATTCTATTGTTGCTTTAGTATCGGGGTAGCTGCCTAATTCCATGGATTCCATCCTCGAGACAGCAGTGTAATGAAATTTAGTTGGATGATTAAGTTTATTTTGGCTTTGATTTAAGAGTTGGTTGGTATCTTCCATTCTATTTCTTGTTTCTCTTAATTAGTCTTCCAGCACCATGATGTAATATGGTTGTTGATGTACTTGCTTTTGCGCAATAGCACATTCATGGTTACTATCCGCTTTCCTTTTTAGGAGTTCGTTTACATCTACATAATTGAAACGTACAGGAGGAGTTACACTATTTTCTCGAACTATGGGTGATGTGCTTCCTTCTAATATAGGACATGTTACATGAAGGGGAGGTACAAACACACCATCTTGCATTAAGTTTTTTGCATCTGATTTTTCATCTTCGCTGATGATAATAACCGACCCATGATCATTCTTTATGCTTATTTGGTTATTTTTGGGTATCGTTTGATTAATTGTTGGTGAGGGTCGAATTTCTATCGGGTGATTCTTGTAGTCATCCGCATCCATAGCCAGATGGACATTCTGCAAAAACTTCAATTTAGACCAACAAGAAAAACAACTCCCCAAATCTTCAGGGAATGGAGTCGACAATTTTTTTTGAAATTGTTTACATTGAAATCCAAGAAGGAAGCTCTTTTGCATATATATATATATATATATATATATATATATATATATATATATATATATATATATATATATATATATATATATATATAGGGCTAGGTTATTTTGTTTTTTATATTTATTGTGTGCTAGAATGCACTAATAGAAATTTAGTAAATTAAATAATTATTTAATTAAATAATTATAGATATTAAATGATTTCAATAATTATATGTATATTAAATGATATCCATAACTATAATTCTCTTTTTATGGAAACTAATTAAATTCGTCGTTAATGTCAGCAATAACAATCTTTCAGAATGAATTTGCATCTAGGTTTTGTATATATGAGTTCGTACTTTGTTTCAAGACTCAATACACTCTCATTCTGTTGCAATACACTCTCATTCTTCTAGATATGAATTTATTCTAAAAGAATATTATTGTTGACATTAGTGACGAATTTAATTAGTTTTCATAAAAATGAGTTATAAGTATGGATAACATTTAATTTACATATAATTAATACTAAATTCTTATTGGTACATTCTAACACACAATAGATGTGAAAAACATTTGAACCTGCCTATATATATATATATATATATATATATATATATATATATTAAAGGGAACAAGAGTAAAATTATATTGATATTTAGGAACCAACTTAAGGGAAGTATTGAGTAGGAAATTTACACCACATAAACACATATATAAATACACCAAAACACACTACACCCCTTCCCATTCTCAATTGGTATCAGAGCATAAATAACCTTGAAAATAAAAGATTAGATTATTTAGGATTAGAACATACAAATTATATAAAAAGATCATTAGTCGTTACTGATAAAAATAAAATTATGTGTAATTTTGATAAAGATCTTCAACATAACTTTAATTTTACAGACCCCTGTTTAAATATAGTTATAGAGCTACTTATTAATATAACAGATAATCTAGAAAATAAAATTCAAAATGTTCAAAATGTTTTAGCTTTACTTTATAAAGACGTTAATACTTTAGATAAAAAAAATTAGATTATATTAAAGATCAAAATAAAACTAAACTAGATAAAATAATTCCATATAAAATCGAAGATAAAATATTTAAAGAAAACACAAGTAGATTAGTAGAAAAAATAGAAAAAAAAATATCCAGAAAAAGAATCAAGTGAGATAAAAGACGATATTTAAATATTAACAAAATAAATTCAATCTTTTTCACTAAAACCGATAATATATATATATATATATATATATATATATATATATAT
Organism: Lactuca serriola; assembly: GCF_051521515.1. Classification (NCBI taxonomy): domain Eukaryota; kingdom Viridiplantae; phylum Streptophyta; class Magnoliopsida; order Asterales; family Asteraceae; genus Lactuca; species Lactuca serriola. The sequence goes on from NC_136410.1 coordinate 188,687,319, forward strand.
ATATATATATATATATATATATATTAAGGAACTAGAGTAAAATTATATTGATATTTAGGAACCAACTTAAGGGATGTATCAAGTACGGATTTTACACCATATAAACACATATATAAATACACCACAAAACATGACAACACACTACACCCCCTCTCTCCTTTTTTGATATGTTAGATGTTTTACTTTTCAAAAAGCTCCGTCTATCTTTGATCTTTACCAAGAGAGATCTTTTTATGATCCTCAACTCTTGCTCGTACATCTTGCATCGAAGCTTCAGTTCCCAATTTCGAGCATCTAGTTGCTTGGCTTGGTCTCTTACCCTTTCATATTCTTCAATATGCACCATTCCAATATAAAAGTACTTCTATGTTACAGACTTTTCCTTCAATATTTTCTTCTACAATTTCTTCGAGTTAATCAATGTATCCGTACTTAATCTGATCTTCGTTGATATGATCTTCATCTGAAAGATACTGTACACTAGAATTTGCCATATTTTAAAACAGAAAAATTTATCAATAATAATGACAAAATAACGTTCTTTCATATACAAGGTAATGTATAAAATTTAGATAAATAAGAAAATGTATCACTTTTCGGATTATAATTTTCCAAACATAGGTAAATAAGAAATTTTTTTGCTTTTGTATCCCAATTTTTTTTATTTTACCGTTGCTATTCTATTGTTGCTTTAGTATCGCGGAGGATGCCTAATTCCATGGATTCCATCCTCGAGACAGCAGTGTAATGAAAATTAGTTGGATAATTAAGTTTATTTTGGCTTTGATTTAAAATTTGGGTGGTATCTTCCAATCTATTTCTTGTTTCTCTTAATTCTTCTTCCAGCACCATGATGTAATATGGTTGTTGATGTACTTGCTTTTGCGCAATAGCACATTCATGGTCACTATCTGCTTTCCTTTTTAGGAGTTCGTTTCCATCTACATGATTGAATCGTGCAGGAGGAGTTAGACTATTTTCTCGAACTATGGGTGATGTGCTTCCTTCTAATATAGGACATGCTACATGAAGGGGAGATACAAACACGCCATCTTGCATGAAGTTTTTTGCATCTGATTTTTCATCTTCGCTGATGATAATAATCGGCCCATGATCATTATTTATGCCTGTTGGGTTATTTTGGGGTATCATTCGAATAATTGTTGTTGGAGTCGAGAGATCTTGGTGAGGGGTCGAATTTCTATCGGGTGATTCTTGTAGCCATCCGCATCCATAGCCAGGTGGGCCTTCTCCAAAATTCCCAAACATCTAATAGTTCAAAGCAAACACATAGATCAAATTTGCAATTTACTATTCTTTTAATAATTTACCAAAAATTTCAATTTAGACCAACAAGAAAAACAACTCCCCAAATCTTTAGGGAATGGAATCGACAATGTTTTTGAAATTATTTACATTGAAACCCAAGCAGGAAGCTCTTTTGCGTAGATGTACGTACTATGTCATCTTTAATTTATCAATATATTTGAGCTTGAAAAATACTTAACAAAAATAAAGATAAAATTACAGAAATGGTCCTTATGGAGTAGTGGAAAATACTAGCTTGACTAGTTTTTAAATTTCTTTTTAAATAAGGATGGTATTTTAGTTTTTTAATTTCTTTATAATATTGGTATTTGTGGGATTTAAAAAAAACAATTATCTTCCTCTTAAAAATAAGCTCATGTTTAATAGAGATTATACACAACATACAAAAATTAAAAATTAAAAAACTATATATGTATATATATATATATATATATATATATATATATATATACACTATTAAAGGGAACAAGAGTAAAATTATATTGATATTTTGGAACCAACTTAAGGGAAGTATTGAGTAGGAAATTTACACCACATAAACACATATATAAATACACCACCACACACTACACCCCTCCTCCCCTTCTCATTTGGTATCACAACACAAATTCAATCTTTGTCACTAAAACCGATAATATATATATATATATATATATATATATATATATATATATATATATATATATATTAAAGGAACAAGAGTAAAATTATATTGATATTTAGGAACCAACTTCAGGGAAGTATCAAGTACGGATTTTACACCATATAAACAGATATATAAATACACCACAAAACACGACAACACACTACACCCCCTCTCTCCTTTTTTGATATGTTAGATGTTTTACTTTTCCAAAAGCTCCGTCTATCTTTGATCTTTACCAAGAGAGATCCTTTTGTGATCCTCAACTCTTGCTCGTACATCTTGCATCGAAGCTTCAGTTCCCAATTTCGAGCATCTAGTTGCTTGGCTTGGTCTCTTACCCTTTCATATTCTTCAACATGCATCATTCCAATATAAAATTACTTCTATGTTATGGACTTCTCCTTCAATATTTTCTTCTATAATTTCTTCGAGTTTGTCACACCCTCGACCGACGGCGGAAACGCCGAGGTACATGACGTAAACCAGTAATCACAGTTGTTGAACATACATTGAACAATAGAAATATAATCTTTTATTACTACCGAAATGGAAATTACATTGACAATAGTTATTGCTGAAACGCTACAAACACCTAACAATCCGGCGTTCACATTTGTATGATAGGAATATCGGAGAATCTTCTGTACGAACTCTTCTGACCTTATAAATAACCTGAGAATACATGCATTAAGATACGTCAACAAAAGTTGTTGGTGAGTTCTACAGGTTTTGACACAAAGTATTTTTACACCCGAAAATGTTTTATAAAATTTATCTGGTTGACCAGCTTTTCTAAACACATACTTTTCTATCGAAAGTATAAAACAATTGCGTCATAAAAGTATATTTAAACTCATTTAGAAATGTCATTTGCTCAAATCCAAAAATACACCATTTGTAAAATATATAAGTAAACCAAACTTATAACAAATTCTTACGGTTCTGATGACCGAAATGCTCTTTATATAAAGATTTTGAAACCAATTTATATAAATAAAGTCATATCACACTTTGTGTAAACATAAAATAGCCAAGCTTTCTCTTAAAACTTTGTACAAACGTTCGTATAGTTTATATGTAAAACTCAAAATTTTGAACTTTATAAACTTTGTAAATCCGTGTCATATTATTAATTAAGCATTATCTTACTTAATTTGGAAATCAACACTTAACCAGTGGGGCAAACTCATCCCAAAATACTTTTCAATAACCGGTAAATTATAAATGCATATTTTTACCACTCTTATAATTTCAACGACAAATATTAACCATTATCTTTACAATTATATTCTTTCAAACGTCTCTGCTTACGGAGAATTGAGTCGTAGGGAGAGGTAGTTAAATACCTAAACACTATTACACACTCGGCCCAAATTCGGAGGATTGACTCAATCTAGATCTATACTTCTTCGAATAGAATCTTCAATATATCAATTTGTCTTTAACCGACACTATTCGTCGCTCCTCCACAAGCCAAAAAGGCACAATAAACAAGCCACACAGGCACAATATAAATATAAATGGAGGAATCGAGATCATTACTAACGTTTAAAAGCAGTCGTATAGTAATGAAGAAAGAAACACTTGACGCTTGTTGCCTCGTCAGACGAAGTTGTAGCTAGCAACCACAAACGGAAAATAACCATTCGCATAAATCTTACCATAAGAAATAGATCTACACCAAAGTTCTTTATTATAAGTCTATATCGTGTACATAGACCCACAATATATGATTCCTCATGGATTAACGGTTATAGAGCTAGGTGTCGATTCCAGGATTTGATCCCTACAAAGGAAAAATACACCATCATAAAACTCTCTCTTTCACCCCTTTCGATACATTCCTCCCACAAACACACACGGGATACACAATCCACGAAATCCATGATGACGATTCTTCAACTCATAAAATTTGTCGTTCACTAGGGTCACTAATGCGAATCTTAGATTATTAAGACTTTCGAAACTTAGTGAAATTAGTTACATAGTGAAATTAACGTAGCGTTCGACTATTGTGGCGGTAATAATTTGTATAGTTCTTTACTTCAGCCGATAAGGAGGATGTTCGTTCGCGTATCCGAATACTCATTTATGCAAATATTCGATAAATTGCATAATTGATATGATATATAATTTATTAGGTAATAATCCCTAAAGATTTGAGAATCAATTATATCATTGTATGCGACGCATTTAGTATCACAACTAAAGTGATTTATATTTTTATAATACTTATAAAATAAATTATATCATTTACTTGGAATGACCGACATAATAATCAAGAGGATATTAATAATAATAATTGATTTTTTAGTATATTTTCAATTAATTATTATATATTCGTCAAATCTTTATTTATAGTCGTTTAAGACAATGTACATTTCCTTTGTACACAATTATATCAAATAACACATTTTGTTGTGGATATAGTGTCTTTTTACGTTTTCTCAATATTTTCATGTACATATATACGACGAGTATTACAGTTTATGATTCGTCGAATAACTTATATCTTTATGTCAATCTACTTATAATCCAGTGATTTTTATTAATATTAATTAATATATCACAACAAGGTATAATTATATCATTTATAGCATTCTAATATAACTTATATAATTTACTAATGCTTTATACCTTTTAAATTGTTATTTTCATAACTCTTAAACAATAATAAAGTATGATGTCATTTTATGTATAAGACTTGAAAATCATCAAACTTTAAATAGACACTCATGTATTCTCCCCCAAATATTAAAAATGTAAAAGAGGGGCCGTAGAAACTCACATTCGATGCGTGATCTCGATCTAGGCTCGCTTCGTGAAGCTTGTCATGAGAAACCGCAAATTAACCACTCTTGGACTTTAAAACATTTCCAGGTTCCTTTTGTAACCAATTAAAATAAAGGAATTGTTGTATTCCATTATTATAAACAATAGGACTGATTTAAATAAAGCAAGGTATCTGAGGGCTGATTTTGTAATTATACAAGCTGTTGATCAAAAAATTACCACAAGGGGTGGGTTTTGCTCTTTAAAAATTATTTGAGGGGCTGGTTTGGTTTAGTTGTAAAACAAAATTAAAAAGGGAAAACGCCATCGTGGTTATCAGATCGAGCAAAAAAAAAGCGGCTACACAAGATCGATGGGGAAATCACCGTTCTCACTCATCGGGAAAAAAAGGGGCGATCGCAGAAACTGCGGGTCATCGGAGGTGGGTTAGCAGCTCACGAGGAGGGGTCCATCAAGACCGGCGATCCTTCCTGGTTTTCGTGACTTCGTCGCAAGCTACAAGGAAAACAAAAGGGCATCAATAGCAGCGACTGGCGGTGGTGGAGCAGTTGTCGAAGTGGCTGTTCAGTGGGCAAGGAAAACAGCGAAAGGTAGGTTGTTCTGGTCTCTTGTGGAGTCGACTAGAGAGAAGAGAAGATACGAGGGGCTGCTACCCTCATTGATTGTCGGAGATCTCCACCTCCTGTGGAGTTTTTCTGTGATTGAAATTAAAGAAGAGGGGAAGACAGGAAGAAAAATCAAACACTGATATTGTGGGGTGTTTTGTTGTTTCAGTTGACAAGAAATAGAAAGAGGAAGAAAACGGGGATGCTGCCCCTCTTGGTCTCGCCGGAAAACAGCCACCACCATCGGTTCCTTGAGCAGTAAATCACGAGGAAGAAAGAAGAAAGAAGAAAGAAGAGAGATAATTTGAAGCAATGAACCCATTCCAGGTAGTCCAAGGCTGAAAATCTCTTAGCTTTCTATATGATTGGGTTGTACCACTGTGATTCCTTTGGAGTGATTCCTTTGGAGTGTTGTTTTGGGTAAGTTGAAGTGTAGAAGAAACATAATTCTCAATTTCATTTATTGGTTGTACTTTTATATAGATTTAGAAGCAATATAATGCTTCAATATTCTATGTATTGATGTATATATTACATGTATTTGTATATGTATAATCACATTCTATGTATTTATGTATGTATTAACATGTATTTTCTATATGTACAAACATGTATTTATGTATTATTGAGTGATGTGGTAGAAAATATAAATATAGATGCTATAGTTATATTGTCGAAAGTTTATATTCAACTAAGCATGACTCAAAGTGTCAAAAGTACAATGTCATATTTGGATATCTTAAAATGATAATATTTTCTTAACTTTCTCAATTTGTGTGCCTTTGATCCGGATATGAAATAATTTTTCTGAAATTGATAAATAATATCTTTAATATACTTTATAAACATGAAATTTCACGTAATTGGTGTTTATTGCATAACGGTTCGCGGTGGTTTGACCGCTGAAATTTGACCAATTTTTACCAGTTCTTACAGAGTTAATCAATGTATCCGTACTGAATCTGATCTTCGTTGATATGTTTTTCATCTGAAAGATACTGTACACTAGAATTTGCCATATTTTAAAACAGAAAAATTTATCAATAATAATGACTAAATAACGTTCTTTCATATACAAGGTAATGTACAAAATTTAGATAATAAGAAAATGTATCACTTTTCGGATTATAATTTTCCAAACATAGGTAAATAATAAATTTTTTTGCTTTTGTATCCCTATTTTTTTATTTTATCGTTGCTATTCTATTGTTGTTTTAGTATCGCGGTGGATGCCTAATTCCATGGATTCCATCCTCGAGATAGCAGTGTAATGAAAATTAGGTGGATAATTAAGTTTATTTTGGCTTTGATTTAAGATTTGGGTGGTATCTTCCAATATATTTCTTGTATCTCTTAATTCTTCTTCTAGCACCATGATGTAATATGGTTGTTGATGTACTTGCTTTTGCACAATAGCACATTCATGGTTACTATCTGCTATCCTTTTTAGGAGTACTTTTAAATCTACATGATTGAAATGTGCAGGAGGAGTTAGACTTTTTTCTCGAACTATGGGTGATGTGCTTCCTTCTAATATAGGACATGCTACATGAAGGGGAGGTACAAACACGCCATCTTGCATGAAGTTTTTTGCATCTGATTTTTCATCTTCGTTGATGATAATAATCGGCCCATGATAATTATTTATGCCTATTGGGTTATTTTGGGGTATCATTTGGTTAATTGTTGTTGGAGTCGAGAGATCTTGGTGAGGGGTCGAATTTCTATCGGGTGATTCTTTTAGCCGTCCACATCCATAGCCAGATGGACCTTCTCCAAAATTCCCAAACATCTAATAGTTCAAAGCAAACACATGGATCAAATTTGCAATTTACTATTCTTTTAATAATTTACCAAAAACTTCAATTTAGACCAACAAGAAAAACAACTCCCCAAATCTTCAGGGAATGGAGTCGACAATTTTTTTGAAATTGTTTACATTGAAACCTAAGCAAGAAGCTCTTTTGCATAGATGTATGTATTTTGTCATCTTTAATTTATCAATATATGTGAGCTTGAAAAATAGTTAACAAAAATAAAGATAAAATTACAGAAATGGTCCTTATGGAGCAGTGGAAAATACTAGCTTGACTCGTTTTTAAATTTCTTTTTAAATAAGGATGGTATTTTAGTTTTTTAATTTCTTTATAATATTGGTATTTGTGGGATTTAAAAAAAAACAATTATCTTCCTCTTAAAAATAAGCTCATGTTTAATAGAGATTATACACAACATACAAAAATAAAAAAATAAAAAGACTATATATATATATATATATATATATATATATATATATATATATATATATATATATATATATATATATACTATTAAAGGGAACAAGAATAAAATTATATTGATATTTTGGAACCAACTTAATAGAATTATTGAGTAGGAAATTTACACCACATAAACACATATATAAATACACCACAACACACTACACCCCCTTCCCCTTCTCATTTGGTATGAGAGCATAGATAACCTGGAAAATAAAAGATTAGATTATTTAGGACTAGAACATACAAATTATATAAAAAGATCATTAGTCGTTAATGATAAAAATAAAATGAAGTGTAATTTTGATAAAGATCATCAACGTAACTTTAATTCTGCAGACCCTTGTTTAAATATAGTTATAGAACTACTTATTAATATAGCAGATAATCTAGAAAATAAAATTCAAAAAATTCAAAATGTTTTAGCTTTACTTTATAAAGACGTTAATTCTTTAGATAAAAAAAATTAGATTATATTAAAGATCAAAATATAACTATACTAGATAAAACAATTCCATATAAAATTGAAGATAAAATATTTAAAGAATCTATAAGTAGATTAGTAGAAAAAATAGAAAAAAATATCCAGAAAAATAATCAAGTTAGATAAAACACGATATTTAAATATTAACAACACAAATTCAATCTTTGTCACTAAAACCAACAGGATTAGAAAAAATAACCAGAAAAACTATCAAAACAGAAAAAACACAACCTTTTAGTTTTTGTATTACAATATAAGATTAATGGCATAATCATCTCCTAAAAGATTAAGTATAACTCCAAAAAATATTATAAGTAGAATAGCAAGTAAACGTGGACAATTTGATAATAAATTAGAAGAATTAATTATCCATGAACAAGATTATAATAGATTTCAAACTCATGGTTTATAATTATTAAAACCAAAAATATTATATAATAATGGATATTTTGAAAATACTACCCAATTTTGTAGAAATAGTTATGAAACCATTATTCAGTGCATAAAAAACCAAGTTAAAATATTAAATATAGTCTTCAAGAAAGGAGAAAATAATTTAAAACCAAGAAATTTTAAAATTTTCCATTTAAGAATAAAAGTTATAGTAATTAAAGTATTAATGAGAAAAAATTTAGGTTGTAAAGTCTTATTACCTTATATGACAAGAAAATTAAAGATATAAAAAAAAGTATGATTGCTAGCATAGAAATAGATATGAATAGTAATAGATGAATAAAAGATTGTAGCCCATATTTTTTAATAACTATTAAAGATTTTTATAAATATATAAAATTTGGAATCCAAACAAAATGATACGAAAAAGTTGAATTTGGAGATAATTTACTAATAACTTTAGGAATTTTAAGAATGTGTTCACCCACTTCTACTACAAAATAGAAAATCTATACAAATAAGATAATAAATTTAATAAGTAGTAAATGAATTAAAATGGTAAAACCTAAAGAATTTTCCACAGAAACTCTTGATGGATTAGAATGGGATATTAGTATATTCGTTCCAGATAGTTTACATGCTATAGTACCAGACGAACTAGTAACATATAAAAATAGGTTAGGAAAAAAAAGTTTAAGATTTTCCAATTACAACTCCACTCCAAATCAAGTTTGAAGAAACAGAAACTAAAAGTAATTTTTTCAATATAAAAATACCAAAAGAAAAAATTATATTCCCAAAAAAAACTGAAAATTAAATTAAACAAAGAAGAACTTCTTTAGATAGAAGATGAAATGTTTTTTAATAAAAAAAATAAGTGAAAATGAATATTTAGAATATGATAATATAGTAAACATTGTTTTAGAAGAAAATAATATAATAGAAAAAGAATTAATAACTTCTTATAATACATCAAATATTTCAAAAATAAGTTATCAAAAATCATTAACGAACACGGATATAGAAGAGGCTAGTTCTAGTTTTTTTTCATCAGGACACACTCATTTTAATAAATATGAATTAAAAGAAAAGTTTAATTGTCATGAATTTCCATCAAAAACACCTTATACTAAATATAATAATCGACCAAAATATTTTGAATATGTAGCAAAATGGACAGAACAACCTCTAGAACAACCGATAATGTTTCAAGCAGACCATAAAGGATTTATTTTAAATCTAACAACACATGATCCCCAAACATGGACAAATGTTATATATGTTTAGAAAACTACTCTAATAGGAAATTAGTATAGAAATTTTCAAGGATTAGAATCAGAAGAAATGTATAAGTATTTATAAAGATTTTTAGGAAAAAATGTAAAAGCAATATGGGAAGCTTATAAAAATGAACAAATAGAAGAATATTCAAAAGTAAAAAATTTAGGAAGTAATCCTGATAATTTTGTTAACAAAAAAATATTTTAATTAACTGAAGATGATCCAAATTCAGGACATGTAGAAGTCCAAAAAAAAGGCTATGAGAAACTTAGAACAATTAAGTTTAAAAAATTGGATTTGTGGCTTATATGTTAAAAAATTTGTAAATCATTATGTTTATCTAACTACTATTGCAGGAAATCATTTTAAAAAAGAAATAGGAGAAAAATTATTTCATAAATTACCTGAACCCTTAGGACTAGAAATTCATACAAAATGGAATAAATTACCAAAGGTTAAAAATAATTCAACTAATTTATGGGCAATAACACAACCAGCTCAATTTATAATAAAAATATTAAAAGAAAAATGCGTAGATTTACAAATACAAAAAAAAAAAAAACTAAAACAGACTAATTACAAATTTTGTAGTGAAATATATGCACCCTAAACTTATTGAAGTAATAAACCACAAAGAAGTGATAACTACGTAAAGTATAAGAAAACTAACCTGAAGAAATATTATCTAAGAAAATCTATAAATGGAAACCATATTTAGCTTAAAAAAGACATGTTAGAAAATTCAAACCTGAAAGGAATTATAAAAGCAAACTTAGTTGTTTTGTTTCTAATAGTATTGAACATCTAGCTAGAACTTGCCCAAAGAGACAAAATAGTCATGAGAAAAATAGTATACCAATAGAATGTGTTAACAATGATTTAATACATGTAGACGAAAGTGTTAGTGACACTGAATCCATTTATAGTATAGTCTCAATAGATGAAACCATTCATGTATAAAAGAAGAATACAAGATGTAATACAATTAAAGAATTTTCAGAAGATAATATAGAATATGAAGATTCAACTAGTGAAGAAGGATATGATCTAATGAATATAGAAAAATGGAATCATAATTGGCAAAAGAGTATAGGATCATATAATATCTCATATTTTATTTGTAAATTTTATCCTTATAAAAATTTACGAGCCCGATATGAAACTTGTTTTTTAGAAGCTTGTATAAATTGTTTAGAAACAAAATAAATTATTAAGATTGAAGAGAAAATTGATAAACCCATTTTTATAGAATTTGAAAAACATGTAATAAAACTTTTAAGTAAAAGAATAGAAGTTATACAGGATAGTCTAAAATTAATACAGAAAAAATTAATGTGTTTGAAAACAATATAAAAGGAAAAAATATTATTCAAGAAAAAATATATTTGCAGAACAAATTTATACACTACCTTCTTATACGAAATCCATATGCAATACTGCTAATTTAACTTCTTTAAAAGTAAAAAGTAAAATAAGAATTAATACACATATAAAATGAATATTTATCTTTCGTAGATACATGATGTGGTAATTGCATTATAGATGAAGCTTTAGTACCAAAAAGTTATATTTCATAAATTAATGATCATATTTCAGCCCAACAAATAGATGTGGAAATACATACTTATACAAGCATGTAAAACCTGTATCCAAAATATGTTTTGATAGAAATTATGGTTATAGTAAAGAATATACTTTTCCACCCAAGACATGGGTTAGAAAACTAAAACTAAAAAACATTGAGTTTATTATTGGCTTAACCTTTGTTTTGAAAGACCATGGTGCTCTGACAATTTCGAAAGATTATCTTCTTTTTCAAAAAACATTCTCTTCTTGACCCTGTTACAACTATATATTTTTCTCCATGAATTAAATATGGGGAGACTAGTAAAATAGAATCAACCTGTAAATGTAAAGAAGAAAATGAATGTCAATTAGTAGAAGAAAGCAAATATGTAACAGGTAGTGAAATAGATGGTTTTATAGAAGAAGATTATAATTTCATAAAAATACAGAGAAAGTTTATACAACTTTAGTAAATGAACAAGAAATAGATCAATTGATTTCAAAACAAGAAAAAATGGAAATAATAAGAGAAAATGTTTTAAAGTATTAGGAGAATGGTAAAATAGTATGTGAGTTAAAAATAAAAAATCCACAGTAGATAATCAACACTAAAATATAGAACCAACTAATGAAAATATATATATGATTTCAAATTACATATTTCATAATTGTTTAGATTAGGAGTTATAAGAAAATCTGATAATCCTCATAGATCTGCATCATTCATAGTAAGAAAACATTCATAAGTAGTAAGAGGAAAAAGTAGAATGGTAATGACCAATAAAAGACTAAATGATAATACAATACATGATTCTTATAACGTACCACACAAAACTGTTTTAATCAATAGAATTCAAAATTGTAAAGTACATGGCAAATTTGATTTAAAATCTGATTTTTGGCAAATAAAAATGTGTCCTAATAGTATAAGAATAGACTGCTTTTACAAGTCCAGAAGAACATTTTGAATGGTTAGTCATGTCTTTTGGATTAAAAAATGCTCCTAGTATATTTCAAACAAAAATGGAAGATATATTTAATTAACACAAAATTTTTGCTATTGTATACATTAATGAAATTTTGGTATTTAGTAAAAATAGACAAGAGCATAGAAGACACTTGCAAATCATATTCTCAGAATTTACTAAACATGGTTTGATGATAAGTAAAAAGAAGATGCAACTTTTTAAAAACTATATTGAATTCTTAGGATTTAAAATAGGAGAAGGAAAGATAAAATTACAACCTTATATAGCCCAAAAGGCTTTAGATTTTCCTGATAAGTTAGAAGATTTAAAATCCTTACAAAAAAATTTGGGATGAATAAACTATGCTAGACTATTTATTAGAGATTTAGGAAAACTAGTTGGACCTTTATATTCTAAAACATATATTAGTTGTTAGCTGGAAGCGGGTAGCGGTTAGCTGATAGCTGGTGGCGGTAAGCTGTTGCTTTTATTTTTTATATGAATGTTTGGCAAAAGTAGCTGGAATCTTTTGAAAGATATAAAATTACATAAAAGGACAATTGATTAAAAATAAATAAATTTATAAATATATTTTTAAGGTACTTATGGAAATTAATTTCAAAAGCTCAGGAGCGTTTTGTTAAACACTACATGAAGTAGCTTTTACAATCAGAGCGCTTTGTAAAACTAAAAGCTAAACGCTCGTATTGCCAAACGAAACTTTTTGTTTAAGCTAGAGTGTTTTATTAAAAGTTAAAAGCTACAAGCTCCCAAACGCTTCCAAAAGTTCCATGCCAAACACGCCCATAAAATTAGTACAAATATTAAAAGAAAAAATAAAAAACCTCCCAAAATTAGCACTTCCATTAGATAAAGATTATTTGATAATATAAACATATGGATGTAGTCAAGTTTGGGGAGAAATTCTTTGTCGTAAACGAATCAAATTTTGTAAAAACAAGTTTGGAAAGAATTTGTAGAAATAATAGTAGTAAATATAAAGAAAAATTCAGTATTAGTAGTATAGATAAGCAACTACTTGCCAACAATTATGCGTTAGACAGTTTTAAATTATTTATCATTTCTAAAATAGAAATTAGTCTTAGGACTGATTGTGAAGCTATTGTTTCCTTTTACAATAAAATGAATGGAGATAGTAAAAGAAGTAGTAGAAGGAGATAGTTAAATTTATTAAACCGAATAAACAACATTAGATTAACTATTCATATAGAACACATTAAAGGAAAAGATAATAAGGTGGCTATTATTTTAAGTAGATTATTAGAAAATAAATTTATAAAAAATTAATTGTGTTTTTTCCATCTCAGATGTCTAGTTCCAATTCAGGAAGTCATCGAGGCCATCCACCATTTCGTGGTATGGAAATGCCACATGGAATTCCATTAATAAATTATTTTGTAGCAAGACCAATACAATCTTCAAACATATACTATTATGATAATATTAGATTTGGAAATCAGACTTTACAAGTTTTTCCAAATATTAATATTTTTTAAAGCTTTATAACATGTTTCTCTTAATAAAGAAGAAAAATGTTTAGACATACGAATGGCCGGAGTAAGCCTATTATAAAGTCATTTTTGGGTGGGGAAAGGTGTACAATAGAGTTTAAACAGTACACACAAAATATAAAAAAATAAAAACTGATAATATATATATATATATATATATATATATATATATATATATATATATATATTAAAGGAACAAGAGTAAAATTATATTGATATTTAAGAACCAACTTAAGGGAAGTATCGAGTACGAATTTTACACCATATAAACACATATATAAATACACCACAAAACACGACAACACACTACACCCCCTCTCTCCTTTTTTGATATGTTAGATGTTTTACTTTTCCAAAAGCTCCGTCTATCTTTGATCTTTACCAAGAGAGATATTTTTGTGATCCTCAACTATTGCTCATACATCTTGCATCGAAGCCTCAGTTCCCAATTTCGAGCATCTAGTTGTTCGGCTTGATCTCTTACCCTTTTCATATTCTTCAATATGCATCATTCCAATATAAAAGTACTCGACTAATTATATGCTATGGACTTCTCCTTCAATATTTTCTTCTACAATTTCTTCGAGTTCATCAATGTATTCGTACTGAATCTGATCTTCGTTTATATGATCTTCATCTAAAAGATACTGTACATTAGAATCTGCCATATTTTAAAACAGAAAAATTTACCAATGATGATGACAAAATAACGTTCTTTCATATACAAGGTAATGTACAAAATTTAGACAAATAAGAAAATGTATCACTTTTCGGATTATAATTTTCCAAACATAGGTAAATAAGAAATTTTTTTGCTTTTGTATCCGTATTTGTTTTATTTTATCGTTGCTATTCTATTGTTGCTTTAGTATCAGGGTGGCTGCCTAATTCCATGGATTCCATCCTCGAGACAGCAGTGTAATGAAATTTAGTTGGATAATTAAGTTTATTTTGGCTTTGATTTAAGAGTTGGGTGGTATCTTCCGATATATTTCTTGTTCCTCTTAATTCTTCTTCCATCACCATGATGTAATATGGTTGTTGATGTACTTGCTTTTGCGCAATAGCACATTCATGGTTACTATCCGCTATCCTTTTTAGGAGTCCGTTATATCTAAATAATTTAAACGTAAAGTAGGAGTTAGACTATTTTCTCGAACTATGGTTGATGTGCTTCCTTCTAATATAGGACATGATACATGAAGGGGAGGTACAAACACGCCATCTTGCATGAAGTTTTTTGCATCTGATTTTTCATCTTCGTTGATGATAATAACCGGCCCATGATCATTATTTATGACTATTGGGTTATTTTGGGGTATCATTTGATTAATTCTTGTTGGATTCGAGAGATCTTGGTGAGGGGTGGAATTTCTATCGGGTGATTCTTGTAACCATCCGCATACATAGCCAGATGGACATTCTACAAAATTCCCAAACATCTAATAGTTCAAAGCAAACACATGGACCAAATTTGCAATTTACTATTCTTTTAATAATTTACTAAAAATTTCAATTTAGACCAACAAGAAAAACAGCTCCCTAAATCTTCAGGGAATGGAGTCGACAATGTTTTTGAAATTATTTACATTGAAACCCAAGCAGGAAGCTCTTTTGCGTAGATGTACGTACTATGTCATCTTTAATTTATCAATATATTTGAGCTTGAAAAATACTTAACAAAAATAAAGATAAAATTACAGAAATGGTCCTTATGGAGTAGTGGAAAATACTAGCTTGACTCGTTTTTCAATTTCTTTATAATTAAGGATGGTATTTCAGTTTTTAATTTCTTTATAATGTTGGTATTTGAGGGATTTAAAAAAAACAGTTATCTTCCTCTTAAAAATAAGCTCATGTTTAATAGAGATTATACACAACATACAAAAATAAAAAACATAAAAAACTATATATATATATATATATATATATATATATATTATTAAAGAGAACAAGAGTAAAATTATATTGATATTTAGGAACCAACTTAAGGGAAGTATTGAGTAGGAAATTTACACCATATAAACACATATATAAATACACCACAACACACTACACCCCCTCCCCTTCTCATTTGGTATCAGAGCATAGATAACCTGGAAATTAAAAGATTAGATTATTTAGGACTAGAACATACAAATTATATAAAAAAATCATTAGTCCTTACTGATAAAAATAATATTAAGTGTAATTTTGATAAAGATCATCAACATAACTTTAATTATGCAGACCCTTGTTTAAATATAGTTATAGAACTACTTATTAATATAGCAGATAATCTAGAAAATAAAATTCAAAATGTTTTAGCTTTACTTTATAAAGACTTTAATATTTTAGATAAAAAAAATTAGATTATATTAAAGATCAAAATAAAACTATACTAGATAAAACAATTCCATATAAAATCGAAGATAAAATACTTAAAGAAACTATAAGTACATTAGTAGAAAAAATAGAAAAAAAATATCCAGAAAAAAGAATCAAGTGAGATAAAAGACGATATTTAAATATTAACAAAACAAATTCAATCTTTGTCACTAAAACCAACAGGATTACAAAAAACAACTAGAAAAACTATTAAAACAGAAAAAACACATCCTTTTAGTTTTGGTATTACAATATAAGATTAATGGCAGAGTCATCTCATAGAAGTTTAATTATAACTCCCAAAAAATATTATAAGTAGAATATCAAGTAAACGTGGACAATATTATTATAATTTAGAAGAATTAATTATCCATGAACAAGATTATAATAGATTTCAAACTCATGATTTATAATTATTAAAACCAAAAATATTATATAATAAATGGTATTTTGTAAATACTACCCAATTTTATAGAAATAGTTATGAAACCACTATTCAGTGCATAAAAAGCCAAGTTAAAATGTTAAATATAATCTCCAAGAAAGGAGAAAATAATTTAAAACCAAGAAATTTTAAATTTATCCATTTAGGAATAATAGTTATAGTAATTAAAGTATTAAGGAGAAAAAATTTAGGTTGTAAAGTCTTATTACCTTATTTGACAAGAGAATTAAAGATATAAAAAAATATGATTGCTAGCATAGAAGTAGATATGAATAGTAATAGAGGAATAATATATTGTAGTCCAGATTTTTAATAACAATTAAAGATTTTTATAAATATATAACATTTTGAATCCACACGAAATGATACGAAGAAGTTGCATTTGGAGATAATTTACTAATAACTTTAGGAATTTTAGGAATATGTTCACCCACTTCTACTACAAAATTCAAAATCTCAAATAAGGTAGTAAATTTAATAAGTAGTAAAGGAATTAAAATGGTAAAACCTAAAGAATTTTCCACAAAAACTCATGTTGGATTAGAATGGGATGTTAGTAGATTCGTTCCAGATAGTTCACCTGCTATAATACCAGACGAACCAGTAACATATAAAAATAGGTTTGGAAAAAAAAATTTAAGATTTTCCAATTACAACTCCACTCCTAATCAAGTTTGAAGAAACAGAAACTAAAAGTAATTTTTTCAATATAGAAATACCAAAAGAAAAAAATTATATTCCCAAAAAAATTAAAAATTAAATTAAACAAAGAAGAACTTCTTCAGATAGAAGATGAAATGTTTTTTAATAAAAAAAATAAATGAAAATGAATATTTAGAATATGATAATATAGTAAACATTGTTTTAGAAGAAAATAATATAAACCAGAAGAAGAATTAATAATTTCTTATAATACATCAAATATTTCAGAAATAAGTTATCAAAAATCATTAGCGAACACGGATATAGAAGAGGTAAGTACTAGTTATTTTTCATCAGGACACACTCCTTTTAATAAAATATGAATTAAAAGAAAAGTTTAATTTTCATGAATTTCCATCAAAAACACCTTATACTAAATATAATAATCGACCAAAATATTTTGAATATGTAGCAAAATGGGCAGAACAACCTCTAGAACAACGGATAATGTTCCAAGCAGACCATAAAAGATTTATTTTTAAATCTAACAACACATGATCCCCAAACATGGACAAATGTTATATATGTTTAGAAAACTACTCTAATAGGAAATTAGTATAGAAATTTTCAAGGATTAGAATCAGAAGAAATGTATAAGTATTTATAAAGATTTTTAGGAAAAAGTGTAAAAGCAATATGGGAAGCTTATAAAAATGAACAAATAGAAGAATATATAAAAGTAAGAAATTTAGGAAGTAATCCTGATAATTTTGTTAACAAAATACATATTTTAATAACTGAAGACAATCCAAATTCAGGACAATTAAGTTTAAAAAATTGGATTAGTGGCTTATATGTTAAAAAAATTGTAAATCATTATGTTTATCTAACTACAATTGCAGCAAATCGTTTTAAAAAAGAAATAATAGAAAAATTATTTCATAAATTACCCGAACCTTTAGGACTAGAAATTCATATAAAATGGAATAAATTACCTGAAGTTAAAAATAATTGAACTAATTTATGGGCAATAACACAACCAGCTCAATTTATAATAAAAGTATTAGAAGAAAAATGCGTAGATTTACAAATACAAAAAAAAAAAAAACTAAAACAGACTAATTACAAATTTTGTAGTGAAATATATGCACCCTAAACTTATTGAAGTAATAAACCACAAAGAAGTAATAACTACGTAAAGTACAAGAAAACTAACCATACGAAATATTATTTAAGAAAATCTAATAAAAGGAAACCATATTTAGCTTAAAAAAGACATGTTAGAAAATTCAAACCCGAAAGGAATTATAAAAACAAACTTAGTTGTTTTGTTTGTAATAGTATTGAACATCTAGCTAGAACTTGTCCAACGAGATAAAATAATCATGAGAAAAATAGTATACCAATAGAATGTGTTAACAATGATTTAATACTGTAGACGAAAGTGTTAGTGACAATGAATCCATTTATAGTATAGTCTCAATAGATGAAACCATTCATGTATAAAAGAATAATACAGTATGTAATACCATTAAAGAATTTTCAAAAGATAATATAGAATATGAAGATTCAACTAGTGAAGAAGGATATGAATTAATGAATATAGAAAAATGGAATCATAATTGGCAAAAGAGTTTAGGATCATAATATATCTCATATTTTATTTGTAAATTTTATCCTCATAAAAATTTACGAGCCCGATATGAAACTTGTTTTTTAGAAGCTTGTATAAATTGTTTAGAAACAAAAAAATTTATTAAGATTGAAGAGAAAATTGATAAACCCATTTTTATAGAATTTGAAAAACAAGGAAAAAAACTTTTAAGTAAAAGAATAGAAGTTATAAAGGATACTCTAAAATTAATACAGAAAAAAATTAATGTTTTTGAAAACAATATCAAAGGAAAAAATATATTTGTAGAACAAATTTATACACTACCTTCTTATACAAAATTCATATGCAATACTGATAATTTAATTTTTTTTAAAATAAAAAGTAAAATAAGAATTAATACACATATAATAGAATATTTATCTTTCGTAGATACATGATGTGGTAATTGCATTATAGATGAAGTTTTAATACCAAAAAGTTATGTTTCATAAATTAATGATCATCTTTCAGCCCAACAAATGGATGTGGAAATACATACTTATACAAGGAGATAGGTTCAAATGTTTAAAGTAAGTATTGTGTTATTGTATGCATCAATGTGGGCTAATCAAAATTAAATAAATAATTAAATAATTAAATAAATAAATAAGGGTAATAAAATAATTTTATAAATAACTTCCACAAATACATCCTATAATTATGCTAGTTATTTTGACTTTGACCTAATTTCTTCTCATTCTTATATACTACCGTTCACTATCAAAAACCCTATTTCACCATAAAACCTTCCACCGACGACCACCCCCTCGATTTACAGCAACTCTAAAAATCAAAGAGCCAACTCTAGGTTGCAATCAAAGAAAACATTGACGACAGTGAGTTTTCAGAAAGTAAACCGATTTTGTATTGCAATCGATATTAGGCGGATGAAGATTATCGTGTCAAGAATAAGTCTTTTATTCCAATATCACTTATGTGGACCATAACAGAGGATGAAATACCAAATTGTTGGGAAGGAAATCTTAACGGTAGTGACATGTATTCTATTGCTTCTTGTTTGCCTCCATGTGCGATGAATGATGGGGGGTTAGGTATGTGATGCATTACATTCTTGTTAATATGCTTATTCACATGATTTTTTTTTTACAATTCCAATTTTTGTTTAATTTTCTATGCAATCTAATTGGTTTGGGTATTAGGTTTTTAATATGAATTCGACTAAATAAATTGAAACACAACTCAACCTTCTAGAACAAAAGTGTATACAATTAATGTCTCTTTTTTTAGCTATCGTTTCATTCAAATTACGTTTAATTATTAATCGTTTTATTTTAGATTCTAAAATGTTCGTATATGATTTACACTTCTCATATCATATTTATTCCGGGAATTTAATAATTATGATAGATAATCGACTAAAAGGCTCTATATATTATGCATGATCTATGTTTAATCCATAAAAAAATGGGAATGGTTTTGTACTATAATGATTTTCTGTTTGAATTGGAAAGGTTTGATCACCTGCTACTTTTTGTAACATTTTTTGCACAAGAATCCTATCATAATGGTTCATACAAATATTTTCAGAATGACACAAGAAGCTTACCCACAACCAAGTGTAGTTGCATTAATTCCATCAACAGCCCCATGCACAACCTCTCCTGCAGCATAGTACAGGACCTACGACCATATTCTATTCGAATTTTTAATTTTATTATTTTAGAATGCACTGAATTCTCATGGAGAATGTATAGTTCGATTCGTTTACTAACTTTATTTTAATTTTCTTTTTTATAATTACATCATTCTTAAAGAACGAGATCCAAGCTCCCTCATCTACACGATATGTAAGTTTAAAGTTTAAAATAATGGCTAAAAATTTGTTACTTTTATGGTTTTAACAAATATGTTAGTTGCACGTTCTATTAGAATATACATAATTCTTATGCGTCCGGCTATGCTTAAGCAAATTGTAATGTTTATTTATTTATTTATTTTTTGTGTACAGCAATGAAGCAAGGTTTAAGAAGGTTATAAATTCTCAAGAAGCTATAAATTCTGAAAGAAATAACATCAACCAAAGAAAAAGAAGCTTCGTGAAAAATGGAAAGTATGACAACAATATTCGTTCAAAATGGATTAACATTTATTTCTGTCAAAATGATTAGCAATAATATTCTATCAGAATGTATTATTCTTTAATAATAAATATAATTCTTAGCAATAAATGTAATTCTTAGCAATTGTTATATGTATTCTATAAGAATTAATGTATTTTTTGTTTTAATTCTTCAATTGATGGTTCGAGAATTTTGTTATTCTACAAGAAATTTTTAAAGTCATGATCAAGAAATATGTTCAAGAATATTTTTATTATTTTATGGTTCAAGAATATTTTTATTTTTGAACACAGTCAAACATCTTCTGTCAGAATGTCCGAATTAAAAATCTTATAATTTGTAAAATCGGATTTTTAAAATTAAAGAATCTATGATCCCTTAAAATATGAAAATATCCTTTATTAAATCTATATTAATTGACTAAAATACCCTTCTAGTTAAACTAGATGGTATTTTTTCAATTATATTTAATTCAATAATATGTATTAATCACTTTCTTAAAATAAGTAAAATGAATGGCCCACATTTATGCATACAATAACACAATAATTACTTTGAATAGAATAACCTAAGCCCTTATACAAGTATGTAAAAACCTGTCACACCCCAAAACCGAGAACGGCGGAATACGTTCTGGGGTGGAGGACGTCATGTACAGTATCATAACAATGCATAATAGTAAAAACAAGCAACAACATCCATTGCATTAATATAGTAATTGTAATACAAGCATGTTCTGTACAGTTTGTTAGACACCAAAAAGTATAATAAAAAATAAAGAGTTGTCTTGTATATCTACTGACGACCTGAGAATACAAGTTATTTTGACGACCTGAGAATACAAGTTATTTTGAAAACAAGTGTCAGCATAAAGCTGTTGAGTTCATAAGAATTTAGTGTCATTGCTTGTATTAAAGTGTTTACAATTGTGTAACATGAAAGTTGTTATCAAGTTTGAAAATAGTGTGAATCTCTAGAAAATCCTATATTTTCCAGTAAAAGTAGTCTTCTTCCAGGACTTGGTTACTTGTAGGTTTGATCCATTGAGTGTGTAAAAGTTTTTCCTAGTTAGACTCTCAATTATAAAAATATAGTTTGGACTTCTGTAGCACCTGGTTCCTAGTACGTATTCCTTGTAATTAATAATTCTTAAATTAATGAAATTTGCCTTGGACTCGGCGAGTTGAAGGACCAACTCGCCGAGTAGGAGCGGGATGAGACGCGGGGTCTGAGCCTCGAACTCGGCGAGTCGGTTCCCGGACTCGGGGAGTAGGCCCTGTTTGGGCAAAAACCCTAACCCGGGTGTTTGCACCCTATTTAAGCACTCTAACTTGGCCTCCTTTGTCCCTAACACTTCCAGAGAGCTGTAGATCGAAACCTTAACCCCCAAATTGTTCTTGAGAGTGTTTTTGGCTTTGTGAAGAAGGTTTGGAGTTTAGAAGAAGAAGGAAGAGGTTGAAGTGTGCAAGGAGGGGAGGTAGATCCGGAATCTACATTGTGAGAAGCTTCCATTCAGGTAGAAAAGTTCTTACCTTGATCACTAGTTCATTAGATCCCCTTTTTGTCCCAAATTAGTGGTTTTCAAGCCCTAAAACCTCAAACTCCATGTATTTGTGCTCTATGATCCGAAAGGACTTCAGATCTAGACCTTATGGACGTATTAGAAGTATAAAGTTTCTTTGGTTGAAGTGATTGAGGACCACATTGAGTGTATGACCTCATTAAGAGCTTGGTTTTGCCTTTTGGAGCTTATAGGGCCATACATGCACATAAAGTTTGCAACTTTACGTGATAAGCATGCCCTAGGATCATAGATCTATGGTTTGGAAGCGTTGCATGTCTCAGATTTGGTCTGTATGGGAAATGGGTCGTAGGGACTCAGCGAGTCCCAAAGTGGAACTCGGTGAGTTCTATGAAGATGGCCTTAGACTCGGCGAGTTGGATGAACAACTCGGCGAGTCCTATGAAGATTTCCTGGAACTAGACGAGTTGTTCTTCAAACTCGGCGAGTCATATGAACTGTTACTGAGTAAGAGGGGTTTAAGTGTTGAAGGTCCAAACCTTCGTATCTACACGCAGAATTAGCAATTTAACGTGTATCAATAGTCCCAGAAACCCAAATCCTCAAGATGGATGCTCTGGTGAGGATTTGGAATCGAGTAGGAGATCTGCTCGTGGGACTCGGTGAGTCGGATCGCGAGTCGGTCCAATCGTCCCAAGTAGTGAGTTATGGGTGACTCAGTGAGTGGAAGAGGGACTTAATGAGTTGGTACTGGGTTAATAGGAGAGGGACTCGGCAAGTCTGTGCCATGACTCGGCGAGTCCAGTCAACTGGAAGTTGACTTTGATCAAGATGTTGACCTTTGACCAAGGGTACGTCAGTCATTTGACTCAAGGGTATTATGAGTGACTAATCTATGCTATGGATTTATAGCCAGAGGATTATCGGTGCAGCAGTCAGACGTCTAGCAAGCAGACTTTCAACAACTACTTTTCGAGGTGAGTTTCCTTCCATTAGGAACGGGTCTAAGGCACCAAGGCCGGCCCGTATAGACGATATGATAGTGTCGGAGTGTGGGCAGAGCCTGTATCTCTTAGTTGAGTCTGATGATGATACATGCTAGTGTGGTGGAATTGTTTATACTCGTTGTCTGTGTGATACTTGTACATTATGGTTTAGTAGTGGAGTGTGGGCGAGGCCCATATCTCCCAGATAGCAGAGTGTGGGTGAGGCCCGTATCTCCCAGATAGCGGAGTGTGGGCGAGGCCCGTATCTCCCAGCTAGCGGAGTGTGGGTGAGGCCCGTATCTCCTAGTTGTTCATTATATGATTGTATGGTATGCGGTATTATGGGGGAACTCACTAAGCTTCGTGCTTACGGTTTATAGTTTTGTTTCAAGTACCTCTTCAGCGAAAAGGAAGGAGATGGCGCGGAAGCGGCATATCACACACACACTCTTTGTTTTCCGCACTACGAGATATTCTGGGATTTGTACTCTGAATTTATGGTTGTTTTTATGTTTTGGTTTTGGACACGAATTATGTTTATGAAATGATGATGTTTATACACAAATGTTTTCCAATGTGTTGATTTAAAAATGAAATTTTTGGCTGTGAAAATTGGGTCGTTAAAAGTTGGTATCAGAGCCCTGGTTTGAGGGATTCGGACACACCCTCGGGGATGTCTGAACTCAAATCAAGGGATTAAAGGATTTCGAAAAAAAAAGTTTTCTAAAGGATTAAGTAAAGAGTTTTTACGAAAAAACGAAGTGTGTGATGTGCGCGACCGGCCGGGCTCAAGTAAGTATTCCCCAAAATACCCATACAAGTTTATGTTATGTTTAACAGTTTTAGTAGATCAGCATGCTAGAATAGGACTAAGGATCTAGGAGTGATACCTTACATGCCTGCTCTATGTGCTTCAGCTTATGAGAATTGCATGCTAGTATTGAGTAGATAGCAATATGATAGACTGTTTAGGTTATACCGGACAGTATGAGTCTAGCACTGTATGCTAGATCAGTTTCTCTCTATTAGAACGGATTTGCTTGAGGTTGTTCCCTTTTGTCTGAATGCTGCTTGCTTTGTTCTTTGTGGGGCTATGAGTGATGGGAGTTAGCCATTAGGTGAATACGTCACGTCACATGTGACCAAGGTTGAATAAACTTAGAGTGCTGGATTTTGCCATATTGCGCAGCTCTCATTTGAGTCTAACCGTTGTAGGAACGAGTCTGTTACTCGGAGGATTATCTGAGCCTCATCATATGTGATGGTATTCAGGTAATGGCTAATTGGCATTACAAGGAGGCCTTCAGCAGCTGAGGACCGGGTAGGGTGGAGTCAGAGATTTCCCTAGGGCAAGCCTAGGATGAGTATAGCAGTGATGAGCAGTAGTGAAAGGGATCTGGTGGAGTTGAGGCAGTCCTTGAAGAAGGTACGCATAGATATGGAAGGTGGTATGGGCCCGTACTACTAAAAGCAGAGGATCCGTACCCGAAATAAGGAAGGCCGAGACAAGACCAGGGAACTTGAAATAGATGTGATCCCTTTAGAGGTATCAGTATCACTAATGGTTGCCTGTGTGTATTGCAGAATGGTGGTACTATGTCAGAGGCCAGCTAATGGCAGTTCTGGAGAGGGATCGGGTTCGGGATCAGGTTCCGAGCCAGTAGATAAGAGGCTATGCGAGTTCATCGCGTCAAAGATCACCAGAGGCATCCTTGAGTCGACCCCCATCATTTTCGGGTCGATCAAGGAACGGATAGTTGAGCTGATGGAGTACCGCCTCAGGGCGTTCAGGAGTGACATGGCATCTGGCCTGTCAGGATTTCGCACACTGTCCTTTAAGGACTTCAGGGGCAGTGGTGCGTCGGTGTCACACTCCAAAACTGATAACGGCGGAATACGTTCTGGGGTGGAGGACGTCTTGTACAGTATCATAACAATTGCATAATAGTAAAAACAAGAGAAAACAACCATTTTATTTACGGAGTGAGTTTAATTACAAGCGTGTTCTGTAAAGTTTCAAGAGACACCAAAAGTATATCAAAAATAAGAGATGGGTCTTGTATGCTCCATCTTCTCCAAAAGGCTGCACATGTACCTATCTATCTTTGACTTGAGGATACAAGTTATTTCGAAAACGAGTATCAGCATAAAGCTGGTGAGTTCATACGAATTTAGTGTCGTTGTTGTATATAAAAGTGTTTACAAACTCATAGTATAAAAACAAAATTTTATGTTTACAAGTGGTAGAAATCCCTAGAAAATCCTATATTTTCTAGAAAAGTACAATGTAAGTTAAATCCTTTGAGTAGTGTGTAAGTATCATCATTGAAAACCTTCAGTTGCAAAAGTATGGTAATAAATCCCAGGTAGGTAACATAGAAGAAGAATAGTTACGCCTGTTGACAGTAGTAGTGGTGCAAACTTCCATTGGTAATAGATACGTATTTACTTTGGGATGTTAGCTTAGACTTTAGTCTTAGTGTATTCGTTTGAATATAGGTCTAATCCTTCATGTGACCAATTTTATAGTAGTAGAGAACCCGATGACCTTTCTGGTCATACGTAGTGTAGTGAAGTAGTGCCACCCCCGGGCTTGGTCGGCTCGGATTGTATTTAACAGCTGGGATGTAGTAGTGTCTTCCCCGTATAGATCTATACGTGTAGTGTTGCCTTCCGGAAAGCCCTGGTCACATGGTATAAGCGCAGTAGGGTGTCTTATAGAGAGATAGTGTGTTATACTCTGGATTAGCGTATTCTCTTGTATTATAGTGTAGTAATCTTTTGTATAGTTCATAGAGTGTTCTCTTATACGAGAATTAACTTGTAATGATAGCCGTTACGATGAGTATAGTAGTAATGGAGATAACGAGTAGTGGTCTTAGCTATACCTATTATAGCTAACTAGAGTGTATGATTTCTTGCCTCTGAATAACAAAGGTATTGAGTATGATGTAGACTTTCATATCTGACACAAATATATGCGATATATAACTAAGAAATCAATGACAGTCGGACGGATAACCGATACCCTAAGACCACATCAAACAAGAACAGGAAATAAGGCGAGCTATCGGTCCTAAGTCCTTCAAGCCTTACTTATATAAATATATTAGTGTAGATATATATTTTAAAAATAAAAGTAAATTTAAACACAGTTTTAAAAGCAGTTTAATAACAATTTTATTTTAAAATGCATTTGACAATCAACTAAAATAGTTTTATTGGAAGACAGTTAAAGTGTAGAGAAATTCCTTTTTGATGATAATTGGTGAATCACATATGATTCAATAATAAATCTTGTAGCATTATACTTGTACCCCCCCCCCCTAAAACATGTAAAAACAGTTGAAAAGGTTCGTTAAGGGGTATGAACTCACTGTTTAATGTAGGGTTCGAGTATGCGATTCGTATAAGTGTTGAGTGTCAACGGATGCTCTGAACGCAAGTAGTCCCTATTAATTATATGGTGACACATATATAAGTTAGAGTTAAGGTGTTTCACGACTAAACATGATTGGAAATCCCTCCAAAGAGCTTGGAATCGCTAAGACTAAGTGTCCCATGTTCTATACTCAATGATCTATGCAAGTTTAAGGCCAAATATGGGTATTAGGGTGTGTGTATGGCCATAAAGGTGAGTGTGCGGCTGGGGTATGTGGCCTGACTTGTGTGTGAGGCTTCACAATAGAGTGTGCGACCGTGTAGGGTGTGTGTGCGGCCGTACACTCCTTGTTTGACTCCCATGTGTCGATTGTGTGGCCTTACTCCCACTTTGGAGGGTATTATGAGTGTGTGCGGCCACCTGATGAAGGTGTGCGGCCGCACTCCTTCATAGGATGAAGAACATGAAGAACATTATGAGTTGAGGTTTAGATTCAAGTGTTTTACCTCTAAGACAAGCTAAATGATGATGTCCTTCACGTTTTGGAGGCCTTCTAGGTGTTCTTGGGTGGTTTTCTCGAGAGAGAAAGTATAGAGAGAGAAAGGATGCAACCAAAAGTGAATGGAAAGGGGGTCCTCCACTTTATATAAGGTTGAGTGTGAGGCTGGAGGGGTTTGCTGCTGGGTGAGCGGCTGGCTTGTGTGTGCGGCCGCACACACCTCTCTTGGTGTGTTTGGCTGGATTTTTGTGATGCAACACCCTTCCTAATCCTTCCTAAGGTCCAAATCTATGATATATTAAGCCTAAAACACTAGCGCGGGCTCAATATACTATTAAAAGATGCTAAATTCAAGTGAATCATAAATATATGGATCGATTTGCTCAGTGTAAAAGTGTCGGGTTGTCACATCCTCCCCCCGTTAGGGGAATTTCGTCCGGAAATTAGAGTTCAAGCAACTAAGCTATTACATATTAACTAAGCAAAAAGATGAGGATATTTATGTTTCATTTGATCCTCGCGCTCCTAAGTGAACTCCGGTCCTCGCTTAGCATTCCAGCAAACATTTACAATTGGGATCCGACTTTGCTTCGTTCGCTTGACTTCTCGATCTATAATTTGCACAGGTTCTTCCACAAAGTTGAGGCTCTCGTTGATCTCGATTTCGTCGAGTGGGATTACAAGAGTCTCGTTGGATAGGCACTTTTTCAAGTTCGAGACGTGGAAGGTAGGATGTATGTTACTTAGTGTTGGGTTTTGAGCATTCTAACACTCCTAAGTGTACATGCAACCCTAAATACCTTGGATCTATGTTTTCTCTATTATACATGCAAATAAGAACTTCCAAGGTATTATACTAATCTAGCATACAAAACAATGAATGTAACAAGATAGAATACATACCTCTTTGATATAGAAAGTCTTCATGAAGCTTGAGTGCCTAGTGCCCCAAGTGTGACACCTCAAATGGTTCACACAACACCAAATACACTTGGAATAACTTGAGAGAATTCTACACTTCATGAAATCGGCTAGCCCTCCTTTTACACACTCTAGTGTCCGATTTTGGTCAAGAATAAGATGCTTATATAGTTAGGGTTACACCATGTAAACCCTAATTGACATGGCCTTTCATTTCCATGATCCATGGGTACAAATACACCATTGAGCATCCATGGAGCATCATATGGGTTTTAGCCCAACTAGATAATCCATGGAGCATTAGCCCACTATATAAGTATGGATGATTTACACAATCACTCCATATATTTAATTAGTCTTCTTTTGATCACTTAATTAATCCTAGATTAATTCTTGATCAATACTAATTAAATAATCTTATTATTCTTATTATTAATATACTAGAACTTATAATATATTAATAACCATAAGTGTCTTATTTCTCTCATTATAGTCTATCCAAGTGCATGATGCCATGCAACCCAAATAGACCATGCCGGGTCGGGTCAAGTCTTACCAATTATAGTTATGGACTTAGACATTAATCCAACAATCTCCCACTTGGATAAGTCTAAAACTATTATTGCATATGACTTCAGGAACCAACTGGCAATCATAGCTCTCAAAAGCTTCTGTCGAACTCTGACCTTGTAGATGAACTCTGACCTTTGTCAGTGACTTGTCCATTAGATAAGGGATCATATATTCCTCCATTCTAGATATCATATGGACTGAGACATGGATTATAATCATTCTCTCTGTCCATTTGTTGTTTCCCGATTTCCGATTTATGACGACTGACTAATTGAACAAATCAAATCAGTCCTGGCCCGGCCGAGCACTTCCATTTGTCATCATCAAATCATTGAGGGGCCCACAGATATCGCTTTTATCCCGAAGGTAAAAGGAATGGATAAACTTCGACTCATATGGCTTGTTCTACTACTTGTTGAATCATACACAAAGACATGTTTTATAGCACCGAGTTACCAAATGCGTTTTCGTGCAATCAATGTACTATCAACTCATAGTAACAACTCATATCTCTAGGTTTGAAGAATATAAGATATTATCGTCTCATGATTACTCGTGATAAAATCCATGAAGTGATTCCAATGAGCGCGGGTTGAATCCAATACTCAGAACTTATGAGCACTCATGAGTGTTGTAGCCCTTTGTCCAACACCTTAGACCTCTACAATCCAACCCATGACAATCTTAATTCATATCTACTTCCAACATATGACCGACTGTGGATAGTTTGAATAACTTAGTCATTCCGGAAGAATAACCTAGTTTATTCTGGAAGTCAAAACATGCAAAATGAAACACAATAATAATTGAATCCAATATGATATCAAAACCTATGAACATAAATAAAACACATTTTATTTATCACCATATGATTACACATTATTCATTGTATACTGTTTCAGCTATCAACTTTATTCTTGAATTTAAAACAATAGTTGTCCCATGCTCCAAGCATGTACACTATGTTTTCTAAACACTAGTCATGCCACACACCAAGTATGCACACTATGTTTGTCTATGATCTTCACTTTGTGAACTAGATCAATTGAACATAACTTCAATGATCCTCTTTTCACAGTCCCAAATCCTTACTGCAAATGCAAGAATTCCAAATTCATGCAATTTACTGAATTCTATTAGATTCTAAACTTATATGCATTGATCTTCTTGTAATGATTATGCACAAAGTCAGAAAGACTTGACAACAATCATTACAGAGCATTCCAAAGGAGATCAGCTCCTTGGGAACATCCTTCTTGCATTAAGTTTCCTAATCTTAAACAGATTGAAAATTCTAACTTTGAAACATTTCCAGATTCCATTTTGACTATCACTTCTGAACAAGAGTTGCCTCCTTACAGATTATGTCAATATGGTCCTTCCATAATTATCACTATACTTCCAACTGTCCTTGAGCAACCAATCTTTGGTAAACTTTAGATTGTCCTCGACAATTGTTTAATCCTTTTAGTCATATCTAGTTCTAAACCTTTTCCCTTCTTAATGCCCCAGGCATTTGGAAAATTTTAGAAATGATGAATATAGCACATGTAATCGATCCTATATCCGAAGCATATGGGACACGATTCATGATGTCTCACATAAAGACTAAACCAGTCTTTTGCTATAACATTTCCATTTCAATTTTCCAAGTTCTCATAATTCAGATTATGAAAAGGGATGCCGTAATCATAATAGAATTTTAGAACGCAAATAATGGACCCATATACAGAATTTCCTTATGTTGAACCATTCCAACATGAAATTCATATATATATCCTTGACTAAATGATTAAAACCTCACGATATAAGCTTATAGATTTGAGATGAAGTATAATTTCCTCTCCCTTAATTATAGCAAAACAACTTTTCCCAATTGAAATCTTTTGTTTTCTATAATTAACATTGCTAGCTTGCAATACATATCATAATTATCATTCTCCCACTAACATGATGATTATTAGCATAATACTTATGCTCCCACTAGCTTTGACATGTACTCAGAAATCAACTGACGTTCTTACCAAAGTTCAGATTTCTGATACTAGATTGTTTTGATAAAACTTTATCAAAATCATACACCTTCCCTTAGATAGCACACTTGTGTGTCTAAAAAATTATGAAGAGGGATGTCGTAATCATAATGGTTAGACCTTTTTGCCACTTCTCACAAGTCCAGGTTAGTGTGCCGGTAAACCACACACGCTCCACTAACGACTTTGAGAATGCAAATATCACAATTGCTATCTAGCTAAAATCTACTTAGTGAAAGTGTTTCCTCACCATCATTTTCATGAATCGGAGAGAAACCTTATGACACTTAGATTTAATGGTGTATGTGTTCTTATCCATGTGAATTGTCAAAACCATAGTCACAAGGCAAGGATAATGACAAATCCAAACTCATATGGACTGAACTCAATCTTAATTTCTTGCCACCTGGCAGCTCAAGGGCCTGCCATTGCTTCCAAGTTGTTGTGCAACAAATTGAGAACTCTAAGAACTCATATGCAAAGCCAACTTTAACTGGAATGGGCACAAAATATGTCAACACGATAGATTATAAACCTCAAGTCTTGTGCTAGTGAAGAACTTCAGGTTTTATTCTTGATTAGTTCTTGAGACTTTCAAGACCTTTAAGACTCCCACTGTCCTCTTGACCTATAAGACTTTCTTGTCAGATATTCAAGAGATAGTGTGGATTCTAATCAAGACAAACACTTCACACAATTGGCCTAAGTTGGTCTTTGTTTTATCCAAAACATCACAACATACCAATTACAAATGTACAAGAGTAGAAAACTTTTACCCTTACATTTGACAAGTGTTTTAAACCTTCTTTAAGACATGTCACTCAAGTTACAATCTTGGAGTATGACTCTAAGACTTGTATTGGAACGAAGTATGACTCATCTACTTGATTTAACCATTTCAACAATTAAAGTTCCTCTTCTTAGTCATAAGAATGCACTAAGATTTCCTTAGAGAACTAATTGTGCTATGGTTTCTTAATCATTAAGATGATCACAAAACTGATACTAAAGTACTCTCCCATCTTTTCAGATTTGAGAAACTTTTATCTTTCTGCCTAAGTTGATTCTTCTTATTCGCTCTGCCATACATTGGAACCTTTTCCAATGTCTCAGAGTTACACTTAAGCTTGTAAGTATAATCATGTTTACTGAGCTTTAATAAACTATGACAAATAGTCTTATCAATCTTTTGTGGTGGACTTAATCAGTGCACAAGAATGTGTACTCGATCCCTTAGTCTGTTACTTAATTCACACATCCATGTGAACAAGTAGTTAGTCTTAATTTTACCAATGCTTGAAAGTTCTCATTCATCATGCTATACCACTTGCATGATTCCAAGTTCTGGTCCAATTGAAACTTGGGTGATGAGGATCTTTCCTTATTTGGTAAATTTAGACATTACCACAAATGAAAGAATCAATTTCATATTTCCACTCTTGCTATTAATGGAATCTTATAAGCAACAAAAATTTCCACAGATGCCATTGTAAGGATATTTTAAAATAAATAAAATCAAAATTTTCCTTTTATTTTAAAAAACTTTGCAGAAGAACTTTTCCTTACAATCCATATGAAAACTTGTTGTTATCTATTCCTAAGCAATATCTCATAACTCCTAAGAAGTAGCTCAAGAATCCAATCTTCAAACTACACGATAGAAATCCATCTATGCGATCAGATTCAGCATATTCTTTCTTTAAGTTTCTTTACTTTTATTTGATTCTTAAAACATCAACATGTGACCCAATCACATCATGTATCAAGAATCTCAGATTAGAAACTTAGCAGAGTTAGATAGTGGACTTTACCTAAAGTAGAGTCAAACTTATTGACTTTAACATCCTTAGGTAAATTTGGCAACTTCGCAACCAATGCCCCTTCCTTTGGCAATATAAACATATGGACCCTTTGATAATGGTACACGGGACTATCACAGACTTAGCTTTTCTCTTTACCATTTGGTCAACCCAGTTGACTATGGCTGATCCCTTTTCC
Organism: Lactuca serriola; assembly: GCF_051521515.1. Taxonomy (NCBI): domain Eukaryota; kingdom Viridiplantae; phylum Streptophyta; class Magnoliopsida; order Asterales; family Asteraceae; genus Lactuca; species Lactuca serriola. The sequence goes on from NC_136410.1 coordinate 188,720,298, forward strand.
ACTGGGAAGAGAGAGCTTTACTAGATATCCAATGTCATCATTGTCAATGTCCATAAAGTTTGAGGAAGTTGATCTTATCAAATAGATAAGATCATTAAGGGTCTTTTCACAGTCTGTTTCATAGGTGTTCCAAAAGAACTCACTATGTGACTTAGAAAGTAGTTGAACCACCAACTTTCTCAAGACTTTGACACCCAACTCTCCCGGCTTGTCAATATGTGACTACATCTCCAAGACGTGACCACACCTAGACCTTGCCTTGCCAATTGGGCTTGAGTGACCTTAAACTTTTCAAGAACTTGTGGGTTGGGGAGAATAATTGGAGGAGGTGAATGAATTATGATTTCCAAGGGACATCATCTTCATTTAGGAAAGCTTGTTTCAAGAGATTTGGGAAGATCATAAATGTCTAAACCAGACATCTTTTGGGAGATATTCAAGATAGTTGATCTTAAGTCCTTAATATGACACCCAATATGAAATATTAAGGCTAGGACCCAACAAACTATTTTATAACTTAGAAGAGGTATGTCGTAATCCAAGCTATAAAATATTTGAAGGTAGGTGATTGACGATTCACCAATTTCCACCAAGATAAACGAAATGTATTATTAGGTTTTAATTGGTTTTGAAACTCCTAGATCTTTGAGATTCATTGAACTGTTCAATGGCATGTTTCAATCTCGAGTGTGCCCTTCAGGTTTTGTGACTGGGATGCCGAGGATCACAAAACAAGGTGTGAAGTAACCATGCAAATTACTTGGTACCCTTAAGTGTTTACCCCTCAATCGATGTGCCGGTTAACCATACACGCTCCATCGATACTATGATAAACATTAGGTTACCCTTTGCCTACCTTGTTAAATATGAGTTAGTGTGCCGGTTAACCACACACGCTCCACTAACCGACTTAAACAAGTGCAAAGTGTAATTTCATGGATTAGCACCTTATTCACATTTTCCTAAGTAACTAAGATTGGGTATTATTAAGAGTTTAGTTACTTAGTATTTATCATTAATACTTTTAATGAAGGGAAAATTCTAGTCCTGTCAAACCCGTTCGGCTAACGACCCTCCACCGGTCAAGCAAGCGGTGGGTGAGAGTGGACACCCATTAAGTTGCCATTTTATAGGCAACAACCTTATACCCACCTTATAAACCGGCTTTGTGAATGAGGCGTACTAGCGGTAAGACTGACTTTACTCTTATACATATATATATATATATATATATATATATATATATTATTAACTTATAATATTATAAAGTATAAGGGTTGAATTTTAACTTTTAAAATTCTAAGGGCTAACTTGGAATTAAATTATTCATAAGATAAAACTTTACAAATTCCAAAATTTGAGGGCAAGTTTTGAAACTATTCAAAACTAATTAATTTTATAACTTATGTGTTTAAAGTAGTTTTAATCCAAAAACTCTTCAGGTTCCATAACTTGAGGACAAGTTATGGAAGACTTTAAACTAATAAAAGAATTAACTTTTCTTTATTTTATAACTTATGGAATTAATTAAGGTTACACTTTTTTTTAATTTATTATTTAATGAAGAGACTCTTGGTCCTCCATAACTTGAGGACAAATTATGGAGTCATAACACCTTTTAATTAGAACTAGACTCTTCATTTTCTTTGTAACCTTTGCCAACTTTTATGAGTTTTATGAAACTTAAATGTGACTTTTCATATAACTTGAGGACAAGTTACAAAAACACATTTTAGAATCAACTCTTAGATTAATTTGGATTGAAAACAACTATTTCACTCAACTTTTCTATTAATCTAAGCAACTCATAAGAACAAGATAATTCAAATCAAACTTTTTCATGTAATTAGTCTAAACCTTAAACTAATACAAAACATGAATCTATTGACAATTATCTTTGAAATTGGATTAGCATGAACATTACCACATCAAAAACAAGTTTATAAGTTCAAAAACAACTTAGGGTAATGTTCCTAGTCCATTTCTAGCCAAAAACCTCGAAAATATGCTGTCTGGGGCTCCTACTCGTCGAGTGCATCAACCTAATCGGCGAGTAGGATGATTTTACTCATGGACTCGGCGATTTCATCAGTGGACTCGGCGAGTCCAGTGCCCAGAAAGCCAGAAAATCGAGTTTTTCAGCATTTTTCAGCAATTTGCATCAAGTATAATTGAAAACAAGCCTAGGCTCTGATACCACTATTGGCTTTTGAGCATTCTAACACTCCTAAGTGTACATGCAACCCTAAATACCTTGGATCTATGTTTTCTCTATTATACATGCAAATAAGAACTTCCAAGGTATTATACTAATCTAGCATACAAAACAATGAATGTAACAAGATAGAATACATACCTCTTTGATGTAGAAAGTCTTCATGAAGCTTGAGTGCCTAGTGCCCCAAGTGTGACACCTCAAATGGTTCACACAACACCAAATACACTTGGAATAACTTGAGAGATTTCTACACTTCATGAAATCGGCTAGCCCTCCTTTTACACACTCTAGTGTCCGATTTTGGTCAAGAAAAAGATGCTTATATAGTTAGGGTTACACCATGTAAACCCTAATTGACATGGCCTTTCATTTCCATGATCCATTGGTACAAATACACCATGGAGCATCCATGGAGCATCATATGGGTTTTAGCCCAACCAGATAATCCATGGAGCATTATCCCACTATATATGTATGGATGATTTACACAATCACTCCATATATTTAATTAGTCTTCTTTTGATCACTTAATTAATCCTAGATTAATTCTTCATCAATACTACTTAAATAATCTTATTATTCTTACTATTAATATACTAGAACTTATAATATATTAGTAACCATAAGTGTCTTATTTCTCTCATTATAGTCTATCCAAGTGCATGATGCCATGCAACCCAAATGGACCATGCCGGGTCGGGTCAAGTCTTACCAATTATAGTTATGGACTTAGACATTAATCCAACACTTAGCTCATGGGGTAGGTTGAGTTTGTAAGCTACGGGGCCGATTCTAGCGAGAATTTCAAAAGGCCCTATGTACCTTGGGTTCAGCTTTCCACACTTTCCGAAGCGTATCGTGCCCTTCCAGGGTGAGACTTTCGAAAGGACTCGGTCCCCCACCTGGAATTCCAAAGGTTTTCTTTGTTTGTCTGCGTAGCTTTTCTGTCGATCCCTGGTGGCTTTTAATCATTCGCAAATCTGTACAATCTTCTCGGTCGTTTCTCGAATGATCTCCGGACCCATGAGGGTGCTATCAGGAACTCGTCCTTTAGCTAACTGAGTGTCACCCACCTCAGCCAAGCACAGAGGGGATCTGCACTTCCGACCGTAGAGGGCTTCAAATGGAGCTGCCTTGATGCTCGTATGATAACTATTGTTGTAGGAAAACTCCACCAAGGGTAAGTGTGTATCCCACGCTTTACCAAATTCAATCACACAGGGTCGCAACATATCCTCTAAGGTTTGGATCGTCCTCTCACTTTGCCCGTCAGTATGTGGGTGATAGGCCGTACTCATGTCCAGCCTCGTCCCTAATGCTTTTTGCAGTGATTGACAGAATCTTGAAGTAAACCTACTATCTCTATCCGAGATAATAGATTCAGGGACACCATGCAGTCGTACTATCTCCTTAATGTATGTTCTTGTGAGTTTCTCCATTTTGTCTGTTTCTTTGATGGGTAAGAAGTGCGCGGACTTGGTCAATCTGTCGACGATGACCCATATGGTATCCAACCCACCCGTTGTCTTGGGTAGCTTGGTTATGAAATCCATGGTGATCCGCTCCCACTTCCATTCCGGTATTTCCGGTTGTTGGAGGAGACCTGATGGCTTCTGGTATTCGACCTTGACCTTTGCACAAGTAAGACACTTACTCACGAAGGTAGCAATCTCTGTTTTCATGTTAGGCCACCAGTATAGCTTTTTGAGATCCATATACATCTTATCTGAACCTGGGTGAACGGAGTATCGAGTGTTGTGTGCTTCCTTCATGACCAAGTCTCTGAAACCACCGTGGCGCGGAGTCCAGATTCGATCCATGAGATAATAGGCTCTGTCACTCTTGACCTCCAAGCTCTTATCCATTCCACGTAGGGATTCTCCCGCCACATTCTCAGGCTTTAAGGCTTCGAATTGAGCCTCCCTAATCTGTGCGGATAGATGAGAATGGATAGTCATTTTTAATGATTTGGTTCTTCGACCAGAATACTCTTTTCTACTCAGGGCGTCTGCTACCACATTGGCTTTTCCCGGGTGATAACGAATCTCACAGCCGTAATCATTGAGTAGTTCGACCCATCGTCTCTGTCTCATGTTGAGCTCTTTCTGGTTAAGTATGTGTTGGAGGCTTTTATGATCAGTGTATATTAGGCTCTTCGTTCCGTACAAGTAATGTCTCCAGATCTTTAGAGTGAAGACGACCGCCCCTAACTCAAGGTCGTGGGTGGTGTAGTTAACTTCATGTGTCTTCAGCTGTCTTGAGGCATAGGCGATGACCTTACCTCGTTGCATCAAGACACAATCGAGCCCTTGATTCGATGCATCGTAGTATACCAAAAAATCTTTTGTCCCTTCGGGAAGGGATAGTACCAGTGCGGTGCATAGAGCTCGCTTCAGGGTCTGGAATGGCTTCTCCTGTTTCTCTTCCCAGTCAAATGTTACGCCCTTCTGTGTCAACATGGTGAGAGGTTTTGCAATCCGAGAGAAGTTTTGTATGAATCTGTGGTAGTAGCCAGCGAGGCCTAGAAATTGACGAATTTCTGTAGGCGTCTTCGGTGCTGACTAGTTCTCGATAGCTTTCATCTTGGATGGGTTCACGTGGATTCCTTCTTCACTAACCACGTGTCCTAAGAATTCAACTCTTCGGATCCAAAATTCGCACTTAGAGAACTTCGCGTATAACTTCTCCGATCGCAGGGTTTCTAGGACTCGTCGTAGATTATTCCTGTGTTCTTCCTCGCTCCGAGAGTAGATGAGTATAACATCAATAAAGATGATGACGAACTAATCTAAGTATGGACGACACACTCTATTCATCAAGTCCATGAACACTGCGGGTGCATTAGTCAGTCCAAAGGGCATCACTACAAACTCGTAGTGCCCGTAACGTGTTCGGAAGGCTGTATTCGGAACATCTTCCTCAACCACTCGTAACTGGTGATACCCAGACCTAAGATCAATCTTGGAGAAGTAACTCGCCCCTTGCAGTTGGTCAAATAAGTCGTCGATGCGGGGCAGAGGGTAGCGATTTTTAACTGTGAGTTTGTTGAGTTCCCTATAATCGATGCACATAGGGAACGATCCGTCCTTCTTCTTCACGAACAAGACAAGAGCTCCACAGGGTGAGAAGCTCGGTCTTATAAAGCCCTTGCTGAGCAACTCGTTAAGTTGACCGGATAGTTCTTGCATCTCGACAGGCGCTAAACGATAGGGCGACTTAGCTACAGGGGTAGCTCCTGGGAGTAGGTCGATTCTAAACTCAACCTGACGTTTGGGAGGTAAAGCTGGAAGGTCCTCTGGGAAGACGTCAGGGAAATCGCATACAAGGGGGATGTCTTTTGGACTTCTCGCTTTCTGGTTTGTGTCAACGACGTGTGCAAGGAAGGCGTGATATTCTTTACGCAAGTATTTATGGGCTTGAATACTTGAGATGATATGAAGGCTCTTACCGGGTTTGTCTCCATAGATCAACAGTGTTTCGTGATTCAGTGGATTTAGGCGGACGGCTTTGTTAAAGCACAGGATGTCGGCGCGATGAAGACTCAACCAGTCCATGCCAACAATGACATCGAAACTCTTGATCAAGATTGGTATGAGGTCGATTGGGAATGAATGATCGTCTAATGTGAGGGTACAACCTATGTAAATTTCGTTAGAACTTTCGGTCTTTCCGTTAACCATTTCTACGACGAATGTTTCTTTCAGTGGTTGCGGGAATTGTTTAAGTAAGTGTTTAAAGTTTTGGTTTATGAAGCATCTTTCTGCACCACTATCGAATAAGACACATGCATAAGAGTTGTTGAGAAGGAACGTACCTGTGACTACTGTGGGATCCGCTACTGCTTCGTTGTGGCCAATAGCAAGTAGTCTTCCTGTTCCTCCCGCATTCCCAGCCTTCAGACAGTTTTTCTTGAAATGGCCCGCTTCACCGCAACCATAACAGGTCCGGGTCACTCCCGAACTGGGGACTTGTGAGATAGGTTTGGGTGGGGCTCTGCAAAACCGGACAGTATGGCCCTTCCGGCCGCAGTTGGTGCATTGCAATTCACGGCAGGGACCGTTGTGGTGGAAGGGGAACTTGGGACACTTGGGCAGATTCCTAACATAAGCTTTTGCCGGTGCAGGAGTAGCAGGAGTGGTGGCAGCATGGACAGCCACAATTTGTTGATCCTTGGAGGAGGTTTGAGTTTTCTTTCCCTTCTTCTTATCCCAATGCTTCCTCTTTTTGTCAGTTGATTTGGGTGATGTGTTGGCAGTTGTAGTTGCTGTTGCTGGAGTGGAAGAAACCTCATGATTGATTAAACTCTGGGTCAAAGGTCGTAGGGCGTGAGGCTAGAACGTTTCCTCGATATGGGGGCATTAAACCCCAAATGTATCGTTCAATCTTCTTGCTCTCCGAAGGGATCATGTTGGGACACATAGCCGCCAAGTTGCAGAACCTAGCTGTGTAAGCTGTTATGTCGGTCCCTTTTATCTTGAGGTTCTAGAGTTCCTCCTCAAGTTTCTGAACTTCGCCCCTAGGGCAATACTCCCCTCTCATGAGGTCCTTCAGTGTGTCCTAGCCCATGGCGTTGGCTGTTACCAAAGAGAGTGCACTGACATGGCCGTTCCACAATGTCAGGGCCCTGTTAGTGAGGGTGGCAGTAGTGTACTTAATTTTCCTCTCCTTGGGGCATGAGCACATTTCAAAGACAGCCTCAGTTCTTTCGAACCATTGAGATAATGCTAGGATTCCTCCGGTACCATCGAAGAAGGTAGGTTTGTAGTTCATGAAGTCCTTATAAGTACATCCCTGCACTCTTTGATGGACTTCACCAAATCTAGAGTTTCCACCGCTCGCATCACCATAGTTCATTTGAGCCATGGCTGCCATCACAGCTGCAATCACAGCTGCTTGAAACAACACTGGATCGAACTGCAGAGGAGGAGGTGGTGGAGGAGGGGTTTGAGTTGCTGGTCTACCTCTGTTTGGACGCTTGCGAGGAGGCATCTTTTACTGAGAGTTCATAGAAATGATAGCAATAGTAAGAGTCTATTGCTAATATGGTAGGAGTGTTTTTACGGACTAAATCAACATAGTCCAAAGACCAGAAAGAGAGTCATAACAATAGAGTAATTAACTGCCAATTTACTGGTATTAATGATGTAATACAAGTTCATGAAAAATGACCTAGGAGTAGGTCTTACATCAAACCATAAGGAAAATTGTTGGCAGTCTAGAGGCCTAATTAGAGTACTTTCAAGGCTAGGAATGTTCACAGACAAGTGCTCCATGGAGCTTAGAAAGAAAAGGCTAGTCCTTTAACAAAAGAGTGAGATGATTAGACATCTTCTACGGGTGACGGGCACTCGTTGGGCGAACCCTCAGATCTGCTAGTTAACGCATAACTTCTTGAAGATGTCGTTCATGAGCCCTTTGACGTGCTCGGAGCTCCCTAACTTCGGCTCGAGATGCAGCTAGTTGTTGCTGTAGAGCTTCGTTGGTCCTCCTTGTCCTATTCATAGTTTCTTCAAGTTGGCGGATGCGACCAGTGTTGAGATTCAAGTTGGCATCCACTTCTACAACTCGGCCTATGGCTGCTTGACCCTGCTCGACATTCCTAGCGATCCTTCGGACCATGATGGGCAGAACTCGGTCCGCTGATCCTCCCTCGCTTATGTTGTAGAAGCTTCGGTCTCCATTGTAAGGTAAAGGCTGGCCCTGCTCCTCGCTCCATCGGTTCAAGGATATGGCCCACATAGGAGTGGGACCTTGAAATGCCGGACGGGGGTTGGGGTTCGGAGCTTCAGGGGGCAGGTTATTAACTTATGGCTCAGAGATGGAGCTGTCCGAGAAGCCTTCAGCATGATGATCATCCAAAGGGATCGGGTGGTCATCGTCTGACTCCTCATCGATCCATCCTCCATTACCCTGGTTTAGATAATACGGATCTCCGGGATGGTGGAAGCCAGCCATGCTATCTACGCGAGAAAGGGGGAAGGAAAATTAATAGATGTACTAATCTAGGATACTTATAAGATGAATCGTTATTAGTCGACCCAATACTTGCGTAGTGCATACCAATTACATGTAACCAAAGCAAGATAGTCCTTCGAATAAGCAACCCTAACTTCAGATCCCCAATCAAACAAGAACAGGAAATGAAGCAAAGGCCACAGATTCTGAGTCTATAGTGCCCTAGTCACATGTAACCATGGTGTATCCACTTACCAACTATTGTCCTACCAGTAACGACCCTTTTAGTTATCACATATGTAGTTAGTAGTATACAGAATACTCCTATAGTATTCTTGTTCTAACGTTCTTGTGGTAGTGTTGGTAAGTTTTTAGACTTGTTGCAACACCACAATCACCCTTAGGCACATGCTAGTCACTCCTAGATAAATGTAGTTGATCAGGCTACATCCCCCCAGGTGTGACTATATGTCTCTAAGCTTAATCGTGTTGTTCAACAATCTTAATACTTTTGTTTTGTTCTAGTATGATACTGACCCTTCCCTTCAGTAGTGGTGAGTGTTTATATATACTTAATTAAATATTTTAGTATTTAGAAGTATATATTCTTGGTCAGAGTGTTTTAGTCCCGAAGCGTTTATAGTTCGTATATCTTTTATAGGTTGATATACTTGATTCACTATAAACAATGCTCTGATACCAATCTATCACACCCTAAAACCGATAACGGCGGAATACGTTCTGGGGGGGAGGACGTCATGTACAATATCATAACAATTGCATAATAGTAAAAACAAGAGAAAACAACCATTTCATTTACATAGTGAGTTTAATTACAAGCGTGTTCTGTAAAGTTTCAAGAGACACCAAAAGTATATCAAAAATAAGAGATGGGTCTTGTATGCTCCATCTTCTCCAAAAGGCTGCACCTGTACCTGTCTATCTTTGACCTGAGGATACAAGTTATTTTGAAAACGAGTATCAGCATAAAGCTGGTGAGTTCATACGAATTTAGTGTCGTTGTTGTATATAAAAGTGTTTACAAACTCATAGTATAAAAACAAAATTTTATGTTTACAAATGGTAGAAATCCCTAGAAAATCCTATATTTTCTAGAAAAGTACAATGTAAGTTAAATCCTTTGAGTAGTGTGTAAGTATCATCATTGAAAACCTTCAGTTGCAAAAGTATGGTAATAAATCCCAGGTAGGTAACATAGAAGAAGAATAGTTATGCCTGTTGACAGTCGTAGTGGTGCAAACTTCCATTGGTAATAGATACATATTTACTTCGGGATGTTAGCTTAGACTTTAGTATTAGTGTATTCATTTGAATATAGGTCTAACCCTTCATGTGACCAATTTTATAGTAGTAGAGAACCCGATGACCTTTCCGGTCATACGTAGTGTAGTGAAGTAGTGCCACCCCCGGGCCTGGTCGGCTCGGACTGTAGTTAACAGTCGAGATGTAGTAGTGTCTTCCCCGTATAGATCTATACGTGTAGTGTTGCCTTCCTTCCGGAAAGCTCTGGTCACATGGTATAAGCGCAGTAGGGTGTCTTATAGAGAGATAGTGTGTTATACTTTGGATTAGCGTATTCTCTTGTTTTATAGTGTAGTAATCTTTTGTATAGTTCATAGAGTGTTCTCTTATACGAGAATTAACTTGTAATGATAGCCGTTACAGTGAGTATAGTAGTAGTGGAGATAACGAGTAGTGGTCTTAGCTATACCTATTATAGCTAACTAGAATGTATGATTTCTTGCCTCTGAATAACAAAGGTATTGAGTATGATGTAGACTTTCATATCTGACACAAATATATGCGATATATAACTAAGAAATCAATGACAGTCGGACGGATAACCGATACCCTAAGACCACATCAAACAAGAACAGGAAATAAGGCGAGTTATCGGTCCTAAGTCCTTCAAGCCTTACTTATATAAATATATTAGTGTAGATATATATTTTAAAAAGAAAAGTAAATTTAAACACAGTTTTAAAAGCAGTTTAATAACAATTTTATTTTAAAATGCATTTGACAATCAACTAAAACAGTTTTATTGGAAGACAGTTAAAGTGTAGAGAAATTCCTTTTTGATGACAATTGGTGAATCACATATGATTCAATAATAAATCTTGTAGCATTATACTTGTATCCCCCCCCCCCTAAAACATGTAAAAACAGTTGAAAAGGTTCGTTAAGGGGTATGAACTCACTGTTTAATGTAGGGTTCGAGTATGCGATTCGTATAAGTGTTGAGTGTCAATGGATGCTCTGAACGCAAGTAGTCCCTATTAATTATATGGTGACACATATATAAGTTAGAGTTAAGGTGTTTCACGACTAAACATGATGGGAAATCCCTCCAAAGAGCTTGGAATCGCTAAGAATAAGTGTCCCATGTTCTATACTCAATGATCTATGCAAGTTTAAGGCCAAATATGGGTATTAGGGTGTGTGTATGGCCATAAAGGTGAGTATGCGGCTGGGGTATGCGGCCTGACTTGTGTGTGAGGCTTCACAATAGAGTGTGCGACCGTGTAGGGTGTGTGTGCGGCCGTACACAGGGGTGTGCGGCCGTACACTCCTTGTTTGACTCCCATGTGTCGATTGTGTGGCCTTACTCCCACTTTGGAGGGTATTATGAGTGTGTGCGGCCACCTGATGAAGGTGTGCGGCCGCACTCCTTCATAGGATGAAGAACATGAAGAACATTATGAGTTGAGGTTTAGATTCAAGTGTTTTACCTCTAAGACAAGCTAAATGATGATGTCCTTCACGTTTTGGAGGCCTTCTAGGTGTTCTTGGGTGGTTTTTCTAGAGAGAGAAAGTATAGAGAGAGAAAGGATGCAGCCAAAAGTGAATGGAAAGGGGGTCCTCCACTTTATATAAGGTTGAGTGTGAGGCTGGAGGGGTTTGCTGCTGGGTGTGCGGCTGGCTTGGCCGCACACACTAGTGTGCGGCCGTACACACCTCTCTTGGTGTGTTTGGCTGGATTTTTGTGATGCAGCACCCTTCCTAATCCTTCCTAAGGTCCATATCTATGATATATTAAGCCTAAAACACTAGCGCGAGCTCAATATACTATTAAAAGATGCTAAATTCAAGTGAATCATAGATATATGGATCGATTTGCTCAGTGTAAAAGTTTCTGGTTGTCACAGCCGGATTTTCACGGGGCAAAGGACCCCATTGCTGCCAGACGATGGATTGCGGACATTGAGTCCGCACAGCTGACCAGCTTCTGCCCCGAGGGGTCGAAGGTGAGATACGCAGCAAGGTGTTTGAGAGACAGAGCTAGAGACTGGTGGGAGTCTGTTGGTGACTCATTGGGAGCCTCGGCTGTTGAGGCTATGACATGGTCGGATTTTGTGACCCGGTTCCGAGCAGAGTTTGCGCCAGCAGTAGAGCTTCAGCAGCTGGCCAGAGAGTTTTTTGACATGAGACAGACTACGGAGACTATGGCGGAGATCACCGCCAAATTCCAGGAGAGGGCGTTGTTAGTGCCCCAGTATGCAGGTGATGATGTGACAACTCGAAATTCCCGTTTGTTTTAACGACGTAATTAAGCACGTCAAAAATTAGCCAAATTTATCTCAAAATATTTTTGGCCGGATTTAAGCCCGTTGTAATATTTTAAATAATATTCGTCAAGCGAACCAAAATTAAGGAAATAAAATTTGGAACTTGCCGTGTTTAGCGTAAGTCGCGGAACTCCAAAAATTTGGAATTTTCAGACAAAAACTCGGAGTTTTTGACCGCGAACCCCCGAGAGTATAAATATGACACTTAGTCATTTTCTCTCATTTTCCAACTTCCACCTCAAGAACACTCAAGAAATCCTCTCAACTATCATAAGTTCATCCCGTCAAATCCGCCAAAAACGATCATCCAAGCTCCTAGAACGTAAGTGCACTCACTCTAGCTTCTTGTGTGCTTGATAGAAACTTGTGTACACTTGAAATCATCCAAGAACACCAAGAACAAGGTGTTTACGGTCCAAGAACATTCTTGGACCGTAAACCCTTAAATGGGTGCCAAAGTGTGCCTTGGTTCATTCTAAGCCTTGACAACTAGCATAGATCCCTTCCTAGATGAGTTTAGCATTCAAAAATCATCATTTTCCCCATGTTCATATGAGTTTATGGTTTGGGGAGTTCATCCCAAAACCGTAAACACCTCCTAGAGGTGTTTAGATGCCCTAATGCCTTCTAATGGTTGTATGATGGAGTAGAACCTTGCAAGCATGAACTAAGGACCCCAAGAACATGAATTGAAGGGACAAACATGATTTTACGGTTTAGGAAGGTCTCCCAAAACCATAAACACCTTCTAACGGGGTTTTAAGTGCCCTTAACACTTTCCAATGTTTGTTTAAGTGACTAGAACCTTGCCTACTTAGCCTAGAACCACCAAAGCACAAAAGAAATGGACTAACATGAGGTTACGACCGTAAACTCATGTGTTTACGGCCGTAAAATCCCCAAGGAGTGGTTCGGAAACCGTAAACTCCCTAAAGTGTCCATTTTTGAGCCTTAATCACTTCCATGGCCCTTGAATCAACTCTAGAACCCTTATTTTTCAGGCATGAAGCCTTAAAGCACACAAATGCACCATTCCCATGAGTTTACGGCCGTAAACTCATGGGGGATATGGTTCCAAAACCATAAACACCCCTAGACACTACTATTTGAGGAGTAAACTACAATGTGAGTCCATACTCTCCTTATATGCAACCCTTAGTTCTCCTAGCACTTGTAGCAAAGTGTTTTCATGTAGTTGGACATCCTTACTTGCTTGATTAGTTATTAAATGACTAATTAGATACTTAAATGTATCATTATATGTTAATAGGATCCGAGTGTGTGTTCAAGTCCTCACTTGACACCTAGCGTCCTATACCGTCCATTCATCCGAATCACCCACGATAGGTGAGTTCATACCCCTGAATTAACCTTTTAACTGATTTTAACTGCTTTTATAGGGGGGAATACAAGTTGAACTGTACAATTATTAGATAAATCACATGTGATTGATAACTGTATAGCAAAATAGATTTTGCATATTAACCTGTTTATCCAGCTTAAAGAATTCCAAATCATGTTTTCGTATCTTGCTAAAGTATGAATATCCCTTTTTAGATCATTAAAGGTTATCCAAAGTTTTTCAAAGTTTGTTTACTTAAGAGACATCCAGTCGTAATTTCTTATCAAAGGTTTTCTTCACTTAAACCGTTTATTAAAAATCATTTTCAAAGTTGTTTATGAAAGGTTTTTCAAAAGATTCCAAAGATTTTCAAAACTTGTTTTACAAAATGACATCGAGTCGTAAATTTATTATGTATGAAAGTTTTCCAAAGGTTTCACCAAAGTTTCCTTCTATTCTTTTACTTCGTTAAATGCATGCCTGTATTTGTATAGTTATATAAATAATGTTTAAAGGACTTAGGAAGGCTAGCTCGCCCTATTTCTTTTTCCTCGTTGGGATGTGGTCTGGTGGGTATCAGTTATCCGTCCGAAGGTCGTTTAAACATTAGTTATATATCATGTATACATGTATAGACATAAAGGTTTACATCGACCAGTTCATTTCCCTTGGGTAGCAAGGACATCCTTCCATTCATCATTCATAGGCCAGAAACATTAGTAACTATTATAGGAATAGTTAGGAGATTCTATTTACTCTTCCTAGTACAGAGAATTCCAAAGGAGTCAGTTCATTCGTGAGTCTATATCATTATTCCAGTACTTATAATAGAATTCAAAATACGAGATGCATCTTCAGGACACGGATTTACCCGTTGTCAAGCTGGTAACCAGAGTCTCCTGGAGGGAGAGTGGGCATTGTGTCTATAGATCTATACGGGACCGACGCTCCCACACCCTAACTGCTAGCTACAGTCCCCGACCTACCAAGCCAAGGGGTAACAAATGTCACAATTATTCCAACGCTTGCAGGGCGTCAAGTACTCTATTGTCAATCAGTATCGTTACGAGTATCTCCATGTTTACCTTATAATTCATGGCCTTAAGGTAACAAGAATTAACACAGTGTTTTGAAACAACCCACTTAGGATTACCGGATGTTTTAGACTTTGCTAGCTGTGTCGTTCATTCGATACTGTCTGGAGTCTGTATTTCCATGTTTTAGACTTTGCTAGCTGTATCGTTCATTCGATACTGTCTGGAGTTTGTATTTCCATTTTTTAGACTTTGCTAGCTGTGTCGTTCATTCGATACTATCTGGAGTCTATGCTTCCTTTTGTTAGACTGAGCCAGGCGTATCATTCATTCGATACTCTCCTGGAGTCTATGATTTCTTTTTCCTTAGTCAGCAGTATTACTGTGGAGGCATATATTATTTTTCCCTTAGTATTTTTACTCGTGATATTCTCATATTTTCTTTAAAGTCAATACCGTATTTTGGTAATGATAGTATTTTTGGGAAAATTACTCCTTAAAACATAACTCTGTCGGGTCTTGGTAGAAGACTGCTTTTATTTAGAAAATATAGGATTTTCTGGAATGGACGCTAATACACCGTAGATTCTAAACTACTATCTTTCATAAAGTTATTTTGAATAAAAATGCGTACTTATACAAATGACAGTAAATACTTATGGACTCACCAGCATTATAAAATGCTGATACTCGCTTTCAAAATAACTTGTATTCTCAGGTCAGCAATAGACAGGTACATCCCGGGAGCTTTTCTGAAGACAGCCTAGTACCGAGCTGCAACTATATTATCACTTGTATTACTTTGATGTCGCTATGAAATGTAAACTATGTAAAATTATTACTATTAATGCAATGATTGTTGTACTTTGATTACTATACTACATATGTTGTGATACTTGACGTGACGTCATCCACCCCAGAACGTTTCCGCCGTTCCGGCTTTGGGGTGTGACAGATGAGGATATGAGGAGGACCCGCTACCATGACATGCTACGGGCTGACATCCGAGAGCATGTTAGCTTTTCAGCTTGCCCTACCCTGGAGTCCATGATTGCCAGGGCAAGGGAGAGAGAGATTGATTCGGAGCATATCCGGAAGAGGAAGGCAGAGGCGGGGCAGGTGGCTGGGGCTTTGGGGAAGAAGCCCAGGGGATCAAATGGTAGGCCGAAAGGCCAAGGAGGACCGGGCCACTGCGGGAAATGCGGCAGGTCACACGAGGGAGCATGTAGATTGGGATCGTCGGGCTGCTACAAGTGCGGCAAGACGAGACACTTTAGCAGGGATTGTACTGCCTTTGCCTCGGTTGTTCATACATTTGAGTTGCTGTGTTTCCACTGCAACCAGAGGGGCCACAAGAGGGCCAATAGCCCCCAGTTGACAGCAGCATTAGCGCCAGTGAAGGCGCCAGCTCCAGCGACCATGCGGATCACAGATGGCCGGCAAGGCAAGTCGGAGGCTCCAGTAGTGAGGAGTCAGGCCTTTCAGCTGACTACAGAGGAGGCACACGCCACACCCAATGTGGTGACGGGTATGATTCTTTATTTATGCTTTTATGTTATGATGCTGTAATTTTGATATGTTATATGTATGTGCTTTGTCTAGGATCGTTCCATGTGAACGGTATCCTAGTTCAGGTGTTGTTTGATTCGGGGGCTACCCGGTCGTTTGTTTCTCTTGCGCTTAGCAAGAAGTTTGCTGAGTCTTCGGGCATGTTGGGTTGCCCTTTAGAGGTAGAGATTGTCGATGATCGATCGGTGCGAGCATCAGTAGTGTTCAGGGATTGTGTTCTAAGGTTGTTTGAGGAGCGCTACTTGGTGGATTTGGTTCCCATTCCGTTGCGTGGGAATAAGGTGATTATTGGTATGGATTGGCTGAGCCCCATTGGAGCAGTGATAGACTGCACACAGCAGCTAGTGCGAGTCAGAGCCCCAAGTGGGGGAGAGTTGGTGATTCAGGGTGAGAGACCATAGCGAGGGCTAGCCTTATGCTCGGCGGCGAGGGCAAGGCGTTACCTTCAGCAGGGATGCGCAGGATATGTCGCTTATGTCATAAACTCCTTGGAGGCGGGTAAGGTGACAGTGGGCGATGTGCCCGTGGTTTGAGAGTTTGCGGATGTATTCCCCGAGGAGTTGCCTGGGATACCTCCGGAGAGGCAGGTGGAGTTCAGGATCGACCTAGTCCTTGGTGCGGCCCCGATAGCCAAGGCACCGTATCAGTTGGCTCCTCCCGAGATGCAGGAGTTGTCTGCACAGCTATAGGAGCTGTTAGACAAGGGATTCATTAGACTGAGCAGTTCACCCTAGGGAGCCCCGATCCTGTTTGTGAAGAAGAAGGACGGATCGCATCGGATGTGTATAGACTATCGGGAGCTGAACAAGGTAACGGTGGACAACCGTTACCCACTCCCGAGGATTGATGATCTCTTTGACTAATTATAGGGAGCATCTTGGTTCTCCAAGATCGATTTGCGTTCAGGTTATCATCATATGAGGGTCCGAGAGGAGGATGTGCAGAAGACCGCGTTTCGGACGCGCTACGACCATTATGAGTTCGTGGTGATGCCGTTTGGGCTCACCAATGCTCCTGCCGCGTTCATGGACCTCATGAACCGCGTGTGCAGACTGATGCTGGATCGGTCTGTGATAGTTTTCATTGATGACATCTTGGTTTATTCCAAGACGCAGGAGGAGCATGAGGAGCACCTGCGAGAGGTGCTGGAGACTTTGAGGAGGGAGAGCTTGTATGCCAAGTTCTCCAAGTGTGAGTTCTGGTTGCGCGAGGTGCAGTTTCTTGGGTACCTTGTCAACCAGGACGGGATTTCAGTAGACCCGGCCAAGGTGGAGGCCGTGATGAAATGGGAGGTTCCGAAGTCTCCATCCGAGATTCGGAGGTTCCTGGGTTTAGCGGGCTATTGTCGGAGATTCATCCAGGATTTCTCCAAGATAGCCGTACCATATACCAGGCTAACAAGGAAGGCCGTGGTCTTTCGTTGGGGGCCTGAGCTGCAGGCAACATTTGAGACACTAAGACAAAGATTGTGCGAGGCACCAATCTTAGCCCTGCCAGAGGGCATGGAGGATTTTGTCGTGTACTGTGATGCGTCCATCTCAGTTTTGGGCGTGGTATTGATGCAGATAGGGCATTTTATCGCCTACGCGTCGAGGCAGCTGAAGTCTCACGAGGCGAATTACCCGACGCATGACTTGGAGCTAGGGGCTGTTGTGTTTGCCCTCAAGATTTGGCATCATTGCCTCTATGGGGTTCGCTGTACCATTTACACGGGCCATAAGAGTTTGAGGTACCTCATGGATCAGCCGAATCTAAACATGAGGCAGCGTCGGTGGTTGGATGTGGTAAAGGATTATGATTGCGAGATCCTTTATCACCCAGGGAAGGCCAATGTGGTGGCCGACGCGCTTAGCCGTAAGGCAGCGCCGATCCGAGATATCTGCCTACGGATGACAGTAGTGACTCCACTGTTGGAGCAAATTCGGGAGGATCAGCAGGAGGCTATGAAGGAGGAACTTCGGAAGAGTGAGCAGATTGTGGGGCAGGTTTCCTCCTTCGACTATGATAGCCGAGTGTTATTGAATCTTCACCGTGGGTGTGGGTCCCTTATCATGGAGGCGTGCGTCAGGTTCTGATGGAGGAGGCGGACAAATCCTAGTTCTCTATTCATCTCGGGGTGACGAAGATGTATAGGGATCTTCGTCTAGACTATTGGTAGCCCTACATGAAGCGGGATGTGGCTTGGTACGTTGAGTGGTGTTTGACCTGCAGGAAGGTCAAGGACGAGCATCAGAGACTGCCAGGCGAGATGCAGCCATTGGAAATCCCGTTGTGGAAATGGGAAGATATTACGATGGATTTTATCACAAAGTTTCCCAGGACCGCGCAAGGAGTGGATTCGATATGGGTCATCGTGGATTGATTGACCAAGAGCGCCCATTTTATTCCAATTCAGGAGAGCGTAACGGCCGAAAAGTTGTGTTGGGTCGTGTTTTGTTAAGTGTTGCGTCGATTGGGCTCGCTTATTAGTCCAGTTTTTGTAACTCCGGTTTGGGCCTGTCCAACCGTGAGCTTGATAGGGTTTATTATAAATACAGGTGCTTGCATGCATCTTAGAAGGACGAGTGATTAAAAACGATAGATCAGAGAATTATTCAGTAGTTTTATTATCGTTCTTGTAACCCTAAATCCTCTACAGCAGAAGTTCCTAGTCGAGCTCTGCTGAGGATTGTTTGATTTAATCATTCAACACATTGTCATTCAAACTTGTCTTATTTACTGTTTTGTGTTCATCATAATACCTGTTACAAAGATCTAATCGATCTTCAAGTTTATTTAATAACTCATCAATTGGTATCAGAGCAGGAGGCTGTGTAATTCATACACTTCTTTTCTGTGAAAAAAGTTGCGATTAGGGTTATTCCTCATTTACTGATATTTATTGAGCCGTCATCCCATAATTGACATAACTCAACATTTATTTGTGTTGCCCTAATTTAATATATTACAAGTCTGATCTTTTAAACAGGTTATTCGATCAAGCATGGACGAGTCACAATCCAATCCCATCAACATCTCAAACAGCATTGGATCAACGACAAAGATTCCCATCCTTTACACCCAAGATTACGAGGTCTGGGCACATCACTTTGAAGATTATGTAATCAGATATGAGGACAATGGGTATCTCATCTGGGAAGCAATCGTATCCGGACCGTTCGCTCATTCAGCAACTTCAAGAATTATTAAAACTCAGAAGGAGTATAATGATCTTTTGAAAGATGTTAAAGATATTGCTCAAGACGAAAAAGATAAATTTCAGTGCAATATTAAGGCATTGAGACTTATCAGATTCGCTCTTCAATCTGACACTTTCAGGCTAGTGAGTTCATGTAGCACTGCCAAAGAAATATGGGATAGGCTGCGAGAGATATATTCCACGGACGAAGATCTAGAGCATTCCATTCAAACCTTGCTGTTGTCCGAATTTGGTGAATTCAAGCAGAGTCCTGAAGAAACTGTAACTCATACGTTCGATCGCTTCAATCATCTTCTTAGTAAGATGATTAAGCATGACATTGAAAGGAAGTTGATTGAACAAAAGGTTACATTTTTAAACGGTCTCAGATCTGAGTGGAGAGCGGTTGTGTCCACAGTTAAAGCGCATGAGCAATTCAAATCTTACTCTTTGGCCAAACTGGTAGGCATTCTGAAATCTCAAGAAAAGATCGTGTTACAGGAGAAAAATGTGGTTTCAAGCTTGGGTTCATTGGCCCTTCTGTCCAAAAGCAAAGCTGTGATGGAAGATGAAGACCTCAATCTGGAGGATTACGATCTTACCTCTGAAGACTATGCAATGATGGTCTCAAACCCAAAGAGGTTCATCAAGAAAAGGTTCCCTGCAAATAAGAACCGAAATTGGCAGGGAAGTTACAGCTCTGAAAAGGTTGGGGAAGAACCGAAAGCAGAAGAACCAAAGAAGGAACCGAAAGCTGAAGGAGATTCGGGTGTGAGCTGCTATTATTGTGGAGGACAGAACCACTATGCCAAAGATTGTGTCCTCAAGAAAATGGCAGAAAATGATGAAGAAAAAGACGAAGAAGCTGTGCTGTTGAAAAAGCTAGAAGAGTTTAAAAGAAAGAAATCCACTGCTAACCCCTCTATGAATGCTTTAATTGTGCAGGGTTCGGTAGCGGATGATGAGTTCGGTGGCGTGGAGGTCTGGTCAACTGATTCTGAAGACGATGAAGTCAGGAAGCCGTCTCATGGGAAGGCCTATGTTGCAAAAGGTGAAGGAAGCGGTGCAAAGTGCTTGATGGTATCTGATGTATCTCAGATGAGGGGATACAACACAGATGGTGGGAATGAAGACGCAAAGGAGCGAGAGGACTTGTGCTTCACGGCAAAACCTCTCAGTGTGCAGTTTAACGAACTTGATGATTTAATCAAGAAGGTACAATCAGTTTTTGTTTCATTCAAAGTCCCACAAAGTTCATATGAAAAGGAATTAAAAATTGTCAATTCAAGAATCTCTCATCTAGACAGTAGTTTAACTCAAACACGAGTCACCAATTCTAACCTAACTGACCAAATAAGCAGGGTATCTTCAAAGAGTGAGGAAAGGAGGATGTGGATCGAGCTAAAGGAGTCGGAGTTAATCAAATCCAAGGATGAAAACATTTATTTACAAAGAGACAATTTGAAACTTTTAAAACAGAGAAATGTCTTTTGTTTAATTGCTAAGCGTCTTTACACTAATATTACTCAACTTCATTTAAACTGTGAAATAGGGCAGAAAATTCATCGCATGATTTTGCCCTTCCTTGAGTTTAAGGAGGATGAAATTGACGCTGAAGCCTATAACTGTGAAAGTGTTGTTTCGTCTGAGGATGTTAATCCGACATATATGTTTGGTCTAGACAAAATCGAATCTTTCATAAAGTCCAAGGACCATAAAGACATGCTGAAAAATCTTTTGGATGAAAATGATAAACTTAAACTAAGAGCCGAAACTATACAAAAGTTTGACTCATTGAATGCCAACCTGAGCTCAGAAAATAAAATTGATGTTGAAAATGCATCTGAGCTCAATGAGGACGATGATATGAGTGAAATTTCTGTTGAAGACACAGTTGACTGTTCAGAGTTCGTCAAGAGCAAACCCGAAAACCACAAAAATCTCATTTCAGAAAATTCAGTGGAGTTTGCTCGTCAGTCCCAACAAAAGTTCCCGATCCTTAAAGAAAAGGCTGTTGTATACCAAAAGGTGAGAACAACTCCAAATCAGGTGTATAAAGTCACAGGCATAACAGAACATCAGACCGCCGAACTCACAGCTATTGTAAACGAAGACAATGCTGATGGTTGTGATGAATTCTTCTGGTCTGCTCCTATCGACAATGCTGACGAAACAGTTGGTCTGTCAGAAATAACTTCATGGAAAACCAAAGGCAGATATGTGCCAGAGCCTTTGAACAAGCCTGATAGCTTCGATATGCCAAGTACCAGTGGTACAAAAGATGTTCCTGAAGAAAAAAGAGTTCCTGCAAAAGAAGTCACTCCTTCAAGCGAAACTACGTCAGTTCAAAGTGAACCTGCTGACCGAAAGCAAAAACAAAAGGCGAATATCCATCGTCAGCCAAAGCAGGTGAGAAATCAGAAACAACAAAGGAATCAGAGATACAAGAAGAATCTCTCTGAAAGAAAACAGTTCTGGCGATCTCAAAATGCCCATTTCTCTTATCCTGATAGAAATTTAAAGTCAGAGAAAAACACTGTTAGGTCACAAGAAAATCATAACAACCGAAAGGAGAGGTTCAGTTATGAAGGTCAAAACAACCGAAAGGATACGTTCGGTTCTGAAAAATTTGACAACCGAAAGCAGAGGTTCGGTTCCGAGAGCAAAAGAAACCAAAGATCTAGGTTCGGTCCTACTAATGATAAAAAACAAAAGGGTCACTTAGTATCTCAAGTCAAGAACTCATCTCAGTCTAACTTCTCTCGTTCTTCTTCTTCTTCTAATTCTTCTAATTCTTATAATTCCTCTAAACCTCATTTTAAATCCAATTACGTTAATGCTCAAAATCCAAAATCATCAACAGATTTGAAAGGAAAATCGAAGGTTTCCTCAATCAAAACCAATCAAAAGCATTCCAATGTCCCAGTGCCTAAACCTGAATCCAAACCGAAAGTAACAAATCCCAATAAAATTAAGGTTTTCACCATTAAAAAGAAAGATGAAACCACTTTAATAAAAAGAACATATCTTTTTGACATCTCTCTTACTATTCCTGTTCCTATGAAAGGCTCACATGGACCCAAGAAACTTTGGGTTCCTAAATCTGCTTAATTTTTGCAGGTTATCAGTGACGAGCAGTTTGACGATGAATGGTATATTGACAGTGGTTGCTCTCGTCACATGACAGGAAGGAAGGAGGAACTAAGGGAGTTTCGGTCTCTATCAAACGGTGGAAATGTCAAGTTCGGGAACAACTCCTTCGGCACCATCAAAGGCTATGGAATGATTACTAATGGCGATTTTACGATAAGAAAGGTTGCATACGTAGGACTACAACATAACCTCATCAGTGTATCTCAGCTTGTTGGAGGTACTGGTCTCAAAGTTTCATTCGACGATGAGGGTTCGGAAATAATTGAGAAGAAAACGAAACGAGTCATTCTCAAATCAGAGCGCAAAGGCGAAATGTTTCCCCTAAATCTCAAACCCATCAAAGGGAATCCAGCTATCTGCTTGTTATCCAAAGCTCAATCTAACGAAAGTTGGCTGTGGCACCGAAGGCTTTCTCATCTCAACTTCAAAGATATCAACAAACTTGTCACAGGTGGTCATGTTCGAGGTCTTCCATTGCTCAAATTCGATCGAGAACATTTATGTGCTGCGTGCGAAATGGGGAAGCAGAGTCGTCAAAGTCATCCATCAATTATAAACACTAAAGTTGTTGAACCACTAGAGTTACTTCATATTGACTTATGTGGTCCATCATCTATCGAAAGCATCGGCGGTAGCAAGTTTATTCTTGTCATCGTTGACGATTTCTCACGTTTTACATGGGTGTTCTTTCTGAAGCACAAATCTGAAGCGACGCTCAAGCTGAAGACGTTTATCAAGCAGATTGAAGTACAGCTAAAGAAAGTTGTTCGCAACATCAGGAGCAATAATGGTCTAGAGTTCAAAAATAAAGAATTCGAAGAATTCTTAGCCGACAAAGGAACCAGTCATAACTTCTCAGCTCCCTACACTCCTCAACAAAACGGGATTGTTGAAAGACGAAACCGATCGTTGTGTGAGGCGGCCCGAAGCATGCTAAGTTTCGCTTCTTTACCATTATATTTTTGGGTTGATGCTATTGCTGCTGCTTGTTTTATGCAGAACAGGTCATATCTCAATAAGCGTTTCACTCTCACTCCTTTTGAGATCATCAACAACAGGAAGCCAAATGTCAAATTTTTCCATGTGTTCGGTTTAAGGTGCTTCGTCTTCAATTCTAAAGAACACCGCAACAAGTTTGATGTCAAAGCCGATGAAGGGATATTTCTGGGCTATTCTCTTACTTCTAAAGCCTACAGGGTATTAAACAAGCGCTCGAGGAAAATAGAAGAAACCTATTATGTGACTTTTGATGATAGCTATGTCAAAAAGCTGCAGGCCAAAGAAGATACAGTTGGAGAAATCTTTTCTCACACAGGCCAAGTCACAGCCTCGATTGCAAACCTATTTGAGAAGTTTGTCGAGTTATTTGATGAACCAGAGAGGGAAACTCTCTCAGAAGCGAGTGCAACAGACAACAAAGTAGATCATCTAAAGCAACTCATCGATGATGCTGCAAAAAGAATGAATGAAGGAGGATCAAGTTCTGACGACCCTCCACAGCACGATACTTCAGTTGAGGGGGAAGACATATCTTCATCATCACAGACGAGCTCATATGTTGAGGGGGAGAACAGTTCTCAAGCTGCTCCCGAACGCAATTCACCAACCGAAAGTGCCACACTAACCGAAAGTGCCACACCAACCGAAAGTGCCTCACCACCCGAAGGTGCATCAACACCCGAAAACTCGACACCACCCGAAACCCCTGTAGCTCCAGGAACTCAAGACACATCAAAAAGCTTATTTGTCGAGGGGGAGAATGTTGATATACTTGAAGACGATGATAGTCAATCCGAGCTAAAAGAGATGGTAAACGCTGAATTGGATCCATCTTATGATCCAAATTATCCTCCTCTTGTCAAATGGACCAGAGATCATCCTGTTTCGCAGGTTGTTGGTAATGTCTCTGAAAAGGTCCTGACCCGATCACAACTAAAGGCAAAACAAACCTCCTTATTTTCAAAAGTAGAATTCTGTATGTTCAATTCCTTCGTCTCAAAAGTTGAACCAAAGACAGTTAACACTGCTCTTGATCACTCCGATTGGGTTCAAGTTATGCAAGATGAACTGAATGAATTCGAAAGGAACAAAGTTTGGCGCCTCATTCCAACCCCTCCAGATGCCTCAGTTGTTGGTCTCAAATGGGTCTTCAGAAATAAGATGGACAAGGAAGGCAACGTGATACGAAACAAAGCCCGTCTGGTAGTGAAAGGATACTGTCAGGAGGAAGGAATCGACTACGAAGAAACTTTCGCTCCTGTTGCTAGGATGGAATCCGTCAGAATATTTCTTGCCTATGCAGCACACAAAAACTTTGAGGTCTACCAAATGGATGTCAAGTGTGCATTTCTAAATGGTGAACTTGAAGAAACCGTGTACGTGGAGCAACCTCCTGGATTCGTCAATGAAAGGTATCCTAATCATTGTTATATTTTGGACAAAGCCGTATATGGACTGAAACAAGCTCCGAGAGCCTGGTATGAAACGCTAACAAAGTTTTTAAAGATGTCTAAATTCAAACAAGGTTCGGTTGACCCAACCTTCGTTCGTAAGAAGGAAGGTAACCACCTTATGATTGTTCAAATTTATGTCGATGATATCATCTTTGGCTCAACGAATCCTAGCTTAACGGCTGAATTCAGAAAGCTGATGGAAACTAAATTTGAAATGAGCTCAATGGGTCTAATTAACTTTTTCCTTGGTTGAAATATTAGATAGGGACCCGAAGGAATCTTTATTAATCAGGAAGCTTACACGAAGACTCTCCTTGCAAAATTTGGCATGATGAGAGATTCAAAGGTTAAAGTTCCAATGGCGTTCGGCACCAAGCTTAGTCCATCATTGGATAAGCCAGCAGTTGATATTACGCTGTATCGCCAGATGATCGGTTCACTGATGTATCTTACTGCTAGTAGACCTGATATCATGTTCTCAGTTTGCTACTGTGCTAGATTTCAGGCAAATCCACGTGAACCTCATATGCTTGCAGTGAAGAACATACTACGTTATCACAAGCGAACTACCTCTTTAGGCCTATGGTATCCATCCAACTCATGCTTCTTCGTTCAAGCCTACTCAGATGCAGACCTTGGAGGTTGTGGACTAGACAGGAAAAGCACCACAGGAGGCTGCCAATTCTTAGACGGAAAGTTAGTTAGTTGGCAGTAAAAGAAACAAACCTGTGTGTCTTTATCTACAGCTGAAGCATAATACATTGCAGTTGCCTCCTGTACTTCTCAAGTGATTTGGATCCAAAGTCAACTCAGGGATTATGGACTTAATATGAAAAAGATCCCACTATATTGCGACTCAGAAAGTGCAATTAGGATTTGTCATAACCCAGTGCAACACTCGAAGACTAAGCACATAGCACTAAGGTATCACTTCATCAAAGATCATGTGGAAGATGGGAACGTCGAAATTCATTTTGTTCGAACCACTGATCAACTGGCTGACATCTTCACCAAAGCTCTTCCTGAAGCATCGTTCAACAAAATTATACAAGGGCTAGGTATGATGGAATCGGAGTCAGTACCAAACATTACCTCTCAAACTCAAAAGTAAGAAGCGAAATAGACCGAACGTTCGGGTTTGGGTCTTGTACTAATGTACCGAAATGAACCGAACGCTCGGGTTCGGTTAAATCATCTGCTTTTCGCTCATCCATTAAAGGTAATTTTCTTGGTTGTATATCTTATGTATAAGTGTTCCAATTGCATTTATTTTATTATCAAAGTTATTCTCTTTTTTTTGAAAATCTATTTTCCTTGGTAACCGAAATAGACCGAACGTTCGGGTTCGGTTCCAAAGTTTTTCTCAACCGAAATAGACCGAACGCTCGGGTTCGGTTCCAAAATTTTTTTTAACAACCGAAATCAACCGAACACTCGGGTTCGGTTCCAAAGTTTTTTTTAATTATTTTCTTCTTTCCTATTTTCATTCCTTTTTTTTTCTTTTTTTTCTTTTTTTTATTTATTTTTACTGTTATTTCTCAAAAACTCCAAAAATATTTTTTTTATTATCAAAAACTCCAAAAATATTTTGTTCTTAATTTTCTTTTTGACTTTAATTTTATGTGTGTGTTCGTTTATGACGAAATTCTTGTATTAGCTAAGTGTCCCTAGAAGCATGCTGCTGTATGTGTCCAAAGTCTCACTTGATTCTGAATAATAGGCCTTACTGACTTGGTATAAACAAACCTTGTCTTCCCAATTAGGCTTTCTTATTTATTCTAATCATGAGCTACCTAACTCTCTTCTCACATGAGATAAGAGTTTTCTGCTTGGTCAAGTTTTTCACAGCAGAGGTACTTTGTTTTCTTACACCATCTAGATTGCATTTCTCCATCACTTTCGTTTCACAAAACTAACCCTTGAGACTCTCAAAAATTACCACTGAGGTTTATGGTTACACAATTTCTGTGTTTATGAACTTAGTTTCGTGTCACTACGATCTAAGTGAAATCCAAAATTCAATACCCAATACGCATTAACGGTGAACAATTAATTTGATCTATTTTTTACTAATGAATTGACGGACGTATCTTCATGAAATCTCAATGTTTTTTTGTGTGATTCCTATGAAATTGTTAAACACCATAACATTTCTTCCCTTGGGATCCAGTTTTTAATTTTTGTTGAGATTTATATTCCCAGCCACTTTCAATTATTCCCAACCTACTTATTCAACAGACTACACCGGTCTCACAAGTACTTCGTTCACTTTCTATCTTATATCAAGATTAGGTATGTTGAATCGAAGCGAAAGCCACCCTAATAAGCCTACTTACAAGAAGCCTTTCAACACTTCTTAATAAGTGTTTGATCGTCATTCAACGGGAAACCACACCAACACTTTAAGGTCTTTCTTGACTTTGAAGGAAGAGATTCGTGTCCGGGATCATTTGTTTCATGTCTTTATTGACATCACATTTTTCCCACAAATTATTGCTTTATTTCTTTTCTTTTACACCCTTTGCACGAAAATCTTTGATTTTCCAAAATTCAGGTTCTATTAATTACAAGGCATTTTACTTTGATTGGCATTCGATTAAAGGATGTGGTTGATTTTAATCCACGTGGAGATATTTTTCAAAAGATACCGTTACAATTTAAAGAGATAAGGTAAAGGCGTGCTGACTCAGGCGGGAGTCTAATCAATTTGATTTCAAACGGCGCTAAAAGGGCATGCGTGAGAATCGGAAGCGTTTAATCTCCAAACGACGCAAGAAAGGCGCATGTGCATCTGAAACGGTTCATATCCAAACGGCGCTTGATGGGAGGCGTGTTCTTTGGGATCTGACACTCTCTCTCATGCGTGATCATCGGCTACCCCAACTGTCACGCATCAGTCAACTCCGGAAAACTCTTCGTTTTTCGATAGAAGATTTGGGAAGATCTTTCTCTCTCTTTACCCCACAGTATAAAAGGCAATATCCTCTACCATTTACCTCTTTACTGCAATTAAAATTCCCAGAGCGCAAGAAATCCCTGAAACTTCACTGTTCATCATCTTCTTCCCTCTCTTCAAGCAATGGCAGATTCATCCTCCGTTCACGCAACATCCCACATTCTGCCTATTCGCCCACAACAAAGTCTGATAATTGATTTATCCCTCACGTTTACGATGCTTCATGTTCCCGATTATCGAGTGCTTGAGGTTTTCGCCGATTGCTCCTGCACTTACAAGAGCAGAATCCATTCCAATGGAGTTCTTGTCGCAGATCTTTGCGACTGCTCACTATGACAAGGCCGTGGATAGGATCTTCTTCGATATTTTTCAGCACAAAGCCTCAATTTCCAAGCAACGCTTTTGCTCCCTGTTAGGGTTCGAAGCTGACTCTACGAGGGTTAATCCTAAGACGATTCCTATGGGGCACTTGTTCAATATGTTTTACAACATGGGCTATACGGAGGTGCTTTCTTCAGTCGCCAAATTCAAGAAGTCGTGCCTGTCTCCACAGTGGAACGGGATGTTCACTGTTTTATTCAAGGGGCTATCTGAAAGAAGTTCTGGTTCTGATGGTTCCAACCGGTTGTTCTTATCAATAATGTATGGTGTCTACAATGGCATTAACATGGATTACGGGTCTATTCTGTGGCAACAACTCATCCAGAGTCTCTCCTCTACCTCAAGACACTCTGAAATTTCCTACGCCAGGTTTTGGACTTTGGTAACGAAATGGGTGATGGACAAGTATCACGTCCCCATTGTCACTGGTGCTCCAATGTCTTCGATCGGTACATTCCATACCACGAAGATTATTATCTCAGACACATCCAAGTTCCCATTCAACGGTTCAATTCCGGAGTCTATGTATGGTGACGTTCCAGATGATAGCCGGATTATTAGGACTTACAAAGAATTTAAGCGTTCTGGTCCGAGGGTCTCACTCCGGAGATGTTGAAGTCGATTCACGACGCCGACAAGCCTGCTCCAAGAGGCAAGAAGGCTGAAAAAGGGAAACAGGTGGCGAAAGGGGCTAAAGGCCCTTCTCCAAAGAAGAGGAAGCCCACTAAGGCTGCTCAGTCTCCGCAGCAAAAGAGGCGAAAAACCCAACCCAGGAGAAAGTTGGTTATCGCTTCCTCCTCAAGCGAGTCTGAGGAAGAGGGTTCGGATTCTGAAGACTCTCCACGAGGCAACACTCCACCCCGATCTCCTACTCCTGAAACTCAAATCCCTCCTTCTCCAATTCCCTCTCCTCCTAAAACTATTCCTACTTCCATTCCCACCATAAACCCCTTTACACATTTTCCAAACACTTCTATCCCAATGCCACCACCAATATTCACTGATGCAACCACCACATCCATTGCAAATTTAGAGCCAACGTATCTGATACGGGGGTTTATACTGATGCAACCGAACCTACACCAGCACCCGAAACCACAAAAGCAACCGAACCTACCCCTACACCTACACCCGAAACAACTCAACCCGAACCTACCCATACTATTGTACCACCAGCTTCACCTCCACCACCTTCTCCTGGTCATGTTTCAGAACGAGAAGAACCTTTCCTTGGCGGGGAAAATATGACGTTTGACTCGGTCTACTATAGTCCGTTTCAATTGCAGAGCGATGATGATGATGACGCTCCGGTTACAAAGAAACATCTCAAGGAGCTTCATGACAAGGTTGACTTGATCATTGCATCTTCTTCTACGTCTCAATCATCACTTTCTGAAGCTGCGGTTCAGAAGATTTTTGATGCTTTCTCAAAGGCTCAGCAAGATTCTCTCGCTTCTGCAACCTCTGCCATTGATGTCTCTACAAAAGCGTGTCAGGCTGCGACCGAAAAAGTCGATAAACTATTTGCTGATGCCTCTGTCCTGTTAAAGTCTTTACAGGAGAGTGCAAATGCCGCTAAGACTACGTTGGAACCGATTGTTCAACAATTGACAACGTCTGTCTCCACTGAGTTGAAGTCCTTCACTTCATTACGTCAAACGCTCTCTGACGACAACTTAGCATTTCGTGCTACTATTGACGAGCGTCTCTCAAAGCTCCAAGAAGATTTGGCTGCTGAGAACTCATTGATGGATGTTTTAGCCAAAAAGACCACCGCTCTGAAGGTCAAGAGTGTTCAACTCTCTAATTCTCAACAGGAGGTTGATTCTCTTCGGTCCGAAAGGGAGGTGATTAAGTCGTGTGTTTCGGATGTCCACTCTGCCATCTCCAACATCCTTGAAGCACATGATCCGATCCTGAACTACACTGTGAGGCGCGACCTTGCAGAGAAGCTCGCTCCCGCCCTTGCCCTGTTAAGCAAAATTGAAGGGCTACTTGATTTCGTGTCCATTCCGAAACAAGGGGGAGAAAAGGAGTCCATGTCTCAACCACCTCCATCCTCAAAGGCAACTCACACAACCGAACCTCCTCCAGTAGGCCAAGCCTCCGGTTCGGGTGTGAAAGACAAAGGCAAACATGATGCTGAGGAAGAAGCAAGATGATGACAAAGAACCCATTGCCGACTTGTTAAAACGCAGAAGTCGACGCAATGATGCTGATGATAGTGCTCGTGTGGCTAAAGAAGCTGAAGAAGCTGAACGAAAACAGAAGGAAGCCCACGACCCTCTTGAGAGTAGGAAAAATCTTTTTCCTGACTGGACTCTCGAGAGGATGATAAAGGAAGCTATCGATACTCTGAGCATCTTGTGGCTGGAACCTGTTATTTCACTTGACTGTTCCAACACGGTCGATTCTCAGTTCGACATGCCACTGACCCGAAAGGCGTTCATCTTTCACGCCTTCGCCAACATTGCCGAGTTCCCTCATCCTCATCCACAGGTTGACCGGGACTTGATTAATTTCTATCTGAAGGCTGCTCAACCTCCATATCAGACTTGGAGCGCTCAGAAGATTATTAACGTTCGGGTCTTGAAGCCGTACACTGAAGGAAACTTCATTAACGTTCGGTTCAAGGTGCTTCGAGGGTCTGCCAAAACCGAACATGCAATTTCTTTAGCAGATCTTCCGAATCTCAATCCCCATGATTGGATAATATTGCACAACATCCTTCTGACCAACGAAGCTGAATATGGTCCGATCATCGACCATCTCAAGAGGATGCTGGTGTGCTACATCATGGAAGTTGCACTGATGGATCAGGAGATAGCAAGCGTCTTCAAGAAGAAACCAAAAATATCTCTTGTTGGCTCTGCCAGTGATCTGAACCAAATGCAGATGGGCAGAATTGATTCAAGAAGGAATTATGTCATGTTCACTAGGAATGAAGGACAGAAATGTCTTTTTGCCTTAGCTGATAAACATCTGTACACCACTGCTTGCCTAGAGCATGTTTTGGGGATCATCCACAGATGCAAGCAAAACTTAGCGGATGATGTCAAGTACTTCGACGACATGATACATTGGTACATTCGGTTCAGACAGACCATTCTCGCTCTAATCACACGTCTGTTTGATACTGTAAAGAAGACACCCGATGCTGGCCCAAGCAAGAAGAAGAAGTAGTCTCGCTCCAATTTGACGCAAAGGGGGAGATTGTTGGGTCGTGTTTTGTTAAGTGTTGCGTCGATTGGGCTCGCTTATTAGTCCAATTTTTGTAACTCCGGTTTGGGCCTGTCCAACCGTGAGCTTGATAGGGTTTATTATAAATACAGGTGCTTGCATGCATCTTAGAAGGACGAGTGATTAAAAACGATAGATCAGAGAATTATTCAGTAGTTTTATTATCGTTCTTGTAACCCTAAATCCTCTACAGCGGAAGTTCCTAGTCGAGCTCTGCTGAGGATTGTTTGATTTAATCATTCAACACATTGTCATTCAAACTTGTCTTATTTACTGTTTTGTGTTCATCATAATACCTGTTACAAAGATCTAATCGATCTTCAAGTTTATTTAATAACTCATCAAGTTGGTAGACATCTATATCAGGGAGATAGTGGCGCGGCACGGGGTGCCAGTATCCGTGATTTCAGATAGGAATGTGTGTTTTACTTCCAGGTTTGGAAGAAGTTTCATGACGAGTTGGGTACTCGTTTGCATTTCAGCACCGCTTTTCACCTGCAGACGGATGGTCAGAGCGAGCGGACCATCCAAACGTTAGAGGATATGTTGCGGGCATGTGTTCTGGATTTCGGAGGTAGTTGGGATACCTACCTTCCGTTGGCGGAGTTCTCGTATAATAATAGCTATCATGCGAGCATCGACCGTCCTCCCTTCGAGATGTTGTATGGGAGGAGGTGCAGGACCCCAATACGTTGGGGAGAGGTTGGCCAAAGGGTCATGGGGAGAACCAAAGTGGTGCTCAAGACGACAGAGAAGATTCAGCAGGTCCGGAGCAGGCTTCAGACTGCTCAGAGTTGGCAGAAAAGTTATGCCGACAAGCGTCGACCAGACCTGGAGTTCCAGGTCGGAGATATGGTCCTCCTAAAAGTGTCGCCTTGGAAAGGCGTCATTCGATTTAGGAAGCGGGGAAAGTTGGGCCCAAGTTTTATTAGACCGTTCAGGGTTATAGCCCAAGTGGGCAAGGTGGCATATAGGCTGGATTTGCCAGCCGAACACAGTCAGATACACAGCACTTTCCATGTCTCTCTGTTGCGGAAGTGTCTGGTGGACGACTCGGCAGTAGTACTCTTGGAGGACATTTAGGTTGATGGCAGCCTGAATTACATCGAGCGGCCAGTAGCGATCCTCGACCGGAAGTCGAAGGATTTGAGGAACAAGAGGGTGGAACTCGTGAAGGTGCAATGGCAGAACCGGAAGGGATCAGAGTGGACTTGGGAGCCGGTGGAAGAGATGATGGAGCACTACTCCGAGCTGTTTCAAGGACGAGCAGCAGACTTCGAGGACGAAGTGTAAAATAAGTGGGGGAGATTTGTAGCACCTGGTTCCTGGTACGTATTCCTTGTAACTAATAATTCTTAAATTAATGAAATTTTCCTTGGACTCGGCGAGTTGAAGGACTAACTCGCCGAGTAGGAGCGGGATGAGACGCGGGGTCTGAGCCTCGAACTCGGCGAGTAGGCCCTGTTTGGGAAAAAACCCTAACCTGGGTGTTTTCACCCTATTTAAGCACTCTAACTTGGCCTCCTTTGTCCCTAACACTTCCAGAGAGCTGTAGAGCGAAACCCTAGCCCCCATATTGTTCTTGAGAGTGTTTTTGGATTTGTGAAGAAGGTTTGGAGTTTAGAAGAAGAAGGAAAAGGTTGAAATGTGCAAGGAGGGGGGGGGGGTAGATTCGGAATCTACATTGTGAGAAGCTTCCATTCAGGTAGAAAAGATCTTACCTTGATCACTAGTTCATTAGATCCCCTTTTTGTCCCAAATTAGTGGTTTTCAAGCCCTAAAACCTCAAACTCCATGTATTTGTGCTCTATGGTTCGAAAGGACTTCAGATCTAGACCTTATGGACGTATTAGAAGTATAAAGTTTTTGTGGTTGAAGTGATTGAGGCCCCCATTGAGTGTATGACCTCATTAAGATCTTGGTTTTTCCTTTTGGAGCTTATAGGGCCATTCATGCACGTAAAGTTTGCAACTTTACGTGATAAGCATGCCCTAGGATCATAGATCTATGGTTTGGAAGCGTTGCATGTATCAGATTTGGTCTGTATGGGAAATGGGTCGTAGGGACTCGGCGAGTCCCAAAGTGGAACTCGGTGAGTTCTATGAAGATGGCCTTAGACTCGGCGAGTTGGATGAACAACTCGGCGAGTCCTATGAAGATTGCCTAGAACTCGACGAGTTGTTCTTCAAACTCGGCGAGTCATATGAACTGTTATGGGGGAATTCACTAAGCTTAGTGCTTACGGTTTATAGTTTTGTTTCATGTACCTCTTCAGCAAAGGGGAAGGATCTGGCGCGGTAGCGGCATATCACACACATGCTCTTTGTTTTCCGCACTACGAGATATTCTGGGATTTGTACTCTGACTTTATGGTTGTTTTTATGTTTTGGTTTCGGACACGAATTATGTTTATGAAATGATGATGTTTATACACAAATGTTTTCCAATGTGTTGATTTAAAAATGAAATTTTTTGCTGTGAAAATTGGGTCGTTACAACTTCATTTGAACAAAGTAAATGGGAAAGTAATGTATTATTCCAGCAGTGTTACTGTCGACTGAATGGTAAATACACCGCAGACTCTAGGTAGTGATAAGTATATAATACACCTCGGGAAGTATACTTTACCTTTAATTCTTAATTTTGTAATTTAGGGATCCCAATGTGAATCTTTATGTAACCGTGCGGATAGGCGATCGAATGTATTATGACCCTCCAGGTCACGTGTAGTGTGGTAATATGTTATCATCCCTGGGCCTAGTCGGCTCGGACTGTTGCTAGCAGTCGGGATGTGAGAGTGTCCGCCATGTATAGATCTATACACGTAGAGCTTGCTCTCCCTCAAGGAGACTATGGTTACACGGTGAAGGCACAACAAAGTGCTATATAGAAAAATAGTGTATCACATTCTGTTTTAGTATGTTCTCTTGTATTAGTGTATAGTGTGTTTCTCGGTATTATGTATTTAGTGTTCTTTTGTATAGTACATAGTGTTCTCCTAGTATAGTACTTAACATGTAGAGACTCACAATAGTGCTAACTATGGTAAGCATCATAGTAATGGTAGTAAAGAGCGGGAAACCTTAACTATACCTATTATAGTTAAATACCACGTTGTAGTCTATCTTGGATACACCAAAATATTGAACGGAGTGAAAACATTCATATCCAACACAAATACATGCAATATATAACTAAGAATTCAACGACAGTCGGACAGATAACAATATACCCTAAGACCCCAATCAAACAAGAACAGGAAATAAGGCGAGCTATCAGTCCTAAGTCCTTCAAGTCTTACTTATATAAATATATTGTTGTGGATATATTTTAGGAACATAAGAAGTTTAAAAGAGTTTGGAAATAGTTTTTATAACAATTTAACATGAAAATGAGTTTGATAAACATTGAAAGCAGTTTTGATGGCAAAACGGTTAAAAGTATAGAAATCCCTTTTTGATTGTAAGTTACAAATCACATGTGATTGATACTATAACTTGTTGGATTCAACTTGTATCCCCCCCCCCCATAAAATCATTTAAAAACATTTGAAAGGTTAATTAAGGGGTATGAACTCACCTGCAGTGCGTGGAGTGGATGGAATGTCGGGTAGGATGCTAGGTGTCAAGTGAGGACTTGAACACGCCCACGGATCCTATGTAACATGTAGTTGCACATGATGGTGTCTAATTAGTCATTTTATCACCAATTTAGCAAGTAAAGACCCTTTAGTTCATGAAAACACTTTGCTACAAGTGCAAGGAGTGCTAAGGGTTGCTTCTAAAGAGTGTATGGCCTCACTATGGAGTTTACACTTCAAGTGACCACCCTAACATGAGTTTGCGGTTAAGAGACCGCTTCCCCCATGAGTTTATGGCCGTGAACTCATTAGAATAGTGAGTTTGTGTGTTTAAAGGTCTCTTGCATCACTAGGAAGGGTTCTAAGGTCAAAAAAAAGGTCTTGAGAAGTGATTAGGGTTCAAAAGGGTACTCCCTTGGAGTTTGCGGTCCTTGGACCACTCCTTGGGAGTTTACGGTCGTAAACACTAGGGTTTACGGTTGTAAACCCTTGAGCACATCATTTCCTTCGTTTTTTGTGGTCCTAAGCTCATTCATACAAGTTTCTAGTCCATTAAACATGCTAAGGAAGGAGTTAGGGACACTAAAACACCCTTTATGGTGTTTACGGTTTTGGTGTTTACGTTTCATGAATGTTCATGGACCGTAAACTCATGTTTACTCCCATGAATACATGATTTTGGGGTTCTAAGTTCATGCATGCAAGTTCCTAAGTCATAGATAAGCATTAAAAGGGTTTTGGAGGGGTTTTGGGGCTTCAAAACCCCCTTATGGGAGTTTACGGTTTTAGGAGGTGTTTCCCCAATCGTAAACATGATTTTTTTGAGGTATTTGGATGATTCAACCCCGAATTTGCATGGATACAAAGCTAAACAACAAGCTAGGAAGGATTACTTACGATTTTGGAGCTTTAATGAGATGTTTCTTGACCAAAATCCAACTTGTAGAGAGAGAGAGAGAGAGAGAGAGTAGAGAGAGAAAGCTTTAGGAGTGGAAAAAAGGCTCAAGTGAAGGCCACTCAACCCTTATATAGGGTTTGAGTTGGCGGCCAGGTGGGGATCCACCCAATACCGACGTTAAACGGAGTTTATGGTCGTACCCGATTAAATGGTCATAAACTAAAAACTTTTCCAAATGAATTCGAGGGTGTTTCACGTGTTTTTATTTCGTTTTGACACTTATGAAAATAAAAATAAAAACATTAATTGATTTGTCAAACCCAAAAGTTAACGGAAAATTTCAATAAAAATAAATTTTATTAACGGAAATGGGTTACAGCGACGGAATAAATTTCAGGTTGTCACAAAACCTGTATCCAAAATATGTTTTGATAGAAATTATGGTTATAGTAAAGAATATACTTTTCCACCCAAGACATGGGTTAGAAAACTAAAACTAAAAAACATAGATTTTATTATTTTCTTAGCCTTTGTTTTTAAAGACCATGGTGCTCTGACAATTTCGAAAGATTATCTTCTTTTTCAAAAAAACATTCTCTTCTTGACCCTGTTACAACTATATATTTTTCTCCATGAATTAAATATGGAGAGACTAGTAAAATAGAATCAACCTGTAAATGTAAAGAAGAAAATGAATGTCAATTAGTAAAAGAAAGCAAATATGTAACAAATATAGAAGAAACAGGTAGTGAAATAGATGGTTTTATAGAAGAAGATTATAATTTCATAAATACAGAGAAAGTTTATACAACTTTAGTAAAACAAGAAATAGATCAATTGATTTCAAAACAAGAAAAAATGGAAATAATAAGAGAAAATGTTTTAAAAGATTAGGAGAATGATAAAATAGTATGTGAATTAAAAATAAAAAATCCACAATCGATAATCAACACTAAAATATAGAACCAACCGATGAAGATATAGATTATTTCAAATTACATATTTTAGAATTATTTAAATTAGGAGTCATAAGAAAATCTGATAGGCCTCATAGATCTGCATCATTCATAGTAAGAAAACATTCATAAATAGTAAGAGGAAAAAGTAGAATGGTAATTAACAATAAAAGACTAAATGATAGTACAATAGATGATTCTTATAACGTACCACACAAAACTGTTTTAATCAATAGAATTCAAAATTGTAAAGTACATAGCAAATTTGATTTAAAATCTTATTTTTGGCAAATAAAAATTATTCCTAATAGTATAGAATAGACTGCTTTTACAAGTCCAAAAGAACATTTTGAATGGCTAGTCATGCCTTTTGGATTAAAAAAAAGCTCCTAGTATATTTCAAAAAAATAGAAGATATATTTAATTAACACAAAAATTTTGCTATTGTATACATTAATGTAATTTTGGTATTTAGTAAAAATAGACAAAAACATAGAGGACACTTGCAAATCATATTCTCAGAATTTATTAAACATGGTTTGATGATAAGAAAAAAGAGGATGCAACTTTTTAAAAACTATATTGATTTCTTAGGAGTTAACATAGGAGAATGAAAGATAAAATTACAACCTTATATAGCCCAAAAGGCTTTAGATTTTCCTAATAAGTTAGAAGATTTAAAATCCTTACAAAAAAAATTTGGGATGAATAAACGATGCTAGACTATTTATTAGAGATTTAGGAAAACTAGTTGGACCTTTATATTCTAAAACATATATTAGATGTCAAAGATATTTTAATCAAGAAGATATAAAATTAGTACAAATATTAAAAGAAAAAATAAAAAACCTCCCAAAATTAGCACTTCCATTAGATAAAGACTATTTGATAATAGAAATAGATGGATGTAGTCAAGGTTGGGGAGAAATTCTTTGTTGTAAACGAATCAAATTTTGTAAAAACCAGTTTGGAAAGAATTTGTAGAAATACTAGTGGTAAATATAAAGAAAAATGCAGTATTAGTAGTATAGACGCGCAACTACTTGCCATCAATTATGCATTACACAATTTTAAATTATTTATCATTTCTAAAATAGAAATTAGTCTTAGTACAGATTGTGAAGCTATTGTTTCCTTTTACAATAAAATGAATGGAGATAGTAAAAGAAGTAGTATAAGGAGATGGTTAAATTTATTAGACCGAATAAACAACATTAGATTAACTATTCATATAGAACACATTAAAGGAAAAGATAATAAGGTGGCTGATATTTTAAGTAGATTATTAGAAAATAAATTTATAAAAAATTAATTGTGTTTTTTCCATCTTAGATGTCTAGTTCCAATTCAGGAAGTCCTTGAGGTCGTCCACCATTTCGTGGTATGGAAAGGCCACAAGGAATTCCATTAATAAATTATTTTGCAGCAAGACCAATACAATCTTCAAACATATACTATTATGATAATATTAGATTTGGTAATTAGACTTTACAAGTTTTTCCAAATAGTAATATTTTTTTTAATGCTTTATAACATGTTTCTCTTAGTAAAGAAGAAAAATGTTTAGACACACGAATGTCCGGAGTAAGCCTATTATAAAGTCATTTTTGGGTGGGGAAAGGTGTACAATAGAGTTTATACAGTACACACAAAAACTAAAAAAATAAAAACCAATAATATATATATATATATATATATATATATATATATATATATATATATATATAAATTAAAGGAACCAGAGTAAAATTATGTTGATTTTTAGGAACCAACATAAGGGAAGTATGGAGTACAAATTTTACACCATATAAACACATATATAAATACACCACTAAACACAACAACACACTACACCTCCTCTCTCCTTTTTTGATATGTTAGATGTTTTACTTTTCCAAAAGCTCCGTCTATCTTTGATCTTTACCAAGAGAGATCTTTTTGTGATCCTCAACTCTTGCTCATACATCTTGCATCGAAGCTTTAGTTCCCAATTTCGTGCATCTAGTTGCTCGGCTTGGTCTCTTACCCTTTCATATTCTTCTATATGCATCATTCCAATATAAAAGTACTCGACTAATTCTATGTTATGGACTTCTCCTTCAATATTTTCTTCTACAATTTCTTCGAGTTCATCAATGTATTCGTACTGAATCTGATCTTCGTTGATATGATCTTCATCAGAAATATACTCTACACTAGAATTTGCCATATTTTAAAACAGAAAAATTTATCAATAATAATGACAAAAAAAAATGTTCATTCACATACAAGTGTAATAAAATTTAGTTGGATAATTAAGTTTATTTTGGCTTTGATTTAAGAGTTGGTAGGTATCTTCCAATCTATTTCTTGTTTCTCTTAATTATTCTTCCAACACCATGATGTAATATGGTTGTTGATGTACTTGATTTTGCGCAATAGCATGTTCATGGTTACTATCCGCTATCCTTTTTAGGAGTTCGTTTAAATCTACATGATTGAAACGTGCAGGAGGAGTTAGACTATTTTCTCGAACTATGGGTGATGTGCTTCCTTCTAATATAGGACATGCTACATGAAGGGGAGGTATAAACACACCATCTTCCATGAAGTTTTTTGCATCTGATTTTTCATCTTCGCTGATGATAATAACCGGCCCATGATCATTATTTATGCCTATTGGGTTATTTTGGGGTATCATTTGATTAATTGTTGTTGGAGTCGAGAGATCTTGGTGAGGGGTCGAATTTATATCGGGTGATTCTTGTATCCATCTGCATCCATAGCCAGATGGACCTTCTCCAAAATTCCCAAACATCTAATAGTTCAAAGCAAACACATGGACCAAATTTTCAATTTACTATTCTTTTACTAATTTACCAAAAACTTCAAATTAGACCAACAAGAAAAACAACTCCCCAAATCTTCAAGGAATGGAGTCGACAATTTTTTTGAAATTGTTTGCATTGAAACCCAAGCAGGAAGCTCTTTTGTGTAGATGTATGTATTTTGTCATCTTTAATTTATCAATATATGTGAGCTTGAAAAATACTTAACAAAAATAAAGATAAAATTACAGAAACGGTCCTTACGGAGTAGTGGAAAATACTAGCTTGATTCGTTTTTCAATTTCTTTTTAAATAAGGATAGTATTTCAGATTTTAATTTCTTTATAATGTTGGTATTTGTGGGATCTAAAAAAAATTATCTTCCTCTTAAAAATAAGCTCATGTTTAATAGAGATTATACACAACATACAAAAATAAAAAAAATAACAAACTATATATATATATATATATATATATATATATATATATATATATATATATTATTAAAGGGAACAAGAGTAAAAATATATTGATATTTAGAAACCAACTTAAGGGAAGTATTGAGTAGGAAATTTACACCATATAAACACATATATAAATACACCACAACACACTACATCCCCTCCCCTTCTCATTTGGTCTCAGAACATAGATAACCTCGAAAATAAAAGATTAGATTATTTAGGACTAGAACATACAAATTATATAAAAAGATCATTAGTCCTTACTGATAAAAATAAAATTAAGTGTAATTTTGATAAAAAATCATCAACATAACTTTAATTCTGCAGACCCTTCTTTAAATATAGTTATAGAACTACTTATTAATATAGCAGATAATCTAGAAAATAAAATTCAAAACATTCAAAATGTTTTAGCTTTACTTTATAAAGACATTAACACTTTAGATAAAAAAAAATAGATTATATTAAAGATCAAAATAAAACTATACTAGATAAAACAATTCCATATAAAATTGAAGATAAAATACTTAAAGAAACTATAAGTAGATTAGTAGAAAAAATAGAAAAAACTATCTAGAAAAAAATCAAGTGAGATAAAAGACGATATTTAAATATTAACAAAAGAAATTCAATCTTTGTCATAAAAACCAAAAGGATTAGAAAAAATAACCAGAAAAACTATTAAAACAGAAAAAACTCATCCTTTTAGTTTTGGTATTACAATATAAGATTAATGGCAGAATCATCTTGTAACGTCTCAAACTTCAAGACTAAAAATTTCTTTTAATAAAACATTACTTAAAGTAAAATCATCCATTCCAAACATAATCAGGGTATTAATTTCGAAAATACATATACGTTATCAGAGTGAAACATTCCCAGGCTGACTAATATATGGTGTGTGTCATGCGATCATCCCGAGCTCCTTCATCCGCTACTGGAAGTACCTGAAGCCAAAACTGAAAACCGTAAGCACGAAGCTTAGTGAGTTCCCCCATCATACCTCATACCATACAATCACATAACATACATATATTGTCAGGCATATCTGGGTGCCCGACCTACCCTTTCGGTCTTCTCGACCGGATACTGATCAATATATATGGGAGCTTGCCTCCCCTTTGGTCCTCTCGACCAGATACTGACTAGAATATCTGGATGCTTGACTCCCCTTCAATCCTCTCGACCGGATACTGACTATCATATATGGGTGCTTGAATCCCCTTTGGTCCTCTCGAGCGGATACTGACTAGCATATCTAGGTGCTTGCCTCCCCTTCGGTCCTCTCGACCGGATACTGACTAGCATATTTGGGTGCTTGCCTCTCCTTCGGTCCTCTCGACCGGATACTGACTATCATTTCTGGGAGCTTGCCTCCCCTTCTGTCCTCTCGACCGGGTACTGGGGACCAATTCACCCTACTACTACCACATAACACATATATCACATAATCTATCTAGCATGGCTGGGCATGACCGCCCCTTCAGCCCTATCGACCGGTAGCCTGGGGGGACTATCTCCCCTACTGCCTCTAACTAATATAACAGATCATGCTAGCATGTAAACATAACATCACATACTGTCAGACGTATCTGGGGTGTCTGACTACCATTCGGTCCTAACAACCAAACTCTACTGATGAGTCATGGAACCCCGTCCATGCTCCTACTGATAGTGAGATACGGGCCCAGCCCACACTCACTTTTTCCCTAACTTGGGCCTCGCCCCTGATCTGTTGCTAATGAGATGTGGAACACCATCCACACCCTGATATTGGTGAGATACGGTACCTCGCCCACACTCACCTCCCTACCAGGCACATACAAGTAACACACAGACCACAAGTATAAACTATCACATAAACCATTCCTTGGGCACCCGCCCGCTATCACTGGGCCTCGTCCTGAATATCATACGGGCATACTGTGCCTAGGGCAAACCCCCGGATCTTCTACTCATAACTACATGGGCCGGTATTGTGGCTGTAGACCCATTCATACAAAGGGAAACTCACCTGCACTGGCTAAACTTGCGGATGATCCCACTAGCTGCTGACCGGCAACTCTCTGAACTCCTGCTCCACTAGCTCCCCGAGCTACCAATATCAAAGCAACACTTAGTCTAATTGACCCCCGGAAGACAACCAAGTCAGCTTTGGTCAAAGTCAAAGTCCTGGTCAAAGTCAACCTTCTAGGTCAACCCTACTCGCCGAGTCTACCTACTAACTCGCCGAGTTCATGTGCTCAAAATCCTTCCAATCGCGACTTGACTCGCCGAGTCTACCGATTTCCGAGTCCTGACCTGCTCCACTCACTGGGTCTCCACTCGACTCACTGATTTGAGTCTCAACTCGAAGGGTTTGGGGTTTCGCGACCTGACTCGCCGAGTCCAAAGCAATCTTCAACCAACTCGCCG
Organism: Lactuca serriola; assembly: GCF_051521515.1. NCBI lineage: Eukaryota > Viridiplantae > Streptophyta > Magnoliopsida > Asterales > Asteraceae > Lactuca > Lactuca serriola. Next base: position 188,762,487 of record NC_136410.1, read on the forward strand.
AGTTGTTCTTCCAATTCGCCGAGTTCATGCCCAACTTCATCTAACTCGACGAGTTGTTCATCCCACTCGTCGAGTTCCTCCTCATCTTCTTGCTACTCGCCGAGTCCACTCGAAGGACTCGCCGAGTCCATTCAGGTCTACATACATGCAGAGGACTTTTGAGTCATGCATGGACTCCAAACTGTAGATATACCCTACCTAAGCCTATTCCTCATGTAAAGTTGCAAACTTTACGTGTAAAGAAGGAGATCTAGGCAAAATACACCATAAACTAGGGTTTAAGGCAAAGAGGCTCCATAATCAACTCAGGGGCAGATACTTTATGCTTCTCAAGACCATAATATGCTTAGATCTGGAGTAGCAACTCCAGATCCGGCTTCTAACTCAAATGGGCAATTAATCATGGCTAAAAAGCCCCAAAACTCACAACCAAAATAGATCTAAAGGAAGGGAAACGACTTAATACCTTCAAATGCCTCAGAAAGGCTCCACAAACTCCAGATCTAAAGCCAATTCTTGAAGCTTCACTGATTCCCCTCTTTCTTCTTCCTTCAAATCACCCAAAATGGCTTGGAAGCTTGAATGCACAACAAGGGAGGCTTAGGGTTCGTTTTCTGGGTGAGAGTGGGAAATCTTTTGGAAGAATTGTTTGATTACAGTGAAAGTAATGACTCCTTTGTTAAAGCTTTTGCGGTTGTGTGATTCGGATGAAAAACCTGCAATTGGTTATGTTTACGAGGGAATGCGTCGGGCAAGAAGAGGGATTAAGGAATTGTTTAAGAAGAAGAAGGAATTATATAGGCCTTACACTAACATAATTGATAGCCGTTGGGATAGGATGTTAAGAAAAAGTATTTATTGTGCGGCTTATTGGTTGAATCCTGTTTTCCAATATGATCATGCAAATCTTTGTAAGAAAAATGAGGTGTTTCAAGGCGTTCTTGAAATGGTTGAGAAGACTTTTAAAGGTGATGACGTGTTAAATATTACCTTGAATTTAGGGAGGTTTCGTGATGCTGAAGGTACCTTTGGTAGATCTAGTGCCGTTGCTTCTCGTAATCTTACTCGTCCAGGTATGATTTAAACTTAATGTGTCATTATTATATATAAAATATTGTATTTTCTAATATATTTTTTTTGCTGACTATATCATTTGTAGATGAGTGGTGGAAGTTATTTGGCGGAGATATTCCGGTTTTGCAAAAGTTTACTATTAGAATATTAAGTCAAACGGCATCTTCTTCCGGTTGCGAACGTAACTGGAGTGTATTTGAAAGGATTCACACGAAACGGAGGAATAGATTGGAACATCAAAGGCTAAATGATCTTGTATTTGTTCATTACAACTTGCGTTTACAAAATAGGTATGGTAACTTGCTAGGATATACTATGCTATAAAATGACCAAGTTATATTTGAGATTTTTTTGAATGTTTTTGTAGATTGAAGGTTGATATGAGGTCTTACGATCCTGTTGACTATGAAAATATTGATAAGACGGGATTTTGGGTGGTTGAAGAAGAGCGGGAAGGAGAACTTAATTATGATGATTTGGAAAATATGCTTGATGAGCAAGAGCATGAACCGGCTTCTGAATCACAAGGTGACCATGTTGATCATGAAGTTGATAGTGAATTTCAGTTACTAAGTGACCGCGAGATCGATGCTTATAATACTCCAATTTCTCAAGATCCATGATTTGGTTTGGTCGTAACGTGTTTGGATTTGTCTACAACTATGTTTTCTTTTGTTATTTATACTTTATGTTGTTGTTTGTTGTGTTAAGATTGATCTATAACATGTTATTAATACTCTATGTGGTTGTTTGTTGTGTTAAGATTGTTTTTTGTGTTTAGATTAAACTTTGTTGACATCAAATTATTGGTATTATATGTCTATGTAGTATGGAGGAAAGCAAAAATATATGAAAATAAAAAAAATGCCATAAACCGGGTTGACCCGGCGGTTGAACCGGTTGACCCGTGAACCGGTCTTCACACCGGGTCAACTAAAAACCCGGGTTTTAAAACATTGACTGAACCACTTCTTTTCCTTCTCGGAGGTCGCGCGCTCATTCTGGGTCTGCGTGCTCCTACCTTTGCACACTCGGAGGATTCTCCCCCACTTCGATCCTGCTTACCCCTTGTTGCTCAAAACTCAAAAGAATTCCCAGTCCTTGCTACCATTCCATAATCAATCTGCTGAGGGACCCAAGCTTACCATAGCTAGGGATCTAACCAATCCATCTCTAACACTATACAATTCTGCTCTAGCGAAACATACCAAGTCCCTCCAAAGCATGCTACAGTTACTGCATCCAATGCAACCTTCTCCAATAGGGCACATCCCTTAACAACCATTCGAATATCCCAGGCATACAAATGGCATATAACTCGATCACACTCAACCGCTCAAAATAAAATACTCATACCGATATTGATGCAGAACCATAACAATATAATCATGCACGAATAAAAGGACTGAAAATGAAAATCGCATACCTGCAACGTCCGGTGCTGCTCGCGTCTCCAAGGTAGTCATCTGAAAATCCCTGCCTCTTACCGCAGGCGCCTCTACACGGCCCTGCCGTCCGTCCATGGTCCTCAAGGTTGCAGAGGAAGGTGCCATCACCCGTCCTGCTGAAAACAAACTAGAGAATTGGGCCCACTAGCTGCACTGGCTGAACTTGCTGATGATCCCACTAGCTGCTGACCGGAAACTCTCTGAACTCCTGCTCCACTAGCTCCCCGAGCTACCAATATCAAAGCAACACTTAGTCTAATTGACCCCCGGAAGACAACCAAGTCAGCTCTGGTCAAAGTCAAAGTCAACCTTCCAGGTCAACCCTACTCGCCGAGTCTACCTACTGACTCGCCGAGTTCATGTGCTCAAAATCTTTCCAATCGCGACTTGACTCGCCGAGTCAGTCCATGACTCGCCGAGTCTACCGATTTCCGACTCCTGACCTGCTCCACTCACCGGGTCTCCACTCGACTCACTGATTCGAGTCTCAACTCGAAGGGTTTGGGGTTTCGCGACCTGACTCGCCGAGTCCAAGAACAGACTCTCCGAGTCCAAGAACAGACTCGCCGAGTCCAAATCAATCTTCAACCAACTCGCCGAGTTGTTCTTCCAATTCGCCGAGTTCATGCCCAACTTCATCCGACTCGACGAGTTGTGCATCCCACTCGTCGAGTTCCTCCTCATCTTCTTGCTACGTGCCGAGTCCACTCGAAGGAATCGCCGAGTCCGTTCAGGTCTACATACATGTAGAGGACTTTTGAGTCATGCATGGACTCCAAACTGAAGATCTACCCTCCCAAGCCTATTCCTCACGTAAAGTTGCAAACTTTACGTGTAGAGAAGGAGATCTAGGCAAAATACACCATAAACTAGGGTTTAAGGCAAAGAGGCTCCATAATCAACTCAGGGGCAGATACTTTATGCTTCTCAAGACCACAATATGCTTAGATCTGGAGTAGCAACTCCAGATCCGACTTCTAACTCAAATGGGCAACTAATCATGTCTAAAAAGCCCCAAAACTCACAACCAAAATAGATCTAAAGGAAGGGAAATGACTTAATACCTTCAAATGCCTCAGAAAGGCTCCACAAACTCCAGATCTAAAGCCAATTCTTGAAGCTTCACTGATTCCCCTCTTTCTTCTTCCTTCAAATCACCCAAAATGGCTTGGAAGCTTGAATGCACAACAAGGGAGGCTTAGGGTTCGTTTTCTGGGTGAGAGAGACTGCAAAGGAACCCTAGGGGAGAGAATGAGACGCTTAAATAGGCCCCAAGTCCTGAATTTAGGGTTTTCCTCGTACAGACCAGACTCGCCGAGTCTCCTTGGCCGACTCGCCGAGTCGGTCACTTACTCCTCGACCTGGATCCTGCTCGGACTCGCCGAGTTCCTCCTTGGACTCGCCGAGTCGTCCCCTAAACTTAGGGTTTTCTTTCCTTTCTTGGCCTTCAAAACTTTGGGTGTTACAACTCTCCCCCACTTAAACTAAACTTCGTCCTCGAAGTTTGCTACGGCCCACCGCCTGCGATCTGCCTCCAATATTCCACCAATTAATCCAACACCAGCTGCCTACCTTCGTTGGCCTTCCGCTTGGTCATTCCGGCTAACACTAATCCTTGTGGATAATAGACTCGGGTCACCCTGACCCTGAACATCCTGGAAACACAACTTACTCACCGACAATCCTTCTGGTACTCACCGAGTACTGCACTGAACCAATATGGGGTTCATCCCTTCTTTCCTTGCGCAAATTCCTTGCCTTCCCAAGGCAAAGCTCCATAACTGACTATTTCCTATGTCACTATGAAGGTCCTATCCTTCACCAACTCCATCACCACCGCTATTTCCAGAACGGGTCATCACTGTCAGTAACCACTGACACCCCTCTTTGTCAATATTTGGTGTCGAGCACCCCTCGATTCAACTAACTGAATTCCACCATACACTGCTTACCCGCGGTACTACTAACCGAAAATTCTGCTATTCCTTGTCTGCCTTCCGGATGAACTGAGACCACCTTGGTCTCTACCAACCTATCATTGTCTGGATTACTGGCTCCCACGGGTAGCTAGTCCCATCACCACCACTAGTCGCTCCCAGCGACTTCTGAAGAAACTTCGACCACCTATAACTGCTCAATCTATTCTTCCATTCAGGCACTACAAACCTGGGGTCCCCGATCCCCTAACTTAACACTAAGGTCCCTACCATGTCCCACCTGCGCTGCTAAAACTCACGGGCCTCGCCCACAGGTCCTACCCGCCTCTATCCTGGAGCGGCCTCTCCCAAGGTCTCACCTCTCTAGGGCTATACATGCAACTCCATATCCTTCTCATCCACTACCCATTCCTGATCCCTGACTGATCACTAGGAGACAAGGGCCTCGCCCCAACTCCGCTAACGAAGCTACTAAGGAATGCTACGGCTTACCCGTAGCCTCACATCACCATCCATCGCTGACTGCTAGTGAATGCTATGGTTGCCCCGTAGTCTTACATCACCTTCCACAACTGACTGCTAATACGGAGGCACCGATGTGCCATTAGCTCTCAAGATCCTCATTCCGACTCCCTCGAGTCCAACAGGTGATCCATCAATCTGAATTCCCAACCACGTACCAACCATTACCATCACATGCAGTAGCTGATGGGGAGTTTCTCAAATTCCCAACCCTGAAATCCTCGATCCATCAACGCTGAACCACTTCTTTTCCTTCTCGGAGGTCGCGCGCTCATTTTGGGTCTGTGTGCTCCTACCTTTGCACACTCGGAGGATTCTCCCCCACTTCGATCCTACTTACCCCTTGTTGCTCAAAACTCAAAACAATTCCCAATCCTTGCTACCATTCCATAATCAATCCGCTGAGGGACCCAAGCTTACCATAGCTAGGGATCTAACTAATCCATCTCTAACAGTATACAATTCTGCTCTAGCGAAACATACCAAGTCCCTCCCAAGCATGCTACAGTTACTGCATCCAATGCAACCTTCTCCAATAGGGCACATCCCTTAACTACCATTCGAATATCCCAGGCATGCAGATGGCATATAACTCGATCACACTCAACCGCTCAAAATAAAATACTCATACCGATACTGATGCAGAACCATAACAATATAATCATGCACGAATAAAAGGACTGAAAATGGAAATCGCATATCTGCAACGTCCGGTGCTGCTCGCGTCTCCAAGGTAGTCATCTGAAAAGCCCTGCCTCCTACCGCATGCGCCTCTGCACGGCCCTGCCGACCGTCCGTGGTCCTCAAGGTTGCATGGGCAGGTGCCATCACCCGTCCTGCTGAAAACAAACTGGGGCATTGGGCCTTCTTGTGTCCCCGCTGATTGCAGTGAAAACACAACAGGTCTGATCCCTATGAGGTGGTAACAGTACAATCCCTGCTGAATTGACCAGTCTGACCGTACTTAAAACAGCCAGGCTCACCACCGCTACCACTCCTGCACGCGCCCACCCCCCCCCCCCCGGTGCGCCCTGCCACACTTCCCGCACCGGCTGCGGCCCTGGTAATCCCTCGATCTCGTTTCAGATCCCTTGGGCCTTTTGCCCGAACCTGCAGCTACCTGAACGTCATCTGGCTTCCTCTTCCGGATCTGCTCCAAATCAATTTCCCTCTCTCTTGCCCAAGAAATCATATCTTCCGGTGTCTTACAGCTGGATCTGCTCACGAACTCCCTAATGTCATCCCTCAACATCTCATGGTATCGGGCCTTCTTCATCTCCTCATCCGCGACATACTGCGGTACTCGAAGGGTCCTCTCCCGGAACTTGGCGGTGATCTCCGCCACAGTCTCCGCGGTCTGCGTCAAATCCTGAAACTCCCGTGCCAACTGTTGCACCTCAATAATCGGCGAAAACTCCGCCTTGAACCTGGCCGAGAAATCTCTCCAATTCATCGCGTCCAACGCAACACCATTCCCCTAAAGCATGACCAGTCTCCTCCCACCGATCCCTCACTCTGTCCTTCAGAAGACAGGAAACGAGTCTGACCTTGTCCCCCCCTTAGGACACCGACTCATACGGAATGCGTTGGCAACATCAGCCAACCATCTGCTGCTAGCGATGGGGTCCCTAGCCCCATGATAATCTAGTGCCCCGCAAGCCCTGAACTCTCGAAATGTCAAGGTACGCGCTCCCATCAATGCCATCATCTCGGTACGGAAGGCTCCCAGCCTCTCATTCAAAATCTCCAATATACCCTCCTTGACCGTGCCAAAGATCACATGAGTCTGATCTAGAATACTGCGCGTAGCCTCAGCTGATATCAACTCCCTCATTCGCTCCTCGAGTTGCTCGGCGCCTGAACCCGAGCCTGATCCCTCTCTGGCGCCTGATCCGCCCGCTAGTCTCTCTCGCAATGTCACCATACTGAAATTATACTACATCCACTATCAGAATACTCATCACTACTGCGAGACCAATACACACTCTACCAGGTTCCCGGTCTTGTCTCGGCCCTTCCCGAATCGAGTACGGATCCTCTGCTTTCAGTAGTATGGGCCCATACTACCTTCCACATCTATCCGTACTCTCCTCAGGAATTGCTTTGACTCCACCAGGTCCCTTTTCTACTACTTCTACTCCCAACACTACCTCATCCTAGGCATACCCTAGGGAAATCTCTTACTCAACTCAAACCAATCCTCAGCTGTTGAAGGCCTCCTTGCGATGCCAATTAGCCATCACCTGGATATCATCACATGTGACGAGGCTCAGATAATCCTTTGAGTAGAGGACTCGTCCCTATAATAGTTGGACTCAGACAAGAGCTGCGCAATAGGGCCAAATCCAGCACTCTGAGATTATTCAACCCTGATCACATGTGATGTGGCGTATACACTTAATGGCTAACTCCCATCACTCCAAATCACACAATGCACAAAGCAAGAAGCATTCGAACAAAGGAAAATCTAACCATAACATACTCAAGCAATCTTAATCTCATAACAAGAATCTGTACTAGCATGAAATATAAGTTCATAAACTCAAGCATAACCTAAACAGGCTATCCTACTACTGTCTAACCAGTGCTATCATTCAGCTCAAAAGCACATATAACAGGCACATAAGGCATCCTCCCTAGATCCTTGGCCCTAATCTAGCATGTTGTTCTAATAATTACAAAATAAACTTGCATGGGTATTTTGGGGTACTTACTTGAGCTCGGCTGATTGCATGCACCACACTCTTTTTCTCTTTTCAAAGTTCTTTTCTTTCTGAATTCTTTTTGCTTTTCTAATACCGTTTTCTTTCCATTTTGAAAACTTTTATACCAATTCCTCAGTTTGAGTTCAGACACACCCGAGAGCATGTCCGAATCCCTCAAACCAGAGCTCTGATACCAACTTGTAACGTCCCAAACTTCAAGACTAAAAATTTCTTTTAATAAAACATTACTTAAAGTAAAATCATCCATTCCAAACATAATTAGGGTATTAATTTCCAAAATACATATATGTTATCAGAGTGAAACATTCCCAGGCTGACTAATATATGGTGTGTGTCATGCGATCATCCCGAGCTCCTTCATCTGCTACCGGAAGTACCTGAAACCAAAACTGAAAACCGTAAGCACGAAGCTTAGTGAGTTCCCCCCATCATACCTCATACCATACAATCACATAACATACATATATTGTCAGACATATCTGGGTGCCCGACCTACCCCTTCGGTCCTCCCGACCGGATACTGACCAATATATATGGGAGCTTGCCTCCCCTTCGGTCCTCTCGACCGGATACTGACTAGCATATCTGGGTGCTTGACTCCCCTTCGGTCCTCTCGACCGGATACTGACTAGCATATCTGGGTGCTTGCCTCCCCTTCGGTCCTCTCGACCGGATACTGACTATCATTTCTGGGAGCTTGCCTCCCCTTCGGTCCTCTCGACCGGGTACTGGGGACTATTTCACCCCTACTACTACCACATAACACATATATCACATAATCTATCTAGCATGGCTGGGCATGACCGCCCCTTCGGCCCGATCGACCGGTAACCTGGGGGGACTATCTCCCCCTACTGCCTCTAACTCATATAACAGATCATGCTAGCATGTAAACATAACATCACATACTGTCAGACGTATCTGGGGTGTCTGACTACCCTTCGGTCCTAACAACCAAACTCGACTGATGAGTCATGGAACCCCGTCCATGCTCCTACTGATAGTGAGATACGGGCCCAGACCACACTCACTCTTTCCCTAACTTGGGCCTCACCCCTGATCTGCTGCAAATGAGATGTGGAACACCATCCACAGCCTGCTATTGGTGAGATACGAGACCTCGCCCACACTCACCTCCCTACCAGGCACATACAAGTATCACACAGACCAAAAGTATAAACTATCACATAAACCGTTCCTTGGGCACCCGCCCGCTATCACTGGGCCTCGTCCTGAATATCATACTGGCATACTGTGCCTAGGGCTAACCCCCGGGTCTTCTACTCATAACTACATGGGCCGGCATTGTGGCCGTAGACCCATTCATACAAAGGGAAACTCACCTGCACTGGCTGAACTTGCTTATGATCCCACTAGCTGCTGACCGGAAACTCTCTGAACTCCTGCTCCACTAGCTCCCCAAGCTACCAATATCAAAGCAACACTTAGTCTAATTGACCCCCGGAAGACAACCAAGTCAGCTCTGGTCAAAGTCAAAGTCCTGGTCAAAGTCAACCTTCCAGGTCAACCCTACTCACCGAGTCTACCTACTGACTCGCCGAGTTCATGTGCTCAAAATCCTTCCAATCGCGACTTAACTCGCCGAGTCAGTCCCTGACTCGCCGAGTCTACCGATTTCCAAGTCCTGACCTGCTCGACTCACCTAGTCTCCACTCGACTCACTGATTCGAGTCTCAACTCGAAGGGTTTGGGGTTTCGCGACCTGACTCGCTGAGTCCAAGAACAGACTCGCCGAGTCCCAAACAATCTTCAACCAACTCGCCGAGTTGTTCTTCCAATTCGCTGAGTTCATTCCCAACTTCATCTGACTCGACAAGTTGTTCATCCCACTCGTCGAGTTCCTCCTCATCTTCTTGCTACTCGCCGAGTCCACTCGAAGGACTCGCCGAGTCCATTTAGGTCTACATACATGCAGAGGACTTTTGAGTCATGCATGGACTCCAAACTGTAGATCTACCCTTCCCAAGCCTATTCCTCGCGTAAAGTTGCAAACTTTACGTATAGAGAAGGAGATCTAGTCAAAATACACCATAAACTAGGGTTTAAGGCAAAGAGGCTCCATAATCAACTCAGGGGCAGATACTTTATGCTTCTCAAGACCATAATATGCTTAGATCTGGAGTAGCAACTCCAGATCCGACTTCTAACTCAAATGCGCAACTAATCATGGCTAAAAAGCCCCAAAACTCACAACCAAAATAGATCTAAAGGAAGGGAAACGACTTAATACCTTCAAATGCCTCAGAAAGGCTCCACAAACTCCAGATCTAAAGCCAATTCTTGAAGCTTCACTGATTCCCCTCTTTCTTCTTCCTTCAAATCACCCAAAATGGCTTGGAAGCTTGAATGCACAACAATGGAGGCTTAGGGTTCGTTTTCTGGGTGAGAGAGACTGCAAAGGAACCCTAGGGGAGAGAATGAGACGCTTAAATAGGCCCTAAGTCCCGAATTTAGGGTTTTCCTCGTACAGACCAGACTCGCCGAGTCTCCTTGGCCGACTCGCCAAGTCGGTCACTTACTCCTCGACCTGGATCCCGCTCGGACTCGCCGAGTTCCTCCTTGGACTCGCCGAGTCGTCCCCTAAACTTAGGGTTTTCTTTCCTTTCTTGGCCTTCAAAACTTTGGGTGTTACACCTCTCATAGAAGTTTAAGTATAACTCCCAAAAATATTATAAGTAGAATATCAAGTAAACGTGGACAATATTATTATAATTTAGAAGAATTAATTATCCATGAACAAGATTATAATAGATTTCAAACTCATGGTTTACAATTATTAAAACCAAAAATATTATATAATAAAGGATATTTTGTAAATACTACCCAATTTTATAGAAATAGTTATGAAACCACTATTTAGTGCATAAAAAGCCATGTTAAAATATTAAATATAATCTCCAAGAAAGGAGAAAATAATTTAAAACCAAGAAATTTTAAATTTATCCATTTAGGAATAATAGTTATAGTAATTAAAGTATTAATAAGAAAAAATTAAGGTTATAAAGTCTTATTACCTTATTTGACAAAAGAATTAAAGATATAAAAAAAGTATGATTACTAGCATAGAAGTAGATATGAATACTAATAGAGGAATAATATATTGTAGCCCAGATTTTTTAATAACTATTAAAGATTTTTATAAATATATAAAATTTGGAATCCAAAGAAAATGATACAAAGAAGTTGAATTTGGAGATAATTTACTAATAACTTTAGAAATTTTAGGAATATGTTCACCCACTTCTACTACAAAACACAAAATCTGTACAAATAAGATAGTAAATTTAATAAGTAGTAAAGGAATTAAAATGGTAAAATCTATAGAATTTTCCACAGAAACTCTTGCTAGATTAGAGTGGGATATTATTAGATTCATTCCAGTTAGTTCACCTGCTATAGTACCAGATGAACCAGTAACATATAAAAATAGGTTAGGAAAAAAAAGTTTAAGATTTTCCAATTACAACTCCACTCCTAATCAAATATAAGGAAATAGAAACTAAAAGTAATTTTTTCAATATAGAAATACCAAAAGAAAATATTATATTCCCAAAAAATTAAAAATTAAATTAAACAAAGAAGAACTTCTTCAAATAGAAGATGAAATGTTTTTAAAAAAAATAAGTGAAAATGAGTATAGAGAATATGATAATACAGTAAAAATTGTTTCAGAAGAAAATAATATAATAAAAAAAAAGAATTAATAATTTCTTATAATACATCAAATATTTCAGAAATAAGTTATCAAAAATCATTAGCGAACACGGATATAGAAGAGGTTAGTACTAGTTATTTTTCATCAAGACACACTCCTTTTAATAAATATGACTTAAAAGAAAAGTTTAATTGTCATGAATTTCCATCAAAAACACCTTATACTAAATATAATAATCGACCAAAATATTTTGAATATGTAGCAAAACGGACAGAAAAACCTCTAGAACAACCGATAATGTTTCAAGCAGACCATAAATGATTTATTTTAAATCTAACAACACATGATCCCCAAACATGGACAAATGTTATATATGTTTAGAAAACTAGTCTAATAGGAAATTACTATAGAAATTTTTAAGGATTAGAATCAGAAGAAATGTATAAGTATTTATACAGATTTTTAGGAGAAAGTGTAAAAGCAATATGGGAAGCTTATAAAAATGAACAAACAGAAGAATATATAAAAGTAATAAATTTAGGAAGTAATCCTAATAATTTTGTTAACAAAATACCTGCTTTAATAACCGAAGAAGATCCAAATTCAGGACATGTAGAAGTCCAAAAAAAAGGCTATGAGAGACTTTGAACAATTAAGTTTAAAAAATTGGATTAATGGCTTATATGTTAAAAAAATTGTAAATCAATATGTTTATCTAACTACTATTGCAGGAAATCATTTTAAAAAAAAAGAAATAGGAGAAAAATTATTTCATAAATTACCTGGACCCTTAGGACTAGAAATTCATATAAAATGGAATGAATTACCGGTGGTTAAAAATAATTTAACTAATTTATGGGCTATAACACAACGAGCTCAATTTATAACAAAAATATTATAAGAAAAATGCGTAGATTTACAAATACAAAAAAAAACAAACAAAAAAAAACAAACTAAAATAGACTGATTACAAATTTTGTAGTGAAATATATGCACCCTAAACTTATGGAAGTAATAAGCCATAAAGAAGTAATTACTACGTAAAGCACAAGAAAACTAACCAGAAGAAATATTATTTAAGAAAATCTAATAAAAGGAAATCATATTTAGATTATAAAAGACATGTTAGAAAATTCAAACCTGAAAGGAATTATAAAAGCAAACTTAGTTGTTTTATTTGTAATAGTACCGAGCATCTAGCAAGAACTTGTCCAAAAAGACAAAATAATCATGAGAAAAATAGTATACTAATAGAATGTGTAAATGAAGATTTAGTACATGCAGATGAAAGTATTAGTGATAATGAATCTATTTATATTATAATCTCAATAGATAAAACCATTCATGTATAAAAGAAGAATACATGATGTAATACCATTAAAGAATTTTCAAAAGAAAATATAAAATGTGAAGGTTCAACCAGTGAAGAATGATATGACATAATGAATATGGAAGAATGTAATCATAATTGGCAAAAGAGTTTAGGATCATATAATATCTCGTGTTTTATTTGTAAATTTTATCCTCATAAAAATTTTAAAGCCAGATGAGAAACATGTATTTTAGAAGCTTGTATAAATTGTTTAGAAACAAAAAAAAATTAAGATAGACGAAAAAATTGATAAACCAATTTTTATAGAATTTGAAAAACATGAAATAAAACTTTTAAGTTAAAAAATAGAGTAATAGAGGATACTTTAAAATTAATATAAAAACTTTTAATGTGTTTGAAAACAATTTCAAAGGAAAATTCTATTATTCAAGAAAACATACTTGCAGAACAAATTTATACACTACCTTCTTATACATAATCATTATGCAATACTGATAATTTAACTTCTTTAAAAGTAAAATGTAAAATAAGAGTTAATACACATATAATAGAATGTTTAGCTTTTATAGATATGTGATGTACTAATTGCATTCTAGATGAAGCATTTTTACCAAATAGTTATGTTACACAAATTAATGATCATATTTCCGCCCAACAAAATGGATGGGGGAATACATACTTACACAAATATATTAAAACGTGTATCCAAAATATATTTTGATAGAAACGGTGGTTATAGTAAAGAATATACTTTGCCACCCAAGACATGGGTTAGAAAACTAAAAACTAAGAAACATTGATTTTATTATTGTCTTAAGCTTTGTTTTTAAAAACCATGGTGCTCTGACAATTTCAATGGATTGTCTTCTTTTTCAAAAGCATTCTCCTCTTGTCCCTGTTACAACTACATATTTTTCTCCATGAATTGAATACGAAGAGACTAGTAAGATAGTATCAACCTATAAATGTAAAGAAGAAAATGAATGTCAGTTAGTAGAAGAAAGAAAAGATGTAACATATATAGAAGAAGAAAATGAATACGGAGAGACAAGTAAAATAGTATCAACCTATAAATGTAAAGAAGAAAATGAATGTCAGTTAGTAGAAGAAAGAAAAAATGTAACAGATATAGAAGAAACAGATGGTGAAATAGATGATTTTATAGAAGATGATTATAATTTCATAAATACAGAGAAAGTTTATACAACTTTAGTAACTGAACAAGAAATAGATCAATTGTTTTCAAAACAAGAAAAAATGGTTATAATACGAAAAAAAAGGTTTTAAAATATTGGGATAATGATAAAATAGTATGTGAATTAAAAATAAAAAATCCAGAGTACGTAATCATAACTAAAAATGTGGAACCAACTAACGAAGATATAGATGATTTCAAATTACATAGTTCAGAATTATTAAAATTAGGAGTCATAAGAAAATCTGATAGTCCTCATATATCTACAACATTCATAGTAAGAAAACATTCAAAAATAGTAAGAGAAAAAACTAGAATGGTAATTAACTATAAACGATTAATTGATAATACAATAGATGGTTCTTATAACATACCAGACAAAAATGTTTTAATTAATGGAATTAAAAATTATAAAGTATTTAGCAAATTTGATTTAAAATCTGATTTTCGGCAAATAAAAATGCATCCTAATTGTATAGAATAGAATGCTTTTACAAGTCCAGAAGGACATTTTGATTGGCTAGTCAAGCCTTTTGGATTAAAAAATGCTCCTAGTATATTTCAAAGAAAAATGGAAGATATATTTAATAAACACTTAAATTTTGCTATTGTATACATAGATGATATTTTAGTATTTAGTAAAAATAGACAAGAACATAGAGGACACTTGCAAATCATATTCTCATAATTTATTAAACATGGTTTGATCATAAGTAAAAAGAAGATGCTAGTTTTTAATATATATATATATATATATATATATATATGTTAAGAGTTTAATCCAGTTCAAAGTTTAGTGTAGCCATAGGACAATGGCATTTTGTTAGCTAAAGGTAGATCAGAAAATGAAAACTTTTGCAAAAGCACGTATTTCGCAACTGTAACAAATGCTTATCCGGTGCAAATCATTTATCCTACGCGCGGCATCAACAAAACGAGGCATGAGAACCAAAGCACAGGCAGGGAGAGCCGGGCCATCTACTAATTATTAACCGTCCTTTATATATATATATATATATATATATATATATATATATATATATATATATATATATATATATATATATATATATATATATATTTCTTAAGAGTTAACATAGGAGGAGGAAAGATAAAATTACAACCACATATAGCCCAAAATGCTTTATATTTTCCTTATAAGTTTGAAGATTTAATATCCTTACAAATTTTTTTGGGATTAATAAACTATGCTAGACAATTTATTAAAGACTTAGGAAAACTAGTTGGACCTTTATATTCTAAAACATCAATTACAGGTCAAAGATATTTTAATCAAAAAGATATAAAATTAGTACAAATATTAAAAGAAAAGATAAAAAAAACCTCCTACAATTATCACTTCTATTAGATATAGATTATTTGATAATAGAAAGAGATGGATGTAGTCAAGGTTAGGTAGAAATTCTTTGTTGTAAATGAAACAAATTTAGTGAAAAAAGTTTGTAAAGAATTTGTAGATATAATAGTGGTAAATAGAAAGAAAAATGCAATATTAGTAGTATAGATGCATAACTTCTTGCTATCAATTATGCGTTGCGTTAGATAGTTTTGAATTATTTATCATTTCTAAAATAGAAATAACTCTTAGAACTGACTGTGAAACTATGGTTTCTTTTTACAATAAAATGAATGGAGATAGTAAAAGAAGTAGAAGAAGGAGATGGCTAAATATCTTTGATCGAATAAACAACATTGGATTAACTATTCATATATAACATATTAAAGGAAAAGATAATAAGGTGGTTGATAATTTAAGTAGATTATTAAAAAAATAAATTTATAAAATAATAATTATTTCTTTTCCATTTTAAATGTCTAGATCCAATTCAGGTAATCCTCGAGGTCGTCCACCATTTCGTGGTATGGTAAGGCAAGAAGTAATTCCATCAGCAAATTCTTTTGTAGCAAGACCAATACAATCTTCAAATAGATACTATTATTATAATATTAGATTTGGTAAAATGACATTACAAGTTTTTCAAACAGTAATATTTCTTTTAAAGCTTTACCACATGTTTCTCTTAATAAAGAAGAAAATTGTTTATTAGATAATTTATGGATAGCTTATGGACGGGATCATAAAAACTGAAAATATTTTATTGCATGTTTAAATGCTTTATCATAACATTTTAACCAGACTCACAACCGTTTTAAGTTTTTTGTTGTTTTGAAGGATAGGAAGCCAGTTTTCTTCCACACATGGATATAAATCTTGTTAGCCTTACAAAGGTTTACTGATCCATTATATAAAGGATTTAAATTATCAACAAGCTTTAACAATAGCAAGAACGAATTTAGGCATGAATTTTTATATATTAGACTCTCTTATGCATTATGTAGAACCTCGAGTTACTTATTTAGTAACCAGAGATTGAAATCAAATTTTCTTTTGTGATCACTATGAAACCATGAAAAATAATTACAAACTTTTAAATGAAGAAATCTACAAGCTTAGAAACGAAAAAAAGATCTAATTAATAAAATTAACAGTTTACAAAAAAGTTTTCATTCTCAACAAACAGAAATAATAAATATTTCTTGTAGTTCCTCTTCTGACTCCAAAAAGAAGAATAAGATGGGTACTCACTCCCCAATGAGTGATACATAAGGTACTAGTAAGCAAGAGAATTTACTAGCTAGTCAAGTGAGTTAAAGACTTATTAAATCCAGTTCTAGCTATGGGAATGATAAAATCTCAGGAGACACAGAGGAACAAAGAAAAGACTCTTAAAAAATAATGGAAACAATAATTCAAAAAACCATTTTGATCCAAATGAAAACAACCAATTAGATGATGTATTCTCTTTTGATTCAATTGCCAGACAAAATATTTACACTTGAAGATATTTTACTATTGAAGATTCTTAAAAATTAAAAAAAATGATAATTTTAGTCAATAATGATAGACAAGACATTTACTATTACAATTTTTTTTTCAAAGAAGACGACAACTTCCATTATGAAGCATTGATAGAAAATACCTCCACCACAAATTTCCACCTGTCACATTTATGGAGCCAATTTTTGAAGCAAAATTTCAAGATATCATAATACATTAAGAAGACACCTGTGCATTTTCCTAAATAGTTCTGGTTGTGTTTCCTCTTTTAATCTTTCTATATAAAGAAGCTATTGTTTAGAAATTAGACACAACTACTAAGAAGCAAAAAACATCTCCCTATACTTTCTCTCAACCATTCACTTAAAAGTACTTAAGCTCTTCTTCAACTTTATTGTATAAACATTGTAAGATATCCATGTTTGCATGTAAGTTTCTTTCCTTTATTTACTTTTAGTTTTTAAAAGGATTTCCTGAAAGGGAAAACTTAAGTCCTTTAATATCATGTAGTTTTAATTCGAAGTTCCCAGGTGTTAGTATGATATTTTAATTCTCATGCGTACATTTATGGTAAAATATATTCTAAGATAAAATAAAGTTTGTTTAATAACAATAATGTTTATAATAATATTTCTTAATATTGCATCTTAATAGTGTTTATAATCTTTATTTCTTACTAAGTGACCCACATATTAGACATACGAATGGACGGAGTGAGCCTATTATAAAGTCATTTTTTGGTGGGGAAAGGTATTTAATAGAGATTATACACAACACACAAAAAATAAAAAATAAAATACGATAATATATATATATATATATATATATATATATATATATATATATATATATATATATAATTAAAGGGAACAAGAGTAAAATTATATTGATATTTAGGAACCAACTTAAGGGAAGTATCGAGTACAAATTTTACATCAAATAAACACATATATAAATACATCACAACACACGACACATAACACATTACAACACACTACACCCCCCCCCCCCTCCTCTTTTGATATGGTAGATGTTTTACTTTTCCAAAAGCTCAGTCTATCCTTGATCTTTACCAAGAGAGATCTTTTTGTGATCCTCAGCTTTTTCTCAAACATCTTGCATCGAAGCTTCAATTCCCAATTCTGAGCATCTAGTTGCTCGACTTCGTCTCTTACCCTTTTATTCTTCTATATGCACCATTCCAATATAAAAGCCCTTGACTAATTCTATGTTTTGGACTTCCCCTTCAATATTTTCTTCTATAATTTCTTTGAGCTCATCAATGTATTCGTACTGAGTCTGATCTTTGTTGATATGACCTTGGTTTGAAAGATACTATATACAGTAGTATCTGCCATCTTTTAAGAGAGAAATTTTTATCAATAATAATGACAAAATAAAGTTCTTTCATATACAAGGTAGTGTACAAAATTTATATAAATAGGAAAATGTGTCACTTTTCAGATTATAATTTTCCAAACATAGGTAAAGAAGAAATTTTTTGCTTTTATATCCGTATTTGTTTTATTTTATCATTGTTATTCCAATGTTGCTTTAGTATCAGGGTGGCTGCCTAATTCCTTAAATTCCATCCTCGAGACAGCAGTCTAATGAAATTTGGTTGGATAATTAAGTTTATTTTGGCTTTGATTTAAGAGTTGGGTGGTCTTTTCCAATCTTTGTCTTGTTTCTCTTAATTCTGCTTGCAACATCGTGATGTAATATCGTTGTTAATGTACTTGCTTTTATGCAATAGCACATTCATGGTTACTATCCGCTATCCTTTTTTGGAGTTCGTTTAAATCTGCCCGAATGAAACGTGCAAGATGAGTTAGACTATTTTCTCGAACTATGGGTGATATGCTTCTTTTCTTATATAGGACTTGCTACATGAGGGGGAGGTACGAACACGCCATCTTGCATGAAGTTGTTTGCATCAGATTTTTCATGGTCGCTTTAATCGTCGCTGATGATAGTAATTGGCCCATGATCATTATTGATGTCTATTGGGTTATTTTGGGGTATCATTTGATTAATTGGTATTGGAGACGAAAGATCTTGGTGAGGGGTCGAATTTCTATCGGGTGATTCTTGTAGTCATCCGCATCTATAGCCAGATGGACCTTCTCTGAAATTCCCAAACATCTAATAATTCAAAGGAAACACATGGACAGTTTAATATTTTTTAATAATTTAATGAAAATTTCAATTTAGACCAACTAGAAAAATAACTCCCCAAAACTTCAGGGAATGGAGTCGACAATTTTTTTTAAATTGTTTACTTTGAAACCCAAGCAGGATGTTTTTTTGAGTAGATGTATATATTTTGTCACGTTTAATTTATCAATATATGTCAACTTGAGAATACTTAACAAAAATAAAGATAAAATTACAGAAATGGTTCTTATGGTGTAGTGGAAAATAACAGTTTGACTCGTTTTTCAATTTCTTTATAAATAAGGATGGTATTTTAGTTTTTAATTTCTTTATAATGTTGGTATTTGTGGGATTTGAAAAAAACAATTATCTTCCTCTTAAGAATTAGCCCATCTTTAATAGAGATTATACAAAACATATAAAAAATAAAAAATGATATATATATATATATATATATATATATATATATATATATATATATATATATATATATATATAGGCTTAGGTTATTTTGTTTAAAGTAATTATTGTGTTATTGTATGCATAAATGTGGGACAATCAAATTTATTTATTTTAAGAAAGTGATTAATATATATTATTGAATTAAATATAATTGAAAAAACCATCATAATTAATTACAAGGGTAATTTAGTCAATTTATATAGATGTAATAAAGGAAAATTGCATTTTTAAGGGATAATAGATTCTATTAATTTTAAAAATTCGATTTTACGAATTAT
Organism: Lactuca serriola; assembly: GCF_051521515.1. Taxonomy (NCBI): domain Eukaryota; kingdom Viridiplantae; phylum Streptophyta; class Magnoliopsida; order Asterales; family Asteraceae; genus Lactuca; species Lactuca serriola. Next base: position 188,782,155 of record NC_136410.1, read on the forward strand.
AAATCTTTTAAATCGGACATTCTGACAGAATATGTTTATGAGTATATTCAAAAATAAAAATATTCTTGACCATAAATAATAAAAATATTCTTGAACCGATTTCTTGATCATGAATTTAAAACTTCTTGTAGATTAACAAATTCTTGAGGAATAAATTGAAGAATAAAAACAAAAAATACATTATTTCTTATAGAATACGGGTAACAATTGTTAAGAATTACATTTATTGTTAAAGAATAAAACTAAAAAAGCTTTCAAAACGGGAAAGAAAAAACATCAAAATCTAACAACGACTAATACATTCTAAAAGAATAATGTGGTCCGTTCTTCAAGCATCAACTTCTGTGATTCCAACAAAATTGGAATTCGTGATTCCATTCCAACAGAATTGAAATTCGTGATTTCATTCCAATAGAATTGGAATCTCACCAATACCTCTGTGATTCCATTTCCTGTCAAACAATCAAACCCACAACCTGATAAAAATTAATAACATATCACCAATTCTTGATTCACAATTGTATAAAAAGATCATAGTTCAATCAGAATGGATATCAAGGAGTTGAATCTAGGTTTTAGAACATGATGTTACATAAGAGAGCTTACGGAATAAACTACGACTGTGATATATAGCAAACTTTAAAGTTCATATGAAAATCAAATCATCCATTGATATCCAAATGGTATATCATCCCATCATTACCCTACTCATTTGCACAATTGATGTATAGAATTTTAGATAAAGAAATTGCAAAATACCAGAAAAGACATACCCTGCAGAATTGGGTACAGTCCTAGAGATCTTCACAGCAGGAGCCTTCCTGGCCGATGAACTCTCCCCACCGTTTGGAGCCCTAAAAGCCCCATCTTTGAACGTCCTCCCCGCAGACCATTCAAAGCGAAAGGTCTAGGATTCGGAATTGAAATCGGGCTCGCATTCGTTCATCGGAATTGACTGGATTCGGTTTTACTGGAGATCTTCACAGCATCTTCCGGTTTTGGACTCGACAAATTGTTTCCGCCATCGGTGGTCGAAGATACTATCAGAGATACTAGAGAAACTAATTGGGATGCATACATCGATGGTAATTAAAAGGGGATAAATTAGGTTAAAATCAACTAGCATAATTATAGGAAAGTATTTAGGGAAGTTGTTTATAAAATTACCTAATTACCCTTATTTATTTATTTAATTATTTATTTATATTTTAAAATTTTATTGGCCCACATTTATGCATACAATAACACATTACTTAGTTTAAACACCTGAACCTATATATATATATATATATATATATATATATATATATATATATATATATATATATATATATATATATATATATATATATTAAAGGGAACAAGAGTAAAATTATATTGATATTTAGGAACCAACTTAAGGGAAGTACCAAGTATGGATTTTAGACCATATAAACACATATATGAATAAACCACAACAAACAACACATAGCACACTACCCCCCCCCCCCCCTTCTCATTTGGTATCAGAGCATTGATAACTTCGAAAATAAAAGATTAGATTATTTAGGACTAGAACTTACAAATTATATAAAAAGATCATTAGTCCTTACCGATAAAAATAAAATTAAGTTTATTTTTGATACAAATCATCAGCATAATTTTAATTCTGCAGACCCTTATTTAAATACAATTATAGAATTAGTTATTAATATAGCAGATAATCTAGAAAATAAAATTGAAAATTTTCAAAAATACTTTAGCTTTACTTTATAAAGATGTTAATATTTAGATAAAATTAGATTATATTAAAGATCAAAATAAAACTATACTAGATAAAACAATTCCATATAAAATCGAAGATAAAATTTTTAAAGAAACTATAAGTAGTTTAGTAAAAAAAATAGAAAAACAAAAATATCTAGAAAAACGAATCAAGTGAAATAAAAGACCATATTAAAATATTACCAAAGCAAATTCAATCTTTGTCACTAAAACCAACAGGATTTGAAAAAATAACAAGAAAAATTATTAAAATAGAAAAAACACAACATTTTGGTGTTACAAAAAAAGATTAATGGCAGAATCATCTTGTAAAAGTTTAAGTAAAACTAAGAAAAATATTATAAGTAGAATAGCAAGAAAACATGAAGAATATGATGCTAATTTAGAAGAATTAATTGACCCTGAACAAGATATAATAGATTCCAAACTCATGGTTCACAATTATTAAAACCAAAAGTATTATATGGTAAAGAATATTTTTAAAATCCTACGCAATTTTATAGAAATAGTAATGAAACCACTATTCAGTACTTAAAAGACCAAGTTAAAATATTAAATATAATCTTCAAGGAGGGAGAAAATAATTTAAAACAAAGAAATTTTAAATTTATCCATTTATGAATAATAGTTAGAGGAATTAAAGTTTTAATGAGAAAAAAATTAGGTTGTAAAGTTTTTATTACCTTATTTGACAACAACATTAAAGATATAACAAAATGTACGAGTGCTAGAAAAGAAGTATATATGAATAGTAATATAGGAATAATATATTATAGCCCATATTTTTTAATAACTATTAAAGACTTTTATAAATATATAAAATTAGGAATTTGAACAAAAGGATACGAAGAAGTTGAATTTGGAGATAATTTACTAATAAATTTAGGAATTTTAGGAAGATGTTCATCCACTTCTACTACAAAATATGAAATCTTTACAGATAAGGTAGTAAATTTAATAAGTAGTAAAGGAATTAAAATGGTAAAACCTAAAGAATTTTCCACGGAAACTCTTGCTGGATTAGAATGGGATATTAGTAGATTTGTTCATGATACTTCATCTACTATAGTACTAGATGAAACAGTAACATATACAAATAGGTTTGGAAAAACAAGTTTAAGAATTTTCAATTACAACTCTATTCCTAATCAAGAATTTGAAAAAATAGAAACAGAAAATAATTTTGTCAATATAGAAATACCAAAACAAAAAATTATATTCCCAAAAGAATTAAAAATTAAATTAAACAAAGAAGAACTTCTTCAGATAGAAGATCAAATGTTTTTAAATAAACAAAAAAATGAAAATGAATATTTAGAATATGATAATATAGGAAACATTGTTTTAAAAGAAAATAATATAATAGAAGAAGAATTAATATTATCTGAAAAGAGATCAAATATTTTAGAAATAAGTTATCAAAAAGAATTAGCAAATATAGATTCAAAAGAGGCAAGCACTAGTTATTTTTCATTAGGACACACTTCTTTCAATAAATATGAAATAAAAGATAATTTTAATTATCATGACTTTCCATCAAGAACACCTTATACTAAATATAATAATCCACCAAAATATTTTGAATATATAGCAAAAGGGGCGGTAAAAAACCTCTAGAACAACCAGTAATGTTTCAAGTAGACCATAAAGAATATATTTTAAATCTAACAACTCTTGATCCCTAAACATGGACAAATGTTATAGATGTTTGGAAGAGTACTCTAATAGAAAGTTACTATAGAAATTTTCAAGAATTAGAATGAGAAGAAATGTATAAGTATTTAGAAACATTTTTAGGAGAAAGTGTAAAAGCAATATGGGAAGCTTATAAAAATGAACAAATATAAGAATAAATAAAATTAAGAAATTTAGGAAGTAATCCTTATAATTCTGTTAACAAAATACATTCTTTAAAATTAAGAAATTTAGGAAGTAATCTTTATAATTTTGTTAACAAAATACATGCTTTAAAAACTGGAACAGATCCAAATTCAAGACATGTAGAAGTCCGAAAAAACACTATGGGAGACTTAGAACAATTAAGTTTAAAAAATTGGACTAGTGGCTTATATATTAAAAAATTTGTAAAGAATTATGTCTATCTAACTAATATTGCAGGAAACACTTTAACAAAAAAAATAAGAGAAAAATTATTTCATAAATTACATGGAACCTTAGGACTAGAAATTCAAACAACATGGAATGAATTTACCAGAGATTAAAAATAATCCAACTAATTTATGGACTGTAACACAATGAACTCAGTTTATAATAAAAATATTAGAAGAAAAATGTTGATTTAAAAATACAAAAACAACTAAAATAGACTGATTACAAATTTTGTAGTGAAATATATACACCCCAAAGTTATGGAAGTAATAAATCACAAAGAAGTAATAACTATGTATAGTACAAGAAAAATAACCAAAATAAATTTTATTTAAAAAATCTAAATGAAGGAAACCATATTTAAATGAAAAAGTTACATGTTAGAAAATTCAAACCAGAAAGGAATTATAAAAACAAACTTAGTTGTTTTGTTTGTAATAGTACTGAACATCTAGCTAGAACTTGTCCAAAGAGACAAAATAATCATGAGAAAAATGGTATACTAATAGAATGTGTAGATGAAGATTTAATACATGTAGATGAATGTATTAGTGACAACGAATCAATTTATAGTATGGCCTCAATAGATGAAACCATTCCTGTACAAAAGAAGAATACATGATGTAATACCATTAAAGAATTTTCAAAAGAAAATATAGAATATGAAGATTCAATCAATAAAGATGGATATGAATTAATGAATATAGAAGAATGTAATCATAATTGGTAAAAGAATTTAGGATCAGATAATATCTCATGTTTTAATTATTTGTAAATCTTATTCTCATAAAAATTTAAGAGCCCAACGTGACACATGTTTTTTAGAAGCTTGCATAAATTGTTTAAAAACAAAAAATAATATTAAGATAGAAGAGAAAATTAATAAACCAATTTTTATAGAATTTGAAAAACAAGAAATAAAACTTTTAAGAAAAAGAATAGAAGTTATAGAGGATACTCTAAAATTAATATAGAAAATATTTGATGTGTTTGAAAATAATATGAAAGGAAAAAATATTATTTAAGAAATAGTTCAATTGATTTCAAAGGAAAAAAATTATAGAACATGATTATAATTTCTAAAATACATAGCAAGTTTATACAACTTTAGTAACTGAACAAGAAATAGAACAATTGATTTCAAAACTAGAAAAAATGGAAATAATAGGAGAAAATGTTTTAAAATATTTGGAGAATGATAAAATAGTATGTGAATTAAAAATAAAAAACCTAGAGTACATAATCAGAACTAAAAATATAGAACCAACTAACGAAGATATAGATGATTTATAATTACATATTTCAAAATTATTAAATTTAGGAGTCATAAGAAAATCTGATAGTCCTCATAGATCTGCAACATTCATAGTAAGAAAACATTAAGAAATAATAAGAGGAAAAAGTAGAATGGTAATTAACTATAAAAGACTAAATGATAATAAAATAGATGATTCTTGTAACTTACCAAAAAAAAATGTTTTAGGGAAACTGTCACTGTAGCCCCACGAACTTTCACATTTTGGTTTAAAAGGTCCCTATTGTTATTTTTTGGCTTTATAAGGGCATGGATTCTCTTTTTACCGGCTAATTAGGGATTTTGTCCCAATTCAACCAGTTTCTTTGCCTAGTCATCACCTAACTCAGTTACAGAGTCAACTCACCCAACTCAGATGACACATCAACAACTCACTAACGAGTTGCCTTGCTTGGGCCCTAAGGGTACAGTGGTCACCCAATTTCGTTTCCAAATTTGTGAAATTCACCAAAATGTCATGTTCTCAGCCATCTCATTGTATCTTAACATGAAATTGAATTAGGGATTTTTGGATGATGCAGAAGCATATAGATGAAGTCCTTGACCTAGCTCTCGCCATCGAAATGGTGGAAAGGGCATCCAGGGCCGGGGGCAGAAGTCGGAGCCAACGAAAAACAATTGACGATTCTTATCCATGATTGTTAAATCTTTTGCACATCTGTTCTGTAATCGATCTGTGACAACCCGTAAATTGTTCCGTCGTTGTAACCCATTCCCGTCGGTAAAACCCGTTTGTCTTTCAATTTTTCCGTTAACATTTTGGATTAGGTTATTAAATTTAAGACTTTTTAAAATGACTTCGTAAGTATCCAAACGCGTTAGAAACACATGAAAACATCCCAAATTATTATTAAAAAAATTTATAGTTTCGACCACGTCGGGTTACAACAACTTAATCGGGTGCGACCAAAAGCCTCGTCTAACGACAGTATCGGGTAGAATTCCATCGTGTCCCAAACTTGAACCATATATAAAGTTGAAATCACTTCATTTGAAGCTTCTTCAACCTCTCTCTACTCTCTCTCTACAATACCAAACTTTTGATCCAAAAACACTCCATTTCAAGCCTCAAATCGATAAGGTAACTATCCTAACTCATAGATTAGCATCCTTAGTCTTCAATTTCGTTTTCAAATCATGGAATAGGACCATAATCATGTGTTTATGGCCCTGGAACAGCCTTAGGCCGTAAACACATACAAAAGGGGTTTTTGAGCCACAAAACCCTCCCAAATCACTTATGGAGCTTGGAAATGACTTAAGGACTTATTGAAATGGACTAGGAACACCATAAACTCATCATTTAGGGGGTAAATATGAGTTTACGGCCCAAGCACATGCTTGGACCATAAACACCATTTCATAGGCAGTAAACTCCTTTTAAACACCTCCTAAGCCTGGAATTGAAGTCTAGAAGCAACCACAAACAAGTTAGGGGCCTTAAACTAGATAAAAACCACCCCTATAGGAGCTTATGGCCGTAAACCACCCATGGATAGGTTCCTGGGCCGTAAACTCCTAAAACATGGTCAATGATGCCTTAAATCCATCCTATGACTTGTAAAATGAGTTGGAATCACATGTGATTGACCTAGGACCACCAAAACACATTAAATCATGGCACATAAGATCTTACAGCCGTAAACTCATATTTTACTGGAGTAAACTCCTCAAATGGGCCCTATCATGTTCAAATCTCATTCCAATGCCTTGAAACCAAACCTAGCATCACCCCTCATGAGTTATAAGACCATTAGGCAACCAAAAACACCCCCACCATGAGTTTACGGCCGTAAACTCATGGGGAGTTGATCATTGGGCCGAAAACTCCATTGGGAGTTTACTCTTGAAGAGTAAACTCCATATCTAAGCCATACACACCCTTAGATGCTACCCGGGTCACTCCAAACACTTGAATTGAAGTGTTTTCGCGTCTAGAAGTGTTTATTCTTATTTAAGTAATATATCAAGGTCTAATTAGATACAATTTATGTATCTCTTCATATTACATAGGAACCTCGTGTGTTTTCAATCCCCGAACTGACAATTAGCATCCAACCGGCACACTTCTCGACTGGTGAGTTCATACCCTTACACCTTTTTCCGTGTTTTTCAATGTTTTCAGAGGGGAATACAAGCAAAATATAAATGATTTCGAAACCTAAAACTAATGTAATTCTATAAATATCTGGCAAACTTTTAGATATCATTACCCCTTTTGTATCATGCGGAGCATAAGGGATGTTTTATTGAATATAACTAAGTAGATTTCAATTACAGTAAAGGAAACAATCAAACCAATCAAATGATTATGGGAATAATTTAGGATCTTTAGTTCTTGTTTTATGGACACAAATTTTATGCAAAGTTAATAGATAAACTATGTTTGATTCAGTTTATCTCTGTTTAACTTAGAGTATTATGCCAGATAATTTCATTGTATTAAACTGTTTTTACTGTATTATGTTTCAAAACGATTAGTATGTTTGATAATGAATGAGGACACCGTGAATAATTTAATACTAGCTTGTGAGATTATCTTCATTAAACCCTTCGGGTCATCAGTAAATCCTCCCCAGAAGTGTAACCAAAGTCTCCTGGAGGGAGAGCGTGGAATTTGTGAATAGATCTATTCGGGACTGATAATCCCACACCTTAACTACTAGCTACAGTTAGGCGGGCACGCCTGGGGTGACAAATTCTGGATATCGTCCGACGCCTGAAGAACGTCAAGGAGGTCTCGTTGTCATATTAGCATGGTTACCCGATTCACAATACGTATTAAAATATAGTTTATTCACGGATTTTATATCTATCTTTGATCTATAGATTTTATATCTAGTACGGGATGATATTCCCATGGCTTTCAATCTATAGTTTTGTGTATTAAAACTACCTTATATCTAGTACGGGATGGTATTCCCATGACTTTCAATCTATAGTTTTGTGTATTAAAACTACCTTATATCTAGTACGGGATGGTATTCCCATGGCTTTCAATCTATAGTTTTCTATATTAAAACTACCTACTGTAGTACGGGATGATATTCCCATGGTTTTCAATCTATAGTTTTACGTATTAAACTGTCTACTGTCGTACCGAACGGAAATTCAGAACTTTAACTAAATTGTCTTTATAAGAAAATATGAGATTTTCTTGGATAACAACTTTTCAGAAAACCAAAGGAAACATGATCTTTTTACATAAACAAACAGCTTATGAACTCACCAGCTTTATGCTGATTTTTAAACTGCTTGTATTCTCAGGTTCTCCTTAGACAGGTATCCCACGTTCTTTTGCAGTAGACGGAGCGTATGGAAGTCTTGTCTTATTTTGATTAACTTATGTAACTACAAAACTTGTATTACTTTACTTTCAAACAAATGTAATGAATCTATGTAATGTAATGTTTTGTGTTAACTATTCTTACTATGTACATTGGTTGCGATACTTCATGACGTCCTCCGCCCCGGAACGTTTCCGCCTTCGGTTTCGGGGTGGGACATGATCTTTGTGAGTAATGGCATTATCGACATCAATTTTGATTTTATCAATTGATTCTTTGTTTACAAAAGTCTATCTACTCATTCTCGTTTCAACATCAATTTAGTTTCTTGTTTATTTCATTCGATGAAATTAATGATGATATGAAGATTCGATGTTTCAAAGTTTTGAAAATACAGATAATTATGGTAATGAACTCAACTGATGAGTTGTTTGATCTTAAAATCGATTTGAAGAAGTGGGATTTGGTGTTTATGATGTGCTGGGTTCCGAATGGTTAATTTAACTCACAGGTTGTGTCATACGAGCGAATGAAATCGTGACAAGAACTCAATGGAATGAAATCGCGTTTGTAAGGGTGTTCTTGTGAGTCAAACTAAAAAGGTCAAAATTGGAATTATTGATCTGTGAACGGTGTAATCGGATTTGAAGTACAGATATCAGAAGCGCAACTTTCATCTGCCATCAGAAATTGAACAGATGTTCTTACGGGTCAATGGGAAAGTCAAAATTATGTTACCTGCGAACATTCGGATCGGAATTGGCGTTGTGTTTGATCGATTTGGACGAATGGGTTCGTTGTTGGATACGTGACTTATCTCAGAGTCTCAATTGGGGGTCGACGGATGTAGCCTGCTGAGGTGTGCCAAGGAGTGCGAGTATGTCTCCAGCGGTGGCAGTGGGGTTGGGGTTGGGGGAGAGTAAGACGAAGAAGAAGCAATGAGAAAGAAAGAAAAAAATGATGAATGCTATTTTGAGGGGAAGTGATGATAATGGCGATGGATTCCACATGGTTGTTCTCCCTAAATTTCGTGCTCTCCTGTTCGTATATATTAGGTGGAATCTGATCTGGCAAATGAGTTGGCTTTTTTTAATGATGTGTACAAGATAACTGGCTGATTGTGAAAGGGGTGACTGGGTGACCCCTTCACTTTCTAGAAAATGGCCTTAAAAGCCGGTAAAAAGAGAATTCATGCCCTTATAAAGCCAAAAAATAACAATATGGACCTTTTGTAACAACGTAAATTTCAAAACAATTTTCGCATTTTATACAAAACACAATTCATTCAATATTCATAAAAACATCATTGTTTGAAACTAGAATTAGTAGCATATAAAAATCCCAAGATCTCATAACATAAAAATCTCGTGTGTGTACTGATCAGGCCGGCGCCTTCCCGCGATCCTCACTAGTACCTGAAACAAATAACACCAAACACTGTAAGCACAAAGCTTAGTGAGTTCCCCAAAATACCACACATAGCACATATTAGCCACTCGAGGCTATAACTCTGTAGGTCCGTGGACCCTACTCTGTGAACCCTCTGGTTCTAACTTTGTGAACCTTCCGGTTCCAACTCTATAAACATGCACATCATAAATCACATAGAAATAATGCAGTACAACACATAACATACATATAGCATAGAAATACTCTATCACATAACTCCGATTACTTACTCAAGGTAAGGTATAGTGAGAAGACTCACCTTGCGTATCTCGGTAACTCGTAAATCCCTGAAATCACTAGTGCTCAATCTCCCGAGCTATAGTCCTCCTATAACATAATACATCTCTAATTAACACTTTCCCAACTAAGGTTGACTAACCCTATCAAGTTAACATCGGTCAACTCTGGTCAATGGTCAACGGTCAACTCAACTCGCTGAGTCTGGCGTGGACTCGCCGAGTCTCTACGGGGACCCGATTCCTCTGAGTCCCTTCCGACTCACCGAGTCACTCACCCGACTCGGTTACTCAACCCCTGGTTCGAAATCACTGAACAACTCGCACCAACTCGTCGAGTGCATTCCATGCACAACCCCAAACGACCTTCTAAGGTCAGATCTGCTCCACTAACTCATAGATCTAGTCCTTCCAAGCTTATTTATCATGTAAAGTTCATGTCTTGGCGCTCATAACACACCTAATGACTCATAAATGGTGTTTTGACCTCAAGCACAAAGATCCCAAACCAAAACCTCCATGGATTCATAAAAAGCTTGGACAAAGGGACACTCTGGACCTCCAAGGGTCCAGATCCAAAACCTAACTCGCTTAAGGGACCAAGGAAGCACTAGATCTACCCACAAAAGGGCTCAATAAGCCCTAAATCAACATGAACATCACCTTAACAGAAAATGGTTCGAAAATAGTACCTCAAACGTGATGTTCTGGACCTCAGATCTTCAGGAAGTTGATCCTCTTATTTCCCCTTGGCTATAGCTTCCTTTCCCTTGCTAGATAACACCTCCAAGGTCAACAATGACTCCTTCTCTCACTCCAAACGCTCAAGCTCACTAGGGTTTCGCTCTGGGGACTGGTGAGCACAAATGACGGCCATAAGGCCCTTTAAATAGGCCCCAAACCCGAGAAATTAGGGTTTCATTAAACAGCACAGACTCGTCGTGTCCACCAATGCGACTCGTCGAGTCCGGTCATTAATCCGGGTGAGAAATCGCGTCTCTACTCGGCGAGTCTACGCACCAACTCGCCGAGTTCTTCCACAAAACTCAAAATAAAATGAATAAATATAATACCTGAAATTCCGGATGTTACACCTTTTAAACCAAAATGTGAAAGTTCGTGGGGCTACAGTGACATTTTCCCAATGTTTTAATCATTAAAATTCAAAATTGTAAAGTATTTAGCAAATTTGATTTAAAATCTGATTTTTGGCAAATAAAACTGCATCCTAATAGTATAGAATAGAATGTTTTTACAAGTCCAGAAGAACATTTTGATTGGCTAGACAAGCCTTTTGGATTAAAAAATACTCCTACTATATTTCAAACAAAAATGGAAGATATTTCTAATAAACACAAAAATTTTGCTATTATACATACATACACACACACACACACACACACACATATATATATATATATATATATATATATATATATATATATATATATATATATATATTAAAAATAGATAAGAACATATATGACACATGCAAATCATATTCTCAGAATTTATTAAACATGGTTTGATCATAAGTAAAAAGAAGATGCAACTTTTAAAAAAACTCTATATATTTCTTAGGAGTTAATAGGAGTATAGATAAAATTACAACCACATATAGCCCATAAGGCTTTAGATTTTCATGATAAGTTAGAAGATTTAAAATCCTTACAAAATTTTTTGGGATTAATAAACTATGCTGGACCATTTATTAAATATTTAGGAAAACTAGCTAGACCTTTATATTATAAAACATCTATTACAGGTCAAAGATATTTTAATCAAGAAGATATAAAATTAGTACAAATATAAAAAAAAAACCTCCCAGAATTAGCACTTCCATTAGATACAGATTATTTGATAATAAAAATAGGTGGATATGGTCAATGTTGGGGAGCAATTCTTTGTTGTAAAGCAAAAAAATTTAGTGAAAAAAGTTTGGAAATCATTTATAGATATAATAGTGGTAAATATAAAGAAAAAGTAAATATTAGTAGTATAGATGCATAACTATTTGCCTTCAGCTATGCGTTAGACAGTTTCGAATTATTTATCATTTCTAAAAAATAAATAACTCTTAGAACTGATTGTGAAGCTATTGTTTCTTTTTACAATAAAATGAATGGAGATAGTAAAATAAGTAGTATAAGGAGATGGTTAAATTTATTAGATCGAATAAAAAACATTGGATTAACTATTGCTATAAAACATATTAAGGGAAAAGATAATAAGACAGTTGATATTTTGAAGTAGATTGTTAGAAAATAAATTTATAAAAAATTAATTATGTATTTTCCATCTTAGATGTCTAGATCCAATTCAGGTAATTCTCGAGGTCATCCACCGTATCGTGGTATGGTAAGGCCAGAAGGTAATCAGACTTTACAAGTTTTTCAAAATAGTAATATGTCTTTTAAAGCTTTTGCAGCAAGACCAATATAATCTTCTAACAGATACTATTATGATAATATTAGATTTGGTAATCAGACTTTACAAGTTTTTCAAAATAGTAATAAGTCTTTTAAATCTTTACCACATGTTTCTCTTAGTAAAGAAGAAAAATATTTATCAGAACATTTTAACCAAACTCACAACCGTTTTAAGTTTTATGTTGTTTTGAAGCGTAGGAAGACAGGTTTCTTCCACACGTGGATAAAAGTCATTGAAGCCATACAAGGGTTTACTGATCCAATATATAAATGATTTAATGACTATCAACAAGATTTAACAATAACAAGAATTTGTTAAAGCATGAGTTTTTATATATCACACTCTCTTAAGCATTATGTAGAACATGTGGTTACTTATTTAGTAGCCAAAGATTCAAATCAATTTTTTTTTGTGATCACTGTGAAACTATGAAAAATAATTACAAACTTTTAAATGAAGAAATCTACAAGCTTAGAAATGAAAAACAAGATCTAATTAATATAGTTAACAGTTTACAAAAGAAGTTTTCATTCTCAACAAACAGAAGTAATAAATATTTCTAGTGGTTCTTCTTCTGATCCCAAAAAGAAGAGTAAGATGGGTACTTACTCCCCCCAATGAGTGACACAGAAGGTACTAGTAAGCCAGAGAAGTTACTAGCTAGTCCAGTGAGTCCAACAACTGGTAAAGACTTATCAAATCCGGTTCTAGCTATGGGATTGATAAAATCTCAGGAGACACATAGGACTCTTGATTCCTCTACAAACAAAAATAAGGAGACACTCCAATTTCCTTTACAAACAAAAATAAACAAACTAGAGAAATTTGGGATTCACTTGGAGAACTAGGAAGAGAAGATTTCTTAGTCGGATACAACCCTTCACCTAGTCCAAATAATCCATAATTTCCCTCTTTTACCTTAATCCCAGAAAACTCAGATTCCTCTATTTTTAAAGATGCCCAAAATCCAAATTATTCTCAAGAAAGCCTCAAAAATATTACAAACCAAATAAAAGACCATAAAAATATTATGAAGCCTCTTCCTCTAGAAAAAATCCAAAAAAGAAAAGATTCGATGAAAAGACTCTTCAAGAAGCAGTTAATAAAACGGTTCAAGAAATACTGAAGACTATGATTCCATATTTAGATGATAATTTAGAAAAAAAAAACTATTATTGAAGATGAACAAAGAAAAGACACTCCTATGCTAGCTTATTTGTCATGTCCAAATGATAATTTATCTAGCGAGGAAAGTGGAAACAATAATTCAGAAGACCAATTTGATCGAAATGACGACAACAACTAATCAGATGATGCATTCCCTTTTGATTCAATTGTCAGACACAATCTTGACACTTGAAGATATTTTACTATTGAAGATTCTTGAAAAATAAAAATTAAAACGATAATTTTAGTCAACAATGATAGACAAGACATTTAGTATTACAAATTTCCATTTCAAAGAGGACGACAACTTCCATTATAAAGCATTGATAAAAAAAGACCTCCACCACAGATTTCCACCTGTCACATTTATGGAGCCAACTTTTTGAAGCAAAATTTCAAGATATCATAATACATTAAGAAGACACCTGTGTATTTTTTCTAAATAGTTCCGGTTGTTTCTCCTCTTTTAATCTTTCTATATAAAGAAGCTATTTTTTAGAAATTAGACACAACTACTAAGAAACAAAACTTTCTCTCAACTCTTTCACTTAAAAGTTCTTGAGTTCTTCTTTAAACTTTTTTGTATAAACATTATAAGATATTCAAGTTTGCATGTAAGTTTTTTTTCTTTAATTACTTTTAGTTTTTTTAAGGTATTTCCCGAAGGGAAAACCTTAAGTCCTTTAATATCATGTAATTTTAGTTCGAAGTTCTCATATGTTTGTATGATATTTTAATTCTCATCTGTACGTTTATTGTAAAATATATTCTAAGATAAAATAATGTTTGTTTGATAATAATATTGTCTAATATTATTTGTTAATATCGCATCAAAATAGTGTTTATAATCTTTATTTCTTACTAAGTGACCCACATATTGGACATTCGAAGGGCCGGAGTGAGCCTATTATGAAGTCTTTTTTTGGTGGGGAAAGATGTTTAATAAAGATTATACATAACTCACAAAAAATAAAAAATAAAAAACGATAAAAATAATATACACAACACACAAAAAATAAAAAATAAAAATTGATTATATATATATATATATATATATATATATATAAAATAAAGGTCCCACCAAATTTTTAGACTTAGATCTTAAAAACAGAGGTCAAATCTTAACCATCAGTTTTATTTGGAAGGTGTGGATTATTTTAATAGTGATCCAGGTGGATACTATTAGACCAATTAGAAAAAAGAAAACTTAAATGTATAACTTTTAAAGCACAATGTATTGTAGTTTATAAAGAAACACAAAACACACACGTATTAAGATGTCTCCCGGTTTTTACTCACTATTTATTTGAGAAGCGGCTCCCTCTTTCTGAAAAACTAATTCTCTCTTTTTCTCTCTATGAAACCGTAATCTCACAAACCCTTGGTGCTGTCACCAATGGCCACCACATGTAAAGACCGACTACTACTGAACGAACCACCTCTTATGCTACCAACGCTGCTACACCTCCTCCACACCACCGCGTACCGTTGCCAACACAAACAACCATCAATGCATACCGCCACCACAAAAACCGCTACAAACAATTTTCCTCCAATTTAAAAACCCTAGAGACACCATTACTTGTTTATTGTCGTCGTCGCTAACATGAAACCACCACCAAACATCTCATCCACTGCACCACCACATTATTCAACCTCTGCCTGCACTTCAACATAACCGCCACTACCGCCGCACACACATATCCTTCCTCCCGTGCAGCTCTTCCTTCTACCATTAATCACCACATTCATCCCCTAACCATATTCTGCACCACTCTCTGTGTCCAAAACTACCCACACCCGCCTTCAAACCCCTGCAGATGCTCCCCTCAACCTATATCTAAAATTCCAAGATCTGAAAACCTAATATCTAAACACACACACACACACACCTCAGATCATCATGCCACCTCCTCCTTTCTACAAAATGTGACAACCAGGTTCTTGAACGTCGTTGTTTTTTGTAAAATTGTATGGTTAATGTTGTGTGTTTGTGTGATGTGTTTTTATCAATGTATGTATTTGATATATATATATATATATATATATATATATATATATATATATATATATATATATATTCAATATGATATTTGTAAATCCTTTATGTGTGTATGTATGTAATATGTGTGTGCATGGAAAATGCAAATGAAATGAGTTATAGAAAGCTATAATTCTTAATGAAAATTATTTCTAACATTCTCATTAATAAGAACAATAATAAATCTTGCTCTTATTTATTTTGTCTTTTAGTTATGTAAACAGAAATATAATATCAAATATATTATAACTTCAAACAAAAGATTGGATGGTCCCGTAATAAGAATAGTAATGTGTGATAGGGTATTATTAAGCCGTCTGGTATACCGGCAACGAAGGGTTTGTGGTCTATGTGGCCATGTTGTCTATGTACACCATCTCGGACCTTTGTGGTTGTGGTGATTTGTGGTGGGGAGGACGGAAGAACACGTCTGTTGCCTCCCTTAGTCAGGCTTTTTCTTCTCCCTCTCTCTCTGTTCGTTGTCGGTCTCTGGTACAACACCGGTCCGTGATTCGTGATGGTCCTCGTGGTTCCGTTGTTTGTGACAAACATTGCGGATGGTCTTAGCTGTTACGTAGCTAGCAACATGCGTTAATGATAACAACCAAAATCAACAAAATTACAAGTAATAATATCAAGTCATATTAGCAGCAGCAGGTTACACAAAAGAACTGATTAATATTTTTATAACGTTCACGTTGAAAAATAAGTTTATTAACTAAGTTTATTAGAAAAATTTTGCAAAAATTTTGTTCAAGTGTCAAAGCCAAACTTTTATTTTTATTAACTATTTTTATAAGAAATATTTAACAAAAAAATTGTATAATTTCTAAAAACCACATTGTTATAACAACATCTTGAATTCTTTATTGATCGGTAAACTACTATATGCATTAACTAATAACTTTCATCCACAATATATTAAAAAGTTTTTATCAAATATTAAAATATTTACTATTATTAATTAGGAATAGTTAATCCAATATCGAACTTTTGGTATTATAATATTTATTATTATTAAGAAAAGTAATTCAAATACATATTTCGATGAAAATAATACATTAAGTACATTTTCAAAAAAAAAAAAAAAAAAAAAAAGAGTTTGGAATTTTATTTATAGAAGCTTTAAAGAGTATAATTTTAGTTATGTAATTTTTTAAGTTTTAAATAACTTTGCAAGCTTTAAAGATTGTCGAGACCCTTGGATTACTAGCCTTACAAGAAACTTATTTTATTTTGATAGTAAGAAAGTAAGAAACTATTGAGACACAAAAGAGACTCATTATTTTGTGAGATTTAATTGTGTAAAAATCACTTGGAAAGCTGAAAAGACAAACATAGCAGCAATGATGTAAATTAAAAACTAAACTCACAAGTTTTTTTTTTTAAAAAAGAAAAACTTAAATATCGGGGGCTTATATAAAATAATATATTGGTGAAATATGATGACAAGGTATTATAATTTATATATTGGTGAAATATGATGACAAGGTATTATAACTTATTCGGATATAATATATTACCCCCCCCCCCCCCCCCCCCCCCTCCTGTCATATTTTTTGCTGGTTTAATAACCAAACAAATAAATTAGGTATTTTTTTTTGTAATCTCGTCAAATATTGATTAAATTATATAATTTTGTGTAAATACTTTATTTTATAGATAAATGTAAACGTTAGATATTAATCGTCAAAACATAGACATCAATATTATTTTTGGTCCCAAGAGTGAAGCATTTCATTTATGACTAAAAAAATGTAGATTATTCTCATTTCGTATCTCAAAGAAAGTCAAGCAAGAATAGATGGCCTACTCCTAGCTTTAACTAATATCTCTACTTTGATAGCACAGGAGTACTTTCATTTCCCTGCCACCCGCTTCTATAACTGGTTATTCCTTATTGGCATTTCAAGACAAAATCTTTCATGATCCACTTCATTCTGAAACTATCTTCCTTTGTCTTTGTGCGAGATTGGGGGAGGTTGTAAGGTAGCATGAATAGATCTACTATGCCTTGAGTCGGGTTTTCACTACTCTCCCCTCATTACTTTCTTTGGTTTTGCCTTGTTGAGGCTAGTAGAGGTAGAAGTTAATTACCGAATTGAATCTAATTGCCGAAGCGAAGTTATACATGGACATGAAGTACACGCCAAAATGAAACAATTAATCGAAAGAAATTATTTGATATCCGTATAAAAGAAACTAATCGCGGCTTAGAAACCATTGACATAAAATAGTATTAATTGCTTTTAAGTATTAAATAAATCAACAATTTATCAGTTTCAAATGTCTCCTCAAATCCTACACAATACAGCAAAAACCCAAAAGCCCCAAAAATATAAATCAAAAATCAAAAACCAAAAATCAAAAACCAAAAACCGAAAACCCTGTCATAAACCCATAACCCAAAGCTTAAAGAAAACCATTTGTTAAAAAAGGAATGCATATAAGACATACCACATATAATATCACATATAATATTTGAATGATAAATGATATTTGTTGATACATAAGTTTATTTGAAATATAACATATTTTTTTAATAAAAGTAATGAATGACAAGAAATTCATAGCGGAAAGAAAACTATTATATAACCATAGAAAAGAAAATTAACACATTAATACAAGATACAACTATTAGAATTCTTGAACAATTAAGTATAGCAGATATGAAATATATTAATCAATTCACATTAGATTTTACTAGATTATTATCACAAACTGGACAAGCAATGGTTGATAATTTATGCGACAAATATTTTATAAAATTTCTAGGAGATTTAGGAAGATATATACATGAAACATGGAAACAACAATATGGAGAACAGAAAAACCTAGGAATAGGACCTAGGATTACATATACATTCACTATATTAGAAGATAAGTGTAAAGAGGTAGCTTTACAAGAACAATTAAAGAAAAATGCTTATGCATTTTGTAAATCAACAATTTATACATCTCAAGCATATGGACATTATGAAAGGAAAAAGAAATTACGAAAAAGCACATCATATAAAAAAGAGAATAAACCATACTATAAAAATAAATATGTAAAAAGGCCACAAACAATAAATTGTAAATGGTTTATCCATGGTGATGTTAAACATCTAGCGAATAAATGCCCAAATAAAAATGAAAATATAGAAAAAAGCAATTTAATAGAACAAATAGGAGAATATAATATAGAACCTCTAAATTCTGATAATTCTGATAATGAATCAATATATAGTATATATAGTGATAGTGATAATGATAAACATTTAACCAAAATAACATATACATACCTAAATAAAGAACAAGAAGAATGTCAACATAATTGGATAAATAAACGAGGAAATAACTATATAAAATGTTATAATTGTAGATATTACCCAAGTATAGAAAAAAGATCACAATGTAATATATGTTTTATAGAAATCTGTTACATATGCCTTAAAAGGCTATATAATTTAGAAATAAATAAAGAAAAAACAGAAAAAGAAAATAAAGAAGTAAAAATCAGGTTACTATCGGAAAAAATAGAAAAATTAGAAATAATATCTGAATTACATAAATTAAAGATACAAACTTTAGAAATAATATCTGAATTCATCTTCTCCATGGCTCCATACCCCCTTTGGTCATCCTGGTGGTTGTGTGCTCATATAGGGAATAATTTAAAAACCCACATACACACACAAATCGGTGCATTGATATTCATCAGATGTTTTATTTATTTATTTATTTATTTTTTGAATTAAAGGGTTTTCGATTTGCTTCTGGGTATTTGTTATTCTTCTGGGTTTTTACAATGTCTCAGATTCGACATGATTTCTTCTAGGCTTATACAATGATCTCCATGAGATCAAGAACGCTTTGGCATTAAACGCCATCAATTCAAACCCAGAAATTGAAGATTGTTCATTCCATGAAGTGTGTGTATGTTTGTATGTGTGTGCATTTTGCTGCAATGAGTGTTTGTGTAGGTTTTTGTTTTTTGGATCATTCATTCTCACATCAGGTATAATTGATTACGGTTTATCTTCAATCTATATGAAACGACCAACTCGTTCAGTTAATAGAGGGCAGTGGAACACATGTGAGCTTTGGAATTGAATATTCTTGAATGTTTCTGATAGCATTGAGAGGAAGAAGATGATAACAATTTCTTTAGGGAATCAGGTAATAGAGGAGAGGATTTAGTTCGTGATCCGAAGGTAGGAACTAATCGAATCAAATTTCAGCAGGCCCTTTTCCAATTATGTTGTAAAACAATCTCATTCTTCCAGGAATCCAATGTTTGCAACTGAATTCAGTCCTTTTTTCGGGTTTCAACAAATTCTACCTCCTGGAGCTAAGAATTAGTTCGCTCAATCGCATTTCAAATCACATTTCAGTGGAATGTGTTAAATCTTCGATACCATGTAGCTTACAAAAGAACTTTTATGCAAACAGGGAATGGATAATGAATCTGAATCATGTAGTAATTTTAAAAGAAAATAACCATTTACAATCTGCTTTTGGAAACAAAAAAAACTGGATAAAGTCACAGAAAAAAGCAAATTACTTTGCAAAAAAAAGAAGGAATCAGACTCGTTTCAAGAAGAAAAAAATCTAACCTTCATGTGGTTGTCATTGAAGTTAGCAGCTATTTAGCAAAAAAAACCACACTAGGTTACACACACACACACACACAAAGAGAGAGAGAGAGAGAGAGAGAGAGAGAAACCTTTTATATACTAAATAATTATATTTAATTTTTTATTTAAAAAAAAATAAGAGAAAAACATCATAAATGGTGAATGTGGTAGTGAAATGACGAAAATGCTCTTTAATAGACAAAACTTAACAGAGTTAGCAATAAAGACCAATCGTCAAAATATTGAAAGCACATGAACCATCTATGATGTTTTTAAACCATAGGGACTAAACTTCAGATCTGTAGAAACCAGAGGGACTATTTATAATGTTTTTTCTTATATTAATATTAATATTTAGGAACCAACTTAATGTAAGTATCGAGTATGGATTTTACACCATATAAACACATATAAGTACACCACAACACACGACACATAACACACTACATAAAGAATGACAATCAAGTCAGCAATAGATCCTAAAAAATCATAGTAGTAGCCTTATCAGCATGGCGTTTGTGTCAAATACAAGATGGCATGAGACTAATATTTCTTTTGCATAGGTGTTGATAGATTTTGAATTATTTTCTAACATGAAAAAAGTTTATAACATGCAAAGTGCCACCCATCTGACAGATAAAAAAAAAATGCATGTGCGGTTGTCATTAATATCACAATGATCGAAACCAATTGATGATCAGTATGTACTTGTGGAGATCGAATTATGCATGAGCTTTGTACATGAAACATGAAGATCAAATGTAACCGATTTAGATTTTGTAAATGCACTTACTTGACCGCTTCTGTTTGAAGAGCAGAAGAGGGCTCGTATGAAATGCTGCAAATGAATCCTTTAAATTGGGAAATTCATTAATTTCACCCTTATACTATAGAAGTTTAGTTTGATCTTAAATATCTCATAATAAAATTAAAATTGTGAAGGAAAGGCTACGTAAGAACTTGTAACATAGTTCGATCCAAGAAATGAAAAATGAAATTACACAAATTTGAAAGAAATTTTCTAACTTCATGCTATTCGAAAAGGCATCACCATAGATTTCTTACAACCTTGGAGGAAGCTATGGTATGCTATTCCAAAAGTGTGATTTCGAATGATATACAAACACTCAATTCTGTACAAAGGTTTTTATTAAACACACAAAAGAACATCAAGCCCATAACCTCGATCGCCTGAATGAAAAAAATATATAAAACATATGCAAGGATATCAAAACTTAAGTGGAAATGGTTAAAATCCTAATCTAGTAAAAGCGAAATTCAAGATTATTACATGCAAAATACGAATAATTAGGTGCTTGACAAGTTTGAGAAATTCAAGAAATGGGGGTTACCAACTAAATCACGATTGATGATGAATGATCTGAAAAAAAAAAATACGATGAGTAACAAAAAAGAAAAGTAGGATGAATGGTGAGTAGAATGAGCGACACAACGAGTTTCATAAAGAAAAAATAACATACGCAAGGGCTTAGATTTAATTTTTTAGATGAGAGTCGGTTATCTCAAACATATTATTTTGGTGGCAGTGAGTTGTTCTTGAAACCGAGAGAGAGAAAAATTAGATAGAAGAAGATGAAGAAAACATTAAGTTGTCTATTAATTCAAAGTAAATACAAAAAATGTTGATCTAACCTGACTTATTTGATCACACCAAAGTTTAAAGCGAATCGCAGAAAAGAAGCTATCTTATCAGTTTATGCACCAATGAACCCTATTTTACATTCTATATATTAGATAAAATATTACAAAAAATGTAAAACATATTACATAAAATGGTAAAAGATAACAAGAGTGTTATATCCATGTAAATCCTAACTGATGGTAAAACAAATGAAAGAATAAGACCAAAACATATGTGTTATGTGTTTAACCTAAATCGAACTGTCATTAAAAAAAATTGTAGATTTTAAAGTTTAAACTTTAAACGTGTTGCCAGGTTTAGAAAGGTAGAAAAACCCCTAAAACATAGATAATTGCACAAAGTTAAAAATGTATTTAGCAGATTCCCCAGGAGACGAAGTTGCAATGATGTCTTCCTACTTGGTTCAGTTGCATTTAGACTACAAAAAGGCATAGAAACATGCCCAATTAATGACCTGGAGAAATAATATCGGTAATGTACAAAAGAAGCTTTGACATACTCCATAGAATGCCACATTAGATCTTTAAAAAAGAAAGGGTATTAAAGGGTTTTTGTTGGTTTGTTAAAGAATGACTGATAATGACTGATACGCTCTATTAACACATCCTGTTTGCTATCTGATACTTTCTCATCACCAGAATCATCATTCCAATGTTCTCGACTGAGATAGTCTGTCTGAGAAAATATTTTAGATTGAAGATCACCATTTGGGCTCGCTCTATATGTAACATCCCGTTTAAAATAATATAATTAAATAATGAACCTGGAACCCGAGAAGCAATTTGTATTATTATTATTTGTTATTATTGTCCAAAATTAATTAATAATTAGTGGAGTGTTGGTTTCGGGGTGCCAAATGAGATGCTATTGATTTCCGAGGGTTAAAGTGTAAATGTGGGGGGGCTTATATTGAAGGATTTTATGGAGTCAAGGATTGAAGTGTAAGTTCCGGATCTGGTTTGAAAAGAATTCATTATGGAGGGGCCATATGGTAATTACTTGGACTTAATATGTAAGGATTTCAGAAGGGATTAGATTATAAATTAAGGGTTTGTTTTGAAAGGAATAATGTGGGGAGGGACTAGTTATGATATTATGGGAATTATGTTTGGGAGCCGGGTATATATTTATTTCATCACCCGCCTCTAACCCTAACCCTATCCATGTGTTCCAGCCGCCATCACCTTATACCCCTTCTTCTTCGGCCGCCACCACTCCTCTCACTTCTGTTTTCCGACCGAATAGACCACCGACGATGCTTGCTGCGGCTGGGGACCATCGACGCCCGGTGGAACCGAGGGTATTTGTTGTTGTGGTCGCTTCTCAGTGGGGGTACGACCACCATTTTCCTTCACCGCAACAACCGTTGGCAAGATGAAGTTGCCGTCGAACAAGCCACCATTGTCGTCGTTCAACCTTGGAGATCGAAAACCCGCGGATATATAAGCTGTGGTGGTTTGTGGTTAGGTTGCGCACACCCTATTTCTTCTGTCCTCTACCGCCGCTGTCGGATGTTGTAGGCAGCAAAGAGTTCACTGTGGGACGCCGGAGTCCATGAGGAGAGTGCTGAGTCGGTGTTATGGTCGTGGGTGGGGCCGATCGGTCTTGCTGCTGTTGGGTTTCGTGGTGACCAGGTCTGCCGCTGTTGTTGGTCGTTTTCCTTGCTGTCGCTGCCACCGTGAGCCGCCAGGGTGGCTGAAGTGTATTATGTATCGGATGTGTGTGTGAGTTCCACCTGTATCTCACAAATTGTATGTGTCTTGGGTTGTTGCTGCTGCCGGAGATTCGAGGAAAACCCCGCTGCCACCATACACCACCGTAGGTGTGTATTTTAGTGGCTGTGTGCGTGTATTATTAGTATGTGTGTGTGTTTTTGGATGGTATTGTAATTGTAACAAATTGGATAATGGAAAGAAAGTCAAAACCACCACCATAGTGTGGTGGCTGCCGCCACCGGCCGCCGTGTCGGGTGGCGGTGTGCTTTGCATTGTGGTATTGATTCGTTGGGATGCTTGAAACCCTAATGGGCTTAATGAAACTCTAGTGGGCTTATTAGGGCCCAATAAAGCCCTAACTGACTTAATAAAATCTTAATGGGTCCAATGGGGCCCAAAGTGACCTAAAAGCCCAACCGGTTGACTAATGGGCTAGTATTGGGTAGGAAACCCTAACCAGCGTTTGGAAAACCCTAACAACATAAAACCTTAACTTGTGGAAATTGATCGGGACACACACACGAGAATTATTTAATAAACTTGAAATATTAAATAATAATCATTGGCAAACTAACTCAAGGAAATAATGGACTTAATGGATTAAGTCCTTAATGGGTTAAGTAAGAAACACTTAATCCTAATCATTATTTCATGTGAAAACCCTAATTTTGGGATTTTGGGCTTGGACTTATCGGGACCCACATTTGGGTCATTGGAATGGAATTTTATATTAAGCCCAATCACACCATATGACTTATTTAGTAAAGTAAGGGACTTAATGGATTAAGTCCTTAACGAGTTAAGTGAGAAACACTTAACCCTAATTGTCACTTTCTGTGAAACCCTATTTTCACTCGGGCTTTGTATTGGGCCTTTCTATTGGGCTTTGGTAATTGGATTATTAATGGACCATCCAAGAATGATCATATGGACTAGAATAGGTTGATGGGCTTTAGGTTAAGGCCCATATGAGGGGTTAGGCCCAATTTAGAAAATTGGGCCATAAATGGACCATATGTTCGGCTTGGGCCCATTACTTGGCTTTTGGGTTTTTGAAGTGTGAGTTGGACCTTAGGTTTGGAACCAATTATTAATTGGGTATTGTTTGATGTTGACAGTTTGGGAAGCTGTCAACCAGCAGCTGGAGTTTTATCTGCTGGACTTCAGCAATGTCAGATGAGTTATCCTTGTTGGATTAGTGTCTAAGTCCATAACTATTTTGGTATGTACTTGACCCGATGGTGCATGGTCCTTTTGGGTTGCCTTCACCAAAGCAACTTGATAGGATGAATTATGGAGAGAAAGGATTAAATATGATTTATTAATATATTATGAGAATAATATATTAAAGGAGAAATCATATTGTTTAATTAATATTAGTCAACAATTAATTAGTAATTAGTTTTGTGACTAAAAGAGATTAATTAAACTTAAGGGACTGGAATTGTAATTATAAGATAATTGCAATTTGGGCCGTGGAAGGCCTTAATTAAATGAGTCCATGGGTTGCTTAGGGCTTAAGCATCCAAATTAGGGTTTCCTTGTTAGATAACCCTAATAGCCTCACTATATATATGACCCTTATGACCCAAAAACGTGCAAGAAGACTCCTTTAGGGTTTGTAGATGTTTTTGGGAAGCCTCCATCCTCTCTCCTCTTCATCCTCTTGCTTATGGTGTGTGTGAACCATTAGAGGAGTGACATTTGTGACTCTAAGCTTTCTAAAGTCAATACAAGGAGGAATTGAGATTGTTATTACTACATAACAATCAAGGTATGATCTTTAACCCATTCTTATGTTAATATGATTACTTGTATGCTAGAATTAGGGTTTATAGTCTTGGATAACTTGCATGTACAATAGAGAAACCTAGATCCAAGCATTAGGGTTTGTATGAGCATATAGGATGTCTTATGACCAAAACCCATAAGTGGTATCAGAGCCTAGACAGGTTTCTATTGTATCGATGCATTATATGTTTGAAAAATTCATTTTTTTGGTTTCTGGAGGCTGGACTCGCCGAGTCCATAGCTGAACTCGCCGAGTCCATGCTAACTCGACGAGTCCATGCTTGACTCGACGAATCAACTCGTCAGATGGAGCAAACCTCGGGATTTCTTGCTGTTTTTGCTTAAGGATAGTTGCCTTATCATATTAGATCAATATTAATCCGATTTTATGATATATTTGACTATATTCTTGATCTAATAGAAGATATTTATCAATTAATAAGATAATTGTTTCCTTATGTGATAATTGATTAATTATTTTGATTAAATTGGTAAATTGTTTTGCAAAAAATCATTTAAATTAATCAAATATGGATAATTATGTGATTAAATGTTAATTTAGATTATTTGTTATTTGATCCTTGTTGTTATGAAAAGTTTCATATTTTCCCCTTTAGGTTTTATAGTTTAAATTTGAACCCAAAAGTTTTGTTGTTTTGAAATTTAAATAGTTGAAACCCTAATGTTTTGAAAAATGTTTCAAAACATGCCCTCAAGTTTTGGAATTTAAAAGTTGATTAAAAGTTTAATTAGGAATGTTAAATTCTAAAACCCTAGTTTTGTTTTGAAAAGTTCAAATCACACCCTTATGGTTTAATTAATTAGTTAAGGTGTATAATTAAAGGAAGTTTAATAAATCCATATAAGTTTTGGTTTACAATTTAATTGAATTAAAAGTATAATTATTAAATTTGACCATATAGTATTTTAAAAGTGTAAAATACACCCTATACTATATATAACATTAAAAGTCTAACATTATATATATGTATGAGTAAAAGTCAGTCTTACCGTTAGTAGATCTCATTCACGAAGCTGGTCTATAAGGGGTGTTTAAGGAAATTGCCTATAAAATGGCCATTAAATGGGTATCCACTCTTACCCACCGCACTCTTGACTAGTGGATGGTCGTTAGCCGAAAGGGTAGGATAGGACGAAACCTTCCATTATAAGTATAATGAAGTACAAAAGTAACTAAATGTTTTTCAAATTCCCAATCTTAGTTACTTAGGCAAAAGTGAATTGATGCAATTCAATGAAATTACACTTTGTGCCCTTGCGAAGATGTTAGTGGAGTGTGTGTGGTTTACCGGCACACTAAATGGTTCTAAGCAAAGGTAGCAAAGGGTGACTCAATGTTTGTCATAGTTCGGTGGAGCGTGTGTGGTTTACCGGTACATCGAATAGGTGACTGTAACATGTGAGGGCACCATGTAAGTTTGCATGGTTATTCACACCCGCTTTGTGATCCTCGGCATCCCAGTCACAAACAAGAGGGGCATATCGAGATCTAAACATGCCATTGAAATGTTCAATGAATCTCAAAGGATCTAGGAGTTTTCATAGATTTAAAACTTAAATTTATTTTCGTTTTTCATGGTGGAAATTAGTGAATTTTCATTCACTTACCTTCAAATATTCTGCAACTAGATTAAGGCATCCCTTTTCTAGGTTGTAGCATATTGTGTTGGGTCCTAGCCTTGGAATTTCATTTGGGTGATTTACCAAGGACTCAATAAATCAACTAACTTGAATTTGTTTCTCCCGTTTTGTAGATGTCAAAGTTCGACAACTATGGTCTTCCCAAATCCCGTGGAACAAGCATTCCACATGAAGATGATATTCCACGATTCGATCGAGGAACAAGAAATCATGCTTCATTTCCTCCTCCTCCTCCAATTATTCTCCCTAACCCACAATATCGAAAAATTGAAAGGTTTAATATCACTCAAGCCCTTTTGGCAAGTAAACATAAAGAAGGAAAGTCGGTGTGTGCACACGTCATAGGGATGAAGTCACACATTGATAGGTTAAGAATGATGGGATCCGTTGTCGGTGAGGAGATGGCTGTTGATTGGGTTCTTCAGTCACTTCCTAACTCGTATAGTGAGTTCGTAAGAGATTACTATATGATGAACCACGACGTGACCCTTATAGATCTCACATATATGCTTATTGCTGCTGAATCAGCAATGGTTTGGCGCAATAGAAAAGCAAAGTTGATTGGTGAATCTGCCTTCAAGACCTCTATGAATATAGACAATGGCAACGAAAGACATGCTATGATCGAAAAGTCTGATCATAAGAGAAAGGCAATGTCTGAAGTAGTCCCATGTCCTGTTCCAAGAGAGTCAATTTGCTTTTATTGCCAAGAGAAGGGGCATTGGAGACGAAGTTGCCATATTTACCTAAGAGATCTAAGAGATGGGAGAGTCAGAACGTATGGCTCTACTTTAGGTAAAATCCACTATCTAACTCCGTTAAGTTCCTATTCATTGATTCTTAATACATGATGTGATAAGATTGCATTTGAATGTTTTGTGGGATCGGTGAAAAGAAAGGAAGCTTGGTGAGAGAGCAAGATGAATCTAATCACAAAGAAATGGATCTTGATCGCATGGACTTGAAGATTAGATTTTAAGCTTAGATAGTTATGATAGAGTTGTTAGAAATTTTCCTTTTGAGATACATAGTTTTCAATGGATTTTGCATTGTAAGGACAAATGTTTTCCGCTGCTTTTATAAATAAAATAAATTTTGTTTTGACTTATTTATTTATTTGTTTACTTCCTTGCAATGAAATCGTTATGAAAATTGATGTTTGACTATTTCTATAATGAATGGATATGATTCTTATTTATGGAAATGTCAAGAATTTACCAAATAGGGAGAGTTTCTTATCGCCCAAAGTTTCAATTGGACAGAAATTTAGAATCACACAACTTGGTTGCATGATGAATGAGAAATCTCATATTTGGAAATTAGACTAATTCATTGACAAAGTGTCAAGTGAAAGGACTAGGAGATCGAGTACATAAAGTTGTATGTTGATCAAAGTCCACCATAAGAGTAACAAAGATATTCGTCATGATTTACTAAAGGTTTAGTAAATGTGATTATACTTACAAGATTAAGTGTAATTCTGAATTGATTAAAGGGTTTAGATCAATAGCAGAACGAATAAGAAGAATCAAGTAGGAAGAAAGATAAAAGTTTCTCCATTCTAAGAAGAAGGGAGAGTATCTTTTATGCTTTATGATAGGTCTTAATGATTAAGAACCATATCTCAATTGATCCTCTAAGTGAGTCTTAGTACAATTGTATGTTTAAGAAGAGGAATCAATAATTGAAGAAATGGTTAAATCAAGAGGTCAATCATACTTCGTTCCAAAACAAGTCTTAAAGTTAAGATTGTGACATTGAGTGATAAGTATTAAGAAGGTTTATAGGATTCATCAAATATGGAAAAGTTGTGATGTCTTGGATAAGACAAAGACCAACTAGGACCAATTTATGAAATGTTTTGATAAAAACTACGCTAACTCTTGAATATTTGTTTGTCAAGAAATGGTTATTGACAAGAGAATATTATATGTCAAGGAGTAAGTGGGAGTCTTAATGGTCTCGAAAGGTTTCAAGAACAAATCAAATAAACCTTATCGATCATCACTAGCACACGAGTTGAGGTTTACAACCTATCGTGTTGACATTATTTTCTTTCTGTGCCAATCCAATCGAGTTAATTATGCATGTGAGTCCTATGAGTTCTCATTTGAATGCATAAAAGGCAAGGACCTTGATCAATGGAAAGTACATTGATAAGAAAAGGTGAGCTGCTTAACTACTTGGAAGACATGGTGGGCAGCTGTGCTACCATAAGGCAAGAAATCGAGATTAAGAAAGTTCGATCCATATGAGTTTGAATTTGTCGTAAACTTTGGTTTTAACAAATTCACATGGATAGGAACACATACACCGTTTAAATCTAAGTGTCATAAGATTTCCTCCTTCATGAAAATGATTGTGAGAAAATGCTTTCATTAAGAAAGATTTTAAGAAGATAGTGATTGTAAAATTGCATTCTCGAATTCGATCATGGTTACGGTATCCCTTTCCATGATTTGAATTGTGAGGTTTGACAATTAGTCTTAATTGTTTAGACACACATATGAACTATCTAAGGCAAAGGTGTATAAGTTCAAAAGGCCTTGATAAAAGGTTATCAAAGCATTAAGTATTAGAAACATGGACTTATGAAATTCAATAGGTATTGTTTTTCTGAAAGTTAAGATGTTTATGAATACATGTCGAAGCTAGTGGGGGCATAAGTGTTATGTTTATAATAATCATCATGATAGTGGGAGCATAAAAGTTATGATTGTATGATTATTATGGAAAGTATTGCAAGTTGGCAATATTAATTATAGAAAACAAGAGTCATTCTTTGCAAAGTCGTAAAGATGGAATAGTTGTTTTGCTATAATTAAGGGAGAGAATATTATGCTTCATTTCAAATCTAAATGCTTAGGTTGAGAAATGTTAATAAATTTAGTCAAAGGTACATAATGTGTTCTTAAAATTTCGATTATGATTACGGTATTCCTCTTCACAATTCGAATTTTTGAGAACATAGCAAATAAAACATTATGGCAAAAGATTGATAAAGTATCAAATCTTTATGTAAGACATTATACATCGTGTCCCATACGCTTCGGGTTAGGATCGATTGCAAATGCTATAATATTTGACCATTCTAAAATTTTCCAAATGTCTAGCGCATTTAGAGGGAAAAGGACAAGAATCGGTTTTGACTAAGATAATTAAACAACTATCAAAGGACAATCCAAAGTTCGCCGAGGATTGGTCGCTTGTGAGTAGTTAGAAGTATAGTATTGGAAGATATGGAAATGTTTCCATATTGGATGGAACATATCGACATTATTATGAATAGATGAGATTCTATTAAGAATGAGTTGGTAATGTGTCCATATTGGGAATTGAATATTGAAAATCTATGACTAGATTATAAACTTTTATGCAAAAGGATGTTCAAAGGAATGTTCTTTGAGTGAGAGACATCATATCTAAGGAATTGTATTGTAACAATTTCCGATAGAGGACTTTGTAATTTCATTGGCAATAGTCTTTCTGACTTTGATGCAGTGATATTACGAAAGGATCATTGCATAAAATGTTAGAATCTAGCATATTCTATAAGTGGCAAGAATTTGATATTCTTTCACTTATGAAAAAGGATTTGGAGTTGTGAAATGAGTATGATTGAAAATGTGTTCAATGTGATCTATTTCACAAAGTAAGAACCATAGGTAAACATTGTGTGCATGCTAGGAGCATGGGACAAGTGTTGTAATTCAAGTAAGAAGTTGATTAACCGAAACGACAAATAATGAGTAATCGATATGGTGATAAATAAAAGGTGTTTTATTTACGCTCAAAGGGTTGAGGCCATATGGGATTAGTATTATTCTTGTGTTTCACTTTGCATGTTTTGACTTCCTGAATAATTTAATTGGTTAAGAACAGTCAAATTATTCAAACGGACCACAGTCGTTCATATGTTGGAAGTAGATATGAATGAAGACTGTCGTGAATTGGTGTGTGGATTGTCTAAAAGAGTATTAGACATAAGCAAATGTTTGCTGCAACGTTCATGAGTGCTTATGAATATGAGAGCATTGGATTAAACCCACGCTCACTTGGATCACTCCATGAATTGTATCACGAGTGATTGGTGAGACGATAACATCCTATATTCTTGAAACCGAGATGTGTGAGTTGTATCTTGCAAATCGGTTGCACATTGATAATATGTAAATGCACTAGTAACTTGGTGTTATAAAACATATTGTTGTGTGTGATTCGATGAGTGAGTGCAAGCAAGCATTGTATCAAAAGTTTATTTGTTCCTTTTATCCAAAGTAGGATAAAAGCGATATCTTTGGGCCCCTCGATGATTTAGTGATGACAAACGTAAATGCTCGGCCGGGCTAGGGCTAATTTGATTTGTTCAATTAGTCAGTCGTTATAAATCGGAATTCGAGAAATAGTACAAAGAGAATGATTTGAAATCATATCTCATACGATATCTAGAATGGAGGAATATACGATCCCTTATCTAAAGGACACGCGTATCTGATAGGATCAGAGTTGACAGCGGCTTTGGAAAGCTACGATTGCAGATCAGGATCTAAAGTCATACGCATAATACTTATTAGACTTATCCAAGTGGGAGACTGTTTGATTAGTGTCTAAGTCCATAACTATTTTGGTATGTACTTGACCCGATGGTGCATGGTCCTTTTGGGTTGCCTTCACCAAAGCAACTTGATAGGATGAATTATGGAGAGAAATGATTAAATATGATTTATTAATATATTATGAGAATAATATATTAAAGGAGAAATCATATTGTTTAATTAATATTAGTCAAGAATTAATTAGTAATTAGTTTTATGACTAAAAGAGATTAATTAAACTTAAGGGATTGGAATTGTAATTATAAGATAATTGCAATTTGGGCCATGGAAGGCCTTAATTAATTGAGTCCATGAGTTGCTTAGGGCTTAAGCATCCAAATTAGGGTTTCCTTGTTAGATAACCCTAATAGCCTCACTATATATATGACCCTTATGACCCAAAAACGTGCAAGAAGACTCTCCTAGGGTTTGTAGACGTTTTTGGGAAGCCTCCATCCTCTCTCCTCTTCATCCTCTTGCTTATGGTGTTTGTGAACCATTAGAGGAGTGACATTTGTGACTCTAAGCTTTCTAAAGTCAATACAAGGAGGAATTGAGATTGTTATTACTACATAACAATCAAGGTATGATCTTTAACCCATTCTTATGTTAATATGATTACTTGTATGCTAGAATTAGGGTTTATAGTCTTGGATAACTTGCATGTACAATATAGAAACCTAGATCCAAGCATTAGGGTTTGTATGAGCACATAGGATGTCTGATGACCAAAACCCATCAATCCTCACTATACTAAGGGGTCTAAGGCACCAAGGCCGACCCATTGGATTTTATACTCTAGTAGTTATTGATATGTTGAGTATGAGTTAGTGATATATGCCAGTTGATATGCTAGTATGGTAGATCTGTAGGACTACCTGTGATATTGTATGGTTATTTGTATGTGCAGTAGTTATGTTACATGTCGACATGTTATGTGGGATGGGTTGAGGTTGTACTGCTCCGTGCGGTAGCCAACAAACCCCAAAGTATTCCAGATATGAGCTGAGGGCCCGGTAGGCATTCCAGACTCATACTGAGGACTCGGGAGCAGTCCAGATACGAGCTGAGGGCCCGGTAGGCATTCCAGACTCGTACTGAGGGCTCGGTGGCAATCCAAATGTGAGCTGAGGGCTCGGTAGGCATTCCAGACTCACACTGTGGGCCCAGGGGTATTCCAGTCTGTAAAGCTGTGGACCCATTACGTGCTGTTCTGTTCAGTTTGTAATGTTTTGATATTGTTGATATTGTTATATGGACTTTATGTGTATAGGTATTTTGGGGGTAACTCACTAAGCTTTCGGGCTTACAGTTTCAGTTTATTGTTTCAGATACTTCGGGGGATCATGGCAAGGCAAAGGCGTGATCGTACAACTCCTCATATTTTATGTTTTTATGAATTGATTATGGGGATACTCTGATGTCAAAATTATTTTGAAAACAAACTATAATAACTTGATGGTTTTAAAATGTATTAAAAAGTTTTAATTTGGCTTGAATTTTATGGGTGTTACACCATAGAAATCATCAGCCTTTTCAAGAAACTTGTTAACATCTACTTGTGAACTGCCATTTTTGGAAGCCTATATCATTGATGGTGGTTCCTTTTGTTTTAGTTGGAATCAGAACCTTTGCAGAGGACTTGGGAGTTGGAATTGTTGGTATCATATCACTTGTCAGCAATAGCTTTGTGCTCAACTACATAACCACAAAGAGGGACAAATACATCATAAATGGATATAAGGGAGTTCACAACTCATGAATAGAATGAAAAGAAAAAAAATTAATAGAAAAGGATAAAACCCTTCTATGGTAAGATTGTCTTCTTTTTGAATTTTGTTGCACTTTCTTTGAAGACTTCATCTGTGACCTGATCAATACACAGAAAAATGAAGGCAAATGTTAGCTTTGAGGTTAAAGAAAATAAACCACAAACAGCCACATTCTCGTGTAACATATATAACGATTATTTGGTTGGATGAAACATAGTTTGAATACACCTCACAAACAAAGCTCCTAAAGCACACGAGAATTGCGATCTTCAATGTTCGATTGCCCTAATTTCAAGAAAGTAGGGAGATTCTGTGGTTTTAGATCTCCATGGACAATTCCATCCATGAAACGGAACGACAAATGGAAGTTTCAAATATACAAACAAATTGAAATAAAAATTTAATTAGATAAAAATTACTTTATTTTTTTTTAAAACTGATTTCGCATAAACAATCTATTAAACAAAAAATTCATGAATGGCTCTTTGACTGAAACCAAGACGACTAGGATATTCAATCTATGTTATTAATAAAATCAAGAAATAAACAAACATCGAGAACATAAACAAACCAAAATCACGACTTCTTATGGGGTCGTTTGATTTGTGTTTCTGAAGAATCACAGCCTTTTAACAGAGCTAAGAAACATCCTGGAAAAAAAATATGAAAACCAATTTGATGTCAAAGTAACAACAAATTTCGTTCATGCTAGAAATTGAGGTTAAGCAAGATTACTGCCATGAAATGTCTCCAAAAAGCATATAGTTTCATCTTTGTTTTCATTACCATATCACTTCTTCTTCGTGAACAAACTGAGAATAGAAGAGGCGACAAGGGATGGTGTTGCAGAGGTTGAGTGAGGTGGATGGAGTGTCGGAGTGGTGGAGTCTTCATGAGTGGCTTAAACGGGAAGGGTTTTATATCAGATCCATCGGAAGGAAGGAGTAAACGGTGAGAGATAGAGAGAATGAAATGGTCGAGAGAAAAAAGATTTGTCTATGGTGGTGTATTGAGAAAGGAGAAAAGATATGTGGAGATCAGTTGTATTCTCTCTAAAACGTGGGTACTTCTTTAATGGGCAGCTGGCAAGCTAAAATGAGTTGTGGCAAGGCTATAAACATGACTTACCGTTCCTAATGGAGGAGAAAGACTGGTGGGCAAGGACGTGGATTAGGCGCTTGAACTTTACGGATGAAGCCATACTCTTTTTCACGCGCCAGAAAAAAAAGACGTTCGTGAAATACACGCAGCCTCTTTAAGAAAAAAGCTTTACATATATAGTAATGATATATATATATATATATATATATATATATATATATATATATATATTATTTTGAAACCTCCAAAACCTTTTATTTTACATATAATTAATAACGATCATTTAAAAGTTTTGTAATTTGTATATATATGGACAATTATAAATAGTTATATAGTTCAATACATATTGACTAAAGGCAAACGGGCAACAAGCTGCACCGCTAGCCCTTTTTGGATGAAAAAACCAATTCTTTTGAAAACAACATTTGTGGATCTAGGAGATATGAGATTAGAATGCATGACCCGTTGGACTCTATTGAGGAGCTCCACCGCCTCTGGTGCGAGAAAACCAAATGTATCGAATGCAAAAGGTATAAACACATGTTGATTTTCTATACATGCATTCTCGTGCTTTACCACTTTGCACGCATCGACTTTCAAAGCGGCATACCTAGCTGTGAAACCCCCGCTCCCCAAACCAACGAGAGGAGAGACCCCAGTAAGATCCGCGCACACATGCTTCCCTCCTATCCATCCAAAGACCAAAATGTCAGCCGGTCTAAGTGTGGACCTTCCATCCTGCGGGTTTGTCAAAAAGTTCACTGGCGCTTCTTTCTTCACAAAAATACCAGCACGCCGACACGCATCAAAGAGAACATCCCGAACCACATCATGTCTATACTTAAAACCAGGGAGCTCTCTACAATGAACCGCGTGTTCCCCAAAGGTATCCAAACATGCCTTGCGACAAAATGGGCATATCTCGTCAATTGGGAATATAGGAATCATGAGGCGGTAATGAAGGATAGTTTGGTACTCCACAAGAGACATATGCTAGCCAAGACCATCAATAGGGATAGTTAGCAGAAAATCCTGAGCATGAGGTGCCCGCAGACACTCAAAGACTGCTTTCTGTCTGAGAATGCTTAATTTTTTCCACCTAAATAAATAGATTATACGTTTAAAATGTGATGATTGTTTATATAATTACTTTTAATTAAAAGATTTATAGTATTATATTTAATTAATTCATTAAAACAAATGACTTGGTGGTTTAATATTTTTACTCAAATAAGTATTTGCACACCCTTGACTCTATATAATATATCTCTATATTACTATATGACATATGATATATTCACATGACTCGATGTACACGAGTACAAAGCTTGACCAAGTTAATGGCTGCCAAAATATAATAACCAATATGATATTAAACAAGTTGATGAGATTACGTGAGTAAGAGAAAATGAATGCAACAATTTGGTTTTACTGTGTTATTCGAGTAACGAAACCGAATTTGTTCAAATTGGACCCGAATGACCAAAAAGCAGATTAATAGAAGTAATGTGATTCAATATAGTGACAAACATCATACCGATAACCCGAAATCCGACTTACCCGCATGACAATCATGCCTATATTGTTGGATTAGTGTCTAAGCCGGTAACCATATTTGGTAAGTACTTGACCCGGTTGTGCATGGTCCTTTTGGGTTGCCTTCACCAAAGCAACTTGACTGGAGAAATAAATAGAGAGAGAGGTTATTATGATTTATTAATATGTTATAAGAATAATATATTAAAGGAGAAATCATATTTGTTTAATTAATATTGGTTAATAATTAATTAGGAATTAATTTTGTGATCAAGTGTAATTAATTAAACTAGAGGGGCTGAATTGTAATTATGTGATAGTTGCAAAATAGGGCAATGGTTATCCTTTTTATAGGTTGGACAAATTCAAGGATAAGATATCCTAGAAATTATCCAAAGGATAAATGATAAGGGTTTTTTCAAGGCTTATCTTATGATAGCTTGGTGGGCAAGAAACTAGATAAGGATAAGGACTGAAACCCTAATCTCTACCCTATATAAAGACCCCTAAGGCCATAAGAAATCGTCCACTTGATCCCTAGGGTATCTAGATCCGATTTCTACCTCTCCCCTTCTCTCTCTATAGCCTCTCCAATTGCTTGTGGTGTTTGTGAGCCATTAGAGGCACTACACTTGTGGTGCTTGCTTTCAAGACTTAGGGTTTGAAGATTTAAGTTGTTATTGCAATATAACAACAAGAGGTATGTGATCTAACCTTCTATGTGAATTTTGAAAATAGCAAGCTACATTAGGGTTTTATTCTTGTGTTCATAATGTTATGTATCTAATAGTGAAAACATAGATCCAAATTAGGGTTGCATGCACACATAGGATTGTTTGTATAAAACCCATCATATATGACATGAAGTATATTCAGTGGTGTCATATTCTCTAGATAAAATGATTTCATTACTCACATTTGTCTCTATGTTAATGTAGAATTTTAATTTTTTTTCAAAGTTAGCTGATTTTATATCTAGATTGTAAATTTTTATTTATATAAGTGAATGGAAGAAAATATTTATTGATGTATTTTATGAGGAAAAAATGATAGATCAAACTATTATTGTTGGAGAACAAAAGCATGTATCGATATATATCATTAAGATAATACAATTCTAAAAGATAGCTATACAAATTGATTAATTATCGTAGTAGTAAATAATACAATAAATCAAAAGTAATGATATTTTATACTATCCAAGAATAAACGCTCTTGAGATGAGTTAGTTTAAATATGTATCTATCTTATTCTATATTTAAAGTAATTACAATATAAAAAAATATTATTTCCATGTCAATGATACTGACATAACTATTTTTAATAACATACATTAATTATATTATAATATTTTGCACAACGCATGGATATTCACCTAGTATACTTATAAAATAAGCATTTTAACTTGCACCACATGCATTTGAAACCTCCATGACTTTTCAATTTCTTTATAATGGTTATTATAAATTGGTTAATAATGTTAAATTAATGCAAAAATTAAATTCTAATAATAAAATTAACTAAACTACAAGATTAAAATACTATATTCTACATCTATTTATAAAATTATGACTTTAATTTTTGAACATATTATAATTAACTTATTAATTTAGATATATTGTCTTATATGTGTAATTGACATTTTAAACTCACAACTTTTTTATAATTTATGATTTTATGCAAAATAGATAAACGATTAATTTCAATATAATGTTAAATAGTTAACTTAAATCAAAATTTCAGTTATATTTGAAAAAAATCAAGAGACTATTAATAAATAGTTTAAACTTATAAATTATAGTGTTAAACCTAAATTGTAACCCTATATTAACAAAAAAAAAACCATGAAACTATTTTTATAGTTATTAGGAATTTTCAAATAACTTGCTTAAAAATAACTTACAATAAGAATAGATAAAAGTAATATTATATAAAAAATTATAATGTTATCCTTAAATACAAAAACAATGTTTGATGCTTTAAATAACTACAATCAATGAAATTAAAAATATTCATCAAATAAAATTTTAAAAAAAGTTAAATTTATGAAATCAAATTTAAATAATTAAGAGTTTCCAAATACGTTATTTAAAATAACTTACAACAATAATAGTTAAAAGTAACATTATATATCTAAATTAAATTGGTAACTTTAAAAAACAATAACAATGTTTGATGTTTTAAATAATTACAATGATAGAAATTAAATTCTTAAGCAAATAAACTTTTTAATATTAATTAATTAAACGTACTATAAATATCATTAAATTATATATATTATATTTAGTTTTATAAATGAGTAACCTGTAGGTAGAAACCATTGAGACAATTGAGATTATAGAATTTTAAAAGATGTCTACATTATCATATAATTCAAAACAACCATCGTTTATACCAACATATTATAAGATTTATTATATAAGAGCTAAAACAACTTCATTGATATATTTAAAAAACATACATTTGTAAAGATTTCAAATATATTGTTGTATTCTGTGTAACGTGCGAGTATTCCCCTAGTTGAAATCATAAAGCAATACACTTGCATATTGATGAGTTGGAGCTTCCAAAATCCCTTAATATTCCAAAATAAATCCTCAAAATTCTATAGAAAATGCTCATTAAATCTTAGGAATCCTCATCACTCACTTTGCTTAGCCTCCGAAATCCCTTAAAATACCAAAATAAATCCTCAAAGTTCTATAGAAAATGCTCATTAAATCTTAGGAATCCTCATAACTCACTTTCTTCATTTTTAGAAAGGGTAGTTATATATATATATATATATATATATATATATATATATATATATATATATATATATATATATATATATAAGTAGGTTCCATTGAAAATTCGAAAAAAATATAGATTTTGAAATTCAATCTCAACTACATATTTATCATTTGTCACTCTAACGCTCTGGCGTACTGGCGCAATGGGAGAGTTATAATCATAGATGATTATTCAGCAACGCCCATTTCTTTTTCCCTAACCACCTTCCTCACCACCACAACCGCCACCGATACCACTACTACCACCAACTCTGTTACCAACTGACCCCACCACTGCCACCTCTGTCACGTATATCATTGTCTCCTCTGCCACCACCAACTCCTCTACCACCAACCAATATAATCATATATGATTACTCAAACTGTGAACTGTAACATCCAAAATTTAAGATAAAATTTTCATTTTAAATTCATTCCAATCATACGATAATCATATAAAAATAGTGAAAAGTATATCATAGTAAAATTATATTAGAGTACAAAATCCCAAAATTACGTGATGCGGAAAAACATAGGTGGATGTAGTGTGATCAGGCTGAGCCCTTCCCTTTCGAGTTGCAAGTACCTGAAACATAAACTGGAAACCTTGAGCACAAAGCCTAGTGAGTTCCCCCAATATATATATATATATATATATATATATATATATATATATATATATATCATTCAAATACATATTGGGTCTTTTTCACCCTTCGGTATCTTTCAAACGGTACTAGATCTATTTTACCCCCCTTCGGTATCTTTCAACAGGTACTGTGTCAATTTCACCTCTTTCGGTATCTTTGAACCGGTACAGCGTCTATTTCACCCCTTCGGCATCTTTCAACCGGTATCAGGTCTATTTCACTCCTATCACTAACACGTATAATCATAACAACAAGAGTCACAGAGACAGCAAGAAGATACATGCATAACAGGTAACTGTCACGAAGACAATCACCATACTACAAACACAATCTAGTGAGCCAATATTGGTGTCTTCGACCCACTGATACAGTGAAGGAAATTCACCTCAAACCGAAGGTGTCAAATCACACTCGAGCTGCTGACTCATGAAATCCTCTCACTAAATCATAAATATAAAACCCTAATTATAAATTAGGTAAATAATCCAACCCAAGAGTCTAAACCCTAAATCTTGACTTTAAGGGCAAAGGGATGCTTAATCCTTGCCTTATTAGGCCTACCCCACCAAGGCCCAAATCCAAACTAACCCAAAAGGCATTCCAAGTCCAACAAACAAGGATCCTAAGGCCAAACATGGGACCTAAGAGCTTCATGATAGCCTAAAGCCCACAAATTACCTGATACCACAAATAGACCTAAGGCCCAAACTTAATCAAGGCAAAAGCCCAACTAATCCTGAGCCTAAAACTCCAAAGACCCATAGAAGGATGTACATGCGGCGTACCCGGTTCATACTCTAACGTACGTTGCTTGATCCAAAATTGGGGCACTGGCCCAATACACGCAGCATACTTGGGAGTACACCCGACTTACTGGTCAGGAAGCCAAAACACTCCAAAAGTCTTAATCCATTAAGCTTTTAACGTCCAAAACTCATATCCAAGTGTATTAAAGTGTTCTAAACCATAAAGCTGCCAAGTTTATGCCTTTGCATGAATTAATGGGACTCAAACCATGGTTTAAGCCTTCTATCTCCTTTAAGTGGTCACCAACTCATGCATGGTTGAGTTCTAACCTCTAAGATCTGATTTTTATGACTTCATGTACTCCTAAGAGCCCAAAAGAACAACTCAAATGGTCTGGAGTAGTACATACTCCATGAGACCAAGTTATGGAGCCAAAATGTGATAAGTTCTTCCCCAAAACTAGAGCTAGACTTAGAATGAACAAGTTTCAGACTTTATACCTCCAATGAGCTAGAAATGATGAACAACCTCTGGATCTACAAGCTCCTTCTTGTCCAATGTTTCTCCTTAAGCCTCCTTCTTCTTCAAGATCACAAAATAACACCCAAAAACTCTTTGTAAGCTTAAGAATGTTCTCAAGATGGCTAGGGTTTCGAGGTCTAAACACTCCGAAATTTCTTGTGGATGATTTTGGACGTTAATTACTCGCAGAGCTATGGAGCACTTTCAAATTCTGGTCATGGAGGATGCATTGAAATCTTCTATTGCGACTTTCCACACAGCAAAAATCATTGTCTCTGATCCCACAAAGTTCGTGTTTGTCGGTTCCATCCCTAAATCGATGTACAGGTGTGTTACAGCCGAGAGCAAGGTTATGGATGATTATAGGAAATTGACACCAACAGGACCGAGCCAACTTACCCCAGAAATGCAAAGTGCGTTGGAGTTGGTTGATAAACCAGCAAAGAGGGGAAAGAAACCATATCAGAAAAAGAAGGATGCAGAAGGGCAATCATCCCAAGTAACCTCACCCAAAAAGCAAAAGGCAGAAAAAGGACCTTCTTTTGTCCACAATAAGCGAAATATTAAAAAGATGGCTAAGAAACTGAAGGCTGACTCATCTAGTGATTCAGATTATGTTCCATCGGATCAAGAACAACCAAAGTCCAATGAAGGCGAAGATGTTCATCTTGAACGCTCACCAAGAGGAAATACACCTCTCGTTCTCCATCACCTGATGCAGACAAGAAGTTGTTTTCGGACATGCTTTAGTTGTATATTAACTTTCGTCATACTCTGCTTGCCATCTTACCGAAGCTGTTCAAGACTGTGAAGTCATCCGTTCTTACTCAACCGAAGTGATCTCTCGCCTCAATTGGCCCAAAGTGGGAGATTGTTGAGGCTAAGGAGTTGCGTCATTGGGCCTTGATAGTTCAGTCCATTATGTACTCTCGGTTTGGGCCTGTCCAGCCATGTTTAATTTTAGGGTTTGTCTATATATTGTGCAGGCATGCATTATACTAATTACGCTTCTAGATCTTTATTTTGATTATCAAGCATTGTAACCCTAGCCTATCTCTAAATTAGCAATTCACATTGAATTCTTCTGAGATAATGCATATTAATCATTCGACACTTGTTTGATTCATTATTACGTTCATCGTTTTC
The DNA here is from genome assembly GCF_051521515.1 of Lactuca serriola. Lineage (NCBI taxonomy): Eukaryota > Viridiplantae > Streptophyta > Magnoliopsida > Asterales > Asteraceae > Lactuca > Lactuca serriola. The sequence goes on from NC_136410.1 coordinate 188,824,246, forward strand.
CATTCTTGTTATAACTATTTATTATCTGTTGAATCTATAGATCTAAGAGAATAATATTCTCATCAATTTGTCAATTATCCATTTATAACCAATTAAATTAATTTAATTCATTAAATATTTAAATAATTATCTTCAATTAAACAATTAATATAAAAATTCAAATTTATATCATAAGGGATTAAATAATTAACTTCAATTAACCAATGAATAGGATAATTCAAATTTAATCATAATCCCAAGAACCCATCTAATTTTTGAAAAAAAATGGATTAGGGTTACTAAGTTTTAATTATCTAAATTTGAAGGCATTTAAATTTTTAATTAAGGAAACTAGGTAAACCCTAAGGGATACCTATCATTTTCGAAAAAAAGGGGTAGAGGCCAGGATTTCATGAAACCTAGCCATTTGCGGAAATTTAAACCATTAGGGTTTAATTTCCATAAACCTTTATTTTGATCCATTCACTATTATGCACAATGAAATAGTAAACTATTGCTCTAATACCATTGATAGATTTTCTAGGTTGTAAAAAATTACATATGAGCGGAAAAACACTTATTACCTTAAGTTTACATGCAACCTAGAAAGGATATATATTTTCTCTATTGGTAGCAATAAACGGTGAACGTCAGGAACCCTAACGTAAACTTATTATAATCGAAATATACATATGATTAGGGTTACATACCTTTGATTTTTTGTAGTAAACAAATTACTTCAATCCCTTGTGTTTGTTGGTCTTGGAAAGCTAGTACCAAAAGGATGACGCCTCTAATGGCTCACACCCAAAATCAGAAACCCTAGAATGAGGATGAGAGAGGAGATATGAGGGAAATTTCGTTCCTATTCCTTTTGATAATATGCTGAACGAAAATTGCAAGCCAAGGGGTAGTATTTATAGTTTAGGTAACTTACATGAAAAGCAAGATTTGAAATGATTAAATAATAGATTTTATCCAAATTCAAATCCTTTCTTTTTATGTAGCCAGGGGGCTTCCAGAAACCTTAGGAAACCCTCCAAACTCGTCCATACCATGGAAGCTTCTATAATTGCTTCTTTTGTTCAACTATTAAATAACTAGTTATGAAACCCATGTATTTGTCACACCCCAAACCGGAACGACGGAAATGTTCGGGGGCAGAGGACGTCATGTCAAGTATCACAACACATGCATTATAGAAATCAAAGTACAACAACCATTGCATTAATAATGTATAATTTTTTACATAAGTGGTCATACATTAGATAATCGATATCAAAAGTAGATATAGTAAAAGACAAAAGACGCATGATGGTACTAAGCTATTTTCTCAAAAGCTCCGGGAGTGTACCTATCTACTGGATTCCTGAGAATACAAGTTATTTTGAAAGAGAGGATCAACATTTAAGCTGGTGAGTTCATAAGTATTTAGTTATGGTTGTTTTTAGTTTTAATAAAGTGATTAAATACGGTCCAGAAAGTCCTATACTTTCTGCTTTATAGTTGAAAAGTAGTTTAATACCAATAACCGTTCCATTTGTAAAAGTAGTTTAATTCCAAAAACCGTTCCATTTGTAAAAGTAGTTTAATCCCATAAAGTTCCATTTGTAAAAGTAGTTTAATCCCATAAACCGTAAACCGTTCCATTTGTAAAAGTAGTTTATCTCATAAACCGTTCCATTTGTAAAAGTAGTTTAATCTCATAAACCGTTTCATTTGTAAAAGTATTCTTAGTTATATCCGCTCTAAAGTAAAACATTGATATTAATCCTGGAAAATATTATATTTTCCATAATACTGATTTGTGGTTTTAAACATTCCAAAACCAAAAAGTACAAGTATATTTGTCATACTTAATTTCATGATACGTAGTTTTAACCATATGTAAAACTAACTGATGTTATATTTGGTTGGTTGAATAGATAGAATGTAAATACCTTTTCTTACTATTTTAAAAGAAGTATATTACTATGTAAATTAATCGTTGTTTTCTCCATGTGAGTTCTATTAACCATACTAATATGACTGATATTCCTGATGCGATGTTCTTCAGGCGTCGGAATGATATGACATTTGTCACCCCAGACCTGCCGCCTAACTGTAGCGAACAACTAAGGTGCGGGATTGTCAGTCCCGTATAGATCTATACAAAAATTCACGCTCTCCTTCTAGGAGTTTCTAGTTAATAAGTCAGGACTTAAGGTCGTACTTAGATAAGTACACCACGAAGTGTCTCACAAATTTATTGTTTCAACGAGATTACGAGTAATACAATGTAAAAAGCCTTTTAACAGTAATGATGAAACTTTTCCATATATAAGTCGAAGATGATTAATATTGAGAATTGACCCATAAATTATACCTATTATAATTTATATGTTCTATCTGATTAACATGATTTATCATGGATGAACACCTATGTTCAGCATGATACAAAGGTAATGATACCGAATGAAGTAACCTTTTATATTCATATATGTATATATATATATATATATATATATATATATATATATATAAGAAAGAAACGACTTTCGGACAAATAACACCACCTTAATCCTACATCCAAACAAGGAAAAAGAATTAAGGTAATTCATTAGTCCTAAGTCCTTCAAATCTTATTTATATATTTATACATATATAAACATGATTTTGGCAATTATAAGTTTAAAGAGTTATAAAAACATTTAAACGAATTTAACCTTATTATGAAAGAGTTTATATGACTTAAATTTAATCCGGAAACAATTAGTAATCCTTTATTGTAAAGTCCATATTTAAAAGCATAAGAATAACCTTTATGTGATTGATATCACACGAATTATTAACACAATATGATTGTGTTCAACTTGTATTCCCCCATTATAAAGAATTTAACATTATTTAAAAGATAGATTATAGGGGTATGAACTCACTTGATAAGTGGTGATTTGGGCAGCGTTTCGTTTCTATAAATGATCTTTCTGGAAGAAACCGCGAGTTTCAGTTGAAAAATTGGGCTTCACGCGGGCAAAGTTTTGACTAGAAAATATTATTTTCTCGATGACTACAGGGCGTCGGGACTTGCTTTAGGTGATAGGGGTGTTATCGAGGCTTCGGGGGTTTGTAGGAAGGCTTAAGAGAGTGTAGGAGTGAAGAGAGTGGGTAAAAATATAACCAAAACCCAGAGGTCTCGGTTTCCTTTTGTAGTTGGCTGACCCTCGCACTACATTGGGCATAATTCGATACGCTGGGCGTACCTTCGTACGCTGCGCGTAGTAAGAGACGTGGCTTCGGACGTGTTAGCTAAGCGAGATACATGTATGCATGTGATGGAGGAGCAACGTGGACCATCCGAGGCCTAGCGTCCGAGTACGCTGGGCGTAACCAAGTACGCGGGGCGTACTCGTTCGCACCAACTTCGTAATTTGAGCTCAGAATTTCAAAATTTCGTAACATTCACATACGAGCTCCATTTTTGACGTTCTTTATATCCACACGTAGGTGAGATTATACTCTACAACTTTCATGTAGACTCCGTCGGCTAATTTTGAATTTAATGTTATATTTTTAACAGGATGGGATAGACAAAGTCTGTTAAAAATTCATAACTTCTTCATCTGACATCTGTTTTCATCTGTCTTTTTACCAATGTACTAATATTGATGAGACCTTCGATTGTTGTTTAGGTTGTTTTGGCCAAAAGTTGTTCAAACTAAAATTCGAGTTTCAGGCTGTGTACCGCTGTGTTGAAACTTAGAAAATCATAACTTCATCATACAAAGTCAGATTTAGACGTTCTTTTTATGGACACTATCAGTTTAACGTATTCTATAACTTTCATTTATATAGTTAAGGCTAAAAAGCATTTTCTTGAAAATTCACATTTTACATTAAACAGTGATTTGCCGGTTTTGACATGGATCTTCGATTGGTCATAACTTCTTTGTTATAACTAAAATTTTAGTGTTCTTTATATTTTTGGAAACATTGTTACAATATTTATTACTTTATTTACCCCAAACAAGAATATTGAACAATTTTTTTTGACGCTATTTTAAGTTGACTTTTATTGGATATGAATGACCTTGGGTTGACTTTTGTTGACTTCAAAGGCTAGAAAATAACGGGTTGTTACATTATCCCCCTGTTATAGGGAATTTCGTCCCGAAATTAAGTCTATGAGATACACATGGACAAATTTGAATGGTACGGATACTCATGTTCCATTTGATCCTCAAGCTCTTATGTGAATTCAGGTCCTCATTATGAATTTTAGCGGACCTTCACTATCAGGGTACGGTTTTGTTTTCGTTCTCTGGACTTTAATGACTAGAATTTCTACGGATTTTCCACAAAGTTGAGGCTCTCATTTACCTTGATCTAATCGAGTGGTATAATGAGAGTTTCGTCGGGCAAACACTTTGTCAAGGTAAAGATGCGAAGGTAGGGTGTATTTTATTGAGTTCCCGAGATAGTCGGGCCTGTAAGCGACTGGACCAATTCTAGTAAAAATCTCGAAGTGTCTTATATACCTTGGATTTAGTATTCCACGCTCTCCGAAGCACAACTTATCTAACCATGGTGTGACCTTCACATGACGTGATCACCAACCTGGAATTCCAAGGGTTTTCTCTATTTGAAGGCATAGCTTTTCTGATTGACTCTGGAAGCTTTACTTCGCTTCCTGATTTGTACTTCCTACTTGGTAGTTTCTTAGATGAATTCCGGACCCGCAAAGCTTCCGTCTGGAATTTGAACCTCTAGCTAGTTATGTGTCACCTACTTTAATCCAGTGTAGAGAGGATCTGCACTTACGATCATAGAAGATTTCGAATGGAGCAGCTTTAAATGCTAGCATGGTAAAGGACTCGACTAGTTGGTAAATAGGTATCCCATGCTTTACCAAAGTCGACCACAAATGCTCTCTGCATGACTTCTAATGGTTGATTCGTTCTCTTATTTTGTATGTCGGTTTGTAGAGGGTAGGCTATACTCATGACTAGCCTAGTTCTCAGAGATTTCTAAAGTGACCGCCTGAATCGTGAGGTGATTCTACTATCTCAATAAGAGATAAAAGATATTGGAACACCTTGTAGTCTAACTAACTCTCTAACACATGTTTTAGTTTGGTTCTGTATATTGCTCGCTTCCTTCAACTTGCACGAAGTGCGCGATCTGGGTTTGTCTGTCGATGATCACTCAAAATATCAAGTCCACCTGTTGTCCTGGGGTAACTTGATTATGAAGTCCTTTGCACTACCTATGCCTGGTTCATCTATTACAGTTTTGTGTACACGAGTCTTATATAATTAAGATTGAAAAGGCAGTCGAATAAATGATTCTTCTTTATACTCACATCTAGACGAGGAAAAGAAGTTAAAGAGGAATCATCAATTATAAGCCTGTAGAACCTTAATTATGTACCATTCTTGCGTATACACTTAACAATAATAGGTTAACTGCATGGGTTCTTGGTCTTCTTTATTGAACTTGACTTGTTGTGAGTGATATTCTTGGGTGATCTTGTGAAGGATACTTCGGGTGCTTACAGACTTCTGAGACGTCTTTGGTGTTTTTCGCCTCAAGTCTCCTATCCATTGAATAGGCTAGAAAGGTGTGGTACCCCTTGCATGGGTACTTCTAAGGTTTGGAAACGAAAGATGACATAAGGGTTCATATTAGGTTTTCCAGTATAGATTTGAAAGAATTTCATTTGATGGATGACTAAGGGGAAAGATTCTTTTGTACAGCATAGGAATTTTGCATGGTGAGGACCAAGCCAAACCATAACGGATGACGATGTTGGAATTTCTCGACATACTAAATATTAAGTTGATTTGAAAGAAATAATTTTCAGGACGATGTGTTATAATATGTATCTCTGCCTTCATTGCTTTCGGTTTCATCCTTGGTATTATCACTATGAACAGTTTAACCCGAACATGGCGAGTATTAAAAATACGAGGGTTTTGATAATTTGAAATAATGAACTTTCATGATATGATCCCTACTAGGCCTCTCTATAACCGCTTGGTGTATACAGGTCATGTATAATTAAGGTTGGAAACACAATTGAAGGGTCTAATTGGTGGTTTGGTCTAGGCTTTCTATGTAATAGGTTCTTTTGAGTCAATTTATAGCTTTTGGTAGGTTGCATGTTGTTTACGGCATGTGATTTCCCCACCAGACCCATCTCGTCGCAACTAGTACCCATTCATGTACTACCGTTATGGTTTCTTTTTATGTACTACCCTATGTATTTCAACTACATGATTAAGTGACTACACTACTCATGGAGTCGTTACTCTGTCAAATTTTATTTCACTGCATGTATTGTATGCCTTATATAGGCAAATTTTCATGTACTCAAAAGATATTCATTAATGAAAACGGCTATATATTTTTATCATGATGTTGTTATCTGCTATGTGTACTATTACTTTTTCTACATGTTGATTGTATACATTCACTCGCTTATACACAACCAAATCACTGACACCGTGCTATAACCAATAAATCGTCAAACTAAATACATTGGATACTTAACATCTTTCCGTTCCATGACAGAAAGATGCCTCAAAGACCAAACTGCGGGAGCAACACGACACCGACGCCACCAAAAATAAACTCAGTTGCATTCCAAGTAGCAGTGTCAGTTGCGGTCACTACAACACTGGCACAATTTCGCAACGGAAACAATGGTGAACGTAACGGGCAGGGAACCGGAAGCACAAATCAGGGAACAAATCAGGGACCCACAAGAATCTGTACCTACAAGGACTTCACAAACACCAAGCCTCGAACCTTTAATGGGACGGGAGGCGTAATAACCTTGAAAAGATGGATAGAAAAGGTAGAATCAGTGTTTGAGATCTACGGATGTTTGGAGGGGTGCAAGGTCAAGTTTGCGGCCTGCACATTTGTCGATCAAACTCTCTCTTCGTGGAGTGGTCATGTAGAGGCCATGACACTGACGGTCGTGAACGCTATGCCACGGGAGGAGCTTAAGGAAATGTTTTTGGTCGAGTACTGTCTAAAGGGAGAAATCCAGAAAATGGAGCAAGAGCTGTGGAACCTCATGGTTCAAAATTCGGACATCGATGCTTATCAAGGTTTAGTGAGTTGTCTCTCTTGTGTCCAGGAATGATCACATCGGAGGGGAAGAAGATTGAATGGTTTATTTGGGGATTGACCGCGCCAATCCAAGGTAATGTGATAGGAACAAACCCAACCACGTATGACAGTGCAAACAGAATAGCCAAGAAACTATATGACCATGACAACAAAAAGGGTGCCAAAGTAGGGGAGGCGGAAGATAAAAAGGAAGGTGATAACAAGAAGGGTAAGAACAACAAGCGAAAGGGGCGACAAAACAAAGAGTCATCAAAGACGAAATCGACAATGGTTGTCCATGTTGCTACTCAAGCTACCACAACACCACATGCTCCAGCCTCATCCACACCAAATGCTCCCAAACAATACTCAGGGACCATACCCAAGTGCAGCAAATGCAATTTCCACCATCACGGAGAATTTAGGGAGATGCATTGCACAAGTTGCAACCGAAAGGGTCACACTGTAAGATACTGTAGAAGTCATCCACAACGGAACCAACAGTCGAACAACAACAACAACAAAAATCACAACAACATCAACAACAACAACAATGCTGGGGCCAGTTACACCTGCTATGGGTGTAGAGGAAGCGATCATTTCAAGCGCGACTGCCCCAAAGCAAACAACCAGGGGGCACGAACATCAGGAAGGGTATTGGCACTGGGTCAAGGTGAAGTAGTTCAGGACCCAGCAGTTGTTACTGGTACGTTCCTACTGAACAACACATACGCATGCATCTTATTCGATAGTGGGGCAGAGCGAAGCTTTATAAGTAATAAATTCAAACACTTACTAAATCAACAACCCCAGAAGCTCAAAAGCCTTCACGGTGGAGATGGCTAATGTGAAAACTGAAACAACCAAAGATGTCTAAGTAGGGTGCACATTACACACTAAACAATCACTCTTTTCAAATAGATTTGATGCCAGTAAACATTAGGAGTTTTGATGTGATAATTGGCATGGATTGGTTAATCCCCCACCATGCTGATATTATGTATCACGATAAGGCCGTTCACCTTCATCTTCCCAATCACGAAACCCTAATAATCTATGGTGATAAACTTGGCGCAAATCTACGCTTTATATCGTGCATCAAGGCTCAAAAGTGCCTACACAAGAAGGACTATGCATTCCTCGCTCATGTTGTGGATAAGACCAAAGAAGAAGTAAACATTCAAGATATCCCAGTGGCATGTGACTTCCCGGATGTATTTCCAGAAGATCTTCCGGGAATACCCCCAGAAAGACAGGTCGAATTATGAATCGACTTAATACCAGAATCCAAATCAATTGCCAAGTCACCCTATAGGTTAGCTCCCGCCAAAATGCAGGAGTTATCCAGCCAACTAAGCGAGCTGTTGAGCAAGGGATTCATCCGACCAAGCTTCTCACCTTGGGGAGCTCCGATCTTGTTTGTCAATAAAAAGGACGGATCCTTCAAAATGTGCATCGATTATATGGAATTAAACATGCTCACTGTCAAAAATCGATAACCACTTCCTCGGATTGACGATCTATTTGACCAGCTTCAACGAGCTAGTTATTTCTCAAAAATAGATTTGAGATTTGGGTATCATCAACTCCAAGTTCGGGAAGAGGATATTCCCAAAACTGCCTTCTGAAATCGGTACGGTCATTATAAATTTGTTGTGATGCCCTTCGGTCTAACAAATGCTCCCGCTGCATTTATGGACCTCATGAATCGAGTCTGCCGCCCATTCCTTGATAAATTCGTGATTGTCTTCATCGACAATATTCTTATCTACTCTCGAAGCAAAGAAGAGCATGGTTGTAGCCCCCAGTTCCTGGTATGTATTTCATTCAAGTATTTTTCATAATTTGGACTAAGACTCGGCGAGTTGATAGCCCAACTCATCGAGTGGTAGCGAATTGGACCCGGGGGTTAAGTGGCAGACTCGTCAAGTTGACGGCATGACTCGACGAGTAGACTCTGGCTGGAAAAAACCCTAATCTAAGGGTGTGCACCCTATTTAAACGTCTTACTCAGCCTCCCTCGTCCCTTATGCTCTCAGAACTCCCTCACATTAAACACTAATCGTTCTTGGTGAAGATCTAAGGCCTTTTTGGTGATTCTTGGTGGTTTATGGTGGCAAGAAGGAAGGAGAAGCTTGAGGAATCAAGAGGTTGGCCAGGGGAGTCGAACTTGTGCATCATCTACAGTTCTTTGGAGGTAAAAAGTTTATACCTTGCTCATTCATGTTCTAGATCCCTTTTTGGAGTAAATTAGGGCTTTAAGGAGCCATTTTTGGTAACCAACTATGAATGCAAGCATGGTTGAGGATGAGACTCCAGATCCAAGGTCCTTAGGGGACTACAAGACATAGAGTGGCTGACTTTGGGGCCTTAGAAAGCCCCATGCATTTTAAGAGCTTCTTTTAGGGTCTTTTTAGCTCTTAATCCCATGCACATACGTAAAGTTCGCAACTTTACGTGCTAGATCGATCTTAGGGGCCTAGATCTATCATTTGGACAAGTGTTGTACATCAGAAATCGAGAAATGAGACATGAACAACCTCGACTCAGTGAGTTGTTCTTGGGACTCGGCGAGTCCGAGGCTTGACTTCCTTTTATGTTAGGGGTTCAAAGGAACCCAGTGAGTGTTAGTATGGTCTTAGAAGGGTCCGAGGGAGTGACCCAATGCATTGGACTTGACCATAGACCTGAAGTTCATAGGACTCAACGAGTGCATGAGTAGACTCGATGAGTCCAAGGCAATCTCCCAACTTTTGAAGATGAACTCGACGAGTTGTTCTTGCAACTCGACGAGTCAAGGACAGGACTTGGTTGTAGGATGAGGGTTAACTCGACGAGTTGTTCATACAACTCGGTGAGTTGGATGAAGGTTCATTTGAAATTTTTTTAGAAGGGGAACTCGTCGAGTCATTGGTAAACTCGACGAGTAGAAGCGTGACGAAGGAAAAATGAAGGGTAGGGACTCGACAAGTTGGAGCCCTAACTCGTGGAGTCAGGTCAATTGGAGGTTGACTTTGACTTTGACTTGGTCGGGAGTAAAGTAGTCATTTTACCTTGAGAACGGTTATTGGTGTCTGACTAAGTGTTTTATGGGAATTATAGCTGGAGGATCACTGGAGCAGCAGTTGGACATTTGTCGATCAACTTTTTAGTAGTTAGCCTTACGAGGTGAGTTACCTTCCAGTAGGGGTGGGTCTACGACACGAATGCCGGCCCACCAGTAGGTGATTATGGTTGAGATGGTTATCTTTGTGATAATTGTCTGTTTGCTAGTTCTGTGCTGAGTATGTGCTAGTAGTAGTAGGGCGCGCTAGCCCTGGTTACCGGTTGAAACATACTGAAGACGATTACCAGTTGAAAGATACCGAAAGGGTGGACAAAACCCACACATGTATAGTAGTATGAATATGATATGTCATTATGTGACTCAGTATGCTTATGTATGTTATCATGAAACCAATATGTTTATGACATGTATTATGTGATAGGGATAGGGGTGAAATAGTCCCAGATACCAGTTGAAAGATACCGAAGGGGAGGGTAGTTCCCGGGTACTAGTTGAAAGATACCGAAGGGGAGAGTAGCTCTCGGATACCAGTTGAAAGATACCGAAGGGGAGGGTAGTTCCCGGCTACCGGTTGAAAGATATTGAAGGGGATGGTAGCTCCCGGTTACCGGTTGAAAGATACCAAAGGGGAGGGTAGCTCCAGGATACCGGTTGAAAGATACCGATGATTATGTGCTATGGGTATCATGGGGGAACTCACTAAACTTCATGCTTACAGTTTCAATTTTTGTTTCAAGTACCTGTTCGTCTAAGGGGAAGGAGCTGGCGGTGTAGCAGCGCATCACACACACATGTTTTCTGCATTAGAGTTTCCTGGGAATGTACTCTAATTTATTTTACTTTTGAAAAAATGGTTTTATGAGGACATGTTTTGGATCATTGAGACAGTGGTTGTGACATGAGATATCTGTATGAATGTTTTAATACCGACGGTTTTATGTTATAACTTATTTAAAAACGAAATTTTTGGCCTTGAATTTTGGGATGTTACAAGTTGGTATCAGATCCCTGGTTTAAGGGATTCGGACACACCCTCGGGGATGTATGGACTCAAACTGTGGGGCTAAAGGATTTTTACAAAGAATTTTTTTTTCTAAATCTAAGAAAAGGAGTTTGATAAAGAACAAGGTGTGTGATGCGTGCGATCGGCCGAGCTCAAGTAAGTCTTCCCCAAGATACCCATACTTGTTATGTTATGTTATATGATATATGACTCTGAGAACTACATGCTAGATTAGGGCTAAGGATCTGGGAGGATGCATTTATGCCTAATATATGTTTCGAGAACTGCATGCTAGATTAGGGCTGAGGATCTAGGATGGATGCCTTATATGCCTGTTGTATGAGCTGTATGCTAGGACTACCTAGTCAGCAGTAGGGTGGCTTAGTAGGTAATGCTTGATGTGGTTACTCGATGCACGAATGCTACTTGCTTTGTGCTATAGGGGTTCTGGCTAACTTTAACTGACTAGTGAGTGGATATGTAATAGACTCCTGGTGAAGCTGATGGCGGAGAGTAAGTCGGAGAGTACCCTAGGGAAGCCTAGGATGAGAATAGTTGGAAAGGGATATTGGTTAAGGGACTTGGTAAAGTCAAAGCAATCCTTGAGGAAAGTGCGGATAGATGTGGAAGGTAGTATGGGCCCGTACTACTGAAAGTAGAGGATCCGTACTCGAGTCAAGGAGGGACGAGATGGAACCAGGGATCTTGGATAATGTGTGCGACCTCTCGAGGTATGTTTTGATCCTGACTTTTATGTGTTATTTTTAGTATGGTGTGTTGGATTAATGTCTAAGTCCATAACTATATTTGGTATGTACTTGACCCGACTCGACATGGTCCATTTGGGTTGCACTTCACCGACACAATTTATATGGATAATCTTTTGAGAATAGTATGTTTATGATTAATATTAATATATTATAAGTTCTAATATATTAATATGGAATCATATTATTTAATTAGTATTGATCAAGAATTAATTAAGTGATCAAAATGAACTAATTAAATATGGATTCTTATATATATGGAACGGGCCAAGTTCATTTAGGTTGGGCTAAGCTTTCATGGATAGTCCATGGAGTGTTTAACCCATGGATCCTAGGAAATGAAAGGTCATGGGTATTAGGGTTTAACCCTAATCCTCCACACTATATAAAGATGTCCTTGGTTGGTGAAATTGGCACTAGTGTGGTACACTAAGAAGGGCTAGCCAATTTCACTAGAGAGAACCAAGTATCCATATTCTCTAAAGTCTTCCAAGGTGTTTTGGTGATTTGTGATTCCATTTGAGGCTTCCACACTATCGGGGCTAAGCTCTTAAAGCTTGAAGACATCAAGCTACATCAAAAGGTATGTCATCTAACTAGTACTTTGTAGTATAAGAACTTCATAATATGATAGTTAAGATTAAAGCCTTGGAAAGTTCTTATTTGCATGTATTATAGAGAAAAAATAGATCCAAGGTTTATAGGGTTGCATGTACACCATAGGAGTGTTAGAATGCTCAAAACCCAACAGTGGTATCAGAGACTAGGCTTGTTTTCTTGTTATACTTGCAAAACTGCTTAAAAAATCGAAATTGTTGCTGTCTGATCATCAGACTCGGTGAGTCCATCAGGAGACTCGGTGAGTCCAAGCCTAAAAAGTGATTAAATCGATCCAACTCGCCGAGTTGGTTCATGCACTCGATGATTTGGACCCCCAGACAACATAAATTCGACTTTTTTGGCTGGAATTGGACTAGGAACATTACCCTAAGATGTTTTTGAACTTATAAACTTGTTTTTGATGTGGTAATGTTCATGCTAATCCAATTTCAAAGATAATTGTCAATAGATTCATGTTTTGTATTAGTTTAAGGTTTAGACTAATTACATGAAAAAGTTTGATTTGAATTATCTTATTCTTATGAGTTGCTTAGATTAATAGAAAAGTTGAGTGAAATAGTTGTTTTCAATCCAAATTAATCTAAGAGTTGATTCTAAAATGTGTTTTTGTAACTTGTCCTCAAGTTATATGAAAAGTCACATTTACGTTTCATAAAACTCATAAAAGTTGGCAAAGGTTACAAAATGAAGAGTCTAGTTCTAATTAAATGGTGTTATGACTCCATAATTTGTCCTCAAGTTATGGAGGTCCAAGAGTCTCTTCATTAAATAATAAATAAATAAAAAAAGTGTAACCTTAATTAATTCCATAAGTTATAAAATAAAGAAAAGTTAATTCTTTTATTAGTTTAAAGTCTTCCATAACTTGTCCTCAAGTTATGGAACTTGAAGAGTTTTTGGATTAAAACTACTTTAAACACATAAGTTATGGAATTAATTAGTTTTGAATAGTTTCAAAACTTGCCCTCAAGTTTTGGAATTTGTAAAGTTTTCTCTTATGAATACTTAATTCCAAGTTAGCCCTTAGAATTTTAAAAGTTAAAATTCAACCCTTATACTTTATAATATTATAAGTTAATAATATATATATGTATAAGAGTAAAGTCAGTCTTACCGCTAGTACGCCTCATTCACGAAGCCGGTCTATAAGGTGGGTATAAGTTTGTTGCCTATAAAATGGAAACTTAATGGGTATCCACTCTCACCCACCGCTTTCTTTACTGGTGGAGGGTTGTTAGCCGAACGGGTTTGACAGGACTATAATTCTCCCTTCATTAAAAGTATTAATGATAAATACTAAGTAACTAAACTCTTAATAATACCCAATCTTAGTTACTTAGGAAAATGTGAATAAGGTGCTAATCCATGAAATTACACTTTGCACTTTGTTTAAGTCGGTTAGTGGAGCGTGTGTGGTTAACCGGCACACTAACTCGTATTTAACAAGGTAAGCAAAGGGTAACTTAATGTTTATCATAGTATCGATGGAGCGTGTATGGTTAACCGGCACATCGATTGAGGGGTAAACACTTAAGGGTACCAAGTAATTTGCAAGGTTACTTCACACCTTGTTTTGTGATCCTCGGCATCCCAATCACAAAACCTTAAGGGCACACTCGAGATTGAAACATGCCATTGAACAGTTCAATGAATCTCAAAGATCTAGGAGTTTCAAAACCAATTAAAACCTAATAATACATTTCGTTTATCTTGGTGGAAATTGGTGAATCGTCATTCACCTACCTTCAAATATTTTATAGCTTTGGATTACGGCATGCCTCTTCTAAGTTATAAAATAGTTTGTTGGGTCCTAGCCTTAATATTTCATATTGGGTGTCATATTAAGGACTTAAGATCAACTATCTTGAATATCTCCCAAAAACATGTCTGGTTTAGACATTTATGATTTTCCCAAATCTCTTGAAACAAGCTTTCCTAAATGAAGATGATGTCCCTTGGAAATCATACTTCTTTCACCTCTTCTAATTATTCTCCCTAACCCACAAGTTCTTGAAAAGTTTAAGGTCACTCAGGCCCTATTGGCAAGGCAAGGTCTAGGTGTGGTCACATCTTGGAGATGTAGTCACATATTGACAAGCCGGGAGAGTTGGGTGTCAAAGTCTTGAGAAAGTTGGTGGTTCAACTACTTTCTAAGTCACATAGTGAGTTCTTTTGGAACACCTATGAAACAGACTATGAAAACACCCTTAATGATCTTATCTATTTGTTAAGATCAACTTCCTTAAAACTTGATGGACATTGACAATATTGACACAGGAAATCCAGAAAAGCATTCTCTTCCCAATGGAAAGGGATCAGCCATAGCTTTGGATTACGACATGCCTCTTCTAAGTCCCGTGTACCATTATTAAAGGGTCCATATGTTTATATTGCCAAAGAAAGGGGCATTGGTTGCGAAGCTGCCAAATTTACCTAAGGATGTTAATGTCAATAAGTTTGACACTACCTCAGGTAAAGTCCACTATCTAACTCTGCTAGGTTTCTATTCTGAGATTCTTGATACATGATGTGACTGGGTCACATGGTGATGTTTTAAGAATCAAAGTAAAGTGAATAAACTTAAAGAAAGAATATGTTGAATCTGATGGCGTAGATGGATTTCTATTGCATAGTTTGAAGATCGGATTCTTGAGCTACTTCTTAGGAGTTATGAGATATTGCTTAGGAATATATAACAACAAGTTTTCATATGGATTGTAAGGATAAGTTTTTCCGCATAGTTTTAAAATAAAGGAAAATTTTGATTTTATTTGTTTTAAAATATCCTTACAATGGCATTTGAGGAAGAATTGTTGCTTATATGATTCCATTAATAGCAAGAGTGGAAATATGAAATTGATTCTTTCATTTGTGGTAATGTCTAAATTTACCAAATAAGGAAAGATTCTCATCACCCAAGTTTCAATTGGACCGAAACTTGGAATCATTCAAGTTGTATAGCATGATGAATGAGAATTTTCAAGAATTGGAAAATTAAGAATAATTACTTGTTCACATGGATGTGTGAGTCAAGTAATGGACTAAGGGATCAAGTACACATTCTTGTGCACTGGTCAAGTCCACCACAAAAGATCGATAACATTATTCGTCATAATTTACTAAAGCTTAGTAAATATGGTTATACTTACAAGCTTAAGTGTAATTCTGAGACATTGGAAAAGGTTCCAATGTATGGCAGAGCGAATAAGAAGAATCAAATTAGGCAGAAGGATAAAAGTTTCTCAAATATGAAAAGATGGGAGAGTAATTTAGTATTAGTTTTGTGATCATCTTAATGATTAAGAAACCATAGCACAATTAGTTCTCTAAGGAAATCTTAGTGCATTCTTATGACTAAGAAGAGGAAGTTGAATTGGTGAAATCGTTAAATCAAGAAGATGAGTCATACTTCGTTCCAATACAAGTCTTAGAGTCATACTCCAAGATTGTAACTTGAGTGACATGTCTTAAAGAAGGTTTAAAACACTTGTCAAATGTAAGAGTAAAAGTTCCTACTCTTGTACATTTGAAATTGGTAAGTTGTGATGTTTTGGATAGAACAAAGACCAACTAAGGCCAATTGTGTGAAGTGTTTGTCTTGATTAGAATCCACACTATCTATTGAATAACTGACAAGAAAGTCTTATATGTCAAGAGGACAGTGGGAGTCTTAAAAGTCTTAAAAGTCTCAAGAACTAATCAAGAGTAAAACCTAAAGTTCTTCACTAGCACACGACTTGAGGTTTATAACCTATCGTGTTGACATATTCTGTGCCCATTCCAGTTAAAGTTGGCTTTGCATATGAGTTCTTAGAGTTCTCAATTGGGTGCACAACAACTTGGAAGCAATGGCAGGCCCTTGAGCTGCGAGGTGGCAAGAAGTTAAGATTGAGTTCAATCCATATGAGTTTGGATTTGTCATTATCCTTGTCTTGTGACTATGGTTTTGACAATTCACATGGATAAGAACACATACACCATAAAAGTCTAAGTGTCATAAGGTTTCTCTCCGATTCATGAAAATGATGGTGCGGAAACACTTTCACTAAGTAGATTTTAGCTAGATAGCAATTGTGATATTTGCATTCTCAAAGTCGTTAGTGGAGCGTGTGTGGTTTACCGGCACACTAACCTGGACTTGTGAGAAGTGGCAAAAAGGTCTAACCATTATGATTACGGCATCCCTCTTCATAATTGTTTAGACACACAAGTGTGCTATCTAAGGGAAGGTGTATGATTTTGATAAAGTCTTATCAAAACAATCTAGTATCAGAAATCTGAACTTTGGTAAGAAAGTCAGTTGATTTCTGAGTACATATCAAAGCTAGTGGGAGCATAAGTGTTATGCTAATAATCATCATGTTAGTGGGAGCATGATAATTATGATAAGTATTGCAAGTTAGCAATGTTAATTATAGAAAACAAAAGGTTTCAATTGGGAAAAGTTGTTTTGCTATAATTAAGGTAGAGGAAATTATACTTCATCTCAAATCTATATGCTTAGATCGTGAGGTTTTAATCATTTAGTCAAGGATATATATATGAATTTCATGTTGGAATGGTTCAACATAAGGAAATTCTGTATATGGGTCCATTATTTGCGTTCTAAAATTCTATTATGATTACGACATCCCTTTTCATAATTTGAATTATGAGAACTTGGCAAATAGAAATGGAAATGTTATAGCAAAAGACTGGTTTAGTCTTTATGTGAGACATCATGAATCGTGTCCCATATGCTTCGGATATAGGATCGATTACATGTGCTATATTCATCCTTTCTAAAATTTTCCAAATGCCTGGGGCATTAAGAAGGGAAAAGGTTTAGAACTGGATATGACTAAATGGATTAAACAATTGTCGAGGACAATCTAAGTTTTACCAAGGATTGGGTGCTCAAGGACAGTTGGAAGTATAGTGATAATTCTGGAAGGTCCATATTGACATAATCTGTAAGGAGGCAACTCTTGTTTAGAAGTGATAGTCAAAATGGAATCTGGAAATGTTTCAAAGTTAGAATTTTCAATCTGTTTAAGATTAGGAAACTTAATGCAAGAAGGATGTTTCTAAGGAGCTGATCTCCTTTGGAATGCTCTGTAATGGTTGTTGTCAAGTCTTTCTGACTTCATGCATAATCATTACAAGAGAATCAATGCATATAAGTTTAGAATCTAACAGATTTCAGTAAATCGCATGAATTTGGAATTCTTGCATTTGCAGTAAGGATTTGGGAGTGTGAAAAGAGAATCATTGAAGTTATGTTCAATTGATCTAGTTCACAAAGTAAAGATCATAGACAAACATAGTATGCATACTTGGTGTGTGGCATGACTAGTGTTTAGAAAACATAGTGTACATGCTTGGAGCATGAGACAACTATTGTTTTAAATTCAAGAATAAAGTTGATAGCTAAAACAGTATACAATGAATAATGTGTAATCATATGGTGATAAATAAAAGGTGTTTTATTTATGTTCATAGGTTTTGATACCATATTGGATTCAGTTATTATTGTGTTTCACTTTGCATGTTTTGACTTCCCGAATAAACTAGGTTATTCTTCCGGAATGACTAAGTTATTCAAACCATCCACAGTCGGTCATATGTTGGAAGTAGATATGAATTAAGACTGTCATGGGTTGGCTTGTAGAGGTCTAAGGTGTTGGACAAAGGGCTACAACACTCATGAGTGCTCATAAGTTCTGAGTATTGGATTCAACCCGCGCTCATTGGAATCACTTCATGGATTTTATCACGAGTGATCATGAGACGATAATATCTTATATTCTTCAAACCTAGAGATATGAGTTGTTACTATGAGTTGATAGTACATTGATTGCACGAAAACGCATTTGGTAACTCGATGCTATAAAAAGTGCCTTTGTGTATGATTCAACAAGTAGTAGAACAAGCCATATGAGTCGAAGTTTATCCATTCCTTTTACCTTCGGGATAAAAGCGATATCTGTGGGCCCCTCGATGATTTGATGATGACAAATGGAAGTGCTCGGCCGGGCCAGGACTGATTTGATTTGTTCAATTAGTCAGTCGTCATAAATTGGAAATCGGGAAACAACAAATGGATAGAGAGAATAATTATAATCCATGTCTCAGTCCATATGATATCTAGAATGGAGGAATATATGATCCCTTATCTAATGGACAAGTCACTGACAAAGGTCAGAGTTCATCTACAAGGTCAGAGTTCAACAGAATCTTTTGAGAGCTACGATTGCCAGTTAGGTTTTGAAGTCATACTCAATAATAGTTTTAGACTTATCCAAGTGGGAGACTGTTGGATTAATGTCTAAGTCCATAACTATATTTGGTATGTACTTGACCCGACCCGGCATGGTCCATTTGGGTTGCACTTCACCGACACAATTTATATGGATAATCTTTTGAGAATAGTATGTTTATGATTAATATTAATATATTATAAGTTCTAATATATTAATATGGAATCATATTATTTAATTAGTATTGATCAAGAATTAATTAAGTGATCAAAATGAACTAATTAAATATGGACTCTTATATATATGGAACGGGCCAAGTTCATTTAGGTTGGGCTAAGCTTTCATGGATAGTCCATGGAGTGTTTAACCAATGGATCCTAGGAAATGAAAGGTCATGGGTATTAGGGTTTAACCCTAATCCTCCACACTATATAAAGATGTCCTTGGTTGGTGAAATTGGCACTAGTGTGGTACACTAAGAAGGGCTAGCCAATTTCACTAGAGAGAACCAAGTATCCATATTCTCTAAAGTCTTCCAAGGTGTTTTGGTGATTTGTGATTCCATTTGAGGCTTCCACACTATTGGGGCTAAGCTCTTAAAGCTTGAAGACATCAAGCTACATCAAAAGGTATGTCATCTAACTAGTACTTTGTAGTATAAGAACTTCATAATATGCTAGTTAGGATTAAAGCCTTGGAAAGTTCTTATTTGCATGTATTATAGAGAAAACATAGATCCAAGGTTTATAGGGTTGCATGTACACCATAGGAGTGTTAGAATGCTCAAAACCCAACATGGTGGTCACACAACATGGAGCAGGAGGCTCAAGATTTGGGTCAGGATCGGGATCGGGATTGGGACCGGGCTCGGGCACGGGATCCGAGCAGGTAGATGATGGGTTACGATAGTTCATCGCGTCTGAGATTACAAGAGGCATCCTTGAGGCGACCGCGGTCATTTTCGGGTCGATAAAGGAAGGGATCATCGATCTGATGGAGGATCGCCTCCGAGCATTCAGGAGTGATTTGGCGTCTGGCAAGGCGAGTACGCGCACACTGTCCTTCAAGGACTTCAGAGGGAGTGGTGCGCCAGATTTCCACGGGGCGAAGGACCCCATTGCTGCTAGGAGATGGATCGCAGACATTGAGTATGCGCAGTTGACGAGCTTCTGCCCGGAAGGGTCGAAGGTCCGCTTTGCGGCGAGATGTTTGAGAGACCGAGCTAGAGATTGGTGGGAGTCGGTTGGTGACTCATTGGGAGCCCCGGCCATTGAGGCTATGACCTGGTCAGACTTTGTGACCAAATTTAGGGCGGAGTTCGTGCCAGCTGTAGAGCTTCAGCCGCTGGCCAGGGAGTTTTTGGACATGAGACAGACTACGGAGACTGTGTTGCGGAGATCATCGCCATGTTCCGGGAGAGGGCTCTTTTGGTTCCCCATTATGCAGGAGATGAGGATATGAGGACCCGCTATCACGACATGTTGAGAGCTGACATCTGGGAGCATGTAAGCTTCTCGGCTTGCCCGACCTTGGAATCTATGATTGCCAGGGCGGGGGAGAGGGAGATCGATTTGGAGCACCTCAGGAAGAGGAATGCTGAGACTAGGCAGGTTATACGGGTTTCGGGGAAGAAACCCAAGGGATTCAACTCTAGGTCGAAGGGCCAGCAGGGCCGGGACCGTTATGGAAAATGCGATCGGTCACACGAGAGAGCTTGTCACACTGGCTCGGGTTCCAGCTGCTATAAGTGTGGCAAGGCTGGGCATTTTGGCAGGGAATATACTACCCCCACCCCCATAGTACAGATGACAGACCTGATTTGCTTTCATTGCAATAAGAGGGGACACAAGAAGACCAACTTCCCTAGATTGACAACAACGCCAGAAGCGGCTCCTACCCCAACAGCAACACGGGTTGCGGATGGCCGAAATGCCAAGGTGGAGGCTCCAGTGGTGCGGAGCCGAGCATTTCAGTTGACAGCTGAGGAGGCACAGGCTGCACCCGATGTGGTGACAGGTATGGTTTCTTCTCTTACTTCTTTATGATTATGTTGCTGTGATTTTCATATGTTATGTGTATGATCTGTTTACGATCGTTCCATGTGTACAGTATCCCAGTTCAGGTGTTGTTTGATTTGGGTGCTACCCGATCGTTTGTTTCTCTTGCGCTTAGTAAGAAGTTTCCTGAGTCTTCGAGCATGCTAGACTGCCCTCTAGAGGTCGAGATTGCGGACGACCGGTCAGTGCGATCATTAGAGGTCTACCGGGATTGTGTACTGAGGGTGTGCCCTTCAACTGGACAGAAAGGTAAGAAGCCGCTTTCCTAACCTTGAAGCAAGCCCTCTGTAGGACACTAGTGCTATGCTTACCAGATGGGACCGAACATTTTGTAGTCTACTATGATGCTTTGAATCAAGGGTTAGGTAGCGTCCTCATGCAACGTGTAAAGGTGATAGCTTACGCATACAGGCAACTAAAAGCGCATGAAGTAAATTACACCACTCATGATCTCGATCTGAGAGTTGTGGTCTTCGCCCTAAAGATTTGGAGGCACTACCTCTACGGTACAAAGTGCACCATCTTCACTGATCACAAAAGCCTCCATCACATTCTAAACAAAAGGAGTTGAACATGAGGCAACGAAGATGGGTTGAGCTGCTAATTGATTACGAGTGCAAGATCAAGTACCACCCAGGCAAGGCTAATGTGGTAGCCGATGTCCTGAGCAGAAAAGAATACTTAGGTCGCCGGGTGAAAACCCTATCAATAACCATCCAACCCCACCTAAACTCGTAGATCAAGGAAGCTCAAACAAATGCATTGAAGCCGGAGAACGTTGCAAATGAAACACTACGTGGGATGGATAAGAATTTTGAAGCCAAGGTGGACAGAACTTACTACTTCATAAATAGAGTCTGGGTCCCTAAACTTGGGGGATTTAGAGAGGTGATCATGAACGAAGCCCACAAGACACGATATTCCATCCATCCGGGTTCGGATAAAATGTACCTAGACATAAAGCAGCATTATTGGTGGCCAAATATGAAGGCAGAGATCGCCACTTATGTAGGCAAGTGTCTCACTTGTGCCAAGGTGAAAGTGGAATACCAAAAGCCCTCGGGACTATTACAGCAGCCACTGAAAGGATTACTATGGACTTTCTAACCAGGTTGCCTAAGACGACAGACGGATTGGATGCTATCTGGGTAATCATCGATAGGTTAACTAAATCCGCTCATTTCCCGCCAATAAGAGAATCTTACAAGATGGAAAGGTTGACAAGAATCTACATCAAAGAGATCGTGAGATTTCATGGGGTGCCAGTGTCTATTATCTTGTATCGAGATAGTAGGTTTACCTCACGATTTTGGCAGTCACTTTAGAAGGCAATGGGAACACAACTAGACAGGAGCACTACTTACTACCGCCAAACCGATGGCCAAAGCGAACGAACCATCCAAACACTCGAAGGCATGCTCCGAGCCTTTGTGATTGATTTTGGCAAGTCATGGGGTACCCACTTTCCTTTGGTTGAATTCTCATACAACAACAGTTATCACACGAGCATTAAGGTTGCTCCTTTTGAGGCTTTATATGGTCGTAAATGCAGATCGCCTCTATGTTGGGCTGAGGTGGGTGACACCCAACTAGAAAAAGGAAATCACTGTACAATACTCTCATAGGGCCAGTAATCATTCGAGAAACGACCGAAAAGATAATCCAAATCAAAGCCCGACTTCAAGCATTGCGAGACCGACAAAAGAGTTATGCTGACAAACAGTGAAAATCTCTAGAATTCGAAGTCAGAGATAGAGTACTATTGTAAGTCTCTCCCTGGAAAGGAATGACCTGTTTTGTGAAATGGGGAAAACTGAACCCGCGATACATCGGACCGTTTGAGATCATTTCCCGAATTTATCCGGTAGCTTATAAGTTGCAGCTACCTTCCGAGCTCAGAAAAATACACCCCGAGTTCCACGTCTTGAATTTTAAAAAGTGCACGTCAGATGAAACACTTGTCATTCCTTTAGAAGAGATCGAAATAAATTAGAATCTCCTATTCGTCGAGGAACCAGTCGAAATAATGGATAGGGAAGTGAAGCGTACGAATCAGAGCCGCATTCCGATTTTGAAGGTTCGATGGAACGCCAAGCGTGGACCAGAATTCACATGGGAACAAGAAGACCAGATCTACTAGAAGTACCCTCACCTATTATCTCATTCATGATCCTACCTTTCGAAAGAATCTCGGGATGAAATTCCCTCTAACGGGGGGATAATGTCACAATTAGCATTTTGGCTAGGAAATTCTATTCTCATGTAAACATCATCTATTGTAAGGCATGTACTCTTAGTGAAAATCATACTTTATGCTTAATCAAAACCATCCATTTGAATTCAAACTCTTGATTTAAGTTCAAAACCTAATACAATACATTTCATATGGATTGAAAACCCTAGAAATCTCGGTTCAAGTTAGTATGGACTAGGAGTCTCTTATTGGGCCTAATGAACTAATAAACTTTCAATTTGACTACTTTGGGACTAGGAACCCTATTTGGGCTCTAATTGGACTGACCTCCATGAAATTAGGGTATTTTGTGTCATATGGGTCTAGAACAATCCATCTTATTTCTAATGGGCTATGATGGGCCATAACTAGTTTCATACGCCCAAATGGGACGTAAACGACATCCTTGGGCGCGATTGGGTCGTGAACCCTCATAAAGGCCCAATGGGCCAAAACATATTATTCTGAGCCTCATGATTTCGAACAAGGTCAAGGAATGGCCCAAACCATCTCATTCCTTTTCTCCTAGCCCATTCTCGGCCCAAATAAAACAAAAAAGGGAGAAAATGAGGTTTATTAATAACTTGACACCTCACTAATGTATATAGGGTATCCATGCAATTGATCTCACATGTAACTAAGCTAAAACTCTCTAATCCACCATGTAATGACCAACAAAATCCTCTTCTCTCTTCTCTTATTACTCTCGGCCGAGAGCACCCACGAACACACACATTTCCACCTTCCAACTCTCTCAAATATCCTCTCAAGAACTCTTCTTTTCTCTTCAAAATTTTGTGGGTTTGTACAGGTGTTTCAAGAGAACTTCATCAGAAACTCATCCAATTTGGTAAGCTACTCTTACTCAAGAAGTTTAACTTCTAGTTTACACCTTAAATCTCTTCTTAACCCGCGTTATTTTATGATCTCTTAGAACACCTTAGAGCTCGAAAAATCATCTCAAGCACACACCTAGGGCCGAGATCTCCTCATCTCATCACTAAAAACCAAAAACATCAAAGCAATGTGAGTTCATACCCCTTGTTTTTTGGTTTTACTATATTTTGGGGGAGGATACAAGTTTCTTATGTGCTATATCTATGTATTTGTGCATGTTTATGTGTGTTTTCGAAGTTATATGTTGTGATTATGTGAAGAACTTCTTAGAACTCGACAATATATGTAAACTAAGACACTTTATGCAACTTACCATAAAGATGAAAGTGTTAAACATGTTAAAGATGTTGAAAAACTAAACAAATTCTTGTAAAGGGACCATTTTTGACAAATAAACAAAAAGGAATTGAGTTTTACGAAACTTACGGTTTTACATGGAATAAAAGAGTCATATATACATAAAAATGTTTCTTTATAATAATCAAAGTTTTAAAAGGGCCAAAAGTATTAAAATTTCGTATAATGGGCCTTAATGTGGTCATTCACGGTTTCTTTGGGCTTAAATTGTAAATTTATGATTTTTATGGATTAAATTGTCATTTAACACAAATTTGATCCAAAAATGCAAATTTTCGGTTTTATGGGCTGAAAACGTCACTTAATTTGGATTTGGGCCTAAAATGTTATTTTTATAAAAAGTTGGGCCGAAAATATCATTTTTATCTAAAAAGGGCTGAAAATGTAAATTATATATATAAATAGGTCGAAAATGTCATTTTTATCTAAAAATGGCTGAAAATGTAATATATATATATATATATATATATATATATATATATATATATATATATATATATATGCCGAGATTTTAAATTTTTATAATAATGGGCTGAAAACTTCAATTTATATTTACTTGGGCCAAAAATGTCAACTTATATAGAATTGGGTCGAAGATGTCAATTTTCATGATATCAGGCCAAAAATATTACTATTACAAAAATTGGCTTTTATATTATTTTGGTAAACAATCGAACAAAAATCAACAACATAATAACAAACGGACTAAATGTGACATCCCTATTTTCACGGCCAGAAAAGACCGATTTTGTTTATGCTTTATAAAAATCAGAGTACTTCTTTTAATAAAAATGTTGCGGAATTTGTTCCCAGAAAAACATGATAAATACGTTATCAAAACATTTTCGAAGAAACGTATTTTATTTATTTTAAAACGTTTGGGATGTCATCGTCAATACATAAACATAAGCATAAACAGAACTTACTAGTGATCTGCATCTCTTTAATCTCTCAGTGTAATGTGACTTCATAACAACACCTGTGACATAAATAAACTGAGTGGGTTAGGTTGGGAAACCTGGTGAGTACATAGGGTTTTCAACCCACAATAATATAATTATTATGTTCAAACAATCAAACAATCAACCCAATTACCCATCCCCATTATCTTCTTTACTCTTAAGGATCTACCCTAAGAATCAACCATTCCTCGTTCATACATTCCTAAGGATCATCCTAAGGAATCGGCACGAAGTCCATCGTCACCGGGGTTTAGGCAGTAAGTCTGCATAGTCGCCATAATTTATACAACAGGCACTAAGTCTGCATAGTTGCCAGGGTTTTGGCACCAAGTCTGCATGATCACCAGGGTTTAGGAATCAAGTCTACATGATCGCCAGGGTTTAGGCATCTAGTCTGCATGATCACCAAGGTTTAGAGTACACCAAGTGAACACATCGTTCACAACACTTACAGGTTGCGAGCCTGCTAGTGTTCCACGGGACTGTCTAGAATAGTCCGTGGTTGTCATCCATACTCTGCTGAATGACGGGGCCATCGTTTGGGAAAAGGCTTCTCACATCATTCACCTCTCACCCTCACCTCGTGGTCTATAACACCTCTCAACTCATCATCCAACTGATATTCCATCTATTACATCTACCCATGTTTTACCCCAACATTATCGTAGATATAAAATACATATACAGTTTAAATCATTTAAAACGTGTATAAAATCGTTCACCCAGCATAGACAACAAGTATTCAGATAATATGCACACATAGCACGCAATTTATATAAAATACTTCATATCTATGTGTAAGATGAAAGTAAGTATGCACTCACTTGAAAGGTGGTAACTCAGCACTCAGACAGCTCTTTGATATTCTCAAAACAATTTAGTTTGATAAAACCTAGTATCAATACCACTACAGTTTAGTTTAACGATAACCGCGACAAATTAATAGTCTGACTATTATTATTATTATATAAACGTTAAATAACACTCAATATAACTCATAATAATAGCCCAAATAATTACTTTAAGGACCTAATAAAATTACTATAATTATTTGGAAGCTATATTAAAAATTGCGTAAGTATAGCTCACTTACAACGGATTTTAAAGAAAATAGGGCTTTATTTGGAGCAGCTTTTCGAAACTGAAAGACTCTTTTTCTCGGGACTCTGGGAGCCTCGGGGCTTCCTTTAGGTGCTTGGTATTTTTCCTAGGGCTTAGGGTGGTTTGGTATCCTAGAGAGAGAAAGAAACTAGAGAGAGAAGTGATTTTTGGTGTGAAAATGCGGGCAGCCTCGGCCTTCTTTTATAGCTGCAAGGGGCTCGCTACGCTGGGCGTTCAGAAGCTCTACGCGGGGCGTAGCTTTGGATAAGGCAGACAAATGGCAAGCTTCGGATGGGGCGACGTGGCTCAAGCTAGACCGAGAAGTGCAAGGCGTACGCGGCGTGTTCCGGACTTCGTACACAGGGCGTAATGCGAGGACTACATGTCGCAATCCGAAGCGTGTTCTTTGATCGGCATCGGACGGCTGGTACTCGGCCACGTCATCATCATCGCATTAGGCTTCGCAAATCCGAGTGCAAACTTTAAAAATTCATAACTTTAGCGTACAATCTCCGTTTTCGACGTTCTTTATATCCACGTGAAGGCGGCAACGTAATCTACAACTTTCGTTTAGATTCCGTCAGCTAATTTTGAATTTATTTTAAAAGTTATATTATTAACAGGCCGAGACAGGATTGGTCCGTTAAAAATTCATAACTTCTTCATCCGACGTCCGTTTTCACCCATCTTTTTCTCGTTACGCTATTCTTAACGAGATCTTCGATTCTCATTTAGGTCGTGTCGGCTAAAAACGGCTCGATCTATTATTCAAATTTCGGGTTGTACACTTCTAACCCGAAACTTTGAAAAGTCATAACTTCTTCATACAAAGTCAGATTTGGGCGTTCTTTTTATGGACGCTCTCGGTTTAACGTATTCTATGACTTTTGTTTAGATTGCTAAGGCTAAATCTCACTCTCTCATAAATTCACTATTTACGCTTCCCGGTATCGTGTCGGTTCCGTCGCGAAACTTCGACGGATCATAACTTCTTCGTTATAACTCGGATTTCGACGCTTTTTATATGTACGGAAACCTTGTAACATATACTTCAACTTGGCTAAGCTTATATATTCTAAATAATATTTTGTCAAAAATTCATTTTCGACACTTGTTGCCTCTAATTTGACTAGCCTGGATCTACGGGCGTTACAATTATCTCCCCCTTAGGATGATTACGTCCCAGAATCATCAACAAAACAGGGCTCGTATAATGACTCCATACGTCATCTCTCCATCCTAGGTAATAATTATAACTTCTATATTCCTTCAATTCTATCTCTTAGACTTATTGACTATAAGTAGTACTCGATCGTGCACCTGCGCTCTATCGCAGGTTAGACTCCAAATTATGACCTACCATCATGTGATGCACGTTTAGAATCAGGTCTCTTAGAGTTAAATTCCAAAATAGACTATACCTTCCTTCATGTTCTAATGTGATATAATCACATTTTAAAAGGTAGCATTTCTAGCTACAAGCAACTTTTCGCGATACCTCTACTGATCGCTTTTTATTCCAATATTACGTCGTAAGTCAGATGCTACATCGAACTTGATTTTCTAAACCACATAGCATGCTTAGCGTAGTCCGACTCAATTTGATGTTACCACTAGAGTCGGAATATCAACAATCTTCTTAGTCATTACCGAAACGATGGTAACGACATACTTGAATAAAACGTAATCAATTACTAGCTTCTTGGTAACCTTGTGACTTTCCCTGATCCAAGCATGAGTCCAATGCTTCCGGTAGTATGTGCATCTACTACCTTTTACACCTACTCATACTCGTCCCAAGTATTGTCTCGCAGTTTTCCAAGTCACCATACAGGAAAATCACATAACAGTTTAACACATCAGATAAAAAAACGAAGGCTTTATTATTTCTTGAAACTATTACATAGGTGTTCAAGTTCACCCTAGACTATGCCTCTAATAGGATACATCATACGATACTATGGCTACTGCATAACTTGATCTTCGGATATGAAGTCCTCGTCCTTGAGTCCTCGCATGGTGTTCTGCTTTGTCGATGATCATGTGGAATGCCCTTGGCCTTGGTGGCGTATTTGGCCTTGTTGCCTCGTTTTTCTTTGGGCAGTCCCTAGAAATATGCCCTTCTTTGTTACATCCATAGAACACCTTTTTGTAGGATGCACACTTGCTGGCGTAATGCCCTGTCTTTCCACATTTGTAGCAAGTCACTTCCTCGCCACATTTCCCGAAGTGCTTCTTTTTACACTTCTCCCACCACTTGGTTTCACCTCCTCCTCCTTCTTCAGTCTTTGAGAATTTCCTTTCTTTGTTGGATTTTAAAGATCCTTCATGCTTCCTTTTCTCGCCAACTTCAGCTTTCTCCAGATCCATTTCCCTAATCTGGGTCTCAACATTCCTGGCTACCCAGATGGCGTCTTTCAAAGTGGTTGCTTGCTTGACCATTGGACCAAAGTCTGCTGGTAATCCATGGGCAAACTTGTTGATCTTGGAGAGCTCAGTTGGAACTAGGTAAGGAATAAGCTTCATTTTCTCTGTAAAACTTGCAGCATACTCGATGACACTCATCCTTCCCTTCATTAGATTCTGGAACTCATTGTTGATCTCTAGAAAATCCTGCTCAGAGCAGTACTGTATCTTTAACTGCACCAGAAAATCTTCTCACGACATCTTGCTCGCTTCTCCTTTGGGCATCGAATCAGCTAGTAGCTTCCACCAGCTTAGTACTCTAGATTTCAACAAAGGAACCACGAGAGCGGTCTTCTGCCTGTTGCTACACTCGCAACTCTCAAACATCGTCTCCATCTCAGAGATCTAGTTCATGACTTCCACTGGCGTCGGGCTTCCAGATAGACACGGTGGTTTGGACACCATGAAATCATTGTATTTGCATCCACGTCCATCATTTCCTCCATCATGGTGGTTTTGCCTAACTATCGGTGGGTTGGCTTGACTAACGTCCCACTGTAGTTTCCTTCCTTATGACTACCCATCATTCTGCTCGGGCTGTTCAATTGGTACCGTAAGTTCTTCTCGGTTCTGTTGAAGTAAATGCCTTGTTTCCTCCATTTGACGATCTAACATCATTTGGATCATCACTTGTACTCCGGCCATCGTTATTGCCTTAGGTTCCACTTCTTCGACTACATGTATTTGTTGTATCACTGGAGGTTGAGGGGGTTGGTTCCTATTGTTGGGTTTTGGTATACTACAACATCCTATGGTGCACATACAACCCTAAATACCTTGGATCTATGTTTTCACTAATTATACATGCAAATGGTTTCCAAGGTATTAATCTTACAACTAGCATGCATTTAACATAAAAATATAATATACTAGTTAGCATGACATACCTTTTTATGGAGCTTGAATTCTTGGTGTATTTTGCCTTAAAGAGCTTAGCCCCAATTGTGTGGAAGCCTCAAATGGAATCACAATACACTATGGACAAAGGATTAACTTTAGAGAGAATTCCATGCACACAAAAGACACTATGAACTCTAAAAAGATAGAAGTGGCGATTTTGGGCAATGAAGTATCTATTTATATGTGGGATTTCTAGGGTCATGGATATAACCCAAATCTATACCCATGGGTTTTATGATCCATGGTTCATGTGGCCAAACTCTTTATGTATCCATACATAAACTTGGTCCAACATGGATCATAAGCCCAACACATATAAATATAACTAATTATCATAATTAGTGCCCATAGATTTAATTAGTCTCTTTCGACTACTAAATTAATTCCAAATTAATTCTTGATCAATACTAATTAAAACATATGATTTCATATTAATATATTATAACTTATAATATATTAATAAACCATAAATAACCTTCTCTCAAACGTCCATCCTTACAAATTGTCCTGATGATATGCAACCCAAATGGACCATGCTACTCTCGGTTCGAATACATACCAATAATAGTTATGGGCTTAGACACCTAATCCAACAGTCTCCCACTTGGATAAGTCTAAAATTATTATTCAAGTATGACTCCAAGATCCCGACTAGCAATCGTAGCTCTTAAAGCCGCTGTCAAACTCTGAACAAATCAAATGACATGTCCATTAGATAAGGGATCATATATTCCTCCATTCTAGATATCATATGGACTGAGACATGGATTATAATCATTCTCTCTGTCCATTTGTTTTTTCCCGATTTTCGATTTATGACGACTGACAACTTGAACAAATCAAATCCATCCAGGCCCAGCCGAGCACTTACATTTGTCATCACCAAATCATCGAGGGGCCCACAGATATCGCTTTTATCCCGAAGGTAAAAGGAATGGATAAACTTCGACTCATATGGCTTTTTCTACTACTTGCTGAATCATACACAAAGGCACGTTTTATAACATCGAGTTACTGAATGCGTTTTCGTGCAATCAATGTACAACCAACTCATAGTAATAACTCATATCTCTAGGTTAGAAGAATATAAGATATTATCGTCTCATGATCACTCGTGATAAAATCCATGAAGTGATTCAAATGAGCATGGGTTGAATCAAATACTCGAATCCCTATTCCAGGAGTACTCATGAATGTTGTAGTCACTCTTATTATGTCCACTACCTTGGACATCTACAAACCCAATTCATGACAGTCTTTCCTTACTACCTACTTCCAACGTATTATCGACTGTGGATGGTTTGAATAACTTAGTCATTCGGAAAGAATAACCTAGTTATTCTGGAAGTCAAAACATGCAAAGTGAAACACAAGAATAATACTAATCCTTTATGGTCCCAAGCACATTTGAGAGTAAATAAAACACCTTTTATTTAAACACCATATTGATTACTTATTATTCATTGTATAATGTTTCAAATAATCAACTTTATACTTGAATTAAAACAATAGTTGTCCCATGCTCCAAGCATGTAAACTATGTTTTGTAAACACTAGTCATGCCATACATCAAGTATGCACACTATGTTTATCTATGATCTTTACTTTGTGAAATAGATCAATTGAACATGATTCCAATGATGCTCATTTCACAATCCCAAATCTTTATCGTAAATGTAAGAATTCCAAATCCCTACCATTTAATGAAATTTGTTAGATTCTAAACTTATATGCATTGATCCTCTCGTAATGACTATGCACAAAGTCACAAAGACTTGTCAACAGTCATTACAGAGTATCCCAATGGAGAGCATTCCATGGAACCAAAATCTCAAATTCAAAGTGCATTGCTTTGAACAACCTTCTTGCATTAAGTTTCCTAATCTTACACAAATTGAATGAACAACTTCTACCTTTGGGAATATTTCCATATTCTCATTTTGACTGTCACTTCAGAACAAGAGTTGCCTCTTTTCAGAATATGTCAATTATGGTCCTTTCCAAAAATTAACACTATACTTCCAACTATCCCTGAGCAACCAATCTTTGGTAAACCTTAGATTGTCCTCGATAATTGTTTAATCATTTTAGTCATATCCAATTCCAGATCTTAATGCCTTAGGCATCCAGAAAATTTAGAAAGGATAAATATTATTGCACATGCAATCGATCCTATATCCGAAGCATATTGTCACACCCCCAAACCAACATTGGCGGAAACGTCCGGGGGTGGAGGACTTCATGTATAGTATCATAACAACAATGGCAATAGTGATGAAAGTAAACACAACCAACATATATATAATTGAAAGAGTTACAACATTGTATGAATTACATATTTCAAAATCAATTACAATATGTTGACAAAATATGAAATGTTGATGCCTTAACGTCCCATCCTCAAAATGCACTTGATTTCCAGTTTAGTGATTTCCTGAGAATACAAGTTGTTTTAAAAATTGTCAACACAAAGGTTGGTGAGTTCATAAGCATTTGTAGACGGTTTATGAAAAGCTTTTTCTTGCAAAAGTAGTGTTTGTTCCAGAAAAATCCAATATTTTCCTTTATAAAGTTATGTGGTCCTAAATCCCAGAACCAAAAATAAACAAGTATTTTCCATACTTAATGATATAACCGTGGTTTTAAATCGGCATAAAACCCTTTTTGTTTTGAGGGAAACACCCCGTAATGAATAACGTGTAGTCTTAAATACCAAGACCGAAAGTGTACAGTAATATCCGTACTTATTGAGATAGAAAGTGATTTGAAATTGTCATAAAACCCCTTTTTGATTATGAAAATTCCCGTAAACTTTATGAGTTGTTAAATTCGTAAGTGAGTCGCTATAACCATACTATGACTGAATGAACCTGCCACGCTGTTTCTCAGGTGTCGCAAAACTGATATGACATTTGCCACCATAGACCTGCCGGTCTAGCTGTTGCATGCAACTCAGGTGTGGGGTGTCTAACTTGTGACAACCCAAAGTTTATTCCGTTACATCACCCCATTACCGTTAATGGAATATCCCATTTTAGAAAAGTTTCGTTAACTAGGGGTCACAAAATAAATAAATGTTTTATTGATTTAATTATATTATGTCGTTATAGTCGTAATAAAGTAAATAAAAACACTTAAGTTGCATTTCCATTTAATTGGAAAAAGTTAGTTTTTATTATAACGACCACTAAATCGGGTGTGACCAAAAGCCCCGTATAATGGCAGTATCGGGTAGATTTCCACTGAGCTTCAACTCAAGCCCCTATATAAGGGGGAGTAAACCCCATTTCAACCTTTTTCACCCTCTATCTATACACTCTCTCATAAACGCCCGTTTTCGACCCAAATCTGCAACCAAACGCTTCCTAAACGTAAGACCTTCAACCCTAACTTGTTCTATGCGTGCATTATTAACTTTTTAGCCTAAAAATCACATGATTGAGACATGAAAAAGGAGTTTACGGCCTAAGAGCCTCCTTAGGCCGTAAACACCCAAAAAGTGGCCAAAATGACCCAGACTTGTCCCGTTGAGCCTAGGAACCAATTAAGGAATTTGTCTAGGAGTGTTTAATCATCAAAACACAAGATTTTAGGGCATAAAAGAGAGTTTACGGCCCAAGCACATGCTTAGGCCGTAAAAACCTCATATCCTTGTATAAATGCCCCAAAAACACTCCCAAACCACCCTTAGGCTTAATACATAAATTAGGGGCTTGCTATTCCAGGATTAGTACATTTAAACACTAAGAATTGAGGGGTAAAAAGGAGTTTACGGCCCAAGCACATGCTTAGGCTGTAAACACCCCCAAACCTCACCAAATGAGAGTTTAAACCCCCTAATTGGCCTTATAACTTCACTAGAAAATGCTAGGTTTGAATCAAGGGCTTAAAATCAAAGTTTAAGGGGGGGGGGGTATATGAGAGTTCACGGCCAAGCCAAGAGCTTACGGCCGTAAACTCCCAAGGGATGGTCATTTGGACCATAAACTCCAAAGAAGTGCACTCTTGGAACCCCAAACACCCCTTTAGCCTTGAATAATTACTAGGATTGAAATAAGGGCCTTAAACTTCCATGAAACCAAGAGGGTAGGAGTTCACGGCCGTGAACTCCCATATGGGTGGTTCATGGGCCGTAAACTCCCATATGGTCCCTTTAGAAGCCCTAAACCCACTCATGCAATTTAGTTTTGGACCTATCAAAATTCCATGATCAATTTAAAGCTCTTAAACACACTAGAAACCCCTCACCATGAGTTTACGGCCGTAAACTCATGGGGAGTTGTACCTGGGCCGTAAACACCATAAGGTGAGTTTACTCTTGGAGAGTAAACTCCATTCCTAAGCCATTTACACCCTTAAATGTTACCCGGGACACCCCCAAACACTTAATCAAAGTGTTTTTCGCTCTATAGGGTGAGTATACTTGTTTGATTAGTATTAAATGTACTAATTATATATGAACATATGTTATCATATGTTAAATAGGTCATTAAGAGTGTCCAAGCCTTTACTTGACACCGAGCACCCAACCGACACCTTCGTCGGATCTACTTACACCAGGTGAGTTCATACCCCTGAATGAACCTTTTAAATGTTTTTACATGTTTTATAGGGGGGAATACAAGTTAAACATGCCAGTTATCATATCAATCACATGTGATTGATAACCCACATGCACAAAGATTTACCACACTGTAAACTGTTTTACCAAGTAGGATACTATAAATGGCTTTCTAAAAGGTTTTCACTTGTTCAAACTCTTACTTATACTGTTTTTTCAAAAGACAATTTAAACTAGTTTATGAAAAGTTTCTAAAGAATTTCTAAAGGTTTTCAAACTTATTTTACCAAAGGACACCAAGTTGGGATTTTCTCAAGAATAAAGGTTTTCTTCCATATTTTGATACTCTTTCTTAGTTAAACTCCTACTTGATAACGCTTTCACTTCGTGATGCGTTTATACTTATTATTGTCTCTATCTCGCTTATACTTGTAGTCGCTTATACCTGTTAGACGCTCTTATACCTGTAGCCAACTCCATGCCGTGGTCGGAAATGAAAGAAATGCTGATGGCTGAATACTGCCCAAGAGGCGAGATTCAGAAAATGGAGCAAGAGTTGTGGAACGCTCTTATACCTGTTACCTGTACGTTTTCCCTAAACCACACTTATGCATGCATCCTATTTGACACCGGAGCGGAGCGAAGTTTCATAAGCAATAAGTTTAAGCATTTATTAAATCAACAACCCCAGAAGCTCAATGAAACCTTTACGGTGGAAATGGCCAATGGGAAAACCGAATCCACGGGGGAAATCTACATCGGATGTACCCTAACCCTGAACCAACACGTCTTTCGAATAGACTTAATGCCTGTGTCCATTAGGAGTTTCGATGTGATTATTGGCATGGACTGGTTAAGCCTCTACCATGTTGAGATTATGTGTCACGAGAAGGCCGTTCGTCTTTGCCTTCCTAATCACGAAACCCTAGTTATTTACGGAGACAAACCCAGCACGAACCTTCGCCTCATCTCATGCATCCAGGCACAAAAGCATCTACGAAAGAAAGATTTGACGTTCCTGGCCCACATAGTGGATAAAACCAAGGAAGAGACTAACATTCAAAATATTCCAGTAGCACGTGAATTTCCAGACGTATTTCCTGAAGATCTTCCTGGAGTACCCCCAGAAAGGCAAGTTGAATCCCGAATTGACCTCGTTCCAGGAGCAACCCCTCTCGCTAAATCGCCCTATCGGCTAGCTCCTGCTGAAATGCAGGAATTGTCCAGTCAACTCAGCGAACTCCTGGACAAGGGATTCATCCGACCTAGTTACTCGCCATGGGGAGCTCCGGTCCTGTTTGTCAAAAAGAAGGACGGATCTTTTAGGATGTGCATCGATTAAAGAGAGTTAAACAAACTCACTATCAAAAATTGCTATCCACTCCCACGAATTGACGATCTATTTGACCAGCTCCAAGGAGCTAGTTACTTTTCTAAGATAGATCTACGGTCCGGATACCATCAACTCAAAGTCCAGGAAGAGGATATTCCTAAAACCGCTTTCCGAACTCGTTACGGACATTATGAATTTGCCGTAATGCCCTTCGGTCTAACGAATGCTCCTGCCGCATTTATGGATCTGATGAACCGAATCTGTCGACCATTCCTCAACAACTTTGTCATTGTCTTCATTGATGACATTCTTGTCTATTCCCGAAGCGAGGAAGAGCATGGTCAACATCTACGACAAATTCTAGAAACTCTGCGATCGGAAAAGCTATACGCAAAACTCTCCAAGTGTGAGTTTTGGCTCCGTAGTGTGAACTTCCTAGGTCATGTTGTTAGTCAAGAAGGAATTCATGTGGATCCTTCCAAGGTCAAAGTCGTCGAAGGATGGGCCGTCCCGACAACACCCACGGAAATTCGCCAATTCTTAGGTCTAGCAGGCTACTATAGGAGGTTTATTCAAAACTTCTCTAAGATCGCCAAGCCACTTACCTCACTTACACAAAAGGGCGTATCATTCAAATGGACGGACAAGCAAGAGGTTGCATTCCGAACCCTGAAGCAAGCCCTCTGTAGTGCCCCGGTACTATCTCTACCGGAGGGAACAGAAGATTTCGTGGTCTACTGTGATGCGTCGAATCAAGGCTTAGGTTGCGTTCTCATGTAGCGTGGAAGGGTGATAGCTTACGCATCCCGCCAACTAAAGACGCACGAAGTGAATTATACAACCCATGATCTGGAATTGGGAGCCGTAGTCTTTGCTCTGAAGATTTGGAGGCATTACCTTTATGGTACGAAGTGCACCATCTTCACGGACCACAAAAGTCTCCAGCATATCTTGAATCAAAAAGAGCCGAATATGAGGCAACGAAGATGGGTCGAATTATTAAACGATTACGAGTGTGAAATCAAGTACCACCCGGGCAAGGCTAACGTGGTAGCTGACGCATTGAGCCAGAAGGAGTACTCTAATCGTCGTGCGAAAACACTCTCAATAACCATTCAATCTCACTTAACCACTCAGATTGGAGTAGCCCAGTTAGAGGCCATGAAGACAGAAAACAGAGCAAGCGAAGCATTACGCGGAATGGAGAAGAATCTAGAGGCAAAATAGGACGGAGTATACTATTTCATGAACCATATTTGGGTCCCTAAACTCGGAGGATTTAGGGAGGTAGTCATGAAGGAAGCCCACAAGACGCGATACTCCATCCATCCCGGCTCAGACAAGATGTATTTGGATATTAAACAACACTATTGGTGGCCTAACATGAAGGCAGAGATTGCCACCTATGTCGGTCAGTTCCTTACTTGTGCCAAGGTAAAGGTGGAGTACCAGAAGACCTCAGGGTTATTACAGCAACCGGTAATCCCTGAGTGGAAATGGGAAGGGATTTCTATGGATTTCGTGACCAAGCTACCCAAGACGTCAGATGGACTAGACACCATATGGGTAATAGTCGACCGACTGACGAAATCTGACCATTTCCTGCCAATAAAGGAATCCTACAAGATGGAGAGATTGACATGTTTATACATTCGAGAAATCGTGAGACTCCACGGAGTACCAGTGTCTATTATCTCGGATAGAGATAGTAGGTTCACTTCACGTTTTTGGCAATCACTCTAGAAAGCACTGGGAACTCATCTCGACATGAGCACCGCTTATCATCCACAAACAGATGGTCAGAGCGAACGAACCATTCAAACACTCGAAGACATACTTCGCGCATGTGTGATAGACTTTGGGAAGTCTTGGGATACCCATTTACCTTTAGTCGAATTCTCGTATAACAACAGTTACCATTCGAGCATCAAGGTCGCTCCTTTTGAAGCACTATACGGGCGTAAGTGTAGATCACCGTTATGTTGGGCTGAGGTGGGCGACACCCAGCTAGCAAAAGAACTCACATCGAACAAGGCGCTGACGGGACCAGAGATCATTCGTGAAACCACGGAAAAGATCGTTCAAATCAGAGCTCGATTACAAGCATTGCGCGACCGACAAAAGAGCTATGCCAATAAACAACGAAAGCCCTTAGAATTTCAGGTCGGGGATCGAGTACTGTTAAAAGTCTCACCTTGGAAAAGAGTCGTTCGTTTTGGAAAACGGGGAAAACTGAACCCACGATACATTGGACCTTTTGAGATCGTCGCCCGAATAGGTCCAGTGGCGTATAAACTGCAACTACCCGCAGAGCTAAACAGTGTGCACCCCGTGTTCCATGTCTCTAATCTAAAGAAGTGCCTGTCGGATGAAACCCTCGTCATTCCCCTTGACGAGATTGAAATCAACGAGAATCTCCTGTTCGTTGAAGAACCGGTTGAAATCATGGACAGGGAGGTGAAGCGTACTAAGCAAAGTCGCATCCCGATCGTGAAAGTACGGTGGAACGCGAAGCGTGGGCCAGAATTCACGTGGGAACGTGAAGATCAAATGAAGCAAAAGTACCCTCACCTATTCTAGCATTCTCAAATCTAGCTTTCAAACAGAATTTCGGGACGAAATTCCCTCTAATGGGGGAATGATGTCACAACTAGAAATTTTGTGCCTTGTAACTACAACACATAAGTAAAATTTTGAATCAAAAACTTAAGAGCATGTATGATGCTTACTTTATGACATCAAAATTTGCAATCAAATACACCATACAAGCATTAGAAATGGTCAATAAGCAATTGGAAACCCTAAAAGTTCTTGCTTAGGTCCATTTTGGACTAGGACTTCCTTATTGGGCCCAATGGACCAATAAGCTTCCAATTTGACCATCTTGGGTTTAGAACTCTTAAATGGGCTCTAATTGGACCCATTTCCATTTAATTCAATATTTTGGGCCATATTGGGCCTAGAATGAAATAAAATACCCTAATGGACCTTATTGGGTCACAACAAATTTATATAGCCCTAATGGATCATAAAAATCATTCCTTGATTTATTTGGGCCGAAAATTACATAATTAAGTCATAATATGGGCTTAAACACAAGAATCCCAATATTCTTCCTTTCCTTTCTCCTCTTCTCGGCCCAACAACCCAACATGGAAGGGGGTTGACTTTCATTTGCCACCTCTTTATTACCTCTTGGATCTCCATGCACTAACTCATGTTCCCATGCACACATCACTTCACTCACTTCTCTTCCCCCTCTCTCTTTTTCTTTTGGCCGAGAGTCTCCCAAACACACACACTTCACAACAAAACTCTCTCTAAATCACTCAAGACTCATGCCTTCTTCTTCATCCAAAAATCTTGAAATTTTGCTTGTGTTTCAAGAGGATTTCACAAAATAATCATCATCCTTTGGTAAGTTTTCACATGTCTAAGTTACAAAACTCCTCTCTCATGTAAGATCACTTATTCTAAACAAGTTTTTGGTGATCATACTCCTAGAAAACTCCTTAAGTTCGAGATCTTCCAAGGAGGCTTGCTAGGATCAAGTTTTCTTCATTTCTTCCTTCTAAACCGAAAACAACAAGCAAAGGTGAGCTTCATACCCCCTATTTTTCTGTTTTTATAAGTTTTGTGGGGGGGGGGGGGGGAATGCAAGCAAATGTGTAGATCTATGAGTATATGTATGCTTTGTGTGATTTCTATGCTTGTATATATGTTCTTATGTGATTGTGGTGTTGGATCTAGTCAAAAAGACCTTAAAACCGAGATCTACATTAAGTTGTATGAAATAAGTATAAATTATGTTATTTCACACAAAATCGTTTCTAGAAAAATAACCAAGTTGGTTAATATGAACATCTTTGGGCTTAAAACCCATTTTTGGACTCAAAATGCTAAAAATATGAAACTAAAGGGCCCAAAATGTCAAAATATAAATTCTGAGGGATGAGATGAGTCAAAACAGTTTCAAGAATGTATTTTCTGGAAATTTACTCTTTTGAAAGATTAAAATGTGAATTTTTAAGCATAATGGGCCAAAAATGAACTTTTCGGCCCAATAAAGCCCAAATTGCGAGATTTTCAAATTAGAGGGGCTGAAACTGTACTTTTCTGTAAAACAGGGGACTACTAGTGCTCCAAGTCCATTTCAGGGGTTAAAAATACTTTTCATATTTCAAAGGGACCAAAGATGCAAAAAATTTCTATTTTGGGCCAAAAGTGTAAAAATGGCGAAAAATGAGGTTTCAGCCGAGAAAAATTCATTCTAAGGGACTAAAACTGTTTTTCAAATAAATTTGAGCTGAAAAATACCTTTTCAACAAGTTTTGATACTAAAGTGTCACGAAAAATGGTTTAAGGACTAAAATGGAAATTCTTTTATAAAAAGGGCTAAAAGTGTAAATTTATTCAAAAGAAAGGCGCTGCAAAAGTAAAATTCCAATGTTTTAAACAATAAATCCGTCATGATGAAATACTAGTACCACGACTACTGACGAAACATAATACACCTTCAACACCAAAAAAATCGTTACCAAACGAATTGATTCGGTCTCGAATCAATAATGAATCAAAAATCTATACACGACGATACTACAATACACACGCTGAAATTACGGGAAGTCAATACACACGCGGAAATTCACCAGACGTCGATACACCATCTTTGGGCCCGAAAGTTTCAAATCGTGCTTGTTGGGCCTAGCTAGCCCAATGACATGATCTTTAGGCCCGAAGGAAACTCGCTTACATGTTGTTGGGTCTTATATGACCTAATTCCATGTAAAAGGACTTTCACTGGCTTTTGTGCTGTTGGTCCCCAAGTGTCTTTTGGTACTGCTAGCAAAGTCGAGAATTCACCAATGCGAGTCGGGCCAAGGGCCTTTCGCATTCACGATAGCCTTGAACGACTTATTGAAATAGCGGGGGCTTCGTACCCTCTTTTCTCCTCGGTTGTGGGGCTATGGGAAGTCAGGGTGGTTGGATTAAGTGAATAGTACGGACGAGGCCTAAGGGATCGTTTGTATAGTTGTAAACTAGTCGTTTTCATTAATGCGTGTTTATAACAATTCACAATCCATAATTAATCCAATGTCACCTGGAATTATCGAATACACACGTCACAACGGTATAATAAAATACAAAACGCGTAATTCAAAATATTAGGAAAACATCGGGTTTTCCTAGGGTTTTCAATTCATACACCTACAAGATGCAAACCAAGTCTAACAATTTTTTTTACAATTATAGAAACAAACAAGCATACTTACGGATCTTCACACTTTTTACACGATACTCTTTTCAGAAAATATCGGATTTTCTGGTGGTTTTCAAAACAATACAAAACATTATGTTTCAAACATTACTTATGAACTCACCAACATTTCATATGTTGACGTTTTTCAAAATACTTGTATTCTCAGGTAACAGGTAAATCGAAGGGAAAAATGTAGTCAGTGATGTCTTGTTGTTTGTTTAACTAGTATCGAACAACCTACTTTTTGGGGAATGTAATGTTATGAAACAATGTACTAAATGTAAACACTACCGGTTGTACTATTTCAATTCATGGTGATGAATGATGTTATGTTTCATGTATATTCACTGTGATGGTATTCAATTGAGTCACAACAGCCCTCGGACGTTTCCGCCGTCTGGTTCGGGGGTGTGACAAGGTGAGTTCATACCCCTGAATGAACCTTTTAAATGTTTTTACATGTTTTATAGGGGGGAATACAAGTTAAACATGCCAGTTATCATATCAATCACATGTGATTGATAACCCGCATGCACAAAGATTTACCACACTGTAAACTGTTTTACCAAGTAGGATACTATAAATGGCTTTCTAAAAGGTTTTCACTTGTTCAAACTCTTACTTATACTGTTTTGTCAAAAGACAATTTAAACTAGTTTATGAAAAGTTTCTAAAGAATTTCTAAAGGTTTTCAAACTTATTTTACCAAAGGACACTAAGTTGGGATTTTCTCAAGAATAAAGGTTTTCTTCCATATTTTGATACTCTTTCTTAGTTAAACTCCTACTTGATAACGCTTTCACTTCGTGATGCGTTTATACTTATTATTGTCTCTATCTCGCTTATACTTGTAGTCGCTTATACCTGTTAGACGCTCTTATTCCACACTGTACGTTTATACATCATGATTCAGTTATTCCACACTGTACGTTTACACATCACGATTCAGTATTCCACACTGTACGTTATACATCACGATTCGATTATTCCATACTGTACGTCTACACACCACGATTCGGTTATTCCACACTGTACGTTTACACACCACGATTCGGTTATACATCACGATACTTTTCCACTTGTTACACACTCAGTCACAGTTAGATGTATGTCCGTGCTCGTATAGGTGCATATAAACAATGATTGGAGGACTTAGGAAGGCTTGTCCGCCCTATTTCCTTTTCTTCGTTGAGATGTGGTCTGGTGGGATCGGATGGCTGTCCGAAGGTCGTTTGATTCATTAGTTATATGTTATGTATATGAGCATAGACATATAGGTTTACTCTAGTCAGTCCAGTTATGAGTGTCTACCTCTAGTTCAGCAGTTACATATGAAACCCACTACCCACTAATTGGGATGCATCTTCGGGACACGGCCTTCTCCGTCGTCTAGTTGGTAACCAGAGTCTCCTGTAGGGAGAGCGGACATTGTGTGTATAGATCTATACGAGATTGACACCCCCGCACCCTGACTACTAGCTACAGTCCACGACCCACCAAGCCAAGGGGTGAAAAATGTCATATTTTATAGACGCTTGTAGGGCGTCAGGTACTCTAGTGTCTATTAGTATGGTTACGAGTATCCCAGGTTACCTTATAATTCATGGCCTTAAGGTAACGGTATTTTACCAGCAATTTGCAATGTATGCTGGGAAACCCATTCTCAGAGTCACACTGTTTTTAGACCTTGCTAG
The DNA here is from genome assembly GCF_051521515.1 of Lactuca serriola. Lineage (NCBI taxonomy): Eukaryota > Viridiplantae > Streptophyta > Magnoliopsida > Asterales > Asteraceae > Lactuca > Lactuca serriola. Next base: position 188,866,841 of record NC_136410.1, read on the forward strand.
CCGTATCTTTCATTTGATACTGTCTGCGGTCTGTATTCTCTATTTTAGACCTTGCTAGCTGTATCTTTCATTTGATACTGTCTGCGGTCTGTATTCTCTGTTTTAGACCTTGCTAGCTGTATCTTTCATTTGATACTGTCTGCGGTCTATATTCTCTGTTTCGACCTTGCCAGTTGTACCTTTCATTTGGCACCGTCTGGGGTCTGTGTCTTTCTTTGTTAGAATGAGCCAGGCGTGTCGTTTGTTCGATACTCTCCTGGAGTCTATGATTCCTTTGCCTTAGTCAGCAGTCCTTACTGCTGAGGCATATGTTATTTCCCTGATTTCTCTTGCTTTCTTTAATAATCAAATTCTGTAATTTTGATAATGATAGCGATTAAGGGAAAACTACTTTTTACCACATAACTCCGTCCAGTCTTGGTAGAAGACTGCTTTTATTAAAGAAAATATAGGATTTTATGGAAAGGACACTAATGAAATGGATACCCTAAAACTACCACTTTTATTAAGGTTATTTGGATAAAATGACACTAAATACTTATGAACTCACCAGCATTTGTAAAAATGCTGATACTCGCTTTTCAAATAACTTGTATTCTCAGGTCAGCATTAGACAGGTACATTCCCGGAGCTGTTGTTGAAGATAGCTTAGTACCAAACTGTACTTATATTATTACCTGTATTACTTTGTTGTACTGTTATGTAAACCATGTAAAAATATTACTATTAATGTAATGTTTTGTTGTACTTTGATTACTATAATGCATGTGTTGTGATACTTGACATGACGTCTTCCACCCCAGAACGTTTCCATCGTTCCGGTTTTGGGGTGTGACAGATTGGTATCAGAGCATTGTTTATAATGATCTATGTATATCAATTCATAAAAGATATACAACCTATAAATACAAAGGGATAAAACACTCTGAACAACAATTATACTTTAAAATATAACCATATTTTACCAAAGTATAAGAACATCCAAAACCTAAACACTCGAACACAAGTATCACAAGAAGAACAATAATAAAAGTCTTCGGATGTTGAGCATTTCCGTTAAACCTGGGCAGTTATGTAATCGTAAGCTGGAATAAATGTAACTTGATCAACTACATTTATTCGAGATGCGATGAACGTGTGCTTGGGAGTGATAGTGGTGTTGCAACAGGTCTGAAACTTACCAACTAGGAATGCTAGAGCCAAACATAAAGTTTAAAATACTATAGGAGTATTTTGGAATACTAAAAGACTAACAATAATCCCAGAATCATAATCAGAAGATAAGAATCGAACAAGAATTAAAATACCATAGGGGTATTTTAGGATCCATAACTAACCTTGTGTGAAGAACTAAAAAGATCCTTATTGATATACCTACAACTACAGAGGATATACTCCCAAGGTTATATATAATAAGGATCCCATAGGCTAAGAATGTGTGGTTTCGCTCTACTTCCTTTTCCTCGTTGGGATGTGGATATAGAGTAGTATCACATATTCGAAGGCCTATCGGATCTAAGCTATATATGATTTGTATACCCTGTGTAATCGTAGCAGGACTCGATATGGATCATCCAGTGAAATGTTAATAATCTCTTAGGAATCTTTAGACATTTCCATTCTCGCACGAACCCTGTAGAAAACCCTATCCACTTCGGTGCTTGACAGCAGAGTTGATTCAGACCCAGAGGAGGTTCATTGAGAAGATTTCCTGTTCGGAAATAAATGAGCTGGGTCGAGACTATTGAATTCACCAAGTGCCTATATCTTCTTAGGGACATCGGTGAGAAATTCGCCTAAACTTCCGAGATTCCCAGTCACCCATCATGAGGTGATGACCACCATAGTCAGAATTCGGAAGCAAGGCGGAGTAGAGATTCAATATGTCCATACGAGAAGAGAACCCTAGGTAACTATCCGGAGGAAACCATCGCCGATACCAGTCAAAGATACGAGGCAGACAGAGGGAGCCAATACATGGAACCCAAGAAGTGTCTTACCCTCGTGTTCGTCACGCTAATACACCCTTAACATAATACAATGTGGTGAGTTAGTGCTTACACTACTCACGCTATGTGTTAGGTAAATCGTCGTTTCCCGTTGCCAGTTACACGATTAGAGCGGATCCCCGCACTTCTATTGACGATATTTAGCCATAAGTCTTTATAAGCCTCTCTTTCCGCGGTGTTCGTTCCGAACTGTTCTCGAATCTTTCCAGGCCGGAGAGTGAAACCTTCCCAGTATAAAGGTAACGTAGTAGGAACGACTCACATCTTATGGCCTTTCCGATACTCATACCCCTACTTTGCACACCAGGACTACATCATAGGGATGTAGGTTGACACTCAGACAACCAGTACCCGAGGCACGGGAAAAATTTGTGCCTAATGCAGTCGGGACAGATATGTCCAGGGTTAGCCATCGTCTCTCATTATCTTGTATTCCTTTCCGTGTAGGAAAAACCATGCCACCGAAGAAGCGTAACCAGTCCACAAGCAAGAAACCTACTCTCTTATTCGATGAAGCTACGTTCCAACCTGCAGTCTCGGCAGCCGTAGCAGTTGGCATGGCTCACCTGAACGCTAACAATGCCAATGTTAGCAAGGGCCCTATCGGGAATTCCAATCCTAGTAGTGGACAGCAGCAACCAAACTCTGCATACCCAGCCGCCCAAGAACCCCACTCAAATCCACTGAAGAGAAAGATCAAGATCGAGGAGGGAAGTACCTCGGCACAAGGACCTTCCGAAAGGCAACGAGCTGAGATGGTCAAATTCCCTACCAACCCTCCCATCCCTACACCTAGGAGACCATACTTAGGAAACCTTCCCCATTGCAGCAAGTGCAGCTACCATCATCATGGTGTCTGCCGGGAGCTCTATTGTGCTAGGTGCCACATGTTGGGGCATACTGCTCGCGTCTGCAGAACCCCGGTTGAGTTCATTACATCAACCACCAATGTGACGACCCGTACAGTTTTCCACCTATGTGGTGAAGTGGGACACTTCAAGAAGGACTGCCCAACCGAAGGGAAATACAAAGACACGGGAGGAGTCTAACTCTAATGCTTAAGGAGAAGCATCAAGGAACCTAGTAGATTTTGGTACGTCTCTCGATCTCGGATAACTAACGCATAACATTAAAAGGCTAATTCAAATGTAAGTACTTCCCCATTAAGGCGAAAGTCGCAGCACTGTTATAAAATTTAAAATTCATCAGGTAAAACTATAATGGCTAAAAATATACGTTATGGCCACGTATAGTTAAGATGGATAGACCTAGAGTGAGTGCATGCCGCCTCATTTCCTGTTCCTCGTTTGGTTGTGGATTTAGGGCGGAGTCGCTCAATCAACAGTCCTCGCCACCTTAACTATACATGACTAGTATATGTTAGGCGATTATAGAAATGCCTCGTGAGAATCCATCCATGAAAAGGTACTCCACTCGGAAACACTTAGGACTCTCTATAGTTCTGCGTCGACTCTATCGGTCCAAGTATTCGCGGCAGTGATACACGGGACGAAACCCTAGACGCCTAGAACCTGTGTGCCTGATCGGCGCATGACTCTATCGACCCTCACTTTATATCATGTCGAGGTATGCCAACTTCGACGACTCTATTGATCATGGTTCGACTTCGTGCAACCAGGTGTACATTCTTAGTGCTGTGTAAAAAGAACTTTCTCCGTAGCCATGTCGGCAAATAGAGGTTCTTCCGAACCTAAACATAATATGAATAATCAAACCTAATACGATCCGTCAGTTGTCCCTCTTACCTCAAACCTTCCGAAGTACCCAAGAGAAGGGTACCGTGCGCTGTCGACCGACCTCTCTTAGTCATATGGAAACCGAAGCGAAAGACACTGCAAGACACTTCAGAAGACAATGACCATCCGAAGCCTACTCCGTAGAATTCCCCAGAAAGACCCTTCGCACCTCGCACATCAGGTTCGTGAACCTAGAGATTAGAACTCATAAGGAATGACCACTATAAGCAGGTATGTGCGTAAAGGTGGTATATAATTGAGATCAAAAAGATTTAAGGTGTGTGTTTCCTCCCTACTCCTTGTTCCTCGTTGGGTTGTGGGTTTGGGGTGGAGTCGCACAGCTGAACCTCCTGCCGACCTCAATTATATACGGCTTGCATACACCAAGTATTAGTAGTTAAGCCAAGTATGAGCTCTACCACGAGCCTCATAGTAAAACCCTTCATCCTATTCCATACAATAGGAGCTGGAATCAAGAGAACCACTGCGGGTTGAGCTACTATAATGATCACAAATCCGAAATTTGTTGTCATACCAGTTAAGCTCACCTGATAACTAACACCCTCAGTTAGTAAAGTGATTAAGTTCCGAGTAATGGAACCTTATACTCACTAGATTTGACCTAGACCGCGAAAACTCAGAACCTTCGGAAGAGTAGTTGCAGTAGATGCTCGCACTACTCAGGCACTTCATTCACCCGTTACAGACGAGTAGTGCCTATGATCCTCTGCCCCCTTGCATGGAGGAAGTCATCACCGCCTTGTAGATGATAGAATACATTCTCCAAAGTGAACACTAGAATACCGAGAAGCACAGGATAACCTCTGCAGCCAAGAATACTTGATCAAAGTGCGAGCGTAGTTGCATTCAGCCTCATGACCCAGATCCCGAAGAGATTATAGACTAGACACCAGCCTTGGTGTTAATCGAGGGGCTATGCAGGAGCATGCGCTTTTCACACTAGAATAAACCAAATTCTTAAAGAATCATTGGACTATCAGGTGTTCCACGAATACTATCTCACGCAGAAATAGTAGAACCACCTCCCGAGATAGTCCAACACTCGTCTGGTGAAACCCTATCTCCCTGGCCTTGAGGGTTTCCGTATCTCAAGATTCGTTAGTGCAGGTTCATTCTGCACGAGCTTGAGATAGACACTCTTCAGCAAACAGATAACCATAGTCACGCAACCCATTCGACGATCTAGAAAGCCTCTAACAACCAATTGACAGGAAAACGCAAAACCAAAGACAACCCGAGCTTCCTAAGGACCAACCTGAAGGACTACACACCCAGTACGAATGAGAACATTAGGAACTTCGGAATGTCGGTCACGCCAGTGATGTTTTTGCCATAGAAGTACACTATGTTCTAAGTACTGAAAACCTCTACCCTTCCGAGAGCTTTGGACCATCTGAGAATCCTCACAGAGATTTGGTCCAACCCTCGTCAAACCACTACTCCTTTTGGATATTCCACAAGCTTCACACCCGATCGATCCACTTCTTAGACTTGATCAGTGTTTACCCAACGTCACTCTTCATATCCCACTCATCTTGATAGAGACCATTGAGAACCATAACCTCGTAGATACACCAGTCGGAACCCACTAACTACACGAGACGGAATCCACATCCCGTAGGTGAAGGTTTGTTGGAATGACAAACACAGACCAAAGATTCACAGGGGAGTGCGAGGACAAACAGAATAGGAAGTACCCTCCTGCCTCTACTCGGTCATTCATACCTAATTCCTTGCCTAGACCTGAATTTCGGGACGAAATTCCCTCTAACGGGGGGATGATGTGACAACCCAAAGTTTATTCCGTTACATCACCCCGTTACCGTTAACGGAATATCCCATTTTAGAAAAGTTCCGTTAACTAGGGGTCGCAAAATAAATAAATGTTTTATTGATTTAATTATATTACGTCGTTATAGTCGTAATAAAGTAAATAAAAACACTTAAGTTGCATTTCCATTTAATTGGAAAAAGTTAGTTTTTAATATTACGACCACTACATCGGGTGCGACCAAAAGCCCCGTATAACGGCAGTATCGGGTAGATTTCCACTGAGCTTCAACTCAAGCCCCTATATAAGGGGGAGTAAACCCCATTTCAACCATTTTCACCCTCTCTCTCTATACACTCTCTCATAAACGCCCGTTTTCGACCCAAATCTGCAACCAAACGCTTCCTAAACGTAAGACCTTCAACCCTAACTTGTTCTATGCGTGCATTATTGTCTTTTTAGCCTAAAAATCACATGATTGAGACATGAAAAAGGAGTTTACGGCCTAAGAGCCTCCTTAGGCCGTAAACACCCAAAAAGTGGCCAAAATGACCCAAACTTGTCCCGTTGAGCCTAGGAACCAATTAAGGAATTTGTCTAGGAGTGTTTAATCATCAAAACACAAGATTTTAGGGCATAAAAGAGAGTTTACGGCCCAAGCACATTCCTAGGCCGAAAAAACCTCATATCCTTGCATAAATGCCCCAAAAACACTCCCAAACCACCCTTAGGCTTAATACATAAACTAGGGGCTTGCTATTCCGGGATTAGAACATTTAAACACTAAGAATTGAGGGGTAAAAAGGAGTTTACGGCCCAAGCACATGCTTAGGCCGTAAACACCCCCAAACCTCACCAAATGAGAGTTTAAACCCCCTAATTGGCCTTGTACCTTCACTAGAAAATGCTAGGGTTGAATCAAGGGCTTAAAATCAAAGTTTAAGGGGGGGGGGGGGTATATGAGAGTTCACGGCCAAGCCAAGAGCTTACGGCCGTAAACTCCCAAGGGATGGTCATTTGGACCATAAACTCCAAAGAAGTGCACTCTTGGAACCCCAAACACCCCTTTAGCCTTGAATAATTACTAGGATTGAAATAAGGGCCTTAAACTTCCATGAAACCAAGAGGGTAGGAGTTCACGGCCGTGAACTCCCATATGGGTGGTTCATGGGCCGTAAACTCCCATATGGTCCCTTTAGAAGCCCTAAACCCACTCATGCAATTTAGTTTTGGACCTAGCAAAATTCCACGATCAATTTAAAGCTCTTAAACACACTAGAAACCCCTCACCATGAGTTTACGGCCGTAAACTCATGGGGAGTTGTCCCTGGGCCATAAACACCATAAGGTGAGTTTACTCTTGGAGAGTAAACTCCATTCCTAAGCCATTTACACCCTTAAATGTTACCCGGGACACCCCCAAACACTTAATCAAAGTGTTTTCCGCTCTATAGGGTGAGTATACTTGTTTGATTAGTATTAAATGTACTAATTATATGTGAACATATGTTATCATATGTTAAATAGGTCATTAAGAGTGTCCAAGCCTTTACTTGACACCGAGCACCCAACCGACACCTTCGTCGGATCTACTTACACCAGGTGAGTTCATACCCCTGAATGAACCTTTTAAATGTTTTTACATGTTTTATAGGGGGGAATACAAGTTAAACATGCCAGTTATCATATCAATCACATGTGATTGATAACCCGCATGCACAAAGATTTACCACACTGTAAACTGTTTTACCAAGTAGGATACTATAAATGGCTTTCTAAAAGGTTTTCACTTGTTCAAACTCTTACTTATACTGTTTTGTCAAAAGACAATTTAAACTAGTTTATGAAAAGTTTCTAAAGAATTTCTAAAGGTTTTCAAACTTATTTTACCAAAGGACACCAAGTTGGGATTTTCTCAAGAATAAAGGTTTTCTTCCATATTTTGATACTCTTTCTTAGTTAAACTCCTACTTGATAACGCTTTCACTTCGTGATGCGTTTATACTTATTATTGTCTCTATCTCGCTTATACTTGTAGTCGCTTATACCTGTTAGACGCTCTTATTATGAGCATAGACATATAGGTTTACTCTAGTCAGTCCAGTTATGAGTCTCTACCTCTAGTTCAACACCTACATATGAAACCCACTACCCACTAATTGGGATGCATCTTCGGGACACGGCCTACTCTGTCGTGTAGTTGGTAACCATAGTCTCCTGTAGGGAGAGCGGACATTGCGTGTACAGATCTATATGGGATTGACACCCCCGCACCCTGACTGCTAGCTACAGTCCACGGCCCACCAAGCCAAGGGGTGACAAATGTCATATTTTATAGACGCTTGTAGGGCGTTAGGTACTCTAGTGTCGGTTAGTATGGTTACGAGTATCCCAGGTTACCTTATAATTCATGGCCTTAAGTTAACGGTATTCTACCAGCAATTTACAATGTATGCTGGGAAACCCATTCTCAGCTTAGCAGTATGCAGCCCGAATACTCGATTCGAGATCGAGTGATTGTTGGTCGAAATAATTTAATGAGAATCGAAGATCTCGTTGATAGTAGTGCATTGGTGAAAAGACAAACGAAAACGGACGTCAGATGAAGAAGTTATCAATTTCTAACGAAGTTTTTCTGTCCCGGCCTACTAAAAATAAGTAATAAAAAATAAACCAAAATTAGCCGACTGAGTCTAAACGAAAGTTGTAGAGCATAGTCTCACCTACGCGTGGATATAAAGAACGTCGAAAACGGAGCTTGTATGCAAAAGTTACGCAATTTAGAATTTGACGAGTCAAATTACGCCGAGCGTAATTTGAGTACGCCCAGCGTACTCTGATGAGTGCAAGTTGCCTGACCAATAATCGAGTGCCACCAAATGACGCATGCAGTGACGTCAAAGTACGCCCAGCGTAACCAAGATTACGCCTAGCGTACCGAGTACGCCCAAGGTACTTGGAGTTACGCCCAACGTAATCCCAGACCCAACACCCTATAAATAGAAACCGAGATCACCCATTTTTCTTCCTTTCTCTCTATTTTTTTGCCTTGGTTTGTGTGCCAATTATATCCCGAAGCCCCGGTATCATTCCCGAGTCCCGAAGCAAGTTCCGAAGTCCCGAAGATTCTGAGAAGTGAGATTCCCGAGCCGAAGCTCTGCCCGCTAGGAGCCCGGTTTTTGTGAAGATCTTCCAGATCTACCGAAGAAACACTACTTCTACAAGCCGTAGTGCTGGTCGATCATCTTCTGATCAAGTGAGTGTATAGTCCCTTTCAGTACACAATATTATACAAGTAATCGTTGAATGTATTTAAGAATACGGGTAGTGTGAGGGTATTATTATTACCTTCTAACACATAGACTTATATGGCTCTCCTTGAAATTTCTTGTTATGTGTTTACGTATTACTTGCTATTTGGATGGAGTATTTAAGGAGCATGCTATACAGTTTTTTTTTTAAAAAAAATTATGTATAAAACATGTATATTTTTATCTACTAATATGTTGGGTAGAACATGGGTAGACAGTTGGTGTGCACTGAAATAAATTAATGAGAGGCCTCGTTATTGGTGTTATTCCAGTCATTCAGCAGAGTATGGATGACGACCACGGACTATTCTAGACTGTCCAGTGGAACACTGGCAGGATCATAACCTGTAGGTGTTATGGGCTTGATGTCCACCGGTGTACTCTAGTCCCCCACATGGTTGCCTTTAGGACACTTATTGTTGAGGAAGCCCCTCTGTAGTAATGTCCGCCCCGATGAAAATCCTAGATTAGGTCCCTTGAGATAGATGTTATTTTATGGACGTAAAGTGAGGATAATGGGAATGGGTAATCGGGTTATTATTGATTGTTGAATTAAATATAATTATTTATTGTGGGTTGAAAACCCTATATGCTCACCAGGCCCCCAAGCCTGACCCACTAAGTTTATTTGTATTACAGGAAGTGGCGCAAGGGCATAAGATGGATGAATCATCAAGTTGTTTTGTTTACAAGTCTGTATATGTATATATTTGTTGAATGACTTGTAATGTTATCGTTTATGCTTTATGGTCTATATTGGAACATAACATCTCGATTTTTGATTATGAAATGAAATTATATTTCTTTATGAAATGTTCTGATAAAAATCTATTTTTTCATGTTTTGTTTTTGGGAACAAATTCCGCATCTCTTTTAAAATCAAAAGGATTTACTCTGAAAATGTTTAAAAAGCATAAATGAAACCGGTCTTTTCTGGCCGAGATTTTGGGGATGTCACATTTTACTTGAACTGTTATGGAAAAGGCTCATTTATCTACTAAGTTATGATGGTACTTTAAAAACGGATTTTTGTTAAACTATAAAGTAACATAACTTTAAAAGAGTTTTTGAAATGCTTTGATCACTCATAAATGCACATAAGTAATCTTTTGAACGATGTTTATAACACACATTTACACAATTATCATTGTGTTCAGCTTGTATCCCCCCCCCCCTAAAAGCATTTAAAACAGTTTAAAAGATCGATTACGGGGTATGAACTCACCTGATGTGAGTGATTCAAACGAAAATGTGCGTAAGGATGAGTGTTGAGTTGAAAAACTCTTAGATCGATTAGATCTTCAACAGGTTAATCAGTAAAAACAAGAAAAAAAATAAATACTGAAAACACAAGATGGAATCAAATAAAGCTTAATGATTCAAAGTAGTCACGCCTCAACAGAGCTCGATGAAGAACTTCCATTGTAGAGGCGAGCTAGGGGTTGCAGTACAGTTAAATGAGAATAATCAAAACCGATGATTACTAAGGATGCATGCATGCACCTTAAATACTAAACCCTAATAAAACAGTCACTGTTGGACAGGCCCAAACCGGATGACAAAACTGCGCTAAGGACCGAGCCCGATGACGCAACACTTTTAGACCCAACAATCTCCCCCTTTGCGTCAAATAAGGCGAGAGACTACTTCGGTTGAGTGACCTTGACCTGCTTCACAACTTTGAACAGCCGAGGGATAATCGCAAGAAGTATCTGCCAAAACTGAATGTACCAACGAAGCATATCGGTGAACAACTTCTTCAACTGTGTAAGCATGGTTTGGAGTTGATGTTTCGGATCTAGGCCCTTAGAGGGATTACAAGGTAGAAAGGAGTGGCTCTTGCACTCAAAGAAGGCCCCATGCTTTGAGAGGGCTTGTTTAAGGACCTTTTAAGCTCAAAGTCCCATGCACGCATGTAAAGGTTGTAAGTTTACATGCTAGATTGATTGTAGAAGCCTAGATCTATCTTTTGATCAAAGATTGTACGTCAGAAATCGAAGATCCAGTGAATGGTTGTGGCCAAATCGACGAGTCCGTTCTTGGACTCGGCGAGTCCGAGGTTCTGTCCCATATCAGTTGCGGGTCATAAGGACCCAGTTGAGTGTGGAAAGGTTTTAAGGGGGTCCCAGGGAGTGACCCAACGTTCTGGACTAAGCCATTGTTATGGAAATTAATGGGACTCGACGAGTGCAGGAACAGACTCAGCGAGTCTAAGGCAATCTTCTTAAGGATGAAGATGAACTCGACGAGTTGTTCAAACAACTCGGCGAGTCAAGGACAGGACCTGTGTATCAGTTGATGATGAACTCGACGAGTTGTTCATACAACTCGGCGAGTCGGATGAGGATTCAGTCGATGTTCATTTAGAAGGAAAACTCGTCGAGTCGTCGCCTAACTCGACAAGTAGAGACAGGTATGAGGTCTAATGGAAGGATAGGGACTCAGCGAGTTGGCGAGCCAACTCGACGAGTTAGGTCAACTAGAAGTTAACTTTGACTTTGACTTGGTCAGGGGTAAAATGGTCGTTTTACCCTAAGAACAGTTAGAAGTGTATGACTAAGTGTTTTGTGGGAATTTTAGCCGGAGGATTTCCGGAGCAGCATCGGCAGCAGTCAGAGGATTTCCGCACAATTCAGTAGCTACTACGAGGTGAGTTGGCGAGCCAGTTGCGGTGGGTCTACGGCTACAATGCCGACCCACTAGTAGGGATCGTATGTTAGATGTTTGTCTTTGTGATATTCAGCTGTGTTGCTACTACCTGATATGTTATATGCTAGCGTGATATGATATGTGATAGTGATAGAGTTCGGTTGTTAGGACCGAAGGATAGGTTAGGCACCACAGATATGCCTAACAGTATGTTATGATATGTTTGTTGGATTAGTGTCTAAGGCTGTAACTATATTTGGTAAGTACTTGACCTGGTTGTGCATGGTCCTTTTGGGTTGCCTTCACCATAGCAACTTAACATGGTAATTTGTGAAAAGAGAAGAGATATTATTAATATATTATGAGAATAATATATTAAAGGAATAATAATATTATTTGATTAATATAAGTCATAAATTAATTGACAATTAATTTGGTGACTTAAAGAGGTTAATTGAATAAAGGCGTATAAATTGTCAAATGTATGATAGTTGTGTTTTTGGGCTATGAATCCTTATAGACATTAGGGTGGACGATTTGTAGGGTTAAGACACCTTAAAATCATCCAAGCCTCATATCTAGAAGGATCTTTGGATTGCTTAGGGCCTAAGTTATTCAATTAGGGTTAAGGGTGAAACCCTACTAGCTCATAGTATAAATAGACCCCATGGGTGAGGGAAATCAGCATTCATGCAAGAAAGAAACCCTAGAGCCGATTTCCTCACCTCCTCTCTCTCTCAAGATCATCCTCTTGCTAGTTGGTGTTTGAAAGCCATTAGAGGAGTGACAATTGTGACTCTAAGCTCCAAGAACAAGAAGTTTCAAACAAGCAACATAAGGTATTCTTCTAGATCCGATTTCATATGATATGATTCAATTGCTTACACTAGATCTAGAATTGTAAGCCTTGGATACATTACATGTTCAATTAGAGAAACCTAGATCCAAGCATTAGGGTTTGCATGTGCACATAGGAAAGTTCTTATGGCTCAAACCCATCAGTGGTATCAACGCTTTGATTGATTTCTATTGAATTGATGGTTTGGTTGATTGTTTTTTTTTTTTGCTTAAAAATTCGATTTTTGTGATTCTGACTGAAGAACTCGGCGAGTTCCATTGTGGACTCGGCGAGTAGCTCCAACTTGGCGAGTCCATAGTGGAACTCGACAAGTTTGAACGTCAGGTGGAGTTGGTTTCGGGATTTCTTGCTGTTTTGCTTGAGGATACTTTCGTTAACTGTTTTGGGTCATTAAAATCCGATTTTGATCATATATATGAGTATATTCTTGACCAAACAAAAGATAATTACCAATTAGTTGAATAGTAATTTCCTTATATGATAATAATTGATTATTTGAATTGAATTGGTGAATTGTCTTGCAAGTAATATTGAGTAGATAAAATTTAAATAATCTAATTAGTTGATTTATATTATTTGCTATTTTATCCTTATGTTTTGAAAAGTTTAAAACTTGTCCTCAAGCTTTGAAATTTAAGTTTTGTGATTAAAAGTTTAATTTGAATAATTTAAATTTCAAACCCTAGAATTTTACAAGTTTAAATTTCAACACTATACTAATATATGATTACAAGCTTAATATATATATATATATATATATATATATATATATGTATAATTTAAAATGCTAGTCTTACCGTTAGTAGGCCTCATTCACGAAGTCAGTCTATAAGGTGGGTATAAGGTTGCTGCCTATAAAATGGCGCTTAATGGGTGTACACTCATACCCACCGCTTGCTTGACTGGTGGAGGGTCGTTAGCCGAACGGGTAGGATAGGGCAACCCTCTCCTCATTAATAAGTATAATGAATCTATATAAAGTAACTAAACGTGTTTCATAAAATTCCCAATCTTAGTTACTTTAGGAAAAGTGAATTGATGCAATTCCATGAAATTACACTTTGCACCCTTGCTGAGAAGTTAGTGGAGCGTGTGTGGTTAACCGACACACTAATTGGTTCTAAGAAAAGGTGGCAAAGGGTGATTCATTGTTTGTCATAGTTCGGTGGAGCGTGTGTGGTTTACCGGCACATCGAATAGGTGATTGTAACAATGAAGCACCATGTAGATTTGCATGGTTATTCACACCCGTTTTGTGATCCTCGGTATCCCAGTCACAAACTAGAGGGGCATATCGAGATTTAAACATGCCATTGAAAAGTTCAGTGAATCTCAAAGAAATCTAGTAATTCTTAATACATTTAAAACTTAAGCTTATGTTTTTCATGGTGAAGAATTAGTGAATCGTCGTTCACTTACCTCCAAATTATTTGCATGTTGGATTACGGCATCCCTTTTCTAATGTGTAGATAATGTTGTTGGGTCCTAGCCCTAATTTTTCATTTTGGATGTTAATTAGGGACTTAACTCTAATCAAACTTTGTTCCTTTCTATTTGTAGATGTCTAACGCGAACAACGTTGCTGCTAGCTCATTCACGCTAATGAGCCTTTGTCAAAAAGTAACTTTTGACGGATCGAACTTTAGCGAATGTATAAGATACATTCGCACGATTGCGCGTTACGAGGACAAAGAGTATGTCCTCGACGAGAAGCTCGAAAAGATCAATCCGGAAATCGCTACTCCCGAAGAAATGGCTGTCTTTGAGACCCATGAGCGCGATGCAACGAAAGTCCATTGCATCATGCTAGCCACAATGAACCCCGAATTCCAAAAGTCCTATGAGGACATGTATCCATACGAGATGCATCAAGACTTAATGGAGAGATACCACCAAAGCGCGAGGCAAAAGCGCTATGAGATCATAACAAATATGATCACTGCTAAGATGGGAAGTGGAGATTCTCTAATTGTGCACTTGCAAAAGATGCAAAGGTATGTTGATCGTCTTTGCATGTTGAATGTCAACTTTGGGGAAGATTTGGCTATCGACGTTGTTCTTCACTCCTTGCCCTCGTGCTACAACCAATTTAGGATGACCTACCACATGAACAAGGAAGAGGTCACCCTAAGCAAACTCCAAGGGCTACTAAGGACTACTGAGAGCAACCTCAAGGACAAGTCTGTTGCAGTAACTCCCAATCCACCCGATGCTCCTGTTTTGGTAATTGGGTAGGAAAGGGGCAGGAAGAGGAAGGATCATTCAAAGGGCCACCACAAGGGAAAGTACCAAGATGGTTCCTCTGCTAGTGGGACCAAGGTTGACCCTTCTAAGCCCAACCCAAACCCAAAGGAGGCAGAGTGCCACCATTGCCACAAAATAGGGCATTGGAAGAGAAGCTGCCCGGAATATCTGCAAGCCATCAAGGATGGGAAGATCAAGCCATCTTTCGCTGATATTTACACAATTAAATCTAATGATTCATCTCATGCTATTTCTTGGGTTCTTGATACAGGATGTGGTTACCACATTTGTTCTGATTTGCAGGGACTAGGAATAAATAGGGATGTGGAGTTTGGAAGAATAAATCTAATCATGGGGAACAGAAGATCGTCGCCTGTTACCAAGATTGGAGTGTATTCTTTAGTGCTTAGTAATGGACTGAATTTAGCTTTAAATAATTGTTGCTACTCGCCAGATATGGCAAGAAACATCATTTCATTTCATGGGTTATTTAGACAAGGATTTAGATATTCGTTTAATAATGAGAATGGTTCGATTTATGCTTATCTAAATGGTGTTTTAGATTTTGAAGCAATGCCTTTTAATGGAATTTATGAAACTGTTATGGTTGTAGATAGCCTAGGAAATGATGTGTTGTGTATGGATTCTTCCAATAGTATGGATAAAGCATGTTTGTGGAATTGTCGTCTTGGACATGTCTACAAGAAGCGCATAGCCCAACTCCAAAAGGATGGAGTGTTGGAGCCATTCGAACTTAGGGAAGATGACACGTGAGAATCTTGTTTACTTGGAAAGATGACCAAGTCACCCATCACTGGCACTTGTGAGAGGGGTGAGGGTTTATTGGATCTCATACACACCGACATGTGTGGGCCCTTTAGATCCACCACAAAGGATGGGAACCGCTTCTACGTGACTTTCACTGATGATTATAGTAGATATGGGTATATTTACTTAATCAAGCACAAGTAAGAAACGTTTGAAAACTTCAAAGAGTTCAAACATGAAGTGGAGAATCAAATGGGCAGGAAAATCAAGATGCTTTGATCAGATCGAGGAAGAGAGTACCTAAGTCTTGATTTCCATGACTATCTCAAGGAATGCGGAATAGTTTCGCAATTGACGCCACCTAGGACACCGCAGTTGAATGGTGTGGCAGAAAGGCATAATCGAACCCTGTTAGACATGGTTTGTTCTATGATGAGTCGTGCTTCACTACCTATCTCGTTCTGG
Source organism: Lactuca serriola (assembly GCF_051521515.1). NCBI lineage: Eukaryota > Viridiplantae > Streptophyta > Magnoliopsida > Asterales > Asteraceae > Lactuca > Lactuca serriola. The sequence continues at coordinate 188,882,695 of NC_136410.1, forward strand.
GGGTATGCCTTAGAGACTGCCGCCCATATCCTTAACCGAGTCCCTACAAAGAAGGTTGCCAAAACACCTCACGAGATGTGGACAGGGAAAGCTCCCTCGTTCGCACATATCAAGGTTTGGGGATGTGAAATTTTCATAAGACGAGAAACTCACAACAGGCTCGAACCTCGCAGTGAGTGAAGTATTTTCATCAGCTACCTGCAGAAATCCTTTGGATATCTCTTCTATAGACCGAGTGACAATGTTGTCTTCGTTGCGAGGATAGGAGTTTTCCGAGAACGAGAACTCATAAGCCAAGGAGACAGTGGGAGCCAAATCGATCTTGAAGAGATTCAAGAGTCGAGCGATGAAGGAACCTCTAACGCTGGTGCTCAACCCGAGGAGGAAACTCCGGTTGAACCAATTGACGAGTCCTTACCTCTTAGACGTTCCGAAAGAGTTAGAGTTCAACCCCAGTTTTATGGCTTTCATATTACTACCAAAGGGGACACGTATATTAGTGATGGTACACTAATAAATCTAGATGAACCTAATAGCTATAAGGAAGCCATGGCAAGCCCAAATTCTGCAAAATGGAAAGAGGCGATGGACAGCGAGATTCAGTTGCGAAGGGATTTACTCAAACTCCCGGAGTTGACTATGATGAGACCTTCTCACCAGTTGCTAAAATAAAGTCTATTAGGGTGATGCTATCCATTGCTGCATTTCATGATTATGAGATATGGCAGATGGATGTCAAGACCGCTTTCCTTAATGGGAAGTTGGCTGAGGATGTTTACATGGCTCAGCCAGAGGGTTTTGTCGATGCGAATCATCCCAATAGAGTGTGCAAGCTTGAGAAGTCCATTTATGGGCTTAAGAAAGCATCTCGTAGATGGAATCTTTGCTTCGATGAGAAAGTCAAAGAGTTTGGATTTGTACGAAGTGAAGATGAATCATGTGTATATGTCAAGGATAGTGGGAGTATAGTTAGCTTCCTCGTTTTGTATGTCGATGACATACTGCTCATAGGAAACAACATCCCGACTCTGCAGGAGGTTAAGTCCTGGCTCGGGAAGTGCTTCGCTATGAAGGACCTCAGAGAGGCTTCCTATATTTTGGGAATAAGGATAGTGAGAGAATGAAGTAAGAGACTAATAGGACTTAGTCAGAATACTTACTTGGATAAGGTACTAAAACGTTTTAGTATGGAAAACTCGAAGAAGGGAGAACTACCGATACAAAGTAATGCCAGATTGAGTAAGACTCAAAGTCCGAGTATAGAAGCCGAAATAGCTGAGATGAGCCGAGTACCTTACGCTTCCGCAGTTGGCTCAATTATGTATGCTATGACTTGTACTCGCCCTGATGTGGCCTTTGCTTTGAGCATGGTCAATAGATATCAAGGGAACCCTGGCAGAGCTCATTGGATTGCGGTCAAGAATATCCTTAAGTACCTTCGGAGGACCAAGGAATGGCTTTTAGTCCTCGGAGGGAGTGATGACTTAAAGGTGCGAGGGTATAGTGACGCCAGCTTCCAGACCGACAGGGACAACTACCGTTCGCAGTCGGGCCGTGTCTTTACCCTTAATGGAGGAGCAGTGACTTGGAAAAGTTCCAAGCAAGAAACCGTAGCTGATTCAATGTGCGAATCAGAGTACATTGCAGCGAGCGAAGCGTCAAAGGAGGCGATGTGGTTGAAGAACTTCATTGGTGACCTTGGAGTTGTGCCTTCCATAAAGGAGCCTATGGAAATTTTCTGTGATAATGAAGGAGCGGTTGCCTTGACCAAGGAACCGAGGGATCATGGTAGATCTCGGCATATCGACAGAAAATATCACTTTATTAGACATCGAGTAGAAGGACACCTCGTAGTGAAGAGGGTATCGTCAGAGGATAACCCAGCAGATCCGCTTACGAAGGGACTGAGTAGGGTTAAGCACTTGCAGCACGCTAGGAGCATTGGACTGAAAGACGATATTAGTTTGGATTAGATAGTTTGGAAGCATGTAATAGATAAATATAATTGACATTTGATGTTTAAATAAAGGAGTATTATTTATAAGTAAAGCTACTGTCTTATGTTAATTGTTTAACTATTGTTTCACTTTGCATGTTTTGACTTCCTGAATAATTGAGTTATTAAGAATAATCGAAATATTCGAATGGTCCACAATCGTTCATATGTTGGAAGTAGGTATGAATCAATATTGTCATGAACTGGTGTGTAGATTGTCTAAAAGGTATTAGACATAGCAATGGTTTGCTGCAACGTTCATGAGTGCTTATGAACAAGTTTTGAGCATTGGAATAAACCCGCGCTTGCTGGAATCACTTCTTGGAATGTACCGCAAGTGATCGCAAGATGATAATATCATATGGTCTTAAAACCAAGATATATGGTTTATTGTTTATTAATTGGTTGTACATTGACAATGCGAAACCGCATCAATAAATTGATGTCATAAAACGCATTGTTGTATATTGTTGATTAGTAAATAGTAAATGCATATAAGTCGAAGTTTATCTGTTACTTTTATCCTAAAAAGGTAAAAGCGATATCAGGGCCCCTCGATGATTTGATTTGACTTATGTGCCAGGCCCGGTCAAGACTGAATTGATGTGTTCACTTAAGTTCTATGTCAAATGAATCCGATATCGAGAAACTAACTTCTAGACGATGAGTATGTCTGCACGATATCTAAACAGAGGACTATACGATCCCTTATCTAAAGGACAGGATTGATAAGATCATAGTTTGACAGCGTCTTTGAGAGCTACGATTGCTAATCGGATTGTGTTTGCATATATAGTTACTAGACCTATCCAAGTGGCAGACTGTTGGATTAGTGTCTAAGGCTGTAACTATATTTGGTAAGTACTTGACCCGGTTGTGCATGGTCCTTTTGGGTTGCCTTCACCATAGCAAGTTGACAAGGTGATTTGTGAAGAGAGAAGAGATATTATTAATATATTATGAGAATAATATATTAAAGGAATAATAATATTATTTGATTAATATAAGTCATAAATTAATTGAGAATTAATTTGGTGACTTAAAGAGGTTAATTGAATAAAGGGGTATCAACTGTCAAATGTATGATAGCTGTTTTTTTGGGCTATGAATCCTTATAGACAGTAGGGTGGACGATTTGTAGGGTTAGGAAACCTTAAAATCATCCAAGCCTCATATCTAGAAGAATCTTTGGATTGCTTAGGGCCTAAGTTATTCAATTAGGGTTAAGGGTGAAACCCTAGTAGCTCATAGTATAAATAGACCCCATGGTTGAGGGAAATCGGCATTCATGCAAGAAAGAAACCCTAGAGCTGATTTCCTCACCTCCTCTCTCTCTCAAGATCATCCTCTTGCTAGTTGGTGTTTGTAAGCCATTAGAGGAATGACAATTGTAACTCTAAGCTCCAAGAACAAGAAGTTTCAAACAAGCAACATAAGGTATTCTTCTAGATCTGATTTCATATGATATGATTCAATTTCTTACACTAGATCTAGAATTATAAGCCTTGGATACATTGCATGTTCAATTAGAGAAACCTAGATCCAAGCATTAGGGTTTGCATGTGCAAATAGGAATGTTCTTATGTCTCAAACCCATCACTGTTTAGCTGCTAGCATGATATGTTACATGAGATAGAGGTAGTAGGAGGGGGAAAAGTCCCCGAGATTCGGTTGTTAGGACCGAAGGGTAGGTCGGACACCCTAGATATGTCTAACAATAGATTATGCCATGATATATGTGATAGTAGTAGTAGGGGGTGAAATAGTCCCTGAGGTTCAGTTGTAAGGACCGAAGGGTAGTCATCACCCTAGAATGGATCGACATGGGTAGGTCAGCGCCCCAGAATGGCTTGACACAGGTAGGACGGCACCCCAAAATCGCCGTACAGGTAGGTCGGCACCCCAGAATAGCCATACCGGTAGGTCGGACACCCCAGAAATGTCTGGTAGTATGTATGTGATGTGATTGTATGGTATGAGGTACGATGGGGGAACACACTAAGCTTCGTGCTTACAGTTTCCAGTCTTGGTTTCAGGTACCTCATCAGCAAAGGGGAAGGAGTTGGCGTGGTAGTGGCGCATCATACACACGCTCTTTGTTTTCCGCACTATGAGATATTCTGGGATTTGTACTCTGACATTATTATGTTTTACGATTCGGTTTTCAGATGCAAGACATGTCTTTATTAAATGATATGATCGGATGATATTTTGTTACAAACGTTTTGAAAATCACTTAATCAAAAATGAAATTTTTGGACGTGAAAATTGGGTCGTTACAAGTTGGTATCAGAGCCCTGGTTTTAGGGATTCAGACACACCTTCGGGGGTGTCTGGACTCAAACCGAGGGATTAAAAGATTTTATAAGAAAGTGGTTTTCTAAAGAATAAAACAGCAGATTTTTTGAGAAAGAACAAGTGTGTGATGTGCGCGACCGGCCGAACTCAAGTAAGTATTACCCAAAGTACCCATACAATGTTATGTTATGTTTATCAGATTCAGTAGAACAACATGCTAGAATAGGACTAAGGATCTAGGAATGATGCCTTATGTGCCTGCTTTATGTGCTTCAGCTTATGAGAATTGCATGCTAGTATTGAGTAGACAGTAGTAGGATAGCCTATTTAGGTTATGCCTGGTAGTATGAGCTTAGCATTATATGCTAGTTCAGCTTCTCATTATGAGAACCGATTTTCTTGAGTAGTTTTTCTGCGTCCGAATGTTACTTTCTTTTTGCTTTGTGGGACTCTGAGTGATGGGAGTTAGTCATTAGGTGAATACGTCACATTACATGTGATCAGGGTTGAATAATCTCAGTGTGCTGGATTTGGCCCTATTGCGCAACACTTGTTTGAGTCTAACCATTGTAGGGACGAGTATGTTACTCGAATGATTATCTGAGCCTCATCACATGTGATGGGATTTAGTTAATGGCTAACTGGCATTACAAGGAGGCCTTCAGCGGCTGAGGACCGGTTGGGTGGAGTCAGAGATTTTCCCTAGGGCAAGCCTAGAATGGGAATAGCAGAGGATCAGTAGTAGTGAAAGGGATCTGGTAGAGTCAAAGTTGTCCTTGAGGAAGGTACAGATAGATGTGGAAGGTAGTATGGGCCCGTACTACTGAAAGCAGAGGATCCGTACCCGAATTAAGGAGGGCTAAGGCAAGACCAGGGAACTTGTAATAGATGTGATCCCTTTAGAGGTATCAGTATCACTAATGGTTGCCTGTACGTATTGCAGAATGGTGGTACTACGTCCGAGGCCAGCAGTTGGCAGTTCAGGAGAGGGATCGGGTTCGGATCGGGTTCGGATCAGGTTCCGAGCCAGTAGATGAGAGGCTACGCGAGTTCATCGCGTCAGAGATCACCAGAGGCATCCTTGAGTCGACCCCCATCATTTTCGGGTCGATCAAGGAAGGGATAGTTGAGCTGATGGAGGACCGCCTCAGGGCGTTCAGGGGTGACATGACATCTGGCCAGTCAAGATCTCGCACACTGTCCTTTAAGGACTTCAGGGGCAGTGGTGCACCGGATTTCAATGGGGCGAAGGACCCCATTGTTGCCAGACGATGGATTGTGGACATTGAGTCCGCACAGCTGACCAGCTTCTGCCCCGAGGGGTCGAAGGTGAGATATGCAGTAGGGTGTTTGAGAGACAGAGCTAGAGACTGGTGGGAGTCTGTTGGTGACTCATTGGGAGCCTCGGCTGTTGAGGCTATGACATGGTCGGATTTTGTGACCCGGTTCTGAGCAGAGTTTGCGCCAATGGTAAAGCTTTAGCAGCTGGCCAGAGAGTTTTTGGACATGAGACAGACTATGGAGACTGTGGTGGAGATCACCGCCAAGTTCCGGGAGAGGTCATTGTTGGTGCCCCAGTATGCAGGAGATGAGGATATGAAGAGGACCCGCTATCATGACATGCTGCGAGCCAACATTCAGGAGCATGTTAGTTTTTCAGCTTGCCCTACCCTGGAGTCCATGATTTCCAGGGCAAGGGAGAGGGAGATCGATCTGGAGCATGTCCGGAAGAGGAAGACTAAGGAGGGTCAGATGATTGGGGCTTCAAGGAAGAAGCCCAAGGGATCAGATGGTAGGCCGAAGGGCCAGTCAGGACTGGGCCGCTGCAGGAAATGCGGAAGGCCACATGAGGGGGCGTGTAGACTGGGATCGTCGGGCTGCTACAAGTGCGGCAAGACGGGCATTTCAGCAGGTATTGTACTGCCCCTGCACCGGTTATTCAGACGTCTGAGTTACTGTGTTTCCACTGCAACCAGAGGGGCCACAAGAAGGCCAATTGCCCCCAGTTGACAGCAGCATCAACTCCAGTGAAGGACCCAGCTCCAGCGACCCTACGGATCACTAATGGCCGACAGGGCAAGACAGAGGCTCCAGTGGTGAGGAGCCGGGCATTCCAGTTGAATACCGAGGAGGCACGCACTGCACCCGATGTAGTGACGTGTATGACTTCTTATTTATGCTGTTATGATATGTTGTTGTGATTTTGATATGTTATGTATGTGCTCTGTTTAGGATCGTTGCATGTGAACGCTATCCCAGTTCAGGTACTATTTGATTTGGGTGCTACCCGATCATTTGTCTCTTTTGCGCTTAGCAAGAAGTTTTCTGAGTCTTCGGGCATGTTGGATTGCCCTTTAGAGATAGAGATTGTTGATGACTGATCGGTGCGAGCATCGATGGTATTCTAAGACTGTGTGTTGAGATTATTCGAGGAACGTTATCTGGTGGACCTGGTTCCTATTCCGTTGAGAGGGAACAAGGTGATTATAGGCATGGATTGGTTGAGCCCCAACGGGGTAGTGCTAGATTGCGCACAACAGCTGATTCGGATCAGGACCCCAAGTGGGGGAGAGTTGGTAGTTCAGGGTGAGAGGCCACAACAAGTACCAACATTATGTTCAACAGCGAGAGCTAGGCGTTACCTTCAGCAGGGTTGCGCAGGATATGTCGCTTATGTCATGGATACCCGAGAGGCGGGTAGGGCTATAGTGGGCGATGTTCCCGTGGTGCGAGAGTTTACGGATGTATTCCCCGAGGAGTTGCCAGAGATACCTCCGGAGAGGCAGGTGGAGTTCAGGATCGACCTAGTCCCTGGTGCGGCTCCGATAGCCAAGGCACCGTATCGGTTGGCTCCTCCTGAGATGCAGGAGTTGTCTACACAGTTGTAGGAGGTGTTAGACAAGATTCATTAGACCGAGTAGTTCTCCCTGGGGAGCCCCGATTCTGTTTGTGAGAAAGAAGGACGGGTCTTACCGGATGTGTATAGATTACTGGGAGCTGAAAAAGGTAACGGTGAAGAACCGTTTCCCACTCCCGAGGATTGATGACCTGTTTGACCAGCTACAGGGAGCATCTTGGTTCTCCAAGATTGATCTGCATTCAGGATATCATCAGACGAGGGTCAGAGAGGAGGATGTGCAGAAGACTGCGTTTCGGACGCGCTATGGCCACTACGAGTTTGTGGTGATGCCCTTCGGCCACACCAATGCTCCTGCCGCGTTCATGGACCTCATGAACCGCGTGTGTAGACCGATGTTAGACCGGTCTGTGATAGTGTTTATTGATGATATCTTGGTTTATCCCAAGACGTAGGAGGAGCACGAGGAGCACCTGCGAGAGGTGCTATAGACTTTGAGGAGGGAGAACTTGTATGCTAAGTTCTCCAAGTGTGAGTTCTAGTTACGCGAGGTGCGGTTCCTTGGGCATCTCGTCAACCAGATCGAGATTTCAGTGGACCCGGCCAAAGTGGAGGCCGTGATGAGATGGGAGGTTCCGAATCTCCATCTGAGATTCGGAGTTTCCTAGGATTAGCCGGTTACTATCGGAGATTCATTCAGGATTTCTCCAAGATAGCCGTACCGCTGACTAGGCTAACGAGGAAGGCTGTGGTCTTTCATTAGGGGCCTGAGCAGCAGGCTGCATTCGAGACACTGAGACAGAGATTGTGCAAGGCGCCAATCTTAGCCCTGCCAGAGGGCATGGAGGATTTTGTTGTGTACTGCGATGAATCCATTTCAGGTTTGGGCACAATATTGATGCAGAGAGGGCATGTCATCGCCTACGTGTCGAGGCAGCTGAAGCCTCACGAGGCGAACTACCCGACGCATGATTTAGAGTTGGGGGCTGTTGTGTTCGCCCTCAAGATTTGGCGTCATTACCTCTATGGGGTTTGCTGTACCATCTATACGGACCATAAGAGTTTGAGGTACCTCATGGATCAGCCGAATCTAAACATGAGGCAGCGTCGATGGATGGACGTGGTAAAGGATTACGATTGCGAGATCCTTTATCACCTGTGTAAGGCCAATGTGGTGGGCGACGCGCTTAGCCGCAAGGCAGCGCCAATCAGGGATATCTGTCTGAGGATGACAATGGTAACTCCGTTGTTAGAGCGGATTCGGGAGGCCCAACAGGAGGCCATGAAGGAGGAACATAGGAAGAGCGAGCGGATCATGGGGCAGGTTTCCTCCTTTGACTTGACAGCCAGGGATTACTGACACTACACCATAGGGTGTAGGTGCCATACCTCGGGGGTGTGCGCCAGGTTCTGATGGAGGAGGCACACAAATCTCGATTTTCGATTCTTCCCGGGTCGACGAAGATGTATAAGGATCTTCGTCTGGACTATTGGTGGCCCTGCATGAAGCGGGATGTGGCATGGATTGTGGAGCGGTGCTTGACCTGCAGGAAGGTCAAGGCTGAGCATCAGAGACCTCACGGCAAGATGTAGCCGTTGGATATTCCGCTTTGGAAATGGGAAGACATCATGATGGATTTTATCACAAAGCTTCCCAGGACCGCGCGGGGAGTGGATTTGATTTGGGTCATCGTCGATCGATTGACCAAGAGCGCCCATTTTATCCCGATTCAAGAGAGTATTTTGGCCGAAAGGTTGGCCGATATCTATATCAGGGAGGTAGTGGCGCGGCACGGGGTGCTAGTGTCGGTGGTTTCAGACAGGGATGTGCGGTTCACTTCCAGGTTTTGGAAGAAGTTTCATGACGAGCTGGGTACTCGTCTACATTTTAGCACCTCCTTTCATCCACAGACGGATGGTCAGAGCGAGCAGACTATCCAGACCCTGGAGGATATGTTGCGAGCATGTGTATTAGACTTCGGAGGTAGTTGGGATACCTACCTTCCATTGGCAGAGTTCTCCTATAACAATATCTATCATGCGAACATTGATCGTCCTCCCTTCGAGATGCTGTATGGGAGGAAGTGCAGGACCCTGATATGTTGGGGCGAGGTTGGCCAGAGGGTGATAGGGAGTACTGAGGTAGTGCTCAAGACAACAGAGAACATCCAATAGGTCCGGAGCAGGCTTCAGACTACTCAGAGTCAGCAGAAGAGCTATGTCGATAAGCGCCGATCAGACCCGGAGTTCCAGATCGGCGATATGGTTCTCCTGAAGGTGTCGCCATGGAAAGGCGTTATCCGATTCAGGAAACGGGGCAAGTTGGGCCCCAGGTACATTGGGCCGTTCAGGGTTATAGCCCGGGGTAGGCAAGGTGGCATATAGGCTAGATTTGCCAGCCGAACTCAGTCCGACACACATTACTTTCCATGTTTCTCAGATGCGAAAGTTCCTTGTGGACGACTCAGCAGTGGTACCCTTGGAGGACATTCAGGTTGATGGCAGCCTGAATTACATCGAGCGGCCTGTAGCGATCCTTGACGGGAAGCCGAAGGATCTGAGGAACAAAAGAGTGGAACTCGTGAAGGTGCAATGGCAGCACCGGAAGGGGTCAGAGTGGACTTGGGAGCCGGTGGATGAGATGATGGAACATTACCCCGAGCTATTTCAGGATCGAGCAGCAGACTTCGAGGACGAAGTTTAAATAATTGGAGGAGATTTGTAGCACCTGGTTCTTGGTACGTAATCTTTTGTTAAATACTTTGCATTTTGGCCTTGGACTCGGCGAGAAGGGACACGAGACTTAAGCGATGGACTCGGCGAGTCGGGTCCCGGACTCGGCGAGTAGACCCTGTTTGGATAAAAACCCTAATCCGAGGGTTTGCACCCTATTTAAACACCTTAACTCGGCCTCCTTAGTCCCATTTGCTCCCAGAAGACCCCCATAGCAACCCTAGCCGTTATTGAAGAAATCTAAGGCATTTGGAGTGACTTTGGTGCTTTTGTGATCCAAGGAGGGAAGGAAAAGATTGAAGGAACAAGAGGAGGCTAAAGGGATCCGAGTTTGTGCACCATTTTCAGCTCATTGAAGGTAACAAGCCTGTACCTTGCTCTTCCATTTGCTAGATCCCATTTTGTGAAGTTTTAGGGCTTTTCTAAGCCATTTTGGTCACCAACCATGATTGCAAGCATGGTTTGGAGTTGATGTTTCGGATCTAGGCCCTTAGAGGGGTTACAAGGCAGAAAGGAGTGGCTCTTGCACTCAAAGAAGGCCCCATGCTTTGAGAGGGCTTGTTTAAGGACCTTTTAAGCTCAAAGTCCCATGCAAGCACGTAGAGGTTGTAACTTTACGTGCTAGATTGATTGTAGAAGCATAGATCTATTTTTTGATCAAAGGTTGTACGTTAGAAATCGAAGATCCAATGAGTGGTTGTGACCAACTCGACGAGTCCGTTCTTGGACTCGGCGAGTCCGAGGTTTTGTCCCATATCAGTTGAGGGTCATAAGGACCCAGTTGAGTGTGTAAAGGTTTTAAGGGGGTCCTAGGGAGTGACCCAACGTTCTGGACTAAGCCATTGTTCTGGAAATTCATGGGACTTGGCGAGTGCTTGAACAGACTCGGCGAGTCCAAGGCAATCTTCTTAAGGATGAAGATGAACTCGAAGTGTTGTTCATACAACTCGAGGAGTCAAGGACATGACCTGTGTATCAGTTGATGATGAACTCGACGAGTTGTTCATACAACTCGGCGAGTCGGATGAGGATTCAGTCGATGTTCATTTAGAAGGAAAACTCGTCGAGTCGTCGCCTAACTCGACGAGTAGAGACAGGTATGAGATCTAATGGAAGGATAGGGACTCGGCGAGTTGGCGAGCCAACTCGACGAGTTAGGTCAACTAGAAGTTGACTTTGACTTTGACTTGGTCAGGGGTAAAATGGTCATTTTACCCTAAGAACAGTTAGCAGTGTATGACTAAGTGTTTTGTGGGAATTTTAGCTGAAGGATTTCCGGAGCAGCAGCGGCAGCAGTCAGAGGATTCCCGCACAGTTCAGCAGCTACTACGAGGTGAGTTACCTTCCAGTAGCGGTGGGTCTACGGCCACAACGTCGGCCCAATAGTAGGGATCGTATGTTAGATGTTTGTCTTTGTGATATTCATCTATGTTGCTACTACCTAATATGTTATATGCTAGCGTGATATGATATGTGATAGTGATAGAGTTCAGTTGTTACGACCGAAGGATAGGTTAGGCACCCCAGATATGCCTAACAGTATGTTATGATATGTTTAGCTGCTAGCATGATATGTTACATGAGATAGAGGTAGTAGGAAGGGGTAAAGTCCTTGAGATTCGGTTGTTAGGACCGAAGGGTAGGTCGGACACCCCAAATATGTCTGACAATAGATTATGTCGTGATATATGTGATAGTAGTAGTAGAGGGTGAAATAGTCCCTGAGGTTTGGTTATTAGGACCGAAGGGTAGTCAGCACCCCAGAATGGCTCGACATGGGTAGGTCAGCGCCCTAGAATTGTTTGACACCGGTAGGTCGGCACCCCAGAATGGTCGTACCGGGTTGGTCGGGCACCCCAGAAATGCCTGGCAGTACGTATGTCTTGATCAGAAGGCTTGAATTTCTGATTAGGTTTAGAAGGAATCCCTTTCATGATGTCCTCAATATCATCATCTTCATCAACATCATCTTCACCAATCTTCTTCTCTCTCTTTTCCTTTGATAATGTCTCTCCCTCCTACAAAATTGGTCTTGACAAAATAGAGTCCTTCATAAAGTCAAAAGACCATAAGGACATGCTCAAAAATTTGTTGGATGAAAATGACAAACTAAAGACCAAAACCGAAACTGTACAGAAATTTGACTCTATGAATGCCAAGTTGAGTTCAGAAAATAAATTTGATTTTGAAAATACTTTTGAATTCAACGAGGATGATGATATGAGTGAAATATCTGTAGAATATGAGGTGGACTGTTCAGAATTTACCAAGAGCGAACCCAAAACCAATAAAAATCTTATTTCTGAAAACTCTGTTGAGTTCGCTCGCTCATCAAAAGGCAAGACCAAAGTCCTCAAAGCAAAAGTTGTTGTTTATCAAATGGTTCAAACAACTCCAAATCAAGTTTACACAGTTCAAGAAGTTGTTCACCGATATGCTTCATTGGTACATTTAGTTTCGGCAGACACTTCTTGCGATTATCCCTCGGCTGTTCAAAGTTGTGAAGCAGGTCGAGGTCACTCAACCAAAGTAGTCTCTCGCCTAATTTTACTCAAAGAGGGAGATTGTTGGGTTTAAATGTGTTGCGTCATTGGGCTCGGTCCTTAGCCCAATTTGTCATCTGGTTTGGGCCTGTCCAACCGTGACTGTTTTATTAGGGTTTAGTATTTAAGGTGCATGCATGCATCCTTAGTAATCATTGTTTTTGATTATTCTCATGTAATTGTACTGCAAACCGTAGCTCGCCTCTACAGTGGAAGTTCTTCATCGAGCTCTGCTAAGGCGTGACTACTTTGAATTATTAAGCTTTATTTGATTCCATCTTGTGCTTTCAGTATTTATTTGTTTGTTCGTTTTTACTAATTAACCTTTTGAAGATCTAATCGATCTAAGAGTTTTTCAACTCAATCCTACTTAGAATATCCGAAACACCCTCAATCCTACTTAGAATATCCAAAGCAGGGCGTATTTTCTCAGCTAAGTGACGTCTAATAGAGATAGTTAAGATGGAGTCATGGGTGTCCAGGAGATGCAATAAGATAGAATGGACATCGCCCACGGAGCTTTGAATCACCTCTCGTTCAGACTTTAAATTGTCAAGTGTTGCAGTTGCGATCCTGAGCTTTAAATTCAGAATTTTAAGTTGAGACGTTTGCTTGTCCAACTCATCCATAATTTTGTTTTCGTCTGCAAGCTCATCCTCAAGTTGAGTTAAACGAGTATTAACTTTAGTGTAAAGCTGAGACATCCCCTAATTTCTCGGCCAGAAAAGACCGATTTAATTTATGCTTTTTAAAATAAAATCAGAGAAATCTTTTTAAAAGGTATTGTGGAATTGGTCCCCAAAACAAAACATGATAAAAGTTTATCAAAATCTTTCCTTAAGAAATGTATAGTTTCATTTCATATCAAAACCTCGGGATGTCATGTTCTGATACAGATCAAAAGCATAAACAAGACATTATAAGCCTTTCAACAGTTATTTACAACTACTTGCCTATAATTAAAAATCTCTCATCGTCCTCCGACTATGATCGGGGTCCACTACCTGTAATCATAAAAACTGAGTGGTTCAGGCTTGGGAGCCTAGTGAGCATATAGGGTTTTCAACCCACATTAATAATATACTTATCAAGTTCACCAATCAACAATAACCCTGATTACCCATTCACGTTGTCCTTACTTTACGTCCCTAAACTCCTATCATAAGGGACCTAGCGTAAGGAATATCATCGGGATGGACACTACTGCTAAGGGGTCTCCTCAGCCATACATGTCCTAAAGGCAACCATGAGGGGGATGGAGAACGCCAATGAACATTTAATTCATCAACACCTACAAGTTGCGAACCTGCTAGTGTTCCACTGGACTGTCTAGAAAGGTCCGTGGTCGTCATCTATACTCCGCTAGATGACTACAACAACAACAACAACAACAACAACAACAACAACATTGAGGCCTCTCACCATTTTAACACACATCAACTATTTCATGTACCCATGTTCTACCAAACATATTTTGTAGATAAAATACATATACAGTTTAAAACTTGTATAACACATTTATTCAACAGTCACCTCAAATAAACACTTAATATAACTACACATAGCACGTGTTTTATAGAAATGCTTCATATCTTGGTGTAAGATGAAAGTGACTACACACTCACATGATTTGATGATAATCGAGCATCAATTCGTTGCTTAAAACGATCGTTTCTAATAAAATCAGGAGTTTTATTGAGAAACCGGGCTTTGTGAAGATCGGGCTTCGAAACCGAAAACATAAATTTTCCAGGCTTCTCGAGCACTTCGTGGAGTATTCCGGGCTTTCGAATAAGTACCGGTGCTTTGAGGGATGTTAAGACAAAAGAAATATGAGAAAAGCGGTGAAAATGGACAATTTCTTAAAATTATCCGAGAAGGCTCGCAGCCTTCTATTTATAGGGGGAGGCTTCAGATCAGACGGCTGAGAAGCTCCCAGGTGGCAGCAGATCCGAAGCTCGCAGGGGATGGCTCGCACGAGGCTGCACGTGCGAAGGCGTCGTTGTCCTCTCCTGATTGGACCGAGGTCTATTGGTCCGAAGTAGAGGCATCGTGGCAGCTTGTGAGGCTTCGGTATCGTGCAAGAAGGTATGTGTCGCATCGCTACTGGACCACTTCGGAGAAGGCCAGGTGCTCGGATGACTTAGCAGACTTCAGACACGTAGCGCGTTTTGAGCGAGGGTGACATGGCAAAAACGTGACTATGCGAATTTTCTCGGTTTTTGTGCAAAAACTTCTAAAATCCATAACTTTCGCATACGAGCTCCGTGTTTGACGTCTTGATATGCACGCGTAGGTAAAGTTACGCTCTACAACTTTCATTTAGATTTCGTCGGCTAATTTTGATTTTAATTTTTATATTATTATTTTTAACAGACCGGGATAGGAAATCCGTTAAAAATTCATAACTTCTTCATCCGACGTCCGTTTTCGTCAGACTTTTTACCGTTGTGCTACTAATGACGAGACCTTCAATTCTCGTTTAGGTAGAGGCGTCAATAGCCTTTACAACATTAGAGATTGAGGCATTATGATCTTTGACAATAGAAGAGAACAAAGCTTTAAGAGCAGCTTCTGAAAAAGGACCAGCAGTGGATGAAGAGAGTAACTGATCAATCTTATCAGTCACAACCTTGAGATGTCGCTTGGTAAGAGGAGCGTCTTTATCATCATCGCTTTGGACACGATAAGAACTGAAGTAAGTAGAATCAAACTCCATGTCCTCACCACCAAGAACAGTATTGGTTTCGGTTGAACGGGTAGGAGATAGAGGTTTGGTGGTTACAGAGGTTTCGGGTGGTGAAGAATGAACCCCCGTATCAGATACGTTAGTTTGAACTCCAGTGGTGGTTTTAGTGGTAGCAGCAGTAAAAATCGGTGTAGGAATGGGAATAGTGGAAGAAGGTTGTGATGTAATAACTAGGAAAGTGGGAGGTAAGGAAATAGGAATGGAAACAGGTAGAGGAGAAAGTGCTTTAGAGCGAACTGGTACCTCTGGTGTAGGCGAGCGAGGTGGGGTATCACCACGAGCCGAGCCTTCATCATCGGAGCTTTCGCTCTCAGATTCACTAGGAATGAGTTGTTTATGTCCAGTAGGGAGATACTCAGAGTCTGAGTCGCTTGATGATTGAAGGATAAGCCTCCGAGCAGGCTTCTTGGTCTTCTTCTGCTTGGGCTGGGAAGGAGTTGCATTCTCTAACTTGTGCTTCCTTGGAGACTGAGCCTTTGATGCTGGACCTCCTTTTTTCCCCTTTTTTGCTTCTTGCTTCTTGCCCCTTTAAGCAGGTTCGCCTTCTTCGTCGATTGACTTAATCATTTCAGGAGAAAGTTCCTTTGGACCAGAAGAGGGGAGCTTCTTATACTGTTGAATAATCTTGCTCGCAGGGGGCACACAGGCATACATTGCCTCAGGAATGGAGCCAATGAAGTGAAACTTCGACTGATGAGTGACAATGATGTTAGTCGTGTGAAAAGTAGCAATGGAGAAGAGAAGTGAGTCTGTCATGATAGGAACATGATAACGCTCCATAATCCATTGAGTGATGATGGTCCAGAAGTGGGCACAAGAAACCTCTATGTGGCGAGAAGCAAATGTCAAACTCTGGACTAGTTGAAGCCATAGAACCATACCAAAATCCAGGTTGATGCCATTGTATAACCCATAGAGCAAAGTCATGAAGGACTTGCTAGCACCATCAGAACCAGCACTTCGTTCAGGAAGCCCTTTGAAAAGAAGAGTGAAAGACCATTCCATTGAGGAGGGAGGCATGATTTCTTGAAACTAGTGACAGTAGTTAGGATTTCAATGTAACCCATGTTATAGAACATAGAGAAAAGCTGACTAGTGGTGATGGAATTAGGATTCACCATGGATTCATCATAAGAAAGACCTAGCAATGAGCAAAAACGATTCTTGGAGATCGAAGCCCGTTGGTTGAGAATGTTAAAGTAGATCTTCTCTACACCCTTGTCATATGTAGCAGTGGAATAAATTTGAGAAAGACATGCCATTGGAACAACTTCAACTGTTGAGAGAGCCTTGACGAGTGGGGAATATTTTAGACATTCCACCACTTGATACATTTAAGTATCATAGAGGAACGGTGAAAGATCGATCAACATGTTTTGGTTGGACTTGATTGCAAGAAGAGAGGAGTGTCCAGTGGTTTCTTGAATAGAGGAAGATTCTGCCATTGATGTAGCTTGAAGAAGAAGAAGATGAACAGTGAGAATGAAATCGCCTTCTTGAGAGAGAATAAGTGTGGTAAAGAACAAGATTACAGTACCAAAAATCCTTATATACGATTCTGAGGAGAGAGAAAAATCAAAGGTAATGATGCCATTTATTTGGGAAACGTTGCCTAAAAAGGTGGGATTTGACAACTGGCAACCTCGATAAAGCAGCGAGTGACGCACGCCTATGAAACTGTTCGAATTCACGCACCTTTTCAACCTTAACTCCTTTTCAAATTCCAATCGATTAAGCTCCCGGCTGACTCATCTCTTCAATCCTTTAATAAAAGCGTTATCTCCATAAAAAAACAAAGGCTTAATATAGATTTCATGCCTTTATTTGAAAGTCCCTACATAACATTGTTAGGAACCGAAGTTGTATATTTGTGACTAGATTGTATGTAACTGAACTAGACTTTTGGAAAATCCAAGATTTTCGTGCAAGATAGTGTCAAAGATAAAGAAATAAATCAAATTTTTTGTGGGATATTGTGATGTCATTTAAGACACAAAGCAGTGGATCCCAGGTACGAATCTCTTCCTTCAAAGTCAAGAGGGACTTCAAAGTTCTTGTATGGATTCCCGTTGAATTATGATCAAGTAGTTGTTAAGAAGTATTGAAAGACATCTTTTACATATAAGTCTATGAAGGGTGGCTTTCGCTTCAATTCTAGATTCCGATACTTGACATAATATCATAATAGAACGAAGTACTTGTGAGACCAGTGTGGCCAACTAAACAAGTAGGTTAGAAACATATTCAGTAACTGGTTTATTCATATGGATTGGAAATCTCAAAAAAAAAGTATGGATCCTTTGGGAAGAAAAATCTTGGTGAAAGAGATTTTTATAAGGATCTCTCAAAAATAAAAGGAGATTTCAAGATACATCCACAGAAGTGGTTTTTGTTTTTAATTCAGGGTGAAAGCTAGAACATTTATTTGTTCACCGTTAATGCATTATAGGTATTGAATTTAGGGTTTCACTTAGCACGTAGTGGCACGAAACTAAGATCATAATCACAGAAGTTGTGTAACCATAAACCTCAGTGGTAGTGCTGAGAGTCTCAAGGGTTACAATTATGAAATGAATGATGAATGGAGAAAGATGGAGGTGGTTCAAGAATAAATGTACCTTTGCTATAATATGGGACCAAGCAGAAAAACTCTTAACTTAAGATAGAAAATATTTAGGTAGCTCAAGATGAGAGTGAATAAGTCAGCCTAATTGCGAAGACATGATTGGTATTTATCAAGTCATTAAGGCTGCACTCAAAATCTTTAGAGGCTTGGGTCAACATACAACAACATGCTTCTAGGGACACTTAACTAATACATAGATAAGAAATTATACCTGTTCCAACTCCATCAACGAGAATAATTTTTATACATGAAACCATGAGAAAGATAAAATAAAATGAGAGAAAATATTTTTGTATTTTGTGAAAAATTTCTAAAGAGAAAGAAACAAAAACAGAAAGAAAATTATTTTTGGATTTTATAAAAATAAAATAAATTTAAAAAAAAATGTAAAAGAAAAACATAAAGATGAGTATGTAAAAGAGTGTACAAAAGTATACAACCGAAATTCCCTTTTAAAAAAAATAAATCGAACCGAGTTCAGTAGGACCGAACCCGAAATAGACCGAGCGTTCGGTTCATTTCGGTTCCCGGGTGAACCGAACCCGAAATTGACCGAGCGTCCGCTCTATTTCGCTTCTAACCTTTAATGAACCTAAGCCGATTTCGGTACAGATTCAACTTCCATCATTCCTAGGCCTTGTAGGATCTTAATGAAACTTGCATCAGGTAAGGCCTTAGTAAAGATATCTACTAATTGATCAGTGGTTCTAACGAAATGAATCTCTACATTACCATCTTCCACATGATCTTTGATAAAGTGATACCTCAGTGCTATGTGTTTCGTCTTTGAGTGTCGCACTGGGTTATAACAAATCCTAATTGCACTTTCAGAGTCACAATATAGTGGGATTTTCTTCATGTTCAGGCCATAGTCTCGAAGTTGACTTTGTATCCATATGACTTGAGATGTGCACGGTGCTGCAACAATGTACTCAGCTTCGACAGTTGAGAGTGAGACACAGGTTTCCTTCTTTGACTGTCAACTAACCAATTTGCCATCTAGAAATTGGCATCCTCCAATAGTGCTTTTACCATCCAATCCACACCCCTTAGGTCAGCATCTGAGAATGCTTGGACAAAAAATCCTGAGTTGGCTAGATACCATAGACCAAGAGAGGTGGTTCGCTTCAGATGGAGAAAAATATTCTTCACTGCCAGCATGTGAGGTTCGCGCGGGTTAGCTTGGAATCGGGCACAATAGTAGACTAAGAACATAATATATGGCCTACTAGCTGTTAGATACATCAGTGACCCAATCATCTGACGATAAAGTGTCATGTCAGCAGCCGGTTTCTCCAATGATGGTGTAAGCTTAGTGCCAAACACCATAGGAACCTTTACCTTTGAGTCACCCAACATCCCAAACTTGGCAAGAAATGTCTTTGTGTACGCCTCCTGATTGATAAAAATGCCTTTGGGTACCTGTCTAATATTCAAGCCAAGGAAAAAGTTAATCGGACCCATTGATCTCATCTCAAATTTAGTTTCCATCAACTTCTTGAATTCAGCTTTTATGCTAGGATTCGTGGAGCCGAAGATGATATCATCAACATAAAATTGGACTATCATAAGGTGGTTACCCTCTTTCTTACGAAAGAAGGTTGGGTCAACCGAACCTTGTTTAAACTTGGACATTTTAAGAAATCTAGTCAAGGTTTCATACCATGCCCTTGGTACTTGCTTGAGACCATAAACGACCTTGTCTAGAATGTAGCAGTGACCTGGATACTTCTCATTCACGAAACCCGGTGGTTGCTCTACATACACTGTTTCTTCCAGTTCTCCATTTAAGAAGGCACACTTCACATCCATTTGGTATACTTCAAAATTCTTGTGTGCAGCATAAGCTAGAAAAATACGAACTCACTCCAGCCTAGCTACAGGAGCGAAGGTCTCTTCATAATCGATGCCTTCTTCTTGACAATAACCTTTAACAACCAATCTTGACTTGTTGCGAATTACATTGCCTTCCTTGTCCATCTTGTTTCTGAAAACCCACTTTAGTCCAAGCACAGAAGCATCCTTTGGAGTTGGAATCAGTCTCCACACTTTGTTTCGCTCGAACTCATTGAGTTCGTCCTGCATGGCTTGTACCCAATCAGAATGATCGAGTGCAGTGTTGATGGTCTTTGGTTCAACCTTGGAGACGAACATATTAAACATGCAAAATTCCACTTTAGAGAATAGTGCAGTTTGCTTCTCTTTTAGTTGAGAGCGTGTGAGAACTTTTTCTGATGGTGTACCAATAATTTGCGTTTGAGGATGATCTTTGGTCCATTTGGTGAGTGGTGGGTAATTAGGATCATAAGAGGGATCCAGTTCAGTACCCACTTCTTCTTTGAGTTCTGATTGAATATCATCATCGTTTGAATCTGCATTCTCCTCCTCGAACGATGATACTTCCTCCGCCTCAGGCTCAGAATTCGTTCCCTGAGCTTGACTTTCGGTTGGTGTTGATGATGATGGACTCTCCTCCTAGAATGATGAATGTTGGTTATTTGGAGGAGACGAACCCTCCCCCTGAACATAAGAACTATCTCTGGAAGGTTCGCTTGAGTCAGGCTGTTCGGTTGCTGGGGGTTGTTCATCTGCCATTTTCTTTGCAGCATCATCGATGATTTTCTTTAGGTTGTCTACCTTGTTGTCATCAGCTTTGGATTCGGAATGAATGGCCTTTTCTGGTTCATCAAACAACAGCATGAATTGCTCAAAGAGGTTTCAGATTGATACTATAACCTGACCAGTTTTAGGAAAAATTTCCTCCACACAACCTTCGGTTGTCTTCAGTTTCTTGACATAGTTATCATCGAAGGTGACACAGTAAGTCTCTTCGATTTTCTTCGAACTCTTATTTAAGACTCGTTATACTTTGGAGGTTAATGAATAATCCAGAAAGATTCCTTAATCTGCTTTGACGTCAAACTTGTTTCGATGCTCCTTTGGATTGAAGATAAAGCATCTTGAACCGAACACATGGAAAAACTTTACATTGGGCTTTCGGTTGTTCAAAATCTCATAGGGAGTGATTGAGAAATGTTTGTTGAGATAAGATCTGTTCTGTGTAAAACACGCAGCAGCAATGGCGTCAGCCCAGAAGTATAGAGGTAGAGAAGCGAAGCTCAGCAGGTTCGGGCTGCTTCACATAGAGATCGGTTTCATCTTTCGACAATCCCATTCTTTTGTGGAGTATATGGAGCTAAGAAGCTGTGAGTGGTTCCCTTCTCTGCAAGAAAATCTTCAAAGTCTTTGTTCTTGAACTCCAATCCGCTGTCACTTCTGATGTTGCGAACTACCTTTTGTAGTTGAACTTCTATCTGTTTGATAAAGAGTTTAAGTTTGGGAGTGGCCTCTAATTTCTTCTTTAAAAAGAACACCCAAGTAAACTGAGACAAGTCATCCACTATGACAAGTATGTACTTGTTACCACCAATACTTTCGATTGAGGAAGGACCACACAAATCAATGTGCAGTAATCCGAGTGGTTCAATAACTTTTGTATTGATTCGAGAGGGATGACTCGGCCAACTTTGATTTTCCATTTCACATGCATCACACATGTGTACTTTATCGAACTTCAGAACAGGAAGACCTCGAACTTGATCACCAAGCACCAGTTTGTTGATGTCTTTAAAATTGAGATGGGAGAGCCTTCGGTGCCAAAGCCAGCTTTCGTCTGAATGAACCTTTGTCAGTAAGCAAACTGATGGTTTTCCTCGTATGGGATTGAGATATAAAGGGTACATCTCTCCTTTTCGCTTCGATTTTAGCAGAATATTGTTCGTCTTCTTTTCAATAATCTCTGAGCCATCGTCATCGAACGAAACCTTTAACCCGGTACCAACCACTAGTTGAGAAACACTGATGAGGTTGTGTTGTAGACCTTCAACGTATGCTACTTTTCGAATTGAGAAATCACCATTATTAATCATACCATAACCTTTGATTGTGCCAAAGGAGTTATTACCATACTTGACACATCCACCATCTTGAAGGGACCGAAATTCCCTCAGCTCCTCCTTTCTTCCTGTCATGTGATGTGAGCAACCATTGTCTATATACCATTCATCATCAAACTGCTCGTCAGGCATAACCTACAAAAATTAAGCAGATTTAGGAACCCAAAGTTTCTTTGGTCCTGGTGAGCCTTTTACATAACAGGGAATAGTCAGAGAAACATCGACCATAAAGGTTCTTTTTATTAGTGTTGTTTCATCTTTTCTTTTTATGGTGAAAACTTTGATTTTTTTAGATTTGAGCATTTCAGATTCAATTTTTGATTTGACGTCAGCAATCTTTCGGTCCTTCACTTTGGATTCAAACGTCGTCTTCTTTTCATCTTCTGGAAAGAGCTTTCCTTTACCTTTTCTATCATTCTGTGAATGAGAATGAGAAGGTTTAGATTTAGGAGTAGTATTAGACTTTTGATGATTTCCCTTACTTGGTTGAGAGCCGAAACTACCTTCCCTTTGATTCCTTTCAATGGTTGATTTAGGACCGAAACCATCCTTTCAGTTTCTCACACATTGAGGACCGAAACTCTTCTCTCAGCTGTCTTGATTTTGAGGACCGAAATTCTTCTTTCGGCTGTCTTGATTCTAAGGACCGAAATTCTTCTTTTTACTTTCTTGATTTTGATAACCGAAACACTGTTTTCGGTTGTCTTTATTGTGTTGACCATGAGAAGCTAAATTTGTTTTTTCTTCTACCTTTTACTTAGAAGACCTATCATAGCGAACGTAATTAGGATTTTGAGATCGCCAAAACTGTTTCCTTTCAGTGAGATTTTTCTTGTATCTCAAATTCCGTTGATGCTTTCTTTCTGCCACTTGTTTTGGATTTGTCTGAATGTTGGTCTTTTTCTTC
This sequence comes from Lactuca serriola, assembly GCF_051521515.1. Classification (NCBI taxonomy): domain Eukaryota; kingdom Viridiplantae; phylum Streptophyta; class Magnoliopsida; order Asterales; family Asteraceae; genus Lactuca; species Lactuca serriola. The sequence goes on from NC_136410.1 coordinate 188,905,360, forward strand.
AATACCTGAGCATGACTTTCTCTCTTTAGCAAACATGTCTTATTTGATGTCATGACCGGTTCGCTTGAAGATGTTTTGGTACCACTTTTGCTTGGCACATTAAATCGTCTAGGTTCATTAAGTGGTTCTGCAACATACCTACCCTTCACTCTCCATGATGTTTTCTGAGATAGACATTCTGTTTCATCGGCGTTATCAATCGGTGCTGACCAGAAAAACTCATCACATCCATCAGCATTATTGATTAGCTGGACAAGCGAACCTCTCAGCTTAAAATTCAGAATTTAAAGCTCAGGACCGCAACTACAGCGCTTGACGATTTAAAGTCTGCACGAGAAGTGATTCGAAGCTCCGTGGGCGATGTCCATTCTATCTTATTGCATCTCCTGGACGCCCATGAATCCATCTTAACTATCTCTATTAGACGTCACTTAGCTGAGAAGCTACGCCCTGCTTTGGATATTCAAAGTAGGATTGAGGGTTTTCGGATATTCTAAGTAGGATTGAGTTGAAAAAAAATATTAGATTGATTAGATCTTCAACAGGTTAATCAGTAAAAACAAACAAACAAATAAATACTGAAAACACAAGATGGAATCAAATAAAGCTTAATGATTCAAAGTAGTCACACCTCAGCAAAGCTCGATGAAGAACTTCCACTATAGAGGCGAGCTAGGGTTTGCAGTACAATTAAATGAGAATAATAAAAAACGATGATTACTAAGGATGCATGCATGCACCTTAAATACTAAACCCTAATAAAACAGTCACGGTTGGACACGCCGAAACCGGATGACAAAACTGGGCTAAGGACCGAGCCCAATGACGCAACACATTTAGACCCAACAATCTCCCGCTTTGAGTAAAATAAGGCGAGATACTACTTTGGTTGAGTTACCTTAACTTGCTTCACAACTTTGAACATCCAATGGATAATCGCAAGAAGTGTCTACCGAAACTGAATGTACCAACAGCCATTTAGTTCCTTTTCACAGTTTGTGATGCGGATATTTAAAGAAAGAAGAGTAGATCGTACCTTCTTGATCAACTCATCACATTCATTGATATGTATACTGACAGGTTTCGCTGCAAAACATCTGTCTTCTCGCTCTTTCGCTTCATCTCTTCCTCCATCAGTGGTATAGCCTCTCATTTGTGACACCTCAGAAGTCACCATTAGACACTTTCCAGCAACTTTTTCTTCTTTCACCAACAAAGCCCTACCATGAGTGGGCTTTCTTACTTCTTCATCTTCATAATTGGTTGACCAAACTTCAACACCGCCAAATTCATCATCAACAGTATTTCCCTGCACAATTAAAGCATTCATTATGTTATGAGATCCACCTTTCTTTTTCTTGATTTCATCCAATCTACGTAAGAGGCTTGCTTCCTCATCGCCATAATCATTCTTTTCAGATATCTTTCTTAACATGCAATATTTGCCTTCACAATAGTGACAGTTAAAGCCTGAGTCACCACCAAGTTTTGTTTCCTTCTTTGGTTCTTCGGCCTGAGGAACACTCTTCGGTTCCTCCTTCACCTTCTCAGTACTGTAGCTTCCCTGCAGTTTCGGTTCTTATTGGCTGGGAATCTTCTTTTGATGAACTTCTTGGGATTAGACACCATTAAAGCAAAATCTTCACTTGTTAGATCATACTCAGAGAGATCTAAATCTTCTTCTTCTTCAGCAACATTCTTTCCTTTGGAGATTAGAGCTAATGACCCCATGCTAGAAACCACATTCGTTTATTTAGATATTGCACTTTCATGTGAATTTAATATTCCTACTAGCTTTGCAAGAGAGTAAGCCTTGATTTGTTTGTGTGCCTTCACAACGGACACCACAGCCATCCATTCGTTTATAAGGCCATTCATAAATGTTACCTTTTGTTCAATGACTTTCCTTTCTATCCCATTCTTTATCATCTTACTAAGGAGATGATTAAAGTGATCAAAAGCTTGAACAAGCTTCTCCTCAGGCTTCTGCTTGAAAACACCAAATTCTAAGAGCAACAGAGTTTGGATGGAATGCTCAAGATCTTCATCCGTAGAATATAGTTCCTTCAATCTATCCCATATCACCTTTGCTGTTGTGCATGAACTCACCAATCGAAACGTGTCCGATTGTAAAGCAAACCTAATCATCCTTAAAGATTTAATGTTGCAGTGAAACTTCTCATTCTCATCTTGGGGAATGTCTTTCACATCATTAACGAGTTCATTGTACTCCTTTAGAGTTTTGACAATTCTTGAGGTGCTTGAATGAGCGAATGGACCAACTGTTATCGCCTCCCAGATCAAGTATCCATTGTCTTCTTAACTAATCACGTAGTCTTCAAAGTGATGAGTCCAGACCTCATAATCTTGAGTGTACAAAATAGGAATCCTTGTCGTCGATCCAATGTTGTTGGAGATATTGATGGGGTTTGACTGAGAATCATCCATTGACATGATGATTTTTGTTCAAAAACCTGCTTAAGATCAAACTTGTAAATAACGTTAGGGTAATATCGATTTAAAGAACTACGTCAATAGAGAATGACGGCTATAACAAGATCAATCAAATCAGAAAAACTCTAAGATCTTCTTCAACAGAAGAGATGTGTATGGATTACACAGTCTCCTTCTATGATACCAATTGTTGAGTTGAAAAACTCTTAGATCGATTAGATCTTCAACAGGTTAATCAGTGAAAACAAACAAACAAATAAATACTGAAAACACAAGATGGAATCAAATAAAGCTTAATGATTCAAAGTAGTCATGCCTCAGCAGATCTCGATGAAGAACTTCCACTGTAGAGGCGAGCTAGGGTTTGCAGTACAATTAAATGAGAATAATCAAAAATGATGATTACTAAGGATGCATGCATGCACCTTAAATACTAAACCCTAATAAAATAGTCACGGTTGGACAGGCCCAAACCAGATGACAAAAATGGGCTAAGGACCAAGCCCAATGACGCAACACATTTGGACCCAAAAATGAGAAGCTCCATGAATGAAGTCCCGAGACTTAACAAGTCCTAAATGACATATAATGGCATATATTGACATAAATATAGTGTTTAGAAGTAACCAAATGCAAGGAAACACCTCACGGGACTAGGAAACACTTTGACTAAGTGTTTGAATCACATGTGATTCACTAAAGGGGAGTGTATGGCCAATATGAAGAGTGTACGGCCATGGATGTATGGCCATGGAGTGTACGGCCATACACTTATGGTACTAAGTGCACAAAAATTTTTTCTAAGGGTAGGAATGCTTGTGGGACAATTACACATCAAGTATTGAAGTTGGAATTGCACTTTGAAGGCCTTTTAAGGGTGTTTTGAGGGGTGTACAGCCACAGATGGGTGTATGTCCGTACACACCTCATATTCATGAGTTCTGGGCATTTTTAAGGTGTTAATCTTGTGTTCTTAACAAGATCTAAGATTAGGGAAAGAGTACTTACGATTTAGAGGCTCAAAATGGCTCAAAATCACCAAGAACAAGTGTGTGTTCTTGGTGTTCTTGGTGAGATTCTAAGATGTAGTCAAAATATGATTTCCAATGGATGAAATCAAAGGGTGTTACTAGGAGAAGAGGTATAACAACAAAACAAAACGGAAGAAAGGCTTACATTCTTGAAGATCGGGTGAGAATCTTGATGATAGTTGAGAGAAAACTCGATGTTCTTGACTTGGAAACTGAAGAATGGCTTAGAAATAAAGGGATAACATACATAGGGAGGGGGTGTATGGCCCAACATGGGTGTACATCCGTACAATCATGTGTACGGCCGTACACTCCCTCAAATGGAGTGTATGGCTTGTTTGTTGGTTTAGAAGTGTATGCGACCCAATCATATACTCGAGGCTTGAATGTACTGAGCTTTGGACCTTTGAACGGACTCTAAACAAGGTTAAATGATAGCATAAACGAGTCTGACACTCAGTTGAGTTGACTGGATGGGCTTTACAAGGAAAGAATTTCCGGGTTGTCACATCATCCCTGCGTTAGATGGAATTTCGTCCCGAAATTAGCTTTCTTAGCAGTACTACTGGGGTTGCGCTCCTCTGATTGGCAAAATACCTACTCGTAGACCTGGCGACTTTGCCCTAGTGTTCATGATAGGACTCATACTCGGTCCATCTATCATTACCTAATGTATACAAGTCGCATATAATTAGGATTAGTAAAACGACCGGATGTGCGACTCTGCCCCAGGTCCACAACCAAACAAGGAATAGGAGATAGGGCAAAAGCACACATACTAAATCTGCGTAATCATAATCATATACCTACCTCACGTATGCACTGAATAGTAATAGGTGGGCTATATTCATCCTTAGCCTCTGTGCTCTAACATGGTCTGCTGGACGAGTGGTATTTCGGAAAGGTCTGCAGAACATACGACGACAAGGCTTTGGAGGACAAAGTTCCCTTCTCATGAGTACTTCGGGGTTTAGAATACGAAAGACAAAACTGAGGTTTAGGTCGGATTGTCGTTACGAATGACGAAGGTTTCGTGAACTTGACGGTCGAGGCAATAGAAACATATGAACTTAGTATGGTGAGGATCACGCCAATTCATGAAGAATGATAGTAACGGACTCTTTACTAAACAAAGTTTGGCCGATTTGAAAGAAACGTCTGTTCTACGATGATGTACTCCTCGTGTGTTCAACAATGTACTCTGTGTAAACGTTCTAGTGCTTTCTATTTTCCCCTTGATGTTAACACTTCTACGTATCGTACCGCTATGTGCGAGTACATACAATGAAAGTGCATTGATAATTAGTGTTGATACTTAATATCTTTATCCTCCTCGGTACCACTACGATCGCCTGTCATATACAAGTTTTGAATAATTAAGATAAATAAGATGGTCGACTGAGTAAATCTGCCTCAAATCCACAACCAAAAAAGGAACAGGAATTAAGGCGGAATCACTCACTCTAAGTCTGCAAAATCTTAGCTATGCACAACCCTTAATGTACATACTAAGCCATCATAGCTTCTCAGAACGGATCTCTTGGTTCTCTTGAATACTGTGACCTATTTCAATACGTGAGTTATTATAATTACTTTTAAGTGTTGTTCCCCAAGCTTTAATCTTATATAAATATAAATTAATTTTTAGAGTAATTACTATTTCGAAAACGTACCACTACTCGCTGACGACTCTGGGGTTGATTCTCCGGCGGTGATCATCAGAATTCGTCCATCTGCTCCTGAGTTCTTTGTTATCGGGCAGTCCCTCTGGCAGTGTCCAGCCTCACCATAGCCATAACAAGCTTGGTTTTCTTTAGCTCCAGGGACTTGGGAGATCGGTTGAGCTGGTGCCCTACAGAAACGGACTGTGTGTCCCTTTCTATGGCAGTTCAGACACTGCATTTCCCAGCATACTCCGGTGTAGTGATAGTTGCACTTTCCACACTTCTGGAGGGTTCCAGCATACCGACTAGTAGGTGCTGGAGCAGTAAGCATTGTAGCAGCGTATATAGTACTCGTTTGTTGCTCTTGCGGGGGTTCCTGTGTTGTTCACTTCTTCTTCCTCTTGTTCCCCGACTTATAATTATAGTCCTTTCCCTTTGATGGCTCGGGAACGAGGGCTTCTACACCATGGCGGACTCCATGGCCAATGAGTCGCTGGGCCAGGCGTTTGGCACTATCAAATGTGGCTGGGTTAGAAGACAACACATCTCCTTGAATCGGGGCAGTTAGACCCCAGATGTATCTTTCTATCTTCCTGCTCTCCGGGGTAACCATCCCAGGGCATAGTGCTGCCAGTTCGCTAAACCTGTCAGTGTAGGCCACTATGTCTGAGCCGACCATTGTGAGCTACCATAGTTCTTGTTCCAGCTTTTGAACTTCGCCTAAAGGACAATATTCTTCAAGCATTAACTCTTTTAGGTTTTCCCAACCTATTGAGTTAGCCACTCATAGGGTCAGTGACTTAACATGGATATTCCACCATGTTAGGGCTCTGTCAGATAAGGTGCAGGCAACAAACTTCACTTTGCTCCCTTCTGGGCACGAACAGATTTCCAAGACCGAATCTGTTTTCTCGAACCATCGCATGAAAGTGATGACTTCACCATTTACATTAAAGGAATTGGGTTTGCAATTCATGAAGTCCTTATACGAACACTCCCTTGGGTGTCCGTGAGAATCTTCGGGGTTGGCTAAGTGGGTACCGCTACCAGATTCGAAGGTACCACTTTCGCCGAAATGAGCTAGAGCAGTTGCCACTGCGGAGGATATCGTTGCTTGGAGAGCAGCAGGATCGAATTATGGCGGAGGTAGTGGCAGTTGAGTTGGAGTTATCAGAGTAATGCGTCTTTTTGATCTACGAGGAGGCATCTTTGCTAAAATCGGACAAGGTGGTTTCGAGTGTGTCTGCATCGGCACCATTAAATCTGATCAAGACTCTTCAAAATGTAGAAATACTGAAACCCAAATCGGCAACACCAGGTCTTCTATCGTCGATTGATTTCGAACATATTTTGATTTCTCAACAATCCAGTTTCTTTCGACATCTATGATCGACAAAATCAAATTGATTTTATCAACTCATCCAAACTTTATCTCGATTTTGATTCAAGATCGAGATTGTGTTCATCGCCTTATTAATTCGATTTCTTCAATGTTCTATTTCTTTTTTTTATTGAATAAATATTCTGATACAAATTGCACTTCACGGTCATAAGTTGGAGTTTGTTTCGAAAAAGTCAAAATTGGTATTCATATTCATCGATTTTGAAGAACATATGGGTATAAGATGTTGATTTGTTGTCAAAGTTTGATGTGAATTGAAAATCGATTGAAGAAGGTATCTATAATCGCAGACAAATGAAAATTCAATGTAGAAATTCAATGAAGTTTGATGTGAAGAAGAAAATGTATTTTTCATTACCTATTCTTCTCTGATACATTTTCCACTTATTGTGATTCTCTGTGAAGTTAGAATATGCACCGTTCTTTTTATTCTAACCCCACATCCCTTTTTATCATAATGTGGTTGCTTGTGCCGTGTTTATTTTTTTCAGATGCTAAGTGTTTTATTGGTAGGAGATTTAGTGATGACATGGTTCAGGCTGACAAGATTTTGTATCTTTTCAAGATCAATCACATAAAAATGATTATGGTAGAATCACATAAGAATGATTTTGCCGAGATTCTATTGCAACTGGTTTTCATGCAATGCAATTCTGATAGAATGGCAATCCTGATAGATTGTTAATTATTTATATGTTTAATGTGCAATTGTTACATCGTATTATTGTGATAGAAATGGCTTAAAGAATGGCTTGAAGACCTGATAGGAAAGGCTTGAAGAATGAATCAAAGAATGATCACGCTCACTGTTTAAGAGCGTTGTTATTTTTTTAAGAATTACACTTGTTATTCTCTCAGAATGTTGTTATTATTCAATGAATCAAAATCATACAATGTAATTATGTAAGTCCCGATTTCAATGATCCATACCAGAGATCAAACAAATAGCAATCAATCAGAATAAGAAAGAGTAGAGGAAAGATTAAGCCAAGCATGTACACTTTAATATCACAAAAACGTCAGGTAAACCTTGGAAACACACATATACGTCACTCTATGACTGATACTGACACAAGCGATTTATAGGACCACCAACCGAACACCCGTGTACGGCCGTACACAGGAGTATGGTTGTGCACACGACCACCGCCGTACACAACTTACAAAAATTACATACACCAAAATAATGCCCAAACCCCTACAAAAACTGATACAAGATGGATGCCTAGCCCAAACCACATAATTATGACAGTGGCTATTACCAACACATGACAAGAGACATCTCCCAGCTAAACGACATTCAAACTTTTAATGGGGGATATGTTTCCTTTGCAGGAGGTGAAGGTGGAAAAATCACTTAAAAAGGAACCATATCAAATGGAGTGCTGAGTTTCTAGAATGTCAACTATGCTCCCGAGTTAAAGCACAACCTGTTGAGCGTTTCTCAAATTTTGACAAGGGTTATTCAACTCATTTCATTGATAAATAATGTCTGATTCTGAAGCCAAGAATTGTCATCCCAGATGACTGGATTCTTGTAAAATCAAAATCGGATGGCAATGCATACATCATTGACATGAATAGTAATATTCCATAACAAGTCACTTGCCTCTTCTCAAAAGTCTCCAAACAAAATGCAATGTTGTGGCACCGAAGACTCGGACATGCTAACACAAAGAACCTGAATCGTCTTGCTAAGAATGACATTTGAAAAGTGTGTGTCATGTGCCCAAGGAAAGCATCATTGAAAACCACACCCTGCCAAAACAGGTCAATTCAATCAATCAGGTACTCCAATTGTTGCATATGGACTTATTTGGTCCGGTCAATGTCCTTAGCATCAACAAAAATTCATATTGTTTGGTTGTGATCGATGATTTATTGCATTTTACGTGGTTCTTCTTCTTATCCAACAAATCTGGAATTGTTGATCTGATTATGAAGTTCATTGTGATGATTAAGAACCAAACCAATCACCGGGTGAAGGCGCTTCAAACTGACAATGGGACAAAATTTAAGAATGTTGTTCTTGATCGTTTTTTGCGCGGAAAAGGGATCGTGCGTCAATATAGTTCCGTTCGCACGCCTCAACAAAATGGTGTTGCTGAACGGAGAAATCGAACATTGCAAGACGCTGCAAGGACGATGCTATGTGACTCCAAGCTACCAGTTTTCTTTTGGGATGAGGCGATCAACACAACTTGTTATGTTCAAAATCGTGTTTTTATCAAAAAAGCCCAGATTCAGACTCCATATGAAGTTCTCTACGGTCACAAGCCATCTGCCAGTTACTTCCGCATTTTTGGCTGCCCTTGCACCCTTCTTCACCTGGAATCCAACCCAAAATTCAATGCCAAAGCTGATGACTGTTACTTTGTAGGGTATGCTGCTCGTACCGCGTATAGGGTCTACAATAAGAAGACAAAGCAAATCGTAGAGTCCTTCGATGTGCGCTGGTTGGAAGAGAACGAGACGGATGCTAGAGTAGGTCCTGATTGGTTGTTTGATTACACATCTTTATTCAAATCTTTCAATGTATTTTCAAATAGTTTCTCTGGTTCTACTTCTGGTTCGAAGAATGTGATTGAAGATGAAGACGAAGAAGTTGTTTACAGACCACCGGTAGTGTCTTCTACGATTCCTACGGTGGATGCATCTATTCCAATTACTTGTCCAGAATCTCCAAGTCAACAAAACAATCCAGATGTTGATGCCACTCCTCTTACTCCTGATGAAAGAGAGTTTATGTCCAGAGATGCTTCCGTTGCTACTCAAAAATTTATGGAACTTCTCTTTCCCGAACCGATTGCTAATGATTTTGTGGCAAACCCTTCTGACGGGTCAAGATCGTCTGAATAGGTTCATTCAGTAGATGATGGATTTGTCAATATTAACAACCTTCCTGTCTCGCTTAATGATATTAGCCAGGAGCTACCTTCCAGAATTCAATGCGAGCACCCAATCGAAAATGTCATTGGCCAGCTGGGCGACGGTGTTCGAACGCGGAGTCAGAGTGGAGATGTTAATATATGTCTCTACTTTTGCTTCATTTCTTAAATAGAGCCAAAGAATGTTGAAATGGCTTTAAATGAGCCCAGTTGGGTGGATGTTAGGCATGAAGAATTAAATCAGTTTGAAAAACTTGGGGTTTGGAAGATGATTGAATTTCCTATGGACAAAAATTCTCTTGACACACGTTGGGTTTATCGCAACAAAAAAGATGCTTCTAGTATCATTGTACGAAATAAATCTCGATTAGTTGTTCATGGTTTTCGCCAAATCGAGGGTCTAGACTACACCGAAGTGTATGTTCCGGTGGCACGCTTGGAGGCTATTCGTATTTTCCAAACGTATGCCTACAACATGAAATTCACGGTTTACCAGATGGATGTCAAGACTGCCTTCTTGTACGGCGCGGTGAAGGAAGAAATATACGTTGATCAACCTCCTGGGTTTGTAAACTCAAAATTTGCCAATCGCGTATACAAGTTGGACAAGGCTTTGTATGGGCTACATCAAGCTCCTCGAGCGTGGTATGCCACTCTTACAAATCACTTGCTCGATCATGGCTATTCGCGAGGCACAATTGATCAAACTCTTTTCATCAAGCATGTTGGTGTCGATCAAATTCTGGTTCAGATCTATGTTGATGACATCATTTTCGGGTCCACAAGTCCCCAACTATGAAAGGAGTTTGAAGTCGTAATGAAGAAGAGGTTTGAGATGAGTTCACTGGGAGAAATGACCATGTTTTTGGGGCTTCAGGTCCAACAAAAATCAACCGGTATCCTGCTCCATCAAGCAAAGTATGTTGAAGATATGCTAGAGAAGTTCCAGTTTCGAGATGCAAAACCTACACTGAGACCAACGGTTGAACGACCCCTGTTGACTCCTGATACTGATAGTGACTCTGTAGATCAGACTGATTACAGATCGATGATCGGTTCGATGATGTATCTAACTACAAGCAGGCCAGATATTATGTTTGTGGTTTGTCAATGCGCACGATACCAGACTAATCCTAAACTTTCACATATTATTGTTGTCAAAAGAATTTTCGGTATCTCAAAGGCAATTTAAAATTGGGTCTTTAGTATCCGAAAAATTCTTAATTTAATTTATATGCTTTTGCGGATAGTAATTATGGAGGCTGTGAGCTTGACAGGAAATCAACCTCTGGTGGGTGTCAATTTCTTGGAGACCGGTTGGTGTCATGGCAGTGCAAGAGACAAGACACCGTCTCAACCTCAACAATAGAAGCAAAATATCTCGCTACTTCTGCCTGTTGTTCTCAAGTTATCTGGATCCAACATCAGTTGTTGGATTACGGTTTGAATTATCTAGAAACCCCTATCTTTTGTGACAATGAGGCAGCAATTCAGATTGCTAAAAATCCAGTCCAACACTCGAAAACCAAGCACATCGATATCAAAGTGCATTTCATCATAGATTGTTATGAGCATTTGCTCATTCGGTTAGAACAGGCTCTCACTGCTAATAATGTGGCGGATTTGTTCACAAAACCGTTTAACAAAGCTCGATTTGATGTGCTTGTGGGATTTTTGAAAATGATACGCTTTGAGGACTATTTTTTTTGTTTTAGGTTAGTTTAAATTTGCGCATTTTACATTCATTCTCACCCATGCACAAATTTAGGGAGAGAAATAAACAAAAACCAATCAAAAAAATTGAAAATCAAAAACTCAAAAAAATAGATAGTGTTCTTTTCGTTGCGTATTTTTGTAGGTGTTGTGACTGGGAAGTGATATCAACAAAGGATAACAAGCAATCTGATTCTATGTAAGGTACCAAAGCTGAATTGTCTAGGCTCTGTGTTCGATGCGCTGGTAGGCACGAAAGATTTAAATTGGACATGACTAGGCATAGATAACCTTAAGGAATCTAAAGACTTGACAAATCTTGACCTAGGTAGATCCGTTTAGTCTGACAATATGACGCTCGAATAGGTTGAGCAGAGAGATATATAAATGGGAATCTGCGAATACATTAAATAACCTGTATCTAGAACCGTGGTTTAACTCTTCCTCGATGTAGAAACTTTGTCCTTAATTCCGGTATTGACGGGGCGACTAGGGAATTCCGATAAATTAGGTCTGTAGAAGGTTATTTTCTTTCTTTCTATCTGTCAGTCATATGTTGCCTCCACTGTTTAATCGAAAGATCCGACCTGGACTACAACATATGTAACTCTATCTCTCTGCATCTTCCTCTATATGCTATTCTTTCTACCTATTATCCATATGTTATCTCTTTTGCGTGATTAACAATCCGACCTGGGACACAACATATGCACCTTTCTACTTCTCAACCTTTCTAAATATTGTTAGTCATATGTTAACCCCTCTGCGTGATTGGAAGAGATCTGACCTGGGTGTACAACATATGCATTCTAAATCTGTCTTCTCGCATAATAATTGTCTGCTCATCTAAAGTAAGGAGTATTTTGGAAGTCCTTGATTATTGGGGGTATATCAGGAAGCGGGAAACTCGTTCTAGTACAACTAAAATTGAACATTTATAGGTTGTCTGTAGATCTCATTGCTTAATTTAGGTGGAAAACAATATCCTTGGTCGTCGTCAGTTGAATGGTCCTTAGGAATTTTGTCTAGGATCATAGGGTCACAATGACTTGTCACAAATTTTTTAGTGCTTAAGTGGATCAAAATACCAGCGATTGACCAGTTCTATTCATAAAAGGGAAGGTACCGACAAGTGGATGAAGGTTGTTCAATAACTTTGATCCTAATTTCACAGAAAAATTATTATCTGCACTGGTGAAATTTAGAAATCAGAATTAATTAATCTTAATTTTTATTTCAGTTTTATTTGTATTTTATTTATTTTATTTTATTTTTAAAGTCCTTGAAGTGCACTGTTTTTAAAATTAATTATGTCGTTGGGCTTGAATTTAAAGCTAGTTGGGTTGCTGCCCATTAAGGGTGGACCAGGTATGGATAAGCTATATAAAGCTTTGTGTTCGACCATAAACTCTTTTCTCCTCTCTATCCGAGTACGAACGTACACGCTCCATAATACTCTATCAAAATCATCATTTAATCCTAAAATTGACAGTTCCACTGTGTAGGTATCACCTAGACGAACTCAGTAAAGCTAATCTTGATCAAAATCGATTGAAAATCGAGGGTGTATTGAAGAAAAACGGGTTTTCGGCACTGTTGACCGTGTACGGCTGGACTCTCGTGTACGGTCGGACACCCGTATACGGTCGTAGACCTTCAACTTTGCCCTAAAATGAATTTTTTTTAACTCACAATTGAAAGCTTAAATTAATTGTTAAATAGGAAACACTTGATATTCATTGATTAAATTTTGTGTTTTTCTTACTTAGCTTGTTTTGTGCAGTTCAATATGGCTGGAATTAAGTTTGCTGAAGTTCATAACTTGGCCATCTTCCTGGTTGATCCTCCAGAGGCTCATTCTGATTTCAAGTCTATGATCCATGGATTGAGAAATTGTTGTTTGTCTACTGCTCTCACCACAAGTCCTGTCATCTATCAGCAGTTGATAAAAGAGTTCTGGAGCAATGTTATTGTCCTTAAAGATGAGAAGGAAACAAAGTCCCTTGAATCAACTGTCAAAGGAAAGAAGATCTTGGTGAATGAGCAGATTCTCTGTGAAGCTTTGTAGATTAATGATGAACAAGAATTTCAAAAGGAGATTGAAATGGATCAGACTCAAGAGATATTGGATAAAATAGGATACGAAGGGGTGTTCCCTCCTACTCTTAAGAAATTGTTACCTCCGTACTGGAGATATTTAGCTCATGTATTTGTGAGTTGTATCTCTGGTCGGAAATCAGGAGCTGATGAAATTTCTCTAGTCAACACTGGTGCAATTGCAGCTCTAGCTTCAGGAGTGGATTTCAACTACTCAAATTTTATGTTGAATGAGATGATTAGGAACATCGAAGGAAAGACAAGGGATAAGTTCCTTATGTATCCAAGATTCCTTCAATTAATCTTGAACTTCATGCACCCATAGATTGAGAAAAGAGGAGAGACTTTGGAACTCAAGTCTGTCGGTCCTAGTGCTTTTGGCCTTATAAAGTAGAATTGGCCGGGAAAATTTATGTTTAAAGGATTGTATCCCTTGGTTAAGTTTGGTAACTTTGCTGAAGTGGGAGATGACTCTGAATATGATGATCTTTCAAACCCTACAGAAACTGAAACTGAGGATATTCGGCCTCGGAGCATGAGCACGAAGAAAACCGTGTTCCTCCCATCGTAATTGTGGCAGAGGAACATGAGCAACAGAAAAATGTGGAGGTTCGAAGTGATTATGATGAAGATGATTTTGAAGAAAATTTGATAGACAACGTGTCTGTGAATGATGATGAAGAAAATGAATTTCTGAAAGACATGGATTTTTCTGGCTTTAACAATGAGGAAATCCCACTTAATCTTGATCTTGAGCATGACGACCTTGTTCCAAGTTTAGAGTTTTTCGACAGGCTCTTTATCAATGTCAATGAAGTTGCTCAAACAACAACAAAGACTATGGTTGCTGATGATGTTCTTGAAACAATGCCTCCTACATCAAAACCGATGGATTATATCTTAAGTCAAATGGATGCAACTTCAGGGATTCCTCCCCTTGTTGGTGCTATTCCAACATATATGCCATCGATGAGTGATTAGATACTAACACAAACCTCCCAGCCTCCTGTGAAAAGAAGACAACTTGATCCAAGGCAGGGAGTATTTATCCAAGAACAAGCACCACCAGCTCAATCCACAATTACAACTACATCTGTTACTGCACCACCTGTACCAACTCAACAAGGCCCAAGTAGTATATATGAAACTGGAGGATCTTCAGCTGTTCAAGGATATTCCCCTACATGGCCTTCGCTAGATGAAGCCTCTATCAAGCTAGCAAGGAACTTGGCACCACAACATAGTCCAGTACCTTCCTCACGTGGAAAAGGAATATCTATTGAGGAAGGTCATTCAGGGGATGACGATCCTACTATGTCCAAAATCAGAGAATAAAATCAGCATTCTAAATCAGAAGAACATTGAGAAGGACATTCTGATTGAAAAGCATGATACAAGGATCGCTGAACTTGAAGCTGATAATGCTCTAAAGTCAAAGCAAATCTCTGAATTGCAAACTAATCTTGGATCCTTGACTACATTCTACTTCAGCTTAAAGAACAAACTTTTTGATGAATTTGGTGATAGGTTTAATTCTTTGTTTCAACAACCTCCATCTAATGTGGATGCCTCCAGTGCTCAAGCTCAGTCTCCTCCTCATGACAACCCGGTAGATCAACCCTCTCTCAGAACCACAAGGGTGGTTGATCGATTTGAAAAGGAACCATCTCAAGCTCCTCACATTGTTACTTTGAAACGTGCCAAAGCTGCGTCATCTTCTAATAAGCAAAAAGTATCTATTCAAGAGGAACTCAGATCGAAATGCTCGTGGAGGCTAACCCCGAATCATTGTTACAAATCTTGAACAGAGATGTTTTGGTGGCACGTATGGAGATAGATCTGGAATTGTGTCATGGGGATTTCATGATGAATTACAATTATGGCTTGTGAAGCGGAAAAGTGCCAATTTGGAGTATTACAAGAGCATACATGATTTCAACTCTTTTACGAGATTTGACTTATCTGAACTTGCTGATGCTCCCTTTCTCAATCCCGGACATGTTCCTCAAGTGACTAAATTCAAGCTTTTCCTAGAAGATCAAGTAAAAAGGGGATTTCCTAGTATGAAGACTGCTGAATCCTTTCTCAAGAGTCACCCTGACGTTCTTAATCCATTAATTGGCAAGCCTATCCAGACAGTGATGTGGCCAGCCACTAATCATGTGAGACAGATCCCTATCTTGCAAAAATTCCATGATGGTTCTTTAAGAAACATGCTCTACTGGGTATTTGATGAAGCCAAAGCTTCTACTGTCATCAAATTCCCAGATGGTTGTTTCCATTCATCAATTGGCTCTTCATTAAATCCGGGTTGCCGAAGAGATTTTTGAAGCTGCCGCTAAGGAGTACACTGGAATGGTTGCGGAGATCATTAAGGAGCAGATGTGGTGTGGTGCCATGGAAGGATCTAATGTACTAATCATTGAGAAAGACTGAGTCTATGCTAGCCATAAACCAAGGGGGAGATTGATATTTCATAATTATGTGGTTTGGACTAGGCATCCATCTTGTATAAGTTTTTGTAGGGGTCTGGGCATTATTTTGGTGTATGTAATTTTTGTAAGTTGTGTACGGCCGTGGTCGTGTGTACGGCCGTAATCCTGTGTACGGCCGTACACGGGTGTTCGGCTGGTGGTCCTATAAATAGCTTGTGTCAGTGTCAGTCATAGAGTGACGTATGTGTGTGTTTCCAAGGTTTACCTGACGTTTTTGTGATATTAAAGTGTACATACTTGACTTTATCTTTCCTCTACTCCATTCTTATTTTGATTGATTGCTATTTGTTTGATCACTTTTTTGGATCATTGAAATCGGGACTTACAAATTATTTGGTATATTATTAGTTCAAGAATCGATTTTGTGTATTCTTTCAGAATGTATTTACTAGTTTATGGTTGACATTCTGTCATTCTGACAGAATAAAATCAAAAATATATTTACTAGTTTATAGTTGGCATTCTGTCATTCTGACAGAATAAAATCGAAAAATGTATTTACTAGTTTAAGGTTGGCATTCTGTCATTCTGACAGAATAAAATCAAAATTTTAAAATTGAACTAATTTAAAATATTCATATTTATAAAAATAACCAAATTAATTATCCCTAAAATCCAAAAATTTCTTTTTTTAATATAGGTTAATTGACTAAAATGTCCGTATGCTGAAATTTGTGTGATTATATGGTAGATGTTATCATATTCTAATATCATAGACCCTCAGATCATGACTTTTGATTCTATTCCATGCAGTGGTTCAGATCTGTATATTCTGACATACAATAGTTAGTAAAAAAATAACCTAAGCTATATATATATATATATATATATATATATATATATATATATACACACTGATCCGATAAGAAAAAGTTTTTATCAGGAAGCTAAGAAGTTTTTTTCAGCATATTTTTTTGACGAACAAAATAAATAAATCACTAAAATAAATAAAAAATAACATGATCTAAAAAAAATCCCTAAAAAAACGTTTGGATAATTCATTTTACCAAGATTTTTTGATCTCGGTTCCCTTAATGTTTTTCTTTTGTTTTAAACTTTTGAATAGAGATAAAATACAAGTATTAAAAGGTCATTTGGTCAAAGATAAAGGAGCTATTTGTAAAATGTTGCCACTTACATTACTTGGGGAGCAAGTGTTACCTGGGGCCTAGATTTCCAGCTTATTTTCTGTCAAAATCAAAATATTGTTAGCTTCGGCTGCAGGTTCGGTGGAGCTGTAAGAGAATATTTAATGTGGAACCCACTTTTCCCTCATTAATTTTACATTTTACTTCAATTTGATCACTATTCTCTTCAAGTCCAAAAATTTACAAGTATTGTTTAACAAAAGTTAAACATCCTGGTTAATTATTATTTTTGATTTTGATATTTACATTTCTTTAATGATTAGAAAAAGCGATAGAGACAAAAAAAAATTGATTTATTTACTGTTAATTTTGGATGTTACTATTTTATAGAAGTTTGTTTTTGACATTATATGCCTTTCTTTATTTCAAATTTGACATTTTATTTATCAATTTCTTATAGATATGACCATATAACTTATCAATTAGGTTGTCAATTGAAATGAAATGATGATGTATCACTTTTAATGATGTTGCATGTTGATATGACATGATGATTTAGTTTTAATTTTTCATTAAGTAAACTTTTAGGAAGTTTAAGTTATTATTTTGTTTATATGAACCGACATGATTCAGACAAACAACTAATATTTTATTTTATTTTTTACATTTTCAACATGTTTTATTTAAATAGTCAACAACATGATTTTACATTCTAAACTCAACACTACACAATGTCATGCCTTCTCATCATGTCATGTCATCAATAATGTTATCTCAGTATGACACATCAACTAACAAATATTAGTTAAATTGTTAGAATTGTAACAAATTAATAAAAGAAGAGCCCAATTTAAACTTTAAAAAAAAAAAAAAAAAAAAAAAACATTATCAATGTTAGAATCATTGATTTTTTGTGGAATATGCCCATTTATATAGAAGGAAAAACTCTTTTCTATTAACTTCTATTTTATAGCGTGTTTTTAAAGTAGAGATTATTACCTATTTTGATTTTTTGGAAATCTAACCATCATATGATGGCATATTAAGTTCTATTTTATAGTGTGTTTTAAATACTATTTTAATTCCTTCATTGCATTCGGTCTCTCCCGATCGAAGGAATTTAAATACACAAAGGCAAGACCATTAACCAACAATAATAATAATAATAATAATAATAAAAAAAAAAAAAAAAAAGGAAATCTAATAATATAATAATGCTTGCTCAAAAGTAAGTTTTTGGTTACTTTGCATATACCGAACCTGAGGCTGTGTATATATACCTATTGCTATGGAACGCGTCTTCATTGTTCCCGCTCATGAATATATGTCTTTATTTAATCTCAATAACCCATTTCTCTATCAAACACACACACACACTCTCTCTCTCTCTATCTCTGGTTAACTTAGGATGGAAGAACAACAAGGAGAAGCTACAGGATGTTGAAATATTGTGCTCCGAAAACTTCTAGATATGGCGAAGTTAGTGATTAATATACAGCCTGCTACTTAATTTATTCTTTACATCATCGTCTCAATCATATTTCTGTGGTGGATTTGATCATGCAGTTCGATCTACGGATCTATGACATCGTCTCTGTTATCCGATACATTTTCTTCTCTCTCTAGAACTCAGTACTAAAAATGGAATGAATATTTTATATCGAAAGATTGTGAATCGCTTCTTTTCTTCAATCATCCCCCAATAATTAAACAAGTAGTTTAAAACAAATTACTTTTTTTTTTTGCATAAAAAAAAACCTGCTTAACCAAATTTCCAGCTAATGTTGTGTATACGAGTATGTGTTTGTGTGAATTTATGATTTTCCATTTCATTAACAGTAGCTTTAATTATAATGTTATTGTATCCATATGGGTAGTAAATGTAAATATTTGTGATGCATGATGTATTGTACTCCATTTATCTCACTTCAGCTTGTTGAGTACTCTAGTGTAAATTGTAAAACTGAAATCACTTTTTGGATGCTTAAAACGTATTGTATAACTTATGTTTCTTCGATTATCATCAAGGTAACGACTTTTTGAGGTAGATTCTGTATATGATTCTATATTTGTCTGAATATGTCATATAATGAAAGTCCAGTTCTAATCCTTTTTTGTACTTAGTAGTCACTACAATAGAGTAAATTTCTCTTCATTTTCTTTTTTTGTATGAAACATTTAGAATATTGGCAGAATCAAAAGTCTAATATAGTCCATCTTTCCACTTTATGAAAAGAGAGAACATTTCTACTTATGGTAAATATGAGCCATCATCCACAAACAAATACGTATCCTTAGGAAGCAATTTAGTTTTTCAGAAAACATATTGATTTGGAGTTCGTTTAATTACCTAACATACGTAAAAGAATGTGAAGTAAAGTTTGTAAAACTTTTGCTAATTTGCTACACTATCATTATCCATGTTACATTTTTTTTTCTTTTTCTTTTTTTGATTAACTAGATGACATTTGCATATTGCAGGAGTTGGTTTCTTGATGGTAGAACTATTGCAAGGAATGTAAAAACAACTGGACTTCCTTCTATACATCAAATCAAAGATTGTGAAGCAAGTTTTGAATGTCCACAATGCGGTTATAGAATTGATGATTATAACAATGTAACACATCAATTCTTGATAGTGATTAATTTTAATGTCGAGTAAAATAGTAAAATCTGATGAGATGTTTCTCTTTGAAGGTGTCAAATGAGTGGCCTGGGCTACCCATTGGAGTGAAATTCGATCCATCTGATGTTGAGCTATTGGAACATTTAGCAGCCAAATGTGGAGTGGGAAATGAAAAGCCACACCCTTATATCGATGAGTTCATCATCACACTTAATGGAGAAGAAGGAATATGCTATGAACATCCTGAAAATCTTCCGGGTATGATAACTTTTTGGCTATGGAATTTATAAACTTGTGATAAACATTCTAATCTTTTTTCAAATTTAAGAAATCAGTTAAGTCTTTTCTAGAGAAAATCAAGCATGCAACAGTTATGTGTCTTTCGATCGTCATGAAAATTATGTCATGTAATTTTGTAGGCGCGAGAAAAGATGGAAACGTAGTGCATTTCTTTTATCGCACTACAAATGCATATACTAAGGGTCAAAGAAAGCGTAGGAAGATACACAGTGGATCTAGTTTGATACGTTGGCATAAGACTGGTAAAACCAAGGCTATCTTCAAAAATGGAGTTCAGCTGGGATATAAGAAGATAATGGTGCTTTATGGGGGAAGTGATGGGAGTTCGAAACCTAGTAAAAGAAATTGGGTCATGCATCAATATCATTTAGGAACCGATGAAGATGAAAAGGATGGAGAATATGTGGTTTCTAAGGTATTTTATCAGGTAGAGAAGGATACTAAGAATACTAGTATTGAACAAACATATCCATCCATGAGGATAACCGGTCCTAGAACACCAATGATCGATGCTCCCGATCCACCACGACCAGGAAAATCTCAACCATACCAAGATGTTTCTGCTGAACATGTTCTCCGATCACCATCCAAGGTCTCTCTCTCTCTCTCTCTCTCTCTCTATATATATATATATATATATATATATATATATATATATATATATATATATATATATATATATATATATATATATACACACACACGAGTAGGCTTTCACGCATATTATCTAAAAAATATATTCCTGGTAAAAGTATTAATGAATAACCAAACTATGAGAATAATCAAATAAATTCTATCGAAGAAACTGATGATAACATAGAACAAAGTTTAAATGATTGGATAATACCAAAAGCAAATATAAATACAATATATAAAATAGGAACTTTCGATTATTTTCAAAGTTACTCAATCAAAATGACCGAATAAACTGTGTCTATTGGTCAAAACCAACAAAATTTAAATCTGATATCACTTTAATCTATTTTGGAACATAGACAAAAATATAAATTTCTTTATATCGGTTTAGTACAAATTGTTATTAATCCTTTATTTAGAATTGGTATTGGTGCTCCTGTTCTCATAATTTTAAGAGATAAAAGACATAAAGATTTTCAAAATTCTATTTTAGCTATGACAAAAACAAATATTGCTAACGGGCCAATCTATTTTAATTGTTATCCAAATTTTTCTGTAGGACTATTCGATAAAAATATATTAGATACTTTAGTTTTAACAATAGAAATAAAAAATTTAGAATTTAAAGATAATACCAACACTTTAACAATAATCTATCGTGTTTGTTATAAAACCATGACAACCACGCTAGAACCAAGAACCCATCTATCAAGCCCATGAAATGAAACAATTATTTTCAAAGCAAATACGAACCATACTAAGGTTCATATGCTTAAAAGACTTAAATAGTCGGAAATTAATCAATCATGTAATTGGAATTTACAAAACATTATTGAACCAAAGGCTTTAGATTCTTCAAAACAAATTTCTAATATTATTGAACATAATGAAGGATCAGTTGATATAAATTTTTCTTCTATAATTTTTTTATCATCACGATTTTCAGCGAGTACGATTCCAGAAGTTGGCACCTCAAAACCTTCATTTTCAAAATCAAGATCTTTAAAGCTAAAGGCTCTTGATTATACTAATTACTTTCCTAAACCACTTTATTAAGTGAACAAAATAGTGAAACTAGTTTACCTAGTCCCACTAAATCTAATTTTATAGATGAGCTTCAAAATTTTAAGCAACAAATATGAGTAATAAAACTAAAATATAGTGTAATTCCGATGACAATTATAATACTAATTTATTTAAAAAAAATTTGGCAAGATTTAAGCACTTCAACAAAACACTTAAAAGAAAAGCAATTAGAAGTACAAGAATTAATACCTAAAGGTCAAAACTGTACTGCAATTCAATTAGTTAAAATAGAAAAACTAAAAATTGAGATTGATCATTTTAAAAAGGTCATAAAAGGTATCAATTATTCAATTAACCATATTACTGAGTTTATTAATTTGTTAAATGAGTTCTAAAATACGGATTGATTGTTCTAAAAATAATCGTCTTTGGATTAACATAATAAAAGTGTTTACGCACACATTGTATATTGTATACATACATACACACACAAATATACACACGTGTATATATATATATATATATATATATATATATATATATATCTATATACCCTTTGTAGAAGGATGTATGCAATAAACAAACTCTAGTAAGAAGCTAGAGACAACAAGAATATTCTACTGAATCGATTACATGAAATGTAGAATTAGTCTATTCAATCCAACTAAATCTACAATAACTCTTTCTATTGAGAACCAAATAAAAGGACTTAGTCACCACCTCGTTGAACAGATTAGAGGATTTAGGACTATGGTCCATAAAAACCAAAATGTCCCTATACGTTGAATGGACCAATAGTAGGCTCCAAGAACCGCATAAAATCTTTTGTAGAAGTGAAACACCCCTAGAAAACTCCTCAAGTCAGCCAATTTGAAATTGATTTGTGTGGCAACATAGCACACACGAGAAAGATGTTGAATGGATTCCAAAAGGCACGGAATACAATAAACTGAACAAACTAGAGGTCAATAACTTAGTGGTATCCACTGAGACGATTAGGGAGCCCTTTCAAATTGATACGCCATCGTAGGATGTTAGTTTTGACAGGAAACCAATCATTCAGTAGGTGGAGAAATTGGAATAGGACATGCCAAAATTGTCGAAATTAGTTGTACTTGATTTAACAGTAAAATTTCTAGACCTATCAAGAGACCACTTCCATCTATCCATCCGAGGCAATAGAATGACACCTTTAATAGCATCAACTGGGAACATAACCACTTTCCAAGAGCTCTAGTCTAGTTCCAATTGCAAACATGATTCGTTCATCCGTAGAACAACGGTGATCATGTTTAATGAAAATAGGCGAGAAAATATGATTTTAAAGGTGGATTGGCTAACCCATTCGTCCACCCATAGGTATGTGTTGCAACCATAATTGATTTTTCTATTAATCACCGAGTCCAAGTGAGACTGAAATCACTTAAGTTATGAAATGAGGACTTGATTCCTTTCCATGTAGAGTTGTACCTAGTCAAATTAGGGGACGAGAAACCTTTATTGGAGATGTAAATTGCATTCATAATCATGATAGAAGTGGTGTGTTTTCACACAAAGTTTTTCATATCCATTTGTAAAGAAGTGCTCGATTAGCCCCAAAAGACTTCAAACTTCCAAACCCCCTTTGGAAGTAATGGAGAGACCTTTACCCACATAAATTTTCTTTCGGTTCCCATCTACACCCAAAAGAAATATGTACGATAATTTTCACCTTGACGCTTTTGGGAGCTTTAAATGAATAGAAATAATAACTCGCAAGGAATCGTAGGACGAACTTAATAAGCTTGAGCCTACAACCATATCTAGAAAGCAATGTCAAGGTAAATGCACAAAGGAGTATCTAGTTGGAGTCGGATATAGTATTCCAAACTTTGAATAATAAGAAAGGAAACACCAAACTAAATAACTTAATTTTATTGGGATTTATATGAAGCTTGGAAGCTAGATAGAAACATCTTAAGATAAAATTTATAATTTTAGTGTTTTCACTATCCTAATATCTATGAACATAGCATCCTCCACAAAGCATATTTGATTCACTTTGTACCCATAAACTCCCACTCTAAACCCCTTAATGATTCCTTTGTATATATCATGTGTGATGGCCACATGAAGGCCTTCTATAACCAAAATAAAGATAAAAATCGATATGAGATCACCTTGGAGAAGAACTTGTTTTTATTTGAATTCGTCGATTAGGGAGTCATTGAAATGAATTGAAGTTGTGGAAGACGATAGACAAGCACTAAAGTCATGTTTCTCCTCCTTGCGAAATGAGTGGGAAGTAGTCATATAAGAATCTAGGAAAGGCCACAACTCAAAACAAACACTAGATCAAATTTAATGAAGGAGAGACAAAAATCTGATCTAGCTTACTCAACTTGGACCCTACCTTATTAGTCCAGGTGAAGGAACAACCGCCCATTGAGAGGTTGACAAGATTATATCAAGGATAAAAGAATTAATAGAGAAACACCTCTTTAGCAAAACTTAGACCAACTTCTTTCTGATGAGGTACGCACTTTGCTAAGGTCACAGAAAGCGCAAACAATTTTATTGAAAGAAGAGAGAAAAAGGTGGATATAGGACGATATACCACTTTCTTAACCAAATTCTAAGGCATGTATACATTAATGAAACATACCAAAGAATTATAAGTTATGAGACCACTGAAAGATCCATATAGTTTTACTCAGTTCTAATAGAAGTTCCCTAATAGATATTAGAATCCCCTAACGACATCAAACCACCAGAATTAATGGAGGCTAGGAAAAGCAAATTCAAAATTGAATTTTCCTTATGGAAAATGAATGTAAGAGTGAGATAAGATGGCTTGTTTAGTTTCTTGAATGCGTAAAAACATAATTTTATTTTCTCTGATAGATTATGAATCCAAGAGTGTTTATCGGTACCACTGATTCCACAAACTATACGAGCTATGAAATTCATTGGTTAAAGTCTACAACTATTATACCTCCGTGAATGTTGGAAACCTATTGATCCAATCCTTGTTAGTTAATTCTAGTGCCTAAACCAACATTAATTGTTTTAGATTGGTCCTCCAATGAATCCAATATGTCACTAGATGACAACTAAAAAGGGTTTTCAAGAATCCTTTGGTTAAATTTTCTGGTAACTATAGTTTCAGGACATTCTAGATGTAGTTGAACTTAGGAACCTTTGCCATCCAATTGTAACTTACCATTCCCGATCCAAGGGAGAAGTTTGTCTTCTTGACTGCCAAATCCAAAGCAATGGAATTAATGATTATACTACTCCGTTCAACCTTAGAAGAGCACTAATGCGGATTTTGATAGAACCATATGAAGAGGGAGCCTTAGAGTAGGGATTAAGAGGATGGAAGTCATGAATAATGAAGGTATCGTTTGGATCAATCGGATGAAAAAAGGGGGTTTGTTTATTATCTTCATTGGTCCAGTTAGGATAATGACATCAACAAAGTCCCCAGAGTTAATTAAGCTTAGGCCCACTTGAAACACATTAAGTGGGACCATAGGCCTACGAGAAGTAATAGAGGTTAACTTGTTTCCGTTCTACAACAGACCCAAATTAATCGGTCAAAAAACAACATGGGACCTATTATCTATGTAAAACCTACCCACGTGTTGCAAGTCAATGAGAGTCACAATGTCATCGAATTTCTTGGAGACACTCCTAACGTCGTATACAAAGAGTACATACCCTCTTTTGTCTCCATATGTTTGCAAACAACCCCGAAAATGGGGATATTAAGTTTTGACCATACTAAAAGTATACTTTCTTAGCTATGCAATTGACAATCCAAGGATATCACACATCACACTTAACATTTTTCATATTATGTTGAGCACTAGAAGACATCGATGTATAAACTCCGGTACTAAAAATCCTTAACAAACAAATTCAAGGACTAAATTGGTAAATATGGATTGTATTTTTCCATAATAATAGTACCTAATAAATGTTATTTATATAGGATATATAAACACTAATTTTTCCTTCTACCCATCTATGTGAATAAACAATATCTTATTTCGACGAATCCTATTTAACATCATATTTTTCCAAATTTCATCTCTATATTGATAAAAACGTTTTTATGCTCGTTTTTTATTTCCTTTCTTGTTTTCACACTAATCAATCCTTCTTTATTGTACCCTTTCAAATCAAAAGGGGCATCAACATTTATGATAATGATTAATGACTTGATGTTTGCTTCTCTTTGGTCTAGGAATCGAAATGCTTTGAAGAAAACTACCTTCCTCCCTTCTCTATTCATGAAGTTAAGGATGATAAGAAGGAAGCAAATTCTTGCAAAGATGAAAACTTTGATTTGGATGCATTTCATATTTCATTCTCTGGTCAAGACAATCTCAATGCTTACCCAACATCAAATATTCTATGTGCTAACGATGTTGTAGGAGCCGCTAGAGATGAAAATCTTGAAAATCTGGATCTGGGTAGTCCACTCAATTTCAACCTATCTGTAAGTTACCTTCTCCTTCCTTTTCTTTGAATTTGTAGGAAGTGTTTGCATTCGATTCAGTTGTCTTATGTTTCCATCCAACCAAACATCCACTTAGTATTATAACAATAATATGATAAGAAGATCTTTATTTACCATTTGATTATTTTCTTTTTATGAGCAATCACTTTGAAACTATTCATTTTTATTCTTGTTTCTACTTTTTTATGTTTGATCTGAAAATAAATGCAATTAATTTCACTAATGTGGATGCAGGAGTTGTATTTTCCATCCGAAGATAGTTTTTGTGATGGGTTAGATTGGTTATAGAGGATGAATAATTGGTGGAATGGTGCAGATAACATATCGAGGAATAAGTGTAAACATGCATGGAGCAATGCATGAACGTCCATACAAAAATGTGCAAGCTTCGGATAAACCTAACTTCTCATATGTTTTCACTATTTCCTTGAATTTCGGTTTAACTGTATGATGTTTCTAATGTAAATAACTTTAAATTGAGAATAACCCTAAATCTCATTCTATCTTAGAAAGTAAATTATGGTTTTTTGTGTTTTCATTTAGAAGAGTTATGTAACACCCCCCCCCCCCCACAAAAAATAAACAAGAAAACGGATAGTAACAACACATTTAAACCTTAATAAATAAGAAATTAAACCAACACAAATTATGCTAATGTCCCTAATATTAGAACAATTATATGTCGACATATACATAACATATAACATATATCCAACAAACAGATAAACATATAACCAGTCAACGAACAAACATGCAAATCTACATATCACTACTGCATACTGTTGGATTAGGTGTCTAAGCCCATAACTATAAATGGGATGTACTTGACCCGATAGTAGCATTGTCCTTTTGGTTTTCCTTCACACTAGTGACTAGACATGATTACTGTTGAGGAGAGAGGCTGATTTATTATTAAGAATAATAAATTGGGGCATAAATATGATTTATTAATATATTATATAAATAATATATTAATTTGGAATCATATTATTAATTAGTATTTAATCAGAAATTAATTTGGAATTAATTTGGGATTAAATGAACTGATTAAAAGTACCGGGTTTATTTTGTAATTATTTGATAGTTAAGGCTTTGAGCTATTGGATCACCCTTGTTAGGGATAGGCCGAAAATCCTAGAAGGATCTAGGAGTTTTCGTACAAGGCCTAACGCAAGGAGGTACATGGACTTGCTTAGGCCCTAAGCTAAGGGATTAGGGTTTCCACCCTAAAACCCTAGCTGGACTCAAGTATAAAAAGATCCCCTAGGCTTAAGAGTTTGGATACCGCTTGAGAAACCCTAGAAGAGATGATTTCTAGAGATAGTTACATTCCCTCCTCTCTCTCTCTCTCTATCATATTCATCCTTTCACTCTTGTGTGTTTGTGAGCCATTAGAGGTACTACATTTGTGGTACTTGTTCTCAAGAGCAAAGGAACTTCAAGATTTAGTTGTTATTACTATATAGAAATAAAGGTATGTATTCTAATCCCTTTTGTTTGTGATTTTCAAAATATTAGATGCATGCTAGGGTTTCCTTCTGTGTTCATTTGTTGTATGTCTAATAGTGAAAACATAAATCCAAATAAGGGTTGCATGAACATATAGGATTGTTTGTATAAAACCCGACAGTGGTATCAGAGCCTTTGGTTTTCGTTTTCAATTGGATTTGATACAAAAGTATGAACTTGAAAAATTAGGGTTTATGGCTAATAAACACTACGGCTTGGATTTTCGAAATTAGGGTTCCAAAACCCTAGTTTTCGAATTTTGTTAGGGTTTTGTCACACCCCAAAGCCACGAACGGCGGAAACGTTCAGGGGTAGAGGACGTCATGTACAGTATCACAATAGTGTAATATAATAAACAAGCAACAACATCATCCATTGCATTATAAGTAGAGTTTTAATACATGTGTGTTCTTTCATTGTAATAAGACACCAAAAATATACAATCAAAATAAAAGACGAGACTTGTCTGCTCCGTCTTCTCAAAACCTGGCCATCGTACCTGTCTACTGTTGACCTGAGAATACAAGTTATTTTGAAAGAGAGTATCAGCTTTAAAGCTGGTGAATTCATAAGTATTTAAGTGTCATTGTCTTGCTTACTAAAAGTTGTTTTAAAAGTCATGTAAACCTTTAAATGAAAATGTTGATGTAAGTATGAAAAGCCCTAGAAAATCCCTTATTTTCTATCAGTTTGAAATGTAGTCTTCTACCAAGACCCGAATGTTTTGTTTTTGACAATGTAGTCTTCTACCAAGACCCGAATGTTTTGTAAGTAAAATGATAGTTTTTCCTTCAATTGTTTAGTACTAAAGTACTTAGTTTAACTCATCGTTTATGTGAAAGTATCACAAAATAAAGTAAACAGGAAAATGTACTACTCTAAGTGTTGTCACTGGGTACTAGGACTAACACAACATCGCATTAAGCGAAATATGTAACCTAATGAACATCCGAAGATTGTCCAGAAAAAGTAATAATGTAAGTGTCATCGTTGGGTACTAGGAGTAACACAACATCGCAATAAGCGAAAAGTATAACCTTATGAACAATCGAATATTGTCTACTTGTCCTCTGTAGCAGTAGCAGGTGGGTGGAGGGGTTAGCCCCGGTTATCGATCTACCTATTATATGTAGTAACCTTAGACCTCCGTAGATGGTCATCGACCACTGGTGCTAATCAGTGGGGTTCGGAATGGTAAGTCCCGCCGAGATATCTCATTGAACCGGGATAGGAGAGATAATTTACACAGAAGTACTAATAAATCATCCTCATAGTTCTAAGTACAAGTATCCAGGTAAGTGAATACAGAATAATGCACCTATGTAAAAGTGTTCCTGTATGGTATTCATGTATGTGTGTTCATGTAACAGGTAAGTATGTGTAAACATATTAATGTATCATGTAATCCTAAGTAAGTGTACTCATGTATCATGTAATGTACTAGTATAGACTCATGAATGAACTGATTCTTGTGTGATTCCTTGTAATAGGAATAATGTTTGATATCTTCAAATTATCCCTATGATAATTTACTGAATGGTAATTAGTTGTTCAAGTAGGTTTATACACTCTTACTACTCAAGGGTGTGAAAAACTAAATGAAAGATGTAAACTATAACACCAATACATATATAACAATATAAGTGTATATGCATAGTTTAGTTCAAGAATGTAAAATGGTTTTGTGAGACGTCTTATGGGTTTTGAACAATACTTAACAATGACTTGATGTCATTTTAATAAGCATTTCAAAAGTAAAACATTTGATAACAAGGTATCTTTAAGATTTAAAACCATTTCATGCATCACCTTTTGTAGTATGTGAAATCTGTTAAATGACAAACACAGTTATAAAATACATAAGATTGATTTAATAACATATTGTTTTCTACTTTTATTCCCCCCCCCCTCCCCATTAAAACGTGTAAAATCATTTAAAACATTGATTAAGGGGTATGAACTCACTTGTAGTTGGTGGTTCAGATGAACTGGATGGTGTAGGATTGCTAGGTGTCAAGTGAGGACTTGTACACACACCACGATCCTAATGAACATATAATCGCACATATATGCACTCAAATAGTCTCAAATTACTAATTGATAATGTTAAGACATCCTAGGCATAATAAACACTTTATATAAGTGTTTTAAGCCCTTAGGATTGCATCTAAGCTATTGTGGGACAAGGCACTTGTGTTTAGGGTTCCAAAGGACCCCCTATATGAGTTTACTCCCCATATACCATCACACTTGGAGTTTATGGTTGTAAACTCTTGAGTTTATGGCTGTAAACTCCCAACCATGGGTGTATTGTGTGTATTGAAGTTCCAAATGATTCCTAGAATTATTCCAACTTGGTGGTTAAATTTTTGGAAGGGTTTAAGGCCTAGAAACACTCCTTAGAGGAGTTTACGGCCCCAAGGCCATTTCCTTTGGAGTTTACGGCCGTAAACTCCCTTGGAATGGTGTTTTTGTTGTTTTCAAGCCTCTTGCATATGAAGGATAGGTTCTAGACTATTATCTAAAGGATATGAAGGCATTAGGCACACTTTGGTGCCCTTGTTTGGTGTTTACGGCCTAGGAGCATTACCAGGGCCGTAAACTCACTTCAAGAGGTGATTTTGATGTGTTTTTGTCCTTCAATTAAGTGGGAACAATTCCTAGTAAATGTCCAAGGCTTTAGGTGCCTTAAAAGCACCATTTGGAGCTTGAATTTGGAGTTTACGGCCTAAGAAAATCTTGGGCCGTGAACTCCCAAACTTGGGTGGATTTTGCTTTATTTCATGTTCCTAACACATTTATAAATGAGTCTAAGTCAGTAGCATAACACAAGCGTCGGTCTAGGCTTTGTTTCGGGAGTTTACCGCCCAAGAACACCTTGGGGAGTAAGCTCCTAAATCTAGTGATTTAGCCTTCTAAATCATGTTATAACTACATATAAAGCTTTCTAACACTACTAGAAAGAGTTACTCACGTTTTGGTATAAAAACCCGAAGATCCATGAGAGAGAAAATGGCTTTTCTCTAGTTGGAAATGCGAATAATGAATGAATTTGGTTCAGAATTCTATTTATAGTCCTGCGATATTTCATGTTCCTAACACATTTATAAATGAGTCTAAGTCAGTAGCATAACACAAGCGTCGGTCTAGGCTTTGTTTCGGGAGTTTACCGCCCAAGAACACCTTGGAGAGTAAGCTCCTAAATCTAGTGATTTAGCCTTCTAAATCATGTTATAACTACATATAAAGCTTTCTAACACTACTAGAAAGAGTTACTCACGTTTTGGTATAAAAACCCGAAGATCCATGAGAGAGAAAATGACTTTTCTCTAGTTGGAAATGCGAATAATGAATGAATTTGGTTCAGAATTCTATTTATAGTCCTGCGATATTTTTGGCAGAAAATATTTTTATTCCTGAAATGACCTCTAATATAATAGAGTGTTGGAATAACAGTGTTGTACAAAACCCTAGTGCACCCACTCTCCTGACATTTCCTGAAGTGTAAACCCTGAATTACTCAAACTTACACTAAAAAGCTTGAAAATTAACTATGACTGCTATAACTTCTATTGAAGTGATATAGTTTGTACAGAATGGAAATTTCGGTTTGTCACATCATCCCCCCGTTAGAAGGAATTTCGTCCCGAAATTAGAATCTAAGCAATTAAGAAGTTACAAATAACTAAGCGAAAAGGTGAGGGTATTTCAGTTTCATCTGATCCTCACGTTCCCAAGTGAATTCCGGTCCACGCTTTGCGTTCCAGCGCACCTTCACTATCGGGATACGACTTTGCTTTGTTTGCTTGACGTCTCGGTCCATGATCTCTACTGGTTCCTCCACGAAGTTGAGGCTCTCGTTGATCTCGATCTCGTCGAGTGGAATAACAAGAGTCTCGTCGGATAGACACTTTTTCAAGTTTGACACGTGGAAGGTAGGATGTACGTTACTGAGTTCGTGCGGTAGATTGAGTTTGTAAGCTACAGGGCCAATTCTCTCGAGAATCTCGAAAGGCCCTATGTATCTTGGGTTGAGCTTCCCACGCTTCCCAAAGCGTATCAAGCCCTTCCAGGGTGAGACCTTCAGTAGGACTCTGTCGCCCACCTGGAATTCTAATGGTTTCCTACGCTTGTCGGCGTAGCTTTTCTGTCGGTCTCTAGAGGCTTTCAATCTTTCACGAATTTGAACGATCTTCTCTGTCGTTTCCCGAATGATCTCCGTACCCGTGAGAGTGCTTTCGGGAATTCGTCCCTTAGCTAACTGGGTATCACCCACTTCAGCCCAGCATAGAGGGGATCCGCATTTTCGGCCATAGAGGGCCTCAAATGGAGCTGCCTTTATGCTCGTATGATAACTGTTTTTGTAGGAAAATTCAACAAGGGGTAAATGGGTATCCCAAGCTTTTCCAAAGTCAATCACACATGCATGCAACATATCTTCTAAGGTTTGGATAGTCCTCTAACTTTGCTCGTCGGTCTGGGGATGGTAGGCTGTACTCATGTCCAGCCTAGTTCCCAGGGAACTTTGTAATGACTGCCAGAAC
Source organism: Lactuca serriola (assembly GCF_051521515.1). Lineage (NCBI taxonomy): Eukaryota > Viridiplantae > Streptophyta > Magnoliopsida > Asterales > Asteraceae > Lactuca > Lactuca serriola. Next base: position 188,937,340 of record NC_136410.1, read on the forward strand.
CTCGAAGTGAATCTACTATCTCGGTCCGAGATGATAGATAAAGGAACACCGTGCAACCTTACAATCTCCCTAATGTAAGTTCTGGTAAGTTTCTCCATCTTGTCTGTTTCTTTGATTGGTAGGAAGTGTGCAGACTTGGTCAGTCTATCGACGATGACCCATATGGAATCAAGTCCACCCGTCGTCTTGGGAAACTTGGTTATGAAGTCCATAGTGATCCGCTCCCACTTCCATTCTGGTATCTCCGGTTGTTGCAGGAGACCGGAGGGTTTCTGGTATTCGACCTTGACCTTTGCGTAAGTAAGGCATTTACTCACGAAGGTAGCAATATCTGCTTTCATGTTAGGCCACCAGTATAACTTTTTAAGATCCAGATACATCTTATCTGAATCCGGGTGGACGGAATAACGAGAGTTGTGGGCTTCGGTCATGACCAAGTCTCTGAAGCCACCGTGTTTCGGTGTCCAAATCCGATCCATGAGGTATAAGGCTCCGCCACCCTTGACTTCTAAGTTCTTATCCATCCCTCTAAGGGATTCACCAGCCACGTTTTCAGGTTTCAAAGCGTCGAGCTGAGCCTCCTTTATTTGCGTGGACAAGTGTGAATGGATAGTTAGAGTCAAAGATTTGACTCTACGACCGGTATATTCCTTCCGACTTAGGGCGTCGGCTACTACATTGGCTTTACCCGGATGATAACGAATTTCGCACTCGTAATCACTGAGTAGCTCGACCCACCGTCGTTGTCTCATGCTGAGCTCCTTTTGGTTGAAAATGTGTTGTAGACTCTTATGGTCTGTAAAGATCGTGCTTTTTGTACCATACAGGTAATGTCGCCAGATCTTCAGAGCAATAACAACTGCTCCTAGTTCAAGATCGTGGGTTATGTATTTAACCTCATGTGTCTTCAGCTGTCTCGAGGCATAGGCTATGACCTTACCTCGCTGCATCAGAACACCTCCGAGTCCTTGATTGGATGCGTCGCAATAGACCACGAAGTCTTCTATCCCTTCGGGGAGGGACAGTATTGGTGCGGTGCACAAGGCTCGCTTGAGTGTTTGGAACGCTCTTTCTTGTTTCTCTTCCTAGTCGAAGGCCACGCCCTTCTGGGTAAGTGTTGTAAGAGGTTTTTCTATGCGGGAGAAGTTCTGAATGAACCTGCGATAGTAGCCAGCTAGACCTAGAAATTGACGAATTTCAGTAAGTGTCTTTGGTGCTGACCAGTTCTCGATGGCCGTAATTTTGGAAGGGTCCACATGTATACCTTTTTCGCTAACAACATGGCCCAAAAATTCGACTCGCCAAATCCAAAATTCGCACTTGGAGAACTTCGCGTAGAGCTTCTCCGATTGCAATGTTTCTAAGATTGTACGGAGATGTTGGCTATGTTCCTCCTTACTTCGAGAGTAGATGAGTATGTCATCAATGAAGACGATGACGAACTGATCCAAGTAAGGACGACACAACCTATTCATCAGATCCATGAATACTGCAGGCGCGTAGGTTAATCCGAACGGCATCACTACAAACTCGTAGTGCCTATAACGAGTTCGGAAGGCTGTCTTGGGAACATCCTCCTCTAACACTCGTAGTTGGTGATATCCGGATCGTAGATCTATCTTCGAGAAGTAATTGGCTCCTTGAAGTTGATCAAACAAATCGTCAATACGGGGTAAAGGATAACGATTTTTAATGGTAAGTTTGTTGAGTTCTCTATAGTCGATGCACATGCGAAATGATCCATCCTTCTTCTTGACAAACAAGACCGGTGCTCCTCATGGTGAGAAGCTTGGTCGAATGAATCCCTTCTTGAGAAGTTCGTTAAGTTGACTGGAAAGTTCCTGCATTTCGGCCGGTGCCAGACAATAAGGAGATTTGGCTACGGGGGTAGCCCCTGGCACTAAGTCGTTTCTGAACTCGACTTGGCGTTGCGGTGGTAAACCGGGAAGTTGTTCTGGGAATATGTCGGGGAAGTCGCGTACTTCAGGGATGTTCTGAATGTTTTTCGTTTCTTGACTTGTATCAATGACGTGTGCGAGGAATGCATGGTACTCCTTTCGCAAGCACTTTTGAGCTTGAATGCACAAAATGATGCGAAGGCTCGTACTAGGTTTGTCGCCGTAGATAATTAAGGTTTCGTTGTTAGGAAGGTTAAGACGAACTGCTTTTTCGAAGCACATAATGTCGGCACGAAGAAGACTCAACCAATCCATACCGATGATAACGTCGAAACATTTAATTGGGACTGGCATGAGATCTATCTTGAAAGTATGACCATCTAAAGTTAAGGTACAACCTACGTATATGCAGTTAGTACTCTATGTTTTCCCGTTAGCCATTTCTACCGTGAATGAACTATCTAATGCACATGGTTTTTGTTTAAGCAGGTGTGCAAATTTGTGACTTACAAAACTTTTCTCTGCTCCACTATCGAAAAGTATGCAAGCATATGAGTTATCGAGGAGAAACGTACCGGTAACTATTGTAGGATCAGCTACTGCTTCCTCATGGCCTCGGGCCATAACTCTTCCTACTCCGCCAGCCTTCCCCGCTTTAGGGCAGTTCCTCTTGTAGTGACCCACCTCGCCACAATCGTAGCAAGTTTGGCCCATACTGGCGTTAGGAACTTGAGCGGCTTGAGCTGTTGGAGCCTGGCAGAAACGGGCTGTGTGCCCCTTCTTGTTGCAGTTGGTGCATTGCATCTCCCTGCAAGGCCTGCGGTGGTGGAAGCTGCATTTGTTGCACTTCGGGAAAGATCCAGCATAAGTTTTAGCTGGTAAGGAGTTCGCAGGGACAACGGGAGTCACTGTGGCAACATTGATTGCCATGAGTTGTTGTCTTTTGGAGGATCCTTGCAAAGCCCCCCTTTTCCTCTTAGACCACCCTTTCTTGTTGTTGTTAGGGTTGGACTTTTGGGGTACAAGTGTAGGGATTGTTGGGTTCTGAGGTTTCCGGTGATCGATGAGAGATTGTGCCAGTTCCTTGGCACTATCGAAGGTAATAGGCCTAGAAGCGATCACACTTGACTGGATCTGGGGCGACAGTCCCCAGATATATCTCTCTATCTTTTTGCTCTGGAGAGCAACCATGTCAGGGCATAAGTTTGCCAAATCACAGAACCTATTTGTGTAGGTCGTGATGTCGGATCCAATCATTTGTAGACCCCAGAATTCCTGCTCGAGTTTTTGTATTTCACCTCGAGGATAGTATTCTTTCATCAGCATGTCTTTTAATTTTTCCCAGCCGATGGAATACGCCACCACCAAAGTCAGATAGTTAACATGGCTGTTCCACCACGTTAGTGCTCTGTCAGAGAAGGTACAAGCTGCGAACTTGACCTTGTTGCCTTCTTGGCATCCGCAGATCTCGAAGACAGACTCGATCCACTGCCTTAACACCATAACCTCACCAGTACCATTGAAGCTGCGGGGTTTGGCGTTCATGAAGTCCTTGTAGGTGCATTCCCGAGGGTGTCCATGGCTTTCGCCGTGGTTCAAGGGAGGTGCATCTGTTCCTGATCCACTAGGGGCAGGAGCGTTGATTGCTGACACAGCAGCTGCAACTGCTGCTGTGAAAGCTGCTGGAACATGTTGGCATCTAAAGGATTTGGTGGTTGAAGAGGTTCAGGTGGTGGTATCGGTGCTTCGTTGTTTGGGTTACGTCTTGTACTTCTGCGTGGCGGCATCTTTAACTATACGTTTAAAAGATGACGACATGGATAAGAATAAATGATTAATGAATGTGTCTCATGGACTAACTCCCCATAGCCCAACAACAGAAGGAATAGTATGACTAAATGAAGATAACAGTATTTGGATAATAATTTCCATATGATTAGATATCTGTCAATAATACTAGAATTACAGATGTAACAAGTTCGAGAAAAATGGCCTAGAAGTAGGCCTTACATCAACCAAGATGGAAAGTTTTGACAGAATTAAGACTAGATCCAGACCTAACAGGTCTAAGATTTATAAATACAGGAAATTAGACCAAAGTTTTACATAAACTAGGTTATATCCAAAAGATGAGTTGACGAGATTCTATCGGCGACGAGAGCTGCTGGCATGAGTCCTTGATCCCGACAGTAGACATTCAATGTCCCTTATGCGCCTGTCTGACCTTGCTTGCTGAGCTCAAAGTTCTCTAACTTCAGCTCGGGTTTTAGCAAGTTCCCTCTGCAGATTTGCATTGCGGACCAGAGTCCTTTCATGAGCAGACTCTAGTTGGCGAATGTGGACAGTGTTAACACCAGAGTTGGCGTCAACTTCCAAGACTTGATTGATAGTCGCCTGAGCCATTATCGTGTTCCGAAAAATCCTACGCACCATGATTGGTAGGACTCTATCAACAGAACCTCCTTCAGTGAGGTTGTAGAAACTTCGTTCTCCATTGTAGGGAATGGGCTGACCTTGTTCCTGGCTCCATTTAGCCAAGTTAGTGGCCCACAGAGGCGTGGGTCCTTGAAACGCGGGATGGGGGTTCAGGTTTGGGTTTTGAGCAGCTGGGGGTAGTGATAGGTTTTGGCTATAAGAACATCCTATGTGCTCATACAAACCCTAATGCTTGGATCTAGGTTTCTCTATTGTACATGCAATTCATCCAAGACTATAAACCCTAAATCTAGCATATGATAATCAATATAACATATAAATTAGGTTTTAGATCATACCTTGATTGTTATGTAGAAATAACAATCACAAATCCTCCTTGTATTGACTTTAGAAAGCTTAGAGTCACAAATGTCACTCCTCTAATGGTTCACAAACACCAAGAGCAAGAGGATAAAGAGGAGAAGAGAAGGAGGCTCTCAAAAACGTGTGGAAACCCTAGAGAATCAGTTCACCACGTTTTTGGAGCATAAGGGTGCTATATATAGTGAGGCTATTAGGGTTATCTAACAAGGAAACCCTAATTTGGATGCTTAAGCCCTAAGCAACCCATGGACTCCTTTCCTTAAAGGCCTTGGACGATTTCTAATGGGTTTCCCCATAGAATTTGTCCAACCTTATAATATAAGGCAATCCATAGCCCAGTTGCAATTATCTTATAATTACAATTCTAGTCCCTTAAGTTAATTAATCTCTTTTAGTCACAAAACTAATTACCAATTAATTCTTGACTAATATTAATTAAACAATATGATTTCTCCTTTAATATATTATTCTCATAATATATTAATAAATCATATTTAATCCTTTCTCTCAATAATTCACCCTATCAAGTTGCTTTGGTGAAGGTAACCCAAAAGGACCATGCACCATCGGGTCAAGTACATACCAAAATAGTTATGGACTTAGACACTAATCCAACAGTTTCCCACTTGGATAAGTCTAATAACTATTATGCGTATGACTTCAGATCCTAATCTGCAATCGTAGCTTTCCAAAGCCGCTGTCAACTCTAATTCTATCAGATACATGTGTCCTTTAGATAAGGGATCATATATTCCTCCATTCTAGATATCGTAAGACATGATTTCTAATCATTCTCTCTATACTATTTCTCGACTTCCGATTTATGACGACTGACTAATTGAACAAATCAAATTAGCCCAAGCCCGACCGAGCATTTATGTTTGTCATCACTAGATCATCGAGGGGCCTAAAGATATCGCTTTTATCCTACTTTGGATAAAAGGAATGGATAAACTTTGATTCAATGATCGCTTGCACTCACTCACCGAATCACACACAACAATATGTTTTATAACACCAAGTTACTGGTGCGTTTACATATTATCAATGTGCAACCGACTCGCAAGATAGAACTCACACATCTTGGTTTCAAGAATATAAGATGTTATCGTCTCACCAATCACTTGTGATACAATTCATGAAGTGATCCAAGTGAGCATGGGTTTAATCGAATGCTCAAATCATATTCATAAGCACTCATGAACGTTGCAGCAAACATTCGCTTATGTCTAATACTCTTTAGACAATCCACACAGCAATTCACGACAGTCTTCATTCATTCCTACTTCGAACATATGAACGGCTGTGGCCCGTTTGAATAATTTGACTGTTCTTAACCAATTAAATTATTCAGGAATTCGAAACATGCAAAGTGAAACACAAGGATAATACTAATCCCATATGGCCTCAAACCTTTGAGTATAAATAAAACACATTTTATTTATCACCATATCGATTACTCATTATTTGTTGTTTCGGGTAATCAACTTTTTACTTGAATTACAACACTTGTCCCATGCTTTTAGCATGCACACAATGTTTACCTATGGTTCTTACTTTGTGAAATAGATTAAGCGAACACATTTCTAATCATACTCATTTCACAACTCCAAATCATTTTCACAAGTGAAAGAATATCAAGTTCTTGCCACTTATGTAATATGCTAGATTCTAACATTTTATGCAACGATCCTTTTGTAATGTCACTGCACTAAAGTCACAATTACTATTGCCAATGAAGTTACAAAGTCCTCTATCGGAGATTGTTACAAGAAAATTCCTTAGATATGATGTCTCTCACTCAAAGCACATTCCTTTGAACATCCTTTTGCATAAAAGTTTCTAATCTAGACATAGATTTTCAATATCCAATTCCCAATATGGACACGTTTCCATATTTTCCATATGACAACTCATTATTAATAGAATCTTATATATTCATAATAATGTCGATACGGTCCATCCAATATTATACTTCCAACTACTCACAAGCGATCAATCCTCGGCGAACTTTGGATTGTCCTTTGATAGTTGTTTAATTATCTTAGTCAAAACCGATTCTTGTCCTTTTTCCCTCTAAATGTGCTAGACATTTGGAAAATTTTAGAATGGTCAAATATTATAGCATTTGCAATCGATCCTATACCTAAAGCGTATGGGACACGATGCATAATGTCTTACCTAAAGATTTGATACTTTATCAATCTTCTGCCATAATATTTTATGTGCTACATTCTCAAAATTCAAACTATGAAGAGGAATGCCGTAATCATAATCGAAATTTGAGAACACACTATGTATCCTTGACTAAATTTATTAACATTCCACAACCTAAGCCTTTAAATTTGAAATGAAGCATAATATTCTCTCCCTTAATTATAGCAAAACAACTTTTCAACTCTTGCGACTTTGCAAAGTATAACTCTTGTTTTTCTATAATTAATATTTCTAACTTGCAATACTTTCCATAATAATCATACAATCATAACATTTATGCTCCCACTATCATGATGATTATTATAAACATAACACTTATGCTCCCACTAGCTTTGACATGTATTCAGAAACAGCTTAACTTTCAGAAAAACAATACCTATTGAATTTCTTAAGTTCATGTTTCTAATACCTAATGCTTTGATAATCCTTTATCTAAGCTTATACACCTTTCCCTTAGATAGCTCATATGTGTGTCTAAACAGTTCAGACTAATTGCCAAATCTCACAATTCGAATCATGGAAAGGGATACCGTAACCATAATCGAATTCGAGAATACAATTTCACAATCACTATCTTCTTAAAATCTCTATTAGTGATAGCATTTCCTCACAGTCATTTTCATGAAGGAGGGAATCTTATGACACTTAGATTTTAATGGTGTATGTGTTCCTATCCATGTGAATTTGTCAAAACCAAAGTTTACGACAAATTCAAACTCATATGGACCGAACTTTCTTAATCTTGATTTCTTGCCTTATGGTAGCACAGCTGGCCACCATGTCTTCCAAGTAGTTAAGCAGCTCACCTTTTCATATCAATGTATTTTTCATTGATTAAGATCCTTGCCTTTTTATGCATTCAAATGAGAACTCATAGAACTCATATGCATAATTAACTCGATTGGAACTGCACAGAAACAAAATAGTGTCAACACAATAGGTTGAAAACATCAACTCGTGTGCTAGTGATGATCGATAAGGTTTATTTTGATTTGTTCTTGAAACCTTTAAAGACCATTAAGACTCCCACTAACTCCTTGACATATAAGATTCTCTTGTCAATAAACATTTCTTGACAAACAAATATTCAAGAATTAGTGTAGTTTTTATCAAAACAATTCATAAATTGGTCCTAGTTGGTCTTTTTCTTATCCAAGACATCACAACTTTCCACATTTGATGAATGTTATAAACCTTCTTAATACTTATCACTCAATGTCACAATCGTAACTCTAAGACTTGTTTTGGAACGAAGTATGATTGACTTCTTGATTTAACCATTTCTTCAATTCTTGATTCCTCTTCTTAGACATACAATTGTTGTAAGACTCACTTAGAGGATCAATTGAGATATGGTTCTTAATCATTAAGACCTATCATAAAGCATAAAAGGTACTCTCCCTTCTTCTTAGAATGGAGAAACTTTTATCTTTCTGCCTACTTGATTATTCTTATTCGTTCTGCTATTGATTTAAACTTTTTCAATCAATTCAGAATTACACTTAATCTTATAAGTATAATCATATTTACTAAACCTTTAGTAAATCATGATGAATATCTTTGTTACTCTTATGGTGGACTTGATCAACACGCAACTTTGTGTACTCGATCTCCTAGCCCTTCACTTGACACTTTGTCAATGAATTAGTCTTATTTCCAAATATGAAATTTCTCATTCATCGTGCAACCAAGTTGCATGATTACAAATTTCTGTCCAACTGAAACTTGGGCGATGAGAAACTCTCCTTATTTGGTAAATTTTTGACATTTCCATAATTAAGAATCAAATCCATTATTGCTAATAATAGAAACATTCAAACATCAATTTTTTCATACACGCCATTGCAAGGATAAATAAATAATATAAAATCAAAATTTATTTTATTGCGGAAAAGTTCGTCCTTACAATGCCATTCATTGAAAAACTATGGTAATACATCTTTCTTAGCAATCTAATTCTAACTCAAAGTAGTAGCTCAAGAATCTAATCTTCAAGTAATGCGATCGAAATCCATTCCTTCACGGTTAGATTCTGCTCACTTCTTCCCTTAAGCTTCCTTTCTTTTCTTCAATCCTACAAAACATCAACTGTAATCTTATCACATTATGTATTAAGAATCTAGAATAGAAGCTTAAAAGAGTTAGTCAACGGATTTTACCTAAAGCAGAGCCATACGTTTTGACTCTCCCATCTCTTAGATCTCTTAGGTAAATAGGGCAGCTTCGTCTCCAATGCCCCTTCTCTTGGCAATAAAAGCAAATTGACTCTTTTGGAACAGGACATGGAACTACTTCAGACATTGCTTTTCTCTTATGATCAAACTTTTCGATCATAGCATGTCTTTCGTTGCCATTGTCTGTATCCATAGAGGTATTGAAGGCAGATTCACCAATCAACTTTGCTTTTCTATTGCACCAGACCATTGCTGATTCAGCAGCAATAAGCATATAGGTGAGATCTATAAGGGTCACGTTGCAGTTCATCATATAGTACTGTCTTACGAACTCACTATATGAGTTAGGAAGTGACTGAAGAACCCAGTCAATAGCCAACTCCTCACAGACAACGGATCCCAACATTTAACCTATCAATGTGTGACTTCGTCCCTAGGACGTGTGCACACACCGACTTTCCTTCTTTATGTTTACTTGCCAAAAGGGCTTGAGTGAGCTTGAACTTTTCAAGCCTTCGAACTTGTGGGTTAGGGAGAATAATTGGAGGAGGTGGAGGAAGTGAAGCATGATCTCTTGTTCCTCAATCGAATCGTGGAATATCATCTTCATGCGGAAAGTTTGTTCCACTAGATTTGGGAATACCATAGTTGTCATACTTTGACATCTACAAAACGGGAGAAAACGAATTCAAGTTAGTTGATTAATTGAGTCCTTAGTAAATCACCCAAATGAGATACTAAGGCTAACACCCAACACAATACGCTACAACCTAGAAAAGGGATGCCGTAATCTAGTTGCAGAATATTTGAAGGTAAGTGAATGACGATTCACTAATTTCCACCATGAAAAACAAAAAAGAAATTTAAGTTTTAAATCTATGAAAACTCCTAGATCCTTTGAGATTCATTGAACATTTCAATGGCATGTTTAAATCTCGATATGCCCCTCTAGTTTGTGACTGGGATGCCGAGGATCACAAAGCGGGTGTGAATAACCATGCAAACTTACATGGTGCCCCCACATGTTACAGTCACCTATTCGATGTGCCGATAAACCACACACGCTCCACCGAACTATGACAAACATTGAGTCACCCTTTGCTTAGAGCCATTTAGTGTGCCGGTAAACCACACACACTCCACTAACGTCTTCGCAAGGGCACAAAGTGTAATTTCATGGAATTACATCAATTCACTTTTGCCTAAGTAACTAAGATTGGGAATTTGTAAAACATTTAGTTACTTTTGTACTTCATTATACTTATAATGGAAGGTTTGTGTCCTATCCTACCCGTTCGGCTAATGACCCTCCACTAGTCAAGAGTGCGGTGGGTAAGAGTGGATACCCATTCAATCGTCATTTTATAGGCAATTTCCTTAAACACCCCTTATAGACTAGCTTCGTGAATGAGGCCTACTAACGGTAAGACTGACTTTTACTCATACATATATATATATATATATATAATGTTAGACTTTTAATGTTATATATAGCATAGGGTGTATTTTACACTTTTAAAATACTAGGTTGTCAAATTTAACAATTATACTTTTAATTCAATTAAATTGTAAACCAAAACTTTTATGGATTTATTAAAATTCTTTTAATTATACACCTTAATTAATTAATAAAACCATAAGGGTGTGATTTGAACTTTTCAGAACACTACTAGGGTTTTAGAATTTAACATTCCTATATTAAACTTTTAATCAACTTTTAAATTCCAAAACTTGAGGGCAAGTTTTGGAACATTTCAAAACATTAGGGTTTAGAATTTAAATATATATATCAAAATTAACTTTTAATCAAAATTTAAATTCCAAAACTTGAGGGCAAGTTTTGAAACCTTTTCAAAACATTAGGGTTTCAACTATTTAAATTTCAAAACTAAACTTTTGAGTTCAAATTTAAACTATAAAACCTAAAGGGGAAAATTTGAAACTTTTCATAACACAAGGATCAAATAACAAATAATATAAATTAAACAATTAATTTCATCATTATCTATATTTGACCTAATTTCAATTTCTTGTAAAATAAGTTACCCAATTAATACAAATAATCCAATATTTATCATATAAGGAAGTAATTATCTAATCAATTGGTAATTATCTTGTGTTTTGGCAGGGATATTCTTTAAGAAACAATAAAATTCGTATTTTATAAGTTTAAAACGAATATGGTAATTATCCTTAAGCAAAACAACAACAAAATCCGAAATTTCCTCTGTCTGACGCTCCGACTCGCCGAGTCACACTTTGGAACTCGCCGAGTCCAAGTAGTGACTCGCCGAGTCAGGTCGAACAGTAAGCCAGAATTCGATTTTCAGCTACATAATGCATCAATACAATAGATACCATTCAAGGCTCTGATACCACTGATGGGTTTTGGCTATAAGAACATCCTATGTGCTCATACAAACCCTAATGCTTGGATCTAGGTTTCTCTATTGTACATGCAATTCATCCAAGACTATAAACCCTAGATCTAGCATATGATAATCAATATAACATATAAATTAGGGTTTAGATCATACCTTGATTGTTATGTAGCAATAACAATCACAAATCCTCCTGTATTGACTTTAGAAAGCTTAGAGTCACAAATGTCACTCCTCTAATGGTTCACAAACACCAAGAGCAAGAGGATGAAGAGGAGAAGAGAAGGAGGCTCTAAAAAACGTGTGGAAACCCTAGAGAATCAGTTCACCACGTTTTTGGAGCATAAGGGTGCTATATATAGTGAGGCTATTAGGGTTATCTAACAAGGAAACCCTAATTTGGATGCTTAAGCCCTAAGCAACCCATGGACTCCTTTCCTTAAAGGCCTTGGATGATTTCTAATGGGTTTCCCCATAGAATTCGTCCAACCTTATAATATAAGGCAATCCATAGCCCAATTGCAATTATCTTATAATTACAATTCCAGTCCCTTAAGTTTAATTAATCTCTTTTAGTCACAAAACTAATTACCAATTAATTCTTGACTAATATTAATTAAACAATATGATTTCTCCTTTAATATATTATTCTCATAATATATTAATAAATCATATTTAATCCTTTCTCTCAATAATTCATCCTATCAAGTTGCTTTGGTGAAGGCAACCCAAAAGGACCATGCACCATCGGGTCAAGTACATACCAAAATAGTTATGGACTTAGACACTAATCCAACAGGTAGGTTGTTGACTTCAGGATCTGAGTCAGAACTATCGGAAAAACCCTCAAAATGGTGATCATCCAAAGGGATTAGGTGATCATCTTCTGGTTCTGCCTCTAGCCAACCAGCATTGCCTTGGTTTGGGAAGTACGAATTGCCATGGTGAAATCTAGCCATTTTAATCTACGCGAGAAAAGGGATATAAGAAATAGCTAAAATAGACGAACTAACTAAGATAATTACAGTAAGACCAAATACCCCTATGGTATTTCTTTATGGTTGTGTTGGTAAGTTTTTAGACTTGTTGCCATATCACAACCATTCTTGGGCATATGCTAATCACTCATCGGACCAACATAGTTGATCAGGCTATGCCATTCCCAAGACTGACCATATATCCCCAGGCTTACCTGTGATATTCAACAATCGTAATACTTTTGTTCTTGTCGTTGTGACACTGATTTTAGTATGAATGCAGGCACGTATACTTTGTTAAATATTTTATTATTTAAAGTATATTCTCTTAGACAGAGTGTTTTAATTCCTATGTATTTATAGTTAGTATATCTTTTATGGGTTGATATACTTAATTCACTATAAACAATGCTCTGATACCAATCTGTCACACCCCAAAACCATGAACGGCGGAAACGTTCAGGGGTGGAGGACGTCATGTACAGTATCACAACAGTGTAATATAATAAACAAGCAACAACATCATCCATTGCATTATAAGTAGAGTTTTAATACATGTGTGTTCTTTCATTGTAATAAGACACCAAAAATATACAATCAAAATAAAAGACGAGACTTTTCTGCTCCGTCTTCTCAAAACCTGGCCATCGTACCTGTCTACTGTTGACCTGAGAATACAAGTTATTTTGAAAGAGAGTATCAGCTTCAAAGCTGGTGAATTCATAAGTATTTAAGTGTCATTGTCTTTCTTACTAAAAGCTGTTTTAAAAGTCATGTAAACCTTTAAATGAAAATGTTGATGTAAGTATGAAAAGCCCTAGAAAATCCCTTATTTTCTATCAGTTTGAGATGTAGTCTTCTACCAAGACCCGAATGTTTTGTTTATGACAATGTAGTCTTCTACCAAGACCCAAATGTTTTGTAAGTAAAATGATAGTTTTTCCTTCAATTGTTTATACTTAGTTTAACTCATCGTTTATGTGAAAGTATCACAAAATAAAGTAAACAGGAAAATGTACTACTGTAAGTGTTGTCGCTGGGTACTAGGACTAACACAACATCGCATTAAGCGAAATATGTAACCTAATGAACATCCGAAGATTGTCCAGAAAAAGTAATAATGTAAGTGTCATCGTTGGGTACTAGGAGTAACACAACATCGCAATAAGCAAAAAGTATAACCTTATGAACAATCGAATATTGTCCACTTGTCCTCTGTAGCAGCAGCAGGTGGGTGGAGGGGTTAGCCCCGGTTATCGATCTACCTAGTATATGTAGTAACCTTAGACCTCCATAGATGGTCATCGACCATTGGTGCTAATTAGTGGGGTTCGGAATGGTAAGTCCCGCTGAGATATCTCATTGAACCGGGATAGGAAAGATAATTTACACAGAAGTACTAATAAATCATCCTCGTAGTTCTAAGTACAAGTATCTAGGTAAGTGAATACAGAATAATGCACCTATGTAAAAGTGTTCCTGTATGGTATTCATGTATGTGTGTTCATGTAACAGGTAAGTATGTGTAAACATATTCATGTATCATCTAATCCTAAGTAAGTGTACTCATGTATCATGTAATGTACTAGTATAGACTCATGAATGAACTCATTCTTGTGTGATTCCTTGTAATAGGAATAATGTTTGATATCTGCAAATTATCCCTATGATAATTTACTGAATGGTAATTAGTTGTTCAAGTAGGTTTATACACTCTTACTACTCAAGGGTGTGAAAAACTAAATGAAAGATGTAAACTATAACACCAATACATATATAACAATATAAGTGTATATGCATAGTTTAGTTCAAGAATGTAAAATGGTTTTCTGAGACGTCTTATGGGTTTTGAACAATACTTAACAATGACTTGATGTCATTTTAATAAGCATTTCAAAAGTAAAACATTTGATAACAAGGTATCTTTAAGATTTAAAACCATTTCATGCATCACCTTTTGTAGTATGTAAAATCTGTTAAATGACAAACACAGTTACAAAATACATAAGATTGATTTAATAACATATTGTTTTCTACTTGTATTCCCCCCCCCCCCCATTAAAACGTTTAAAATCATTTAAAACATTGATTAAGGGGTATGAACTCACTTGTAGTTGGTGGTTCGGATGAACTGGACGGTGTAGGATTGCTAGGTGTCAAGTGAGGACTTGTACACACACCACGATCCTAATGAACATATAATCACACATATATGCACTCAATTAGTATCAAATTACTAATTGATAATGTTAAGACATCCTAGGCATAATAAACACTTTATATAAGTGTTTTAAGCCCTTAGGATTGCATCTAAGCTATTGTGGGACAAGGCACTTGTGTTTAGGGTTCCAAAGGACCCCCTATATGAGTTTACTCCCCATATACCATCTCACTTGGAGTTTACGGTTGTAAACTCTTGAGTTTACGGCCGTAAACTCCCAACCATGGGTGTATTGTGTGTTTTGAAGTTCCAAATGATTCCTAGAATTATTCCAACTTGGTGGTTAAATTCTTGGAAGGGTTTAAGGCCTAGAAACACTCCTTAGAGGAGTTTACGGCCCCAAGGCCATTTCCTTTGGAGTTTACGGCCGTAAACTCCCTTGGAATGGTGTTTTTGTTGTTTTCAAGCCTCTTGCATATGAAGGATAGGTTCTAGACTTTTATCTAAAGCATATGAAGGCATTAGGCACACTTTGGTGCCCTTGTTTGGTGTTTACGGCCTAGGAGCATTACCAGGGCCGTAAACTCACTTCAAGAGGTGATTTTGATGTGTTTTTGTCCTTCAATTAACTGGGAACAATTCCTAGTAAATGTCCAAGGCTTTAGGTGCCTTAAAAGCACCATTTGGAGCTTGAATTTGGAGTTTACGGCCTAAGAAACTCTTGGGTCGTGAACTTCCAAACTTGGATGGATTTTGCTTGATTTCATGTCCCTAACATATTTATAAATGAGTCTAAGGCAGTAGCATAACACAAGGGTCGGTCTAGGCTTTGTTTCGGGAGTTTACCGCCCAAGAACACCTTGGGGAGTAAACTCCTAAATCTAGTGATTTAGCCTTCTAAATCATGTTATAACTACATATAAAGCTTTCTAACACTACCATAAAGAGTTACTCACGTTTTGGTATAAAACCCCGAAGATCCTTGAGAGAGAAAATGGCTTTTCTCTAGTTGGAAATGCGAATAATGAATGAATTTGGTTCAGAATTCTATTTATAGTCCTGATATATTTTTGGCAGAAAATATTTTTATTCCTGAAATGACCTCTAATATAATAGAGTGTTGGAATAACAGTGTTGCACAAAACCCTAGTGCACCCACTCTCCTGATATTTCCTGAAGTGTAAACCCTGAATTACTCAAACTTACACTAAAAAGTCTAAAAATTAATTGTGACTGCTATAACTTCTATTGAAGTGATATAGTTTGTACATAATGAAAATTACGGGTTGTCACAGGTTTATTGAACCCTTTCCTTTGGTATTAAAATTTCGAAATTAGGGTTGTCTAACCCTAGGGTTTTTGAAAATGCCTTATCCCCAAGATAAGATTCCAAGATTTTCGAAAATGCCTTATCCCTTTAATTGTTTAAATAGATAATTAAAGATCTTTGAATTATCCCATCCCATATTTTCGAATTTTTGGGGATAAAGGGAGTAGGTTAAATTATTTTTTTAATTTAATGGATAATCCTTCAAGATTTGATAATTTAAATTAATTGTTTAATTTTGGATACTTATTAAGTCAATTTTTTAATATTTAAGATTTTAAAAATAAAAAGTATTAATTTTGGAAAATTTTAAATTTGATTAAAACCCTAGTATTTTGAAATGTTTAAAATACACCTTTATACTATTATAATATTATATATTAATATATTATATATATATATATATATATATATATATATATATATATATATATATATTAGATTAAGCTAGTCTTACCGTTAGTAGGCCTCATTCACGAAGCCGATTTATAAGGGGGAGTATAAGGTTGCTGCCTATAAAATGGCAGTTTAATGAGTATCCACTCTCACCCACCGCTTCCTTGATTGGTGGAGGGTCGTTAGCCGAACGGATAGGATATGGCAACCAATTTCTCATTAAAAGTATAATGATTAATAAAGTAACTAAATGTTTTTATAAAATTCCCAATCTTAGTTACTTTTGGAAAAATGTGAAAATGATGCTATTCCATGAAATTACACTTTGCACCTTGTCAAGTCGTTAGTGGAGCATGTGTGGTTAACCGGCACACTAATTTGGGACTAGCAAAGGTGGCAAAGGGCAGTTTGATGTTTCGATTAAAACTTAATTTCTTTTTTCGTTTTTCATGGTGGAAATTAATGAATCGTCACTCACTTAACTTCAAATTATTTGCAGTTTCGATTACGACATCCCTCTTCTAAATTGTAAATAATGTTGTTGGATCCTAGCCCTAATTTCTCATCTTGGGTGTTTAATTGGGGATTCTTATCTAATCAAACTTTGTTCCTTTTCTATTTCAGATGTCTACTCAAAACAACGCTTCTGGCTCGTCCCCTTCTGGCTCATTCTCACTCATGAACTTGTGTGGGAGGGAGATATTCGATGGGACCAATTTTAATGATTGGATCCACAACATCCGCATGGTCACTCGCTACAAGGACAAGGATTATGTTCTCGACAAGGAGTTGAATGAGGTCAACCCAAACACTGCTACTCCCGAGGAAATTGTTGCATTCAAGGCTCATGAGCGAGACGCCACGAAACTTCATTGCATCATGCTCGCAACAATGACCACTGAACTCCAAAAGTCCTACGAGGACTACTACCCCTTCGAGATGCATCAAAATTTGATGGATATGTACCATCAAAGCGCGAGGCAGGAAAGGTACGAGATCATCGCCTCAATGATCACTACCAAAATGAAGGACGGAGACTCCTTCACGACCCACTTGCAGAAAATATAGAGGTATGTGGACCGCTTGCTGAAGTTAAATGTTTAACTTCGATGAGGCTTGGCCATAGATATCATTCTACACTCCTTACCTCCTTGTTTCAATGAGTTCTGTATGACCTACCATATGAACAAGGAGGAGGTCACTTTAAGCAAGCTTCAAGGCCTGCTAAGGACTGCTGAGAGTAGTCTGAAAGACAAATCCATTGCATCAACTCCTACTGCTGTTGCCCCCATTTTGGCTATTGGGAAAGGAAAAGGAAAGAAGAGGATGTTGTTTATTAGGTCCTTGATACGGGATGTTGTTTTCTCAGGTATTTATACTATACAATCTAATAACTCATCACATGCTATTTATTGGGTCCTTGATACGGGATGTTGTTTTCTCATTTGTTCTGATTTGCAGGGTCTAAGAAGAAGTAGGGATGTGGAGCATTGGTAGATAAACCTCATCATGGGGAATAGGAAAGCGACGTCTGTCACCAAGATTGGAGTTTACTCTTTAGTGCTTAGTAGTGGGTTAGGATTAGATTTAAATGATGGTTGATACTCGTTAGAAATGGAGAGAAACATTATTTCTTTTCATGGTTTGTACAGACAAGGTTTTATATTTTCTTTTAATAATGAAATTGGTTCTATTAATGCTTTCTTGAATGGTACTTTCTATTTTGAAGCATTGCCTTGTAATGGAGTATGTGAAACTGTGAATATTGTTGATAAATTAGGAAATAATGTGTTGCATATTGATTCGTCCAATGGTTTGGACAAAGCATGTTTGTGGCAATGTTGTCTTAGACATGTCAACAAGAAGTGCATAGCCCAACTCCCAAAGGATGGGGTGTTAGATTCATTCAACGTCAAATCGGATGACACGTGCGAATATTGTTTACTTGGAAAGATGACCAAGTCACCCTTCACTGGTTCTTGTGAAAGGGGTGAGGGTTTATTGGATCTCATACATATGGATGTGTGTGGACCCTTTAGATCCACCACAAGGGATGAAAGCCACTTCTATGTGACTTTTACTGATGATTATAACATATATGGGTATATCTACTTAATCAAGCACAAGTCAAAAACCTTTGAAAAGTTCAAAGAGTTTAAACAGGATGTGGAGAATCAGTTGGGTAGGAAAATTAAGATGCTCTGATCTGATCAAGGTGGTGAGTATGTTAGTCTTGAATTCCACGACTACCTCAAGGAATGCGAAATTGTTTCGCAATTGACGCCACCTAGGACACTGCAGTTGAATGGTGTGGCTGAGAGGCTCAATTGAACCTTGTTGGACATGGTTCATTCCTTGATGAGTCGCGCTTCGTTACCTATCTCATTTTGGGGGTATGCCTTAGAGACTACCGCTCATATCCTTAATCTAGTCGCATCTAAGAATGTTGACAAAACACCTCACGAGATGTGGACAGGGAAAGTTCCCTCATTGGTACATATCAAGGTTTGGGGTTGTGAGGCTTTCATAAGACGAGAGACTCATGACAAGCTCGAACCTTGTAGTGAGTGATGTATTTTCATCAGCTATCCGCAGAAGTCTTTGGATATCTCTTCTATAGACCAAGTGACAATGTTGTCTTCGTTGCGAGGAGAGGGGTTTTCTGTGAGAGAGAGAGAGAGAGAGAGAGAGAGAACTCATATGACAAGATGACAGTGGGAGGCAAATTGATCTTGAAGAGCTTCAAGAATCAAGTGATGAAGGAACCTCTAACACTAGCGCTCAACCCGAGGAGGAAACTCCTGTTGAACCAATTGACTAGTCCCTACCTCTTAGACGTTCTAGTAGAGTTAGTGTTCCACCTGAGTTTTATGGTTTCCATATTACTACTGAAGGTGATACGTTTATTAGTGATAGCACACTGATAAATTTGGATGAACCTAACAACTACAAGGAAGCTATGGCAGGCCCGGAGTCTAAGAAATGGAAAGAGGCCATGGACTGCGAGATTCAGTCTATGTATGGCAATCAAGTTTGGAACTTGGTTGACAATGTAAGGCGCGATTGGTTGAGAAGGGATTTACTCAAACTCCTGGAGTTGACTATGATGATACCTTCTCACCAGTAGCGAAGATTAAATCTATAAGGGTTATGCTAGCCATAGCTGCATTTCATGATTAGGAAATGTGGCAGATGGATGTCAAAAACGATTTCCTTAATGGTAAGTTGGCTTTTGAAGATGTTTGCATGAGTCAGCCAGAGGATTTTGTCAATGCGAAGCACCCTAATAGAGTGTGTAAGCTTGAGAAATCCATCTATGGATTGAAAAAAGCATCTCGTAGATGGAATCTTTGTTTTGATAAGAAGGTCAAAGAGTTTGGTTTCTTGAGAAGCGAAGATGAGTCAGGTGTATATGTCAAAGCCAATGGGAGTATAGTTAGCTTTCTCATTTTGTATGTGGATGACATACTACTCATAGGAAACGACGTCCAAACCTTGCAGGAGGTTAAGTCCTGGCTTGGGAAGTGCTTCCCTATAAAAGACCTTTGAGAAGCTGCCTATATTATAGGAATAAGGATTTTGAGAAATAGGAGTAAGAGGCTAATAGGACTTAGTCAAAGTACTTACTTGGATAAAGTGTTGAAACTTTCTAGCATGGAGAATTCCAAGAAAGGGGAGTTACCAATGCAAAGCAATATCAAGCAGAGTAAGACTCAGAGTCCAAGTGTTGACGTCGAGATAGCAGAGATGAGCCGAGTACCTTATGTTTCTACTGTTGGCTAGATCATGTATGATGTGACGTGTACTCGCCCTGATGTGGCCTTCGCTTTTAGCATGGTCAACAGATATCAAGGGAACCCTGGTAGAGCACACTGGACCGTATAAAAGCATATTCTTAAGTACCTATGAAGGACTAAGGAATGGTTCCTTATCCTCGATGGGAGCAATGACTTGAGAGTGCGAGGGTATAGTGACGCTAGTTTTCAGACTGACCGAGATAATTTCCACTCGCAGTCGGGCTGGGTCTTTACCCTAAATGGAGGAGCAGTGACTTAGAAGAGTTCCAAGCAAAAGACCGTAGCCGATTCAACGTTCGAATCAGAGTACATAGCAGAAAGCGAAGCGTCGAAGGAGGCAATATGGTTGAAGAACTTCATTGGATACCTTGGATTTGTGCCAGCCATAAAGGAGCCTATGGAGATTTTCTGCGATAACAAAGGTGTGGTTGCCTTAACCAATGAACCAAGGGATCATGGCAGATCCAGACATATCGACATGAAATATCATTTTATTAGACATCGGGTAGAAGAGGGACTCCTCGTAGTGAAGAGGGTATCGTCAAAAGATAACCCAGAAGAGCCCATTACGAAGGGACTGAGTAGGGTTAAGCATTTGCGGCACCTAGGAGCATTGGGCTGAAGGACGATATTATTTTTAGTGGTTAAATAGCTTTAGAAACTTGTAATAGATAAATTGTAATTAACATTTGATGATTAAATAAAAAAGTATTATTTATGAGTAATGTTACTGTCGTATGTTAATTATTTACTATTGTTTCATTTTGCATGTTTTGACTTCCTGAATAATAAGATTATTTAAACTATCCACAGTCAATCATACGTTGGAAGTAAGTATGAAAGAAGATTGTCATGAATTGGTTTGTAGATTGTCTAAGCGTTTAGACATATCAAAAGATTGATGCAACGTTCATGAGTGCTTATGAAATATGATTTGAGTACCGGATTAAACCCGCACTCACATGAATCACTTCATGGAATTAATCACGAGTGATTGTGAGATGATAATATCATATAGTCTTTAAATCTAGATATATGGTTTATTGTTTGCAAGTTGGTTGTGCATTGATAATGCGTAAACGCATCAGTAACTTGATGTTATAAAATGCATTGTTGTGTATGATTTGATGAGCAAATAGTAAATACATATAAGTCGAAGTTTATTTGTTCCTTTTATCCTACAAGGGTTAAAGCGATATCTTGGGCCCCTCGATGATTTGGTTTGACTTATGTGCTGGGCCCGGTCAGGACTCATTTGATGTGTTCAATTAAGTTCTATGTCAGATGAATCAGAGATCGAGAAACAAACTGCTGGACAATAAGTATGACTATGTTCCATGTGATTTTCCACACGATATCTTGAGAACGGAGGACGATACGATCCCTTATCTAAAGGACGTGTCATTGACTAGGTCAGAGTTCGACAGCGGCTATTGAGAGCTACGATTGCTAATCGGATTTTGAAGTTACATTGGCAGTTATAGTTATTAGACTTATCCAAGTGGGAGACTATTGGATTAGGTTTCTAAGCCCATAACTATAAATGGGATGTACTTGACCCGATAGTAGCATGGTCCTTTTGGTTTGCCTTCACACTGATGACTAGACAGGATGACTATTGAGGAGAGAGGCTGATTTATTATTAACAAAATTAATAAATTAGGGCATAAATATGATTTATTAATATATTATATAAATAATATATTAATTTGGAATCATCTTATTAATTAGTATTTAATCAGAAATTAATTTGGAATTAATTTTGGGATTAATGGAACTGATTAAAAGTACAAGGGTTGTTTTGTAATTATTTGATAGTTGAGGCTTTGGGCCATTGGGTCACCCTTGTTAGGGCTAGGCCGAAATCCTAGAAGGATCTAGGAGTTTTCGTCCAAGGCCTAATGCAAGGAGGTTCATGGACTTGCTTAGGCCCTAAGCTAGGGGATTAGGGTTACCACCCTGAAACCCTAGATGGCCTCAAGTACAAATAGACCCCCTAGGCTTAAGAATTCGGTGATCCTTTGAGAAACCCTAGAAGAGAGGATTTCTAGAGCTAGTTACATTCTCTCCTCTCTCTCTCTCTCATATTCATCCTTTTACTCTTGTGTGTTTGTGAGCCATTAGAGGTACTACATTTATGGTACTTGTTCTCAAGAGCAAAGGAACTTCAAGATTTAGTTGTTATTACTATATAGCAACAAAGGTATGTATTCTAATCCCTTTTTTTGTGATTTTAAAAATATTAGATGCATGCTAGTTTTTCTTTTTGTGTTCATTTGTTGTATGTCTAATAGTGAAAACATAGATCCAAATTAGTATTGCATGAACACATAGGATTGTTTGTATAAAACCCAACAACTACATCCTATTTACCAGGATACCGATCTAATAGATCATTATAACATATGAAGATCCTCTATACCATGACACATAATCTAGTGGGCTGGCATTGGTGCCATTGACCCACAAGTATAGTGAGGAAAACTCACCTCAGTCTGAAATGATCGCTAACAGGACGCAGCTCTGAATGTTAGCTCAACTGGTCACCTATACACCAAATAATAACCAATCTCAAAAACTACTCAAAATACCTAAAATTCCCTTAGGTCAAGCTTGGTCAAAGTTAAAAAGTAAAAAAAGTCAAGGTTGGTCAACACAGCTGAGTATATTGGGCGTACCCATCCTATACCCGGGGCGTACTCTTCCCTTGACCAAAATCATGAAGCTGACCTAGTTGCTTAATGTACAAATCTGTACGCCTACTGTACGTAGCCCAAACTCAATCCTTCTATTAAGACCTTATTACTTTAAGCTCTTTCATCTAATTCTCAGATCTGACCCTAAACTAATGTCCAAAAACATAAAGTTTCCAACTTTATGGTGTTGCATGGCTAGCAAGTGCCCAAAATCTAAAAATCCAACTTCTTAACCCATTAAGATACCTCAACACTAGAATGGAGTGAAAGGAAGGTCCAAGATCACATTTTTATCACTCAAACTACACTAAAACGTCCAAAAGGACAACTCATTTGGTCTAGGGTAGCTTATACCCAAAATGACCAAGAATATGGGGCTAATAAGCATAAACTTCAAACATAAACAAGGGTAAAGAAAAATGTGATGAATATTTGGTTAAGAATAACCCCGACCAACCCTCGACTTCGAAAGTTCATGATCGTGACCGTGTAACTGTCGACGAAAGTCAGATTGATAGTGATGATGATGACGAAGTTGACTCTGGTGACATAACTATTCCAAGAGTTGTTGTTGACCAAGTGTATGAAGAAATAGAGAAATACAATAAGATAATGAAGGAAAAAGGTCCTCATTATCTCGAATCAAATTTTGTGGTGTATCTGAACTTCAAATGCATAGATGAAGTTGTGTTTCCAAATCATGTGTTTGTTACCTCAGGAAATGGTGACAAAGTAAAACCGGAGGTCAACAAACTTGTTGTTGAGGACAAAAAAGTAGTTTCGAAAGAAGGATTCTTCTCAACTCAAAGCACTGTCGAAAACAATCTTAACAAAATTCTTCCACATTTAAGAGACAAAAGCCAAAAAGAGTTTGGGAGGTTAAGAAAGATAAAGTAAATGATGAAAAACCTTCAATTGAGTCTGATTCTCAAACTCAAAGCATAAATGTTTTATGAACAAATTCAAAAGATTTCAAAAGATGAAGGATTTTCAATGTCTAAAGCAAGGAAAAAGGTTTATTGACAAAATGTTGAGTCTCGTAAGAAACAAAAGTTTTGTTAACAAAATCATCTGATAAGAAAACGACTGAACAAGTTAAGACTTCTTCTCAAAATAAGTCTTTTGTTCAGAAAAAACCAACTCAAAAACAAAATTTTTCAAAAGATTAAACAAAAGTTCAAAAACCGAATCAATCCTCAGTTATTCAGAAACCAAAAGTTGCAAATTTTGTTCAAAATCAATATCAAAGGAATTATGTTTCTAATAAACAAAATGCAAGGTTTTCTCAACATAATTTCCAAAAGAATAGTTTTTAAAATCAGAGAAATTTTGAATGATTTAACAGTCAAAGAAGGTTTTTGAATACACAACAAGTTTTTAATCAAAATAATGTTGGTTATCATCAACTTTTT
The DNA here is from genome assembly GCF_051521515.1 of Lactuca serriola. NCBI lineage: Eukaryota > Viridiplantae > Streptophyta > Magnoliopsida > Asterales > Asteraceae > Lactuca > Lactuca serriola. Next base: position 188,961,575 of record NC_136410.1, read on the forward strand.
CAAAATCATTTCCAACCTCATCCACAATCAACATTTCCAAAACGACACTTCGATAAGCTGAAAGTCAATAAGCCAAGAAATGAACCCTTTAAACCCACACAACATCAATTTCCCAATCCTGATTCGAAGCACAAAGTCAAAACTTCATTCACCAAAGGAAAACCTGACATGAAGAACATAAATCATTGGCTTGAAGGAAAAGAAAAAGGGTTGCAATCAGGAAAGTTCTCTTAAGAGGAAATCTGGCATGCTTATGAAAGCTACTTGAATGAATCAAAAAATGGAAGTACATCATCAAAGGAGAGATGTTCCAAAAGCTAATGTTGATGCCAAACGAACTACAGAAGAAAAAGGGAAAGTCAGCGTTGATTCTAAACCAATAGATGATTTAATTCAATTCCTAAGTCTATTGAAGTTAGCTTAATCGATAATCTGAAATCTAAACTTCGTAATTGGGTTTTAGGATCTTCGTTTCAGAATGTGTTTCAATCTAATAACCAAGGACCCAAAAAGCCTTGTGAACCTAAATTTTTCCACTGATTGTAGGTTTTATGTGACGAGAAATATGACGAACATTGGTACATTGATAGTGGTTGTTCTCGTCACATGACTGGTAAGAAAGAAAATTTAAGAGATTATCGATGCCTAGAAAATGTTGAAGTAGTAAAGTTTTGGAATAACAATAAATGCACAGTCAAGGGACATGTCAAAGTAACGAATGGAAAGTTCACGATTAATCGAGTGGCATATGTCGAAGGTCTTCAGCACAACTTGATAAGTGTCTCACAACTTGTTGTAGGCACTAGCAATCAAGTATTCTTTGATGAAGAAGGAAGTGTTATTTCGAACAAAGAAACCAAAGAAGTGTAGCTCAAGTCGAAAAGAAAAAGCGATATGTTCACTCTTGATATCAAGCCAATTGTTGGTGTTCCCTCAGTCTGTTTACTCGCGAAGGCATCGCCAGATCTAAGCTGGTTGTGGCATTGAAGACTTTCTCACTTCAAATTCAAAGATATGAACAAATTGGTGGTAAATGATCTTGTACGTGGCTTACCTGTTTTAAAATTTGATAACGATTCGTTATGTGCAGCGTGCGAACAAGGGAAGCAACATCAACAAGGTCATCCAATAGTTATCGATTCGAAGATCATTAAACCTATTGAATTACTTCACATTGATCTTTGTGGCCCTTCAACTATTGAGACTCTCAACAAGAAAAGGTACATATTGGTCATTGTTGATGACTTTTCAAGGTTCACTTGGGTATACTTTCTTCGACAGAAGTCTGAAACTACTCAAGTAGTGATCGATTTCATTAAGCATATCGAACTCAGTTTGTGCAAGAAAGTGAGAAAGTTCAAAAGTGACAATGGAACAGAATTCAAGAATCAAGTTCTTGATACATTTTTTACTAATCTTGGAATTGTTCATAATTTTTCATATCCTTACAAGCCACAACAAAATGGTGTTGTCGAAAGGAGAAACAGATCGCTATGCGAAGTAGCGTGGACTATGCTCATATATGCGAATCTACCTCAATATCTATGGGCAGAGGCGGTTTCGACAACTTGTTTTACTCAAAATAGATCTTTCATTCATCGTCGTTTTAACATCACCCCTTATGAAATCATTAAAAATCGAAAACCAAATGTGAAATTTTTCCATGTTTTTGGTTGCAGGTGATTTATTATGAATCTTAAGGATAATCTTTCAAAATTTTAGTCAAAAGCTGATGAGGGGATATTCTTGGTATATTCACACAATTTTGTTGCATATAGGGTGTTGAACAAGTGAACAAGGAAGATTGAAGAAACATTCAATCTAAATTTTGATGATTAGTTTGTGAAACATGTTGAAAACACTTTCGAACAGAAGCCCATTATTAACGAATCCTATGATGAGTCATTTATTTCAAATTCTTTCGATTTTGATTATGACTTAATCTTTGGTGTTCCTGATAGGGAAATCGATGCAGATGTACATGCAACAGATAACCAGATTCCTGAATCATCAAAGTATTCTGATGATTCGACTATAACTCAGGATGATGATGTTTCACAATCCACAACGAATTCTTCAATACAAGTCGAAACTCACCCAGTGTTGCAAGGTGATCAAGTGGAGGGGATCACTTGAATTCAATACCTAATGTTGAGAGGGAGCATACATTTGAGGGGGAGCATAATAATTTTGATCCTATTATTGAGGGGGAGCAATATGGATCAATTCCAACTAATTCTACTACACAAACAAACATTTTTCACGATATGACTAATATTGTATCGAATGCAGGTGAAGGTTCAAAAACATATGAACTGTTTGAAGATGCACCTTTGGACTTCGATCCTGCATATCCACCTTTGGATAAGTGGACACGAAATCATCCTCAAGATCAAATCTTGGTGATCCTCAGGGTGGAGTTCTAACAAGGGCTCAACTTCGTGCTAAAAATGAGGTACTTAATGTTCATCAAGAATTTTGCATGTTCAATGTTTTCATTTCCAAAATCGAACCAAAATCAGTAAAGGCTGCTATGGAACATCTTGATTGGGTTGTTTCTATGCAATCTGAACTTGCTGAATTTGAGCGAAACAAGGTGTGGCGACATGTTCCACAACCTGATGATGTATCAGTGATTGGCTTAAAATGGATTATTAAAAATAAAACTGATAAGGAAGGTAATGTGGTTCGAAACAAAGCTAGGCTGGTTCTAAAAGGATACTCGCAACAAAAGGGTATTGATTATAAGGAAACCTTTGCCCCTGTCGCAGGACTCGAGGATGTTCGAATATTTTTGGCTTATGCAGCATACAAGGACTTCGGTGCTTACCAGATGGATGTCAAGTGTGTATTTCTTAATGGATTCTTGGAAGAAATTATATATGCCGAACAACCACCAGGTTTCATCAATGAGAAATTTCCTGATCATTGTTATATTCTTGATAAAACAGTGTATGGCTTAAAACAGGCACCACGCGCTTGGTATGAAACTCTTAGTCACTTTTTGAAATTATCAAAATTTAAACAACATTCAGTTGATCCTAATCTCTTTCGAAAGAAGGTTGGGGATCACTTGATGCTTGTTCAAATTTTTGTAGATGATATTATATTTGGTTCGACTGACCTTGCATTGTCTAAGGAATTTGAAAATATAATGAAAAGTCGGTTCGAAATGAGTATGATGGGGAAAACTAATAATTATCTGGGATTAAATATTTGTCAAAGAAGAGATGGTATTTTTATAAATCAAGAGAAGTATTCTCGCAATCTGATTGAAAACTTTGGGCTCACGAATAGTTCGAAATTGCGAGTACCGATGGCTATTGGCACACGTTTGGTCCCTTCGTTGGATAAGCCTGAAGTCGAATTTACACTATGCAGGAGCATGATCGGTTCGTTACTTTACTTAACTGCAAGTCAACCTGATATAATGTTTGTTGTTTTTAATTGTGCCAGATATCATTTGAATCCCAAAGAACCCCGTATGACTGATGTGAAAAACATTTTTCGATATCTCAAAGGGACAGCTTCGTTGGGGTTATGGTACCCTTCGAATACTTGAGTCTTCATTCAAGCCTTTTCGGATGCCGATCTTGGTGGTTGTCAACTTGACAGGAAAAACACTTGTGGTGCATGCTAATTTTTGGACGGGAAGCTTATTAGCTGGCAATCGAAGAAGCAAATGTGTGTTTCGATTTCCATAGTAGAAGCATAATATGTTGTTGATGTAGCTTGCACTTCTCAAGTCATTTGGATTCAAAGCCAACTTCGTGATTATGCAATCAACGTGAAGAAGATTCCATTGTATTGCAATTCACAAAGTGCCATTCGCATCTGCCATAATCCAGTGCAACATTTGAAGACCAAACATATCGCACTTCGATATCATTTTATCAAGAATCATATTGAGGATGGAAACATCGAGGTTCACTTTGTAAAAACAACAAATCAACTAGCTAATATTTTTACTAAACCTTTGGACGAAAAATCTTTTCTAAGAATTTTGTCAGGGCTAGGCATGCTTGATGCGAGAGCAGTTCCCAATTCATCATCATAAAGTAACAAGAAGAGCAGTCGACATACCGCTGAATGAATTAGAAGTTACTCTTCATGGTTCAGCGTTCGACATGCTTCGTTTTTGACTTTCCTCTGAACGATTCAGACTACACTTCGTTGCTCATGCACAAATGTTGTATCGATGACTCCTAATCTCCATATCGATACTTGTTCTTTCGTTTGTTTGGTACAATTTTCTTATTTTTCATTGTCTTTTTATTTTCAAAAACAAAAAGATTTTCTTATTTTTGTTGTTTCTTTTTCACAAACAAAAGACCAAAAAGATTTTCTTATTTTTGTTGTTTCATTTTCAAAAATAAAAATACCAAAAAGATTTTCTTTTTTTGTTGTTTCTTTTTCAAAAACCAAAAATACCACAAAGATTTTCTTATTTTTGTTGTTTCGTTTCACAAACAAAAATCCAAAAATATTTTTCATTTTTATTGGATGATTAACAAGTTTTTGTATAACCTGCTAGCGAAATCTCCTGGTGGAACTTGCTTTGCAGCTTTAGGAAAAGGTGTTAATTCCATAATTTGTACTAGCTAGGTGTCCCTAGAAGCATGCTGTAACATGTTGTCCCTAGCCTCCACGACTCAATGTGTTTCAAATCCTTAATGGATTTCTCATTACGAGGATTCCTTCCCAATCAGGCTATATTCGCATTAGTCACTGAGCTACCTTACGAGGATTTTAAACCACTCTTTTTCACCATGATGTTCTTTCACGATCACACACAATGACATATACCCAAGAGATCTCTGGTTGAAACCAACAAGGATTTAGGTATATAACAAGTCTTTGTTAATGATCCTGATTCATGAGACCATGATGATGGTGAAACCTAAAATTTCTAAATGCTTAAGGAATTGACGGTGAACTTTATGTTCAAGATTTTAACGAAACACTTGTTTTTGTACCCTTCTTCGATATACAAAATCATATTCCTTCATTATGAGTGGTCTTGATAAAATGTTCTTCACCCAAGACATTTTTACCCAACAAGGCCCAACATTTTATTTTTCATGGAATATGGTTTCTGTATGAATATCAATTCGTTTCTTTGTCACTTACACTTTTCACTAACATTCACTTGTCACTGACTACACTGGTCACACAAGTAATTTTGATCAATGAATTCACACATATGTTAAGTTGTGTTCATGACCAAAGTTGAGCCAACCTTTGAAGCCTTCTTAAAAGAAGCCCTTCGATACTCCTCTATTAGTATTTGATTGTAATTCAAGGGAAACCACACAAGCTGTTCGACTTCTATCTTGAAGTTGATCGAAGTGATCTTTGCCCGGGGTCTTACTGATTTTGTGTCAATTTTCTATTGACAGCATAGAACCAAATTTTTTTTATTTTTGTTCTCATCTCATTCTTTGGCTCACTTTTGTAAACACTGAAATCCTTGAGGTTCTGAGAAATACCAACTCAGACTAAAGATTTTGAAAGGTTTGACAATGATTTTGTTTCTCAACCCAAAAGCGAATGATCCCTGCCTCGTCTCGAACGTTTTGTGACAGTTCTTATCTTCTTGGGGCAAGCGAAATGACTGATTGATGTGACGGTTTGGTTGCTTCACGGTTTTCAAGGAAAAAGTGCTCATCACTTTTCAGACGTGGCTATCTTTACGGCTACTGCTCCGGTTTTCAAGGATTACACGTGGCATGTATTTATTGCAAACGGCTTCAAATTCAAACTTGGGGTTACAATATAAAAGGATATTGGGGATATCTTGTTCAACTTTTACGTGATCAGGCAATAAATTTTCCCTAATTCTCTTTTCTTTCTTCAATATTCAAACCCTAACAATGGCGACCACAAATTTTCCAACTGGTCCTTCTCAAACCACCGTTGAAGCTTCATCTCAACCATTTTTCAAGATTCAAGGTTCTAACTATCGGGTCCAACCTGATTTCTCCAAATACCCTGAAGAACTACAGATGTTGATTTTGTCTCTCACAAATTCAGTCTTATCAACAGTGATGACAGCATCCTTCTCTATGTCGATGACTTGGATATCATTGGCCGGTTCTACTGTAGTTTTCAACAAAACCTCCAAGGTGGTTACTTTTCAATTAACCAATGATAAGAAATACAAACTCACGAAGAACAAGTTTGCTCAAATATTGAAAATTCCCAATGTTGGCCCTTTCTATGATGTTACTAATGAACAAGTGCTTCATATGTTCGACGAGATGCATCATCAGCATTCACTCACTAAACTCATTCGGTTTAAAAATCTTCATTACCCTGTGTGTGGAACTTCCTCTTTGGAGTATTTCTTAGATGCTTGACAGGTCGCAGCGAAGGGCAGACTTGAAATTTATGCCATGGTTGTTGGTCTGTATTATGACTTGTAGGTTGATTATGCAACAGTTCTATCGGAGGAATTTGGTGTAAGCATCTTACACATGAATGTGGCTAATGGTGTCTCGTGTGCAAGATATTAGAGTTTGATTTTCCATTTTGTGTATGAAAAGGAAGGAATTTTGGTTCCAGCAGATGTTCCTACAGCTGAGTTTGGGATTTATAAACATCCGAAGCATGTTGAAAATGATTCTCAGGTGTTTCCCAACGTTGCAAGGACTCCAGATGTGATGCTTCGAAAGGTAGATCCCACAAACCCAATTCTTGTGGCTTATCTTAAATCAGATAATCTATCTGTCAAAACTAGTGTTTTGCTCCCAAAAGGGATAGTTGGGTCTTCGAAACGTGGAAAAAGTCCCAAGAAACCTTCAAAGGTTGAAAAACCTAAAGCTATTCCTGAGGTGGGTGAGAAAGCGGTTACAAAACCTATTCCAGAGTCTGTTCAAGAACCTGTTGTGTAGAATATTCAAAAGGAGGTGGTCCCTTTGAAATCTGGTGTTTTAAAACGGATGAAGAAGCCTGCACACATACCTCGTCATTCATCAAAGCCAAAGGTAGTTGTTGAGGAACAGTCTATCTCTTCACCAAAAGGGGTTTTTGTAATGAAACTTCAAAAGATTCGAAAGCCCCATATTAATCGAGAGGAGGTGGTCATTCGAGAAATCCCAGCTCCAGTTTCTCCAGCTTCTAAGAAACGAAGAGCTCGTTAATTGGTGAGAAAGATCAAAAAGAAAGCAAAGGCATTGGAAGATCCTCTTGTTGAAGTTGTTGTCGAGACTGATTTAGAAGGTAATGAATCTTATATTCTCCAAAGTGAGTTTGGCTTCGATTCACTTCAGAGGGACTCACCAGTCACATCGACTTTCGAGGCGACTGGTAGTCTTAGTGGCTCTGTGAAAGCATCTCATGTGGACATATCTACTAATCTGGGTGATTCATCTATTTATTAATCCATAAGAAGACTTCTGTCATACCACCCGAAGTTTCGCTTGCCAAGTCCAATATGAAGGAGGTTCGAACTTCAGACATCACTTTGCACATATCTAATATGGACACAAATGTCAACATGGGTGAAGGGATGTCGACACACGAAGCCCATGGTATTTTGAATGCTTCTGCTTCATCTATTCATGTTTCTATCATTACTTCCTTTTCATTCGAAACCATCGTTATGGATACGTCTACTACGTTACCACCATTTTTTCACCCATTTCCACATCTTTACTTGCTTCTAACATGTCACCTACATTTTCGAATATCATGGATCAGCCTATCACTTCTTTATTTCCTTCGCAATCCATTGAAGGATCCAAATCCATTCCTGATGATAACACAGAAGATGATGATGTTATGGTTTCTTTTGCTGACATACAATTTGATCCCGAGGAGGAGAACATTCCCGATCACATGCTTAAGTCTGGTAAGCTGTTCAAGATCCTCAATCGAAAGCTTAATTCTTTGTTACAACTTCAAGCTGATGCTGGAAATTGAGATAATGTATCTAGGATTGAAGTAGATGCCATGCTCAAAGCTCAAGAACTTCGTTTGAAAGATTTGATGGAGCAGGTTGATATGAAAATTGAAAAAGAGTTGAAGTATCAGTTTGATTCTTTTGTTCATGAGGTAAAGGATTTAAGGGCAGTTGTAGAATAAAGGCATATTCTATTTGTTGAAGCTGTCAAACAAGTGCAGGAGGATGTGACTTTCAAAATTGCATAAATTTGTCAAGAGATAACGAAGGAGTTTGCTAAACTTGAACAAAATTATTCTAATCTTCATAAAAAGGTTGATACAATTGTTGCAATTGTGATGAAGTTGTTGAATATTATACTTCTCTTCTTACATAGGTTGATACAAAGTCAGAAACTGATTCTAAAAGTTTTGCCAATTTGGAAAAGTTAGTTGGCAGTTTGAAAGAGTTAATTTCGAAGCTTCGTTCTTCTCCATAGTCTTCGATTTCTCATGAATCCATTTATAAGATGATTTTCTCATTGGAGTCTTCTCTCAAGGCTAATTTGGATCCACTTTTGAAATTGGTTGATGTGATGCCAATTGATGCCCCACCTGTTTCGCACAAGGGTACAAGGGGGAGAAAAGGGTGTTGGCTCTAGAGTTTCGAAAGGTGTCGATACTGGTTCTTCGAAAGATCCTTCTCAAGGAAAGGTTGTAGGGAGAGTTATGAGTACATAGATTTCTACTTCTCTCCCAACATCAATGACTACTACTTCAACCACAATGACTTCAAAACCTTTTAACAAAGGTGTTGTTATTGGTTCTTCCGTTGAGGGTTCAAGTTGGAAGCCACCTCCATCAAAGGAAGAAACTAAAGGAAAAGGTAAGGGCATCAAAACCGATCCAAATAAAGAAGAGAATAAGATTGCCTTAGAAAAGGAAATGGAAAGAAAAGACAAATTCAAAGCATTCTAAGACAAAGACAAGGAGACCGACCTGGTCTTGAGAAGGGTGACCCAACGAAACCATATTGTTATGAAACCATTGAAGAGATTGTTTATCTTGGTAAGATGCATGATTTTCTTAAAGTCCCAAAGAAAATCTATGAGATAGAAAATTCGGACTTCAATCAACTTGATTTCCCTATCAACCACATGATGTTCATATCAGCTCAATATCAACTGATAGAAAAATTCGAAGACAACGATGAGTTCAAGAAGCTAAAAATGAGATTTCATACAATTCTAGGAAAGAAAGAAGAAGAGGTTTGGTCACTGGTAAAGATTGTCAAGGTGTTAGGTATAATTAAGGAGCAACTCTTCGAAGGTTTATTGCAGAACTTTAATTTTCACATAGTTCATGCCAATAATGTAGCTTGTGATTTCTCTATAGCTGATTTTCCCTTGATGAATCGTAATGATCTCATCTGTGTGGCAAAAATCTTAAGTGGGGTTAGTGCTTCGAAACTCCAGGTGACAAGCAAAGAAGATTTTTTGCACGGGTTTGCATATATCAAGATTTTCATTGACAATTATTATGATTGTCTTGCCTTAACCGATGTGGAATTAGCTTTGCCTATGGGAAAACAAATTGCTATACCATAGTCTTTGTTGAAAGGTATAGGATGCTTGAAGAATTTTGTTGATGGAGAAATATGTGTTAAACCTTTGGGAATTGTTGTTGTGGGGAAGAGTAAAAACAAAAAGAATACCAAAGTTTTTATTCAGAGTGGAGGATGTTGAGAGATACACTAACTCTTAGTATACGAATTTACTTGTTCGTATATATAATTTCAAGAGGAACACCGTAGGAGACAAAGTTGATGTTTAAAGAGTGATTGTTTGGTACATGGGAGTTAGAAGAGTTCTTCATCAGGCTACGAAGATGCTAATGACCTAGGACTCGACACTGCTCACAAAGGGGGAGAATGTTGGGTTCGAAGTATGTTGTGAGGTGTCGAAGGGTTTTGAGTCTATCTTAGTTTTGAAGTCTGTATTTCAGCTTATGTTGTATGTATTTCATAAAGGCTCATTTGTATGTCGAATCTTAAGTGTTTAGCCTTTATGTATTTTTTGTTAGCTTTTGAATTCCTATAAACAAGGATTGGCTGTAGATTTAGAGTAACTTTTGAGCATTCTATTATTCGTACTCTATTTGTTATCTGTAACCTTCAGAAGCATAATTGAGCCATCCAAATCTTATTTACTCTTTATGTTCATAATTCAATCTAAACTCTGATTTCATTTCATAAACTCAATTCTATAACAACTACATTGTTTATAGGGTCCGATGTACCATTTACACAAAGCACAAGAGTCTGAGGTATCTCATGGATCAATTGAATCTAAATATGAGACAGTGTAGATGGCTTAACGTGGTAGAGTATTATAACTATGAGATTCTTTATCACCCAGGGAAAGCAAATGTGGTCTTTAATGCCTTGAGTCGCAATTCGGGTAGTTCTTCTGTGAGGAGCTTATGTATGAGAATTTCGGTTTATTCGCCACTTTTGGACTTGATCAGGGAGGATCATGTCTTAGGAGTCAAGAAGAAAAACTAGATACATGAAAGAATCAGGAGCAAGATTGACATGTTTTCTACCGACAGCCATGGATTGTTGACCCAGTGTGGTCAGGTGTGGGTGCCAGATTTTGGCAGGATCAGACAGACTGTGTTGGAGGAGGCACATAAGTCTAGGTTTTTCTATACACTTTGGAGACACCAAGATGTATCAGGATTTGAGACTTAGCTATTGGTGGTCATGCATGAAGAGGGAGATAACTTCGTACGTTTAGAGGTACTTGACCTATCGGATATGCAAGGCCGAGCAGTAGAGGCCACATAGCAGGCTTCAGCCGGTGGAGTTGCCATGTGGAGATGGGAACTGATCACCATGGATTTCACCACCAAGTTACCAGGGACGGCAAAGGGATTTGATGCAATATAGGTTATAGTGGACCATCTGACCAAGAGTGCCCACTTCCTAGCTATTTAGGAGAGCTCCTCGGCTAAAAAATTGGCCAATGTATACGTGTGCAAGATTATCGCTCTACATGGTGTTCTGGTTTCCTTTGTATCCGATCGATATTTTCGGTTCACTTCTCAATTTTGGCGGAGGCTCCACAAGGAACTGGGTACAAGGTTCCACTTTAGAATTGCTTATCATCCGCGGACTGATGGCCATAGTGAGAGGACCATTCAAATTCTTGAGGATATGTTGAGAGCATGTGTTATAGATTTTGGTAGGAATTGGGATTCCTACCTTCCTCTGGCTGATTTTCCTTACAACAACAGCTATCACTCCAGTATCGGTGCGTCGCCATTTGAGCTTCTTTATGGGAGGAAGTTTCGTACCCCAATATGTTGGGGAGAGGTCGGTCACAAGGTCATGGGAAAGATCGAGGTATTTCTTCAGACGATAGAGCTTATTCAGTAGATCAGGCAGAGGTAGTGGACAGCTCAAAGGCGGCAGAAGAGTTATGCAAACAGACGTCGATCTGAGTTGGATTCCCAGGTCTACGATATGGTTTTACTGAAGGTATCACCCTGGAAGGATGTAATACGCTTTAGGAAGAGGGGTAAGTTGGGGCCCCGATATATTAGGCAGTTTCAAGTTATAGCCAAGGTAGGCCTGGTAACCTATCAATTGGATTTTCCTGAGGAGCTAAATTAGATTCATAACACCTTCCATGTTTCTCATCTTCAGAAGTGTGTGTTTGATGATTGAATAGTTGTTTCATTGGATGGTATTTAGCGGATGATCGCCTGAATTATGTTGAGAGACCAGTGGGGATTTTGGATAGGAAGATGAAGGTCGTCCCATAAAAGGGTGGTTCCACTAGTCAGAGTTCAGTGATAACATTAGAAGGATTCCGAATGGACTTTGGAACCCAAGGCAGAGATACGAGAGTACTACCCTCAGTTACTCGCGGCAACGGAATTCGAGGATGAAGTCTGATTCAAGTGGTGGAGAATTGTAACACCTTGATCCAAGTATTTTTTCCATTTATACCCCTTAGAATGAAATTTGTTTCAAAATTGGTTCCATGTGACACTTAATTGAAACACACCGCTTTGTGCGTACGCTGGGCGTACTCTTTGGTACGCAGGGAGTACATGGAAAAAGTGGAAACCCTAATTTTTAGGGTTTGGGCACTGTTTAAGCATCCTTAACTCTCCAAAACCTTTTCCCTAATCAGGTTCATAACACCTTACATGTTTCTCATCTTCAGAAGTGTGTGGCTGATGATTGAATAGTTGTTTCATTGGATGATATTTAGCAGATGATCGCCTGAATTATGTTGAGAGACCAGTGGGGATTTTGGATAGGAAGATGAAGTTCGTCCCATAAAAGGGTGGTTCCACTAGTCTGAGTTCAGTGACAGCATCAGAAGGATTTCGAATGGACTTTGGAACCCAATGCAGAGATACGAGAGCACTACCCTCAGTTACTTGTGGCAGCGAACTTCGAGGATGAAGTCTGATTCAAGTGGTGGAGAATTGTAACACCTTGATCCAAGTATTTTTTCCATTTATACCCCTTAGAATGAAATTTATTTCAAAATTGGTTCCATGTGACACTTAATTGAAACACACCGCTTTGTGCGTACGTTGGGCGTACTCTTTGGTATGCAGGGAGTACATGGAAAAAGTGGAAACCCTAATTTTTAGGGTTTGGGCACTGTTTAAGCATCCTTAACTCTCCAAAACCTTTTCCCTAATCAGCCTTCATCTCCCAATTCATCTTTAATAAACCTTAATCCTTTGTATGAGCCTTTTTGATCTTGAGAATGCATTTTGTTGTTCTTGAAGGAAGAAGACGGAGAGGAAATCATCTTCGAAGCTCAAGGCATCTTGGATCTAGAAGTGTTTCACCCTCAAGCATCCTTTGGAGGTATAAAGTCTGAAACTTGGTGGCTTAATTTCTTAGATCTTGTTAACCTTGAGTTCGTGTTCATTTTGGTCATATAAGCTTGGTGTTCATGAGTATGGATTACTCTAACTAGAAGAGTTGTCCTTTTAGACATTTTTAGGTGTTAGGAACGATAAATATGTGATATTGGTCCTTCTATTACTTCCATGCAATAGTTGTGATGTCTTAATCGAATAATAAGTTTGGGTTTTTATCTTGTGCACCTTTTCTAGCCATGGAAAGTCATAAAGGTGGAAACTTTATGACTTAGAATGATGTTTTGCATCTAGATCTGAAATTGGAGGAAAGATGTTTAAGAAATAAGCACTTAATGAGAGGAAAGGGATCCAGACGGAGTACGTCGAGCGTACCAAATTGTACGTTACATGTATTGGGTAGAAGCCCCCATGATTTGCTTAAATTTCGACTATGCCTAGCATAGTAGCTGAGTACACGAGGCGTACTCAACCTACCTTGACTTTCCTTAAATTTGGAATTTCTGACTTTGACCTTTGACTTGGAGTTTGACCAAGGGGCATTTTGGGTATTTTAAGCTACAGTTTGAGTCTAGGTCAATGTTTTTTGTATATTTGACCTATAGATTTCGCATTTGGAGTAGCGTTCTTTTCTGTTATCTTTTCAGATTGTGAGGTGAGTCTCTTCACTATACTCGTGGGTAGAAGGCACCAATGTTGAACCATTCGGTTATGTATCCTGTTATATAGGATATTGTTATGCTGTAGTGATATGTTAGATATGTATGATTATCTATTTGCTGTTTACATGTTTATATTTTGCATATGTCGACATAGTGTAGTTTTGTTGAGGCTGTATTGCATTGTGTTGTCGGCCAACAAACATGGTGGCAATCCAACTGGGAGGTTGTTTGCGATAGTGACAATCTAATTGGGAGATTGTGGGCTAGTGGCAATCCAATTGGGAGATTGTGGGCCAAAGTGGCAATCCAACCGATAGGTTGTGAGCCAGGGTAATCTATTTGGGAGACTGTGGACTCAGCATGCATTTTTTATATTTGTGTAGTTGTGTGTGGTATTTGGGGAACTCACTAAGCTTTGGCTTACAATTTAAGTTTCATCTTTCAGGTACTTCAGATGATCGAGACAATGTGAAGGCTTGATTGTTCACATCCTTCAGTTATTATGCGATTTGATTTTGGGATACTCTGATATGTGATTTTGACACTTTGGAAACTATTTTTTTTTAACATTTATGGTTTTTGGTTATGTTTGAAAAATGGAAATTTTATTTTGATTTTTGGGATGTTACATTTTTCATTCACTTTAATTGGCATGTCAAACCAAAATTGCATTTCATGAGTTAACACATTTCTTAGGTCTACAATCCTAAGCATACCATGACAAGAAGATCTAAAGTACATGGTGTTGTTTCAACTCAACTTTCAAAATCTTGTTGGGTCCAAATTATCTCATCACTTATAAATTGATTCTTCCCGACTATCTACCCCTAAAAAGAAATTAATTCATTCCTTCAAAGTTCTGTCTTCTATATGGACTCATCACAGAATATATCATTATCATAAGCTTCCCCGCTCCTTATCTGGTTATCGAATCCAGTTTAGCAACAATACTCACACCTAGTACCTAGTTGTACTTGAGTGTGCTTGGTCTATGTCATCATGTTGCACAACTTGGAAGTCATAAATCTTGTATCCTTGGTTCGTTCTTTTCACTCATAATTCCAAGCACCACTTTTTTTTTGTTAGTCCCCATAGTGTTGTGAGCTCTTGTAACATCACTTCATTGTACTTTTGTAACCTTCTTACCATGTAACCCTTAAAAGAAATGAGGGTATTTCTTTTAAGTATTAACTAGCATTATGATTCCCATATTATAGTAGTTCGTCTTTCTAACTCATTCATGGAAATTTTGAAACACCCTTTTACTCGTCAGCGTCTTCGTGACACTCCTTTTCAACTAACTTCAAGTGTTTATTCTTGTCTACACCTTCTTAGTTTTACAAGATCTTTGATGTGCTATTTGTATTCATGTGGAGGCGTACCGGGTCCAAGTTCGTGTCAGTTTTTCTGGTTCTTGTAACTGTTGAACTGATAAAACTTTAGGTGCATGTGTTACAAGTCGTTGAAGCCTAACGATAGTTCGTGTTTGATGTTAAATGTCACACCTTCTACGGCTACTGGTAGAAATTCTGAGTGGTAACGGTACATAGATTTCCCAAATCACAGAGCGCCAACCATAACTACCTATTTAAACGTAAACCTATATGTCTTCGAGCTAATAATCTTTTCTTGACTCGATCTATACTCCATCCTAGGAACACATACGATTTTTGAAAACGTCAAATTGATGTCGGTGAGTTCATAGGTTTTTGAGGTAAATGTAAAATAAACTCTTTTGAAAACTTTCTATAAATTTTGTGATTTTTAAATTCCTAGTTTTCTATGTTTTATTATATTACATCTTGAATTATTATCTTTTAAGGACATTCTACTAATCCTAATTTATTATCTTTGTCGGATATCTAACGATCATATCTTATTATCTTTTAAGATATTTTATTAATCCTAATTTACTATCTTTGCAGGATATCTAACGATCGTATCTTATTATCTTTTAAGATATTTTATTAATCCTAATTAACTCTCTTTGTAGGATATCTAACGATCCTATATTATTATCTTTTAGGATATTCTATTAATCCTAAGTTACTATATATCTTTGTAGGATATTTAAGTAATCCTAACATATTTTATCTACCACTCTAAGGCTTCCCTCTTGGTAGTCGGATCTCTAAGGTGGTTGTAATTTATTACCATGAGCCCCCATAATCGATGATGTTTTACTAGTGATTACTCGGCCATGATGCTTCATCGGACGTCGAATAGTGATTACAGTGCATATCCCTATATTTGACCAACATCACTTTTAGGTACTAAGTTATCCTCAGGATTTGGCCATTATAACATCTAGGTATTATCTCTTCCTTGACTATCGGACATCATAAATCTTAGGCATAATATCATAGCTTACAACTAGGCATGGTATCTGTAGCTACATTATCCTAAGGCTTTAAGCTTTATAAAACGATTGATATTATGGATACAATTATATTTTGATAAAGCAATTTGATAAGCATGTATCCCCACCCCTTGTAAAACATTTAAAATAGTAAAATTGGGGTCATGGACTCACTCTAGTAGCATAATCTGAAGCATCCAAGCTATTGCATTCGAAGCTTCGCGCCATTGGGAGTATTTCTGAAAAATCTTGAGAGATGAAGAGAGAGTTTTGGGTGTGACAAAATTAGAAAGTGAGAACCTATATTTATAGTGGTTGTGCACGCGGCGCACTTCATGTGCGACGTGCACTCACTTTGTGGCTCCATCCAGAGTTTGCCATGTGTCACACATCTGATGGTCTACGTCTCCCTAATCTCGACGAATCTGGGTGTCAGACGTGCACGTCAAGCACGGCATGCACTTGGTGTGTACCTCTAAATCTTTTATAAAAATCCACATATTCCTTATAAGAATCTTGTTTCTTAACCACTTTATATTTTATATATGTGTAGCTCTCTACTAGTACTACAACTTTCCTTAAGGTTGCGTTGCCAAATTTTAGCTTTTATTTTTAACCCATATTTTATATTGTTCTAAAAATCGTATCTCCTTCATACGAACTCCATTTGTGACATTTTCCTTTCAAAGTACCTATTTCTCGGGATATTAAGATTTGCCATTTTGTGACGTTAGCCGAAATTCAACTGATTTCTTTGTGCTATTTATCCATTAATAGCATTATTATCGCGGTTGATTTTTATCTTTTATAAAATCATAACTCCTCCAATTGGAGTCGAATTTTTGCAACGTTTATATCATTGGGATCACCTTGTTGTGTATTTTCCAAATACCCTAACCATCATAAAAAGTGATATAACTTTTTGGTCACTCATTTTTGACCATATTATTATTATCTAATTGATCATATTTTTCCTTCAATACGAAAAGTTCTATTATCATCATTGGTTGATGTTAATCTCTAGTGACGATCGGCTACTGGAATTTCCCTATTGTCACACTAAGCTTAGTTTATCTATTATGATGCTTAAAATAAATACGTTATTGGGTTTAAATGTTCATTTTAGATTAAAAATATAATTTTTTTTACATATCAAAATAATTTTAACTTTGATTTCCCGACTTCGTGGACTGTAAGTTATTGATTATAAAACTGAAAACGACAAAATTATAGTCTAAAATTATGTACAAACTCTAGAAAAGATGAGAAATTTCAGCTTTGATCTCGACTTTAGGGTACAATCCTTAATTATATAAAATCGAAAATGACAAATTCTAAAATCATCCACAAACTCTAAACTACATGTGTAGCATCCTGTTTCGGATTGTTTTGTGATTTAAGGCCTGTGGGCTTTAATCCGAGTATGAGAAAGTTTTGAGGCTTTGAAGGAGAAAGGTTTAGGCCTTTCTGGGATGTGGTTAAGGTAGATTGTGTGATAAAAAAGTTCGGTTAGTGCCTTACAGCCCAAATGTATTGTTAAAGGCGATGATGCGGGTTTTTCATCAATTTGGATATGAGTTCAAGTGGGCTTCAATAGGAATAAGGTTGATAGAAGTGTAGGTCTTCTCTTTACCTTTTTATGGATATAAGGATCGTCAAAAACGGATTTATAACGAAGAAGTTATGGCCTTCGGAAGTTTCATGGTTTCAGGGTTAGCCAAGTACGCTGGGCCTACACAAAGCGTACGCGGGGCGTACTAGTGGAGAAGGTAGTACGTTGGGCATACTTTGGAGTACGTTGGGCGTACTAACCAGGATGGTCGCGAATGTTCTTCGGAGTACGCTGGGCGTACCATATGTATGTCGGGCGTACGGCACTCTGACCGAAACCCTATTTTAGGGTCTTAGACCCTATTTAAGCTCCTTATCTCATAACCTAACCCTAATATCTTCAGACTCCATCCCTCTAAACCCTAGAAATCGACCCTAAGTCTCCATTAGAGTTATTCTTGATCTTTTTGGTGATTTAGTAAAGTTTTTGGTGCTTATTGTGGAAGAAGGAGTTCCTTGAGGAAGCATGGCTTGGCTTGGAACTTGTTGATCCAAGCCCTAATCATACTGATCTAGCTCCAGGAAGCATAAAGTTTGAATCTTGGTGGCTTTCTTATGTGGATCTAGTGGGGTGATGGCTTGTTATGTTTATCCTTGGAAGAAGAAAGAGCCTTGAAAGAGAATAGCTTGAGCATCTAGCTTTTGGATCTGAGTTATACACTTGTTGGTGCATCTTCTAGATGTATCAAGTTTGAAACTTGTTCATTATTGTGCTAGTTCTTGTTTTGAGTCCATTTTTGGGGTTTTATGTCCCAAGCTTGGAACTTTATGAGTTTGATGAGCTCCAAAGTATAATATATGTCCTTATAGATGCTTTTAGTTGTTTGGAGTCATAAAAATGAGATCTTGGTTGTGAAGATCTCTCCATGCATGAGACATGAGCATTTTTGGGAGTAAAGAGTGAGTGTATTTAGGTTTGGGACTTTATCAGCCATGAAAAGGCTTAAAGTCATTGACTTTATGGAGTAAGAGCCATTAGGGAGTCCAAATCTGGGATTTGAGTTAATATCTTAACTGATTAAGATCAAATGAGTAGAAAAAGTGAATCTGGGGAGTACACTGAGCATAATTCCTGTATGCCCCGCATATTGCCCAGTGTCCCCGATGGCCAATCTGGAATCGTGAGTACGCTGAGCATACCAAGGGAGGTACGCCCCGCGTAACCTCACTGTGGACTTTTGGGCTAAGTCTCATTTTGGGCCTTGAGTGTTGGGCTTTTTGCAATATAGTTTTGGACCAGAGGAATATATATAAGTGCTTTGGGCCCTTGATTTGGGCTTGCCATTTAGATTGAGAGTTGGGCCTCGGGAGAGCCCATTTATTATGGGGCCTTGGTGGGCCCAATGGGTTTTAGATTATTGATGAGCTGGTTAGTGGACTAACTTTAGACCTAATGAGTGAGAGTTTGGACTTAATTCCTAATTGGGTTAATTGTGGGTTTGGCACAGAGTTAGTGACCGGTGCGTAGCAGTAATGTTTATATGGGTTGTTCATCATCCGAGGTGAGTTTTCTCACTATACTTACCTAGTGTGGTAACCTTTGTGTGACCGAAGGGTCTTATGTGCTTATATTTAGTATTGTGATATCCTACATTATGTCTGTGTGATTTATGTTGTGTATTATTTTGAGCTTACTGAGTTTTGGGACCGGAGGGTCCCACTGAGACACATTGACCGGAGGGTCTTATTTGTGTTTAGCCATGAGAGGCTAATGATATATGTGTGGTATTTTGGGGAACTCACTAAGCTCCGTGCTTACCGTGTTATGTGATATGTGTTTTAGGTTCTTCTCAGGATCGCGGGAAGGCGTCGATTCGATTGTACACACAAGAGAAAAAGTTACATTTTGAGGATCCTGGATTATTAATCGAACAATTATGGAGTTGCATTTTGTAAATTAAATAAATGGGATTTTTGTGAGATAGGTTATGAGAATTATGTGGTTTTAAAAATGACAATTTTGGTTTGAAATTTACGTCGTTACAAGTTGGTATTAGAGCCTTGGTTTGAGGAATTTGGATGCACCTTCGGGTATGTCTAGACTCAAACTGGGGATTTGAGAAAAAATTTCAAAAGAAATGATGTTTCTAATACGAGCAAGAGTTTCTAAGAGAAAACGAGAAGAAGCAATGTGTACAATCAGCCAGAGCCCGAACAGTGATTTCCCAAAGTACCCTTACTTATTTGTTTGTGTTATGAGTTCTTACTGAGATATTAGTGATGCATGCTAGAAGATAGGCTAGGTGTTTCATATTTTAGGGCTAGAGTTGCTTGATTTGTGATGCCTTAGCCTAGGAATTTTGTTATCTGTGATGTGCTTTGAGTATGTGCATAGTAAGAGTATCCAACAGGAATCTTTGAGAGAGAGAGAGAGAAAGCTTTGAGTAGATGAGTAATCTTGGAAAGATACGTAGATGATTATCGGAGGAGCCTACTGAGAGAGTAGTTAGGTACCCACGAGGGGTAGAGTTGCTTGAGTTCGGTGATACCTTTCGAGAGCGAGTAGAGCAAATAGAGTTGTAACCTAGAGTGGTTTTATGTGTTAGTGGAGATTACTCGATGCCCGAATCCTGCTTGCTTTGTGCTTTGTGGAACTCTTTATGATGAGAGTCGGCTATTAAGTGAATATCACGATATTCAGGAGGTAGATGGATGGCATCATAAGGAGTTCCTCAGCAGCTGATGACAGAGAAGTGTGAGAAACTAGGAAGAGCCTAGGGAGTGTCCATAGTCAGATGAGTATGCTGATAGATGAGAGTATTCGCTGGGTAGCGACCAAGTATATCGGGATTGGTGATCAAGAAGGTTGAGCAACTACTTATGAAATCCGGGACGGTCCGTGTGGAAAGTATGGGTAGATGTGGTAGGTAGTATGGGCCCATACTACTAAAAGTAGAGGACCCATACTCGAAACATGAAAAATTCCAGAGGTTTTAAGTGGCAAATTGAGAGGTGATATCATGGTTCAAGTACCATGATTCGTGGTGGTTTGTGCTTCAGAGTTTATCGGTTATTCTGTTGTGATTGTTTAAACTGAGAGCAGATATGATAGAGTGTGGGGCCAGAGGGCCATGTCGAACGACTTTCAATAGAGCATACCTTGAGAGGGAAATAAAGT
Source organism: Lactuca serriola (assembly GCF_051521515.1). Classification (NCBI taxonomy): domain Eukaryota; kingdom Viridiplantae; phylum Streptophyta; class Magnoliopsida; order Asterales; family Asteraceae; genus Lactuca; species Lactuca serriola. The sequence continues at coordinate 188,982,117 of NC_136410.1, forward strand.
TAGTTTCTGAGAGATTTTTTGGTGAGATGTCAGTTCGAGTCGCAAGACTCAGGGATGAGTAGAGATGACGCTTATTGGAGGATCACAGACTGATTTGAGCAATCGACCGATAGATGAGACATGACCTTCTGTGACAAGATTTCCGTTGTCCCCATTTCTGGGAGAAGCGAAGGAGATAACGAATTTTCCGGTTTCAGAGTTTTGAAGGTAAACCCCGTGGGGTAGCATAGGGTTGCAACCTTTTCACCAAAGTATTTGGGCAGTATGTTTGCTGCGAGGTATTTTTTATACCATGAGAGAGTCATTAGTGGGGCTAAGATGGAAGAGAACAAGGAGGTGCCTTATTGAGGGAGGCATACTTTTAGCCACAGTTCCAGGTAATTAAGAGGAGTATATCGGGGCGGTGTCCCACGTTATCTACTTTGTGTATCGACTGTGAGAGTGAGGTCTCTTGCTTTATGATGATTCTCGCGGTGGAAGGCTGGTCGAGGAATCATAGACGAGGTGCGTGATAGTGCATTATTTCCAGATTGAGAGTCAGGACTAATTTGAAACGGTTGGGGTATCCAGCAGTGTGTCGGTCTGAGGCTTCGAGATAACTAGAGGCAGTCACGTAGCGAGGATTCAGGGATTTTTGCCTGAGTTACGGGATATTTGGAGTTGTTTGGTTTCCGTCGGGAAGATCATCGAGTGTTTTCGTGGTACGTTCCGAGAATCAAGTGTGATGTACCTGGCGAAACAGTCTATGGAGTAGATTGTTGGTATGCCGACTGGTGATGGTTCGCACGCTAAGTGGGGGAGAACTGGGTATTCAATTGAGAAGATCAACAATTCATTCAAGTGTGGTTAAGAACTGATTATGGAGATCTGCGGCGCGGAGACCCGAGACCAGAGTTATTGGTGGATGAGGCGAGGTGCAAGGCGGGATAATGTATGGGTATGTGCTTAGGAAAGGATGACCGAATCCACGGCAGGTGGCCCTGGTCAGAGGATTTATTATGGCTAGAGATTTTTTGGGTTTGCAAACGTTGACATCGAGGCGGTTGGGTCGCTGAGTTCAGGGTGCAATAGCTGACATTTACGGGTGTGGGGATAGATTGTGATCTATACTCCAGAAAGGGAAGCAGTTGAATTGTCAACCAATTTTAGAGTCGGTATGAGTAGTTCGTATGGGCGGTGATTAGTAGAGGGTGGAGCGTTGCATTTCGTCAACATGTATTTAGTCGTTGACGATTCCTCCATGTTTCAATTGGTAAGATGGGAGCATTTCAAGGTTTCGAGTTGCGTAAGTGGAAGTTCAGTGGTTGAGGCAAGACAGTGTGAGATGTAGTGATGGTGTACTAACGTGCCCGTGTATTGGTGTCCTAATTTTTGATCGTGTTGAGACTCGAGTTGTGTGATGGAGAGTGGAGTATCGAGTGATTTTTGTTCCAGTGGGAACCCACCAGTTAATTTGTTGTCAGAGTGGGACAGTCTAAGGGTGTATCTGTATTGAGAAAAGTTCCTCGCCGACGAGAACTTGCAATAGAGTGGTGGGGCATAAGTTGGGTGGGTGTAAGAACGTATCTATGTTGAGCTGCAGAGCATGAGTTGGTGAACTCAGTGTAGTAATGACTTGATGAAGAGATTATGGGGTGGTAAGAGAGCAAGTGTGTAACACCCGTTCCTAAAAGTACTTATTTATGAGTCCCCAGGATTTAAGAGGAAGGGTATTTTGGTCCTTTTATGGGAAAGTGGGAAAAGAGGGCCAAATACGAAAGTTGGGACACGCCGAGTACGCCTAGCGTAGGCTGGGTTATGCCCAGCGTAAGTGTATAAATGGACGCGGGTGTAGGGTCGAGTACGCCCATCATACTCTTAGAGTTATAAAACCCTAAAATTAGGGTCAGCCACTATATAAGGAACATGTTAGTTCATACCCTAGCCTCCATAAGCTCTCTCTTCACCTCAGAAACCCTAGATAGCCGTTCCACCTCCATTGTTGGGTGTGTTTGGCCTTGGAAAGCTTATTTTGGCAAAGGAGAGGCTAGAAGAAGAAAGAGGAAGTTGTCAAAGAAGGAGTTGAGTGGATGGAGCTTATAGATCTGGAAAGATATCATCCTTTGGAGCATATCTGAGGTATAAAGCTTCTTGCTTGTCATTTATATTGCATAGATCTAAGTGTTGTGAAGTTTTATTATCATTCTTGTCCAAAAAGTCCTCATCTTGATGCATGTTTTGAGTTGGTCGAGATTATTTGTCCTTTCAAACCATTGGAGAGGTCTTGAGTGAGAAAAATGAGGTCCCAAGGGCTGTGGTTGTTCCATGTGTGAGATAAGTAGGTCTTAATGGATTAAGAGCTTTATGGATTTCCCAAGTGATAAAGTTTGAGACTTTATGAATCTTAGGCATATTTGGCCTAAGGATCTGAAGTTTGGGCTTAAGAGCTTAAGCCATTAAGAAGTTATGTGGACTTAATGAGCAGCGAAGTTACGCCCCGCGTAACAGAGGAGTACGCCCCGCATAGCGGGTCAGTGCCTCGATCCCCAATCGCGAATCAGCGTGTACGCCCAGCGTACCAAGGAGGGTACGCCCAGCGTACTCCCTCTGTTGGGTTTTTCATTTTGGGCCTTAGGGTTTGGGCTGTTATTGGGCTGTTGGATTTTGGGCCGTGACTGGACATTATGGATGGAGTATTGTGGACCCATTAGTTGTTATGGACCATGGTTCTAGGCCCATTTGGTGTGGTGGGCCCAATTTAGTAAATTGGGCCAATAGTGGGCTTTGCTTCAGACTTTTGGTCTTTGGGCCATCAGTAGGCTTGAGAGCTTACCTAGTGTTGGGTCGCATTAAGTTAAGGGTAAAATCGTCAATTTACCCTTGGAAGGGTATTATGCTTAGCCTAATGATTATTTGTGCTATGTTGGCTAGTTCGGGATTTTCGGTGAGTCGGTGATTCGAGAATCTGCTTCTTCAGTTCAGAGTTTCGGCAGTGGCAAGGTGAGTTATCCTCACTATATCAATAGGGTCTAAGGCACCAAGGTCGGCCCTTTATCGGATTGAGATCCGGGTATTGTTGTTATGTTATTGCTTTGATATGTTTGCATCCTGGTCGCTAGGATGGTATATGTTAGAGACCTGGTTAAGGTCGGTATCCTGTTATGTAGGATGATGCTATGCTAGTGATCGGTTAGGTCGGTATCCTGGTTAGGATGATGATATGTTATGTGATCTGCTAGATCGGCTTGTTGACTGTGAATTGTTATATGATTGTATGTTTATGTGCACATGGTTGTTTGGACTGGGGTTGGGTTGAGGCGGGTCCTCCTTTGTGCTGTAGGCCAAGATACCCAGGGCGGACCGGTTGTCCCAAAGGCCCAACGAGCGGTCCGGATAGGCTGTAGGCCCCAAGAGGGCGGACCAGACGTGCCGAGGCTCGGAGAGTGGACCAGGCCGACTGAAGGCCCGGTGCGGGCGGACCAGTCATACTGTAGAATCAGAGAGTGGACCAGGTGGATTGAAGGCCTGGTGCGGGCGGACCAATCACACTGCGGACTCGATGTATATGGCTAGACTCGGAGGGTGGACCAGGTGGACTGTTGGCCGGTGCGGCGGACCAGTCACACAGTAGACCCGAAGTGCATGGTTGTTCTGTGTTCTGATATGATATGGCATGTTATGCGTGTATGGTATATGTGGTTGATATTTTGGGGGTATCTCACTAAGCTTTCGGTCTTACAGTTTTGGTTTAATGTTTTTCAGGTTCTTCAGGAGACCGTGGCAAGGCAAGGGCGTGATCGTACCGCTCCTCATGATTACGTTTTATGATGTGATTCTGGGAAGACTCTGATAATAATTGTATTGAAAACCTTTTTGTAATAACATTGAGAAAATGGGTTGTTTTTGAAAATTTAAAATTGGTTGAATATTTATGGTCGTTACAAGTTGGTATCAGAGCCTTGGTTTGAGTGAATTGGAGGAACATTCGTGTGAATCCAGTCTCAAATCAGGGAGAGTTTTTAAAAGGGGAATTTAAAATGGTTTTCAAAATGAGTAAAAGGAGGACGCGGAGGTACGATCAACCAGAGCCAGTAAGTAACCCCAAAATACCATACATGATATTTGTTTTTGAGCTTTGATAGAACAACATGCTAGTACTAGGCTAAAGATCTTCAGGGTTTCATGATAAGTGTTGCCTGATTTATGATGCCTGCTAGCCTAGGGTCCTCTGTGGGAGATTTCCGGTGTTCTCTAGGAGTGAGGATTAAGCGTTTGTTATGTATTTTTTCACTAGGGTGTTGTGGTAGTACTTCATATGAATATGGGTAGGTGTGGAAGGTAGTATGGGACCGTACTACTGAAAGCAAAGGACCCATATGCGTATCAGGGAAACCATGACCTCTAGGGTTGGGTTGAGAGTTGGTTCCCGGGATAGTAGGAAGTGTCTGGGATTTTGGGGTGTTTTTCAGTATGGTGGTCACGAGGCATGCTGGGAGTGGATCCGGGTTAGGATCAGGAGCCAGAGAGGGCGGTCAGGGTGGGTCAGTACCGCCCGAGGTTATTGGTTAGATGAGTATAGGCGAGTTGGATGCTAGGATTCGTGAGATCCTGCATGATGAGGTTGCTGCGTTGTTCCGGGCCGAGCTGTCGGAACTGTTTGGGTCGATCAAGACCGCCATCGTTGAGTATTTTGATGAGCGCTATGCGGCTCTCACTGAGACAGCTGCCGCGGCGGCTACAGGGGCTGTAGCAGCGGCAGGGGGAGGAGCCGGTCGAGGTTTTTAGTATCGGGACTTTGATAATATGAAGCCTCCTACCTTTGATGGAGTTCAGGACCCGATTGTTGCTATGAGGTAGTTGTCGGACGTGGATGGGTGTTTCTTCACGTGTTCATGCCCTGCTGATCAGAGGGTGAGGTGTGCTCTGAACCTGTTGAGGCTCGGGGCGAAGGATTGGTAAAGATCGACCACGGGGTCATATTCGGATGTGCAGAGGGCTGCGGTTTCATGGGATCAGTTCAGAGAAATGTCCAGCACTCATTATGTTCCGCGGGTTGAGAGGGAGAGATTGGCTCAGGAGTTCCTTGAGTTGAAGCAGGATTCGGTGTCAGTGACGGAGATCACCAGGATGTTCACTAAGAGGGCGATGTTTTGCTCTGAGTTCGCTTCAGAGCAGGCTCAGATGTCCCGATATCTGAGTATGCTCAAGAGAGATATCAGACAGTTTGTGTCTACGCAGAGGTGCGAGACTTTGTTGGAATTGCAGGAGGCCGCCAGGCGGCATGAGTTAGAGATTGAGTTGCAGTTGCGAGAGCTGAGGCAGGCTCCGGTGTAGTCGTAGCCGGCGCCGAAACGGGCCAAGACCGTTGATTCTAGGGTGGGAGATCAGAGCAGCCACGCTTGTGGGAAGTGTGGGAAGGGTCACATCGGAGTTTGTAGGTCCAGTGGTGCTTGCCGCAAGTGCGGAAAGGAGGGGCACTATACGAGGGATTGTCGGCAGTCAGCCCCGATTCGGGATTTGAGGATTTGTTATCATTATCATCAAGTTGGACACTTGAGGGTCAACTGTCCACAGCTTGCTGCAGGACCGGTGTAGGCTCCAACACCGGCCACTTTGAGGATCACGGGCGGAGGTCAGGGTGGAGCAGAGCCCCCAAGGGCTTAGGGTCGTGCTTTTCAGCTTACAGCAGAGGAGGTCAGAGCAGTGTCGGATGCAGCGGCGGGTATGTTTCTTTCTTGATATCTTGTTATCTTGTGATTATTGTGGAGTATTTTTTATCTGCTAGTCTCGTTGTGTGGTTTTCGGTATTGTCACACCCCAAAACCACGAACGGCGGAAACGTTCAGGGGTGGAGGACGTCATGTACAGTATCACAACAGTGTATAATAGTAAACAAGCAACAACATCATCCATTGCATTATAAGTAAAGTTTTAATACATGTGTGCTCTTTCATTGTAATAAGACACCAAAAATATACAATCAAAATAAAAGACGAGACTTGTCTGCTCCGTCTTCTCAAAACTTGGCCACCGTACCTGTCTACTGATGACCTGAGAATACAAGTTATTTTGAAAGAGAGTATCAGCTTTAAAGCTGGTGAATTCATAAGTATTTAAGTGTCATGGTCTTGCTTACTAAAAGCTGTTTTAAAAGTCATGTAAACCTTTAAATGAAAATGTTGATGTAAGTATGAAAAGCCCTAGAAAATCCCTTATTTTCTATTAGTTTGAGATGTAGTCTTCTACCAAGACCCGAATGTTTTTATGACAATGTAGTCTTCTACCAAAACCCGAATGTTTTGTTATGACAATGTAGTCTTCTACCAAGACCCAAATGTTCTGTAAGTAAAATGATAGCTTTTCCTTTCTATTGACTAGTACTAAAAGTACTTAGTCTAACTCTTTGTTTAGGTGAATGTATCACAAAATAAAGTAAAATAGGAAAATGATATGATAGTCTTCTACCAAGACTTAAATGTTCTGTAAGTAAAATGATAGATTTTCCTTTCTATTGACTAGTACTAAAAGTGCTTAGTCTAACTCATCGTTTAGGTGAATATATCACAAAATAAAGTAAAATAGGAAAAATATAATCATGTAAGTGTTATCCCTGGGTGACCAGGATTATCACGACATCGCCGAAGCGAAAGGTATACCCTATGAACATCCGAAGATTTTCCCCTCACCCTCTGTAGCGGCAGCAGGGTGGAGGGAGGGTTAGTCCCGTATCAGCGTTAACCTAATAATCATCTGAAGACTTTCATCTCATCCTCTGTTGCAACAGTAAGATGGAGGAATGGTTAGTTCCGTAACTGACTCCTAATGTCAGTAACAACCTTAGACATCCATAGATGTTCATCACCCAGTGTTGCTAACAGCTGGGTTCCGGAAGGGTTAGTCCCGTCTAGACATCCCGTCGAACAGGGATAGGCAGGAAAATTTACACAGAAGGTACGAATAAATCTTCCTAATATAAGTGATAACCTTAGACCTCCGTAGATGGTCATCTACCACTGGTGTTAATCAGATGGGATTCAGAATGGTTAGTCCCGCCAAGATATCCCATTGAACTGGGATAGGAAAGATAATTTATACAGAAAATACTAATAAATCATCCTCACAAGTTGAGATACTAGTATCCAGGTAAGTGAATACAGGATAATATATCTATGTAACAGTGTTCATGTATGGTATTCATGTAAGGGTGTTCATGTATCAGGTAAGTATATGTAAACATGTTCATGAATCAAGTAAGCATATGTAAATGTACTCATGTATCAGGTAATGTACTGGTGTGGACTCATGAATGAACTGACTCTTGTGTGATTCCTTGTAATAGGAATAATGTTTGATATCTTCAAATTATCCCTATGATAATTTACTGAAAGGTAATTGGTTGTTCAAGTAGGTTTATACACTCTTACTACTCAAGGGTGTGAGAAACTAAATGAAAGTTGTAAACTATATCATCAATACATATATAAGAATATAAGTGTATATGCATAGTTTAGTTCAAGAATGAAAAATGGTTTTGTAAGACACCTAAGGGTTTTGAACAAATATAAAGGTGACTTGATGTCATTTTGATAAACATTTCAAAAGTAATACATTTGATAACAAAGTATTTTAAAGCTAGAAAACCATTTCATGCATCACATTTTGTAGTATGTGAAATTTGTTGAATGAAAACACAGTTATAAAATACATATAGATAATTTAATAACATCTTGTTTTCTACTTGTATTCCCCCCCCCCCCCCCCATTAAAGCATTTAAAATCATTTAAACATTGATTAGGGGTATGAACTCACCTATTGTGGGTGATACGGATGAACTGAAGAGGTAGGACTGCTAGGTGTCAAGGGAAGTCTTGAACACACTTACGATCCTAGTTAACATATAATTTCACATATATGTAACAAATTAGTCTATAAACAACTAATAAATAAGTCAAGACACCCTAGGACATGCTAAACACCTTTATCAAGTGTTATTAGCCTCTAGGATTGCATCTAAGTGTTTGTAGGGGAAGCTATTGCGTGTAGGGCTCAAGGAATACTCCACCATGAGGTTCACGACCCTAATGACCCTACTAAGTGAGTTTACGGTCGTAAACTCATGAATTTATGGTCGTAAGCTCACACTTATGTTACCATTTGATGTTTGATGCTCTATAAGGCCCTAATAAGCATTTTTACTTAATGGCTTGGTCTATGGAAGAGTTTAGGGCATAATATAACTCCTTTTAGGATTTTACGGCCTTGGGACCATATTCCCTTGGAGTTTACGGCCGTAAACTCCCTTGGAATGATGTTTTCGATGCTTTCAAGTCCCATACTCACATAGGATATGTTGTAGGCAATTGTTCAAGGCTTTAGAAGGAATTATGGCACTATTTGGCACCATTTATTGGAGTTCACGGCCCTAGAACCTTTTGGGCCGTGAACTCTCTTTCTCCCTTGAATCTTAATTGATTTGGTGGTCTAAACATGTAATGTAGGCTTCTAGTTTGAGATCCGAGGCTTTGAGGGACGTTGGGACACCTTTAGCCCTTAAAATGGAGTTTACTCCCCAAGTGTTCTTGGGCGGTAAACTCCTGAATCTTAGGGTTTTGTTTGTTTTCTAGTCTCAAACACACTTATATACAAGCCTAAGTTCGTTACCTAACATGGGGAAAAGACTAGGTAGCATTTAAGCCACATATAGGAGTTTACTCTCCAAGAACGTTCTTGGGCGGTAAACTCCCGAATCTCACAGATTTGATATGTAATCTAAGTTATTAAGCACATAATAAGCATTATAAGACAACTAGAGAAGTGTACTCACAATTTGGGATAAAAACCCGAAGATCCGTGAGAGAGAAAATGGCTTTTCTCTAGTTGGAAATGCGAATAATGAATGAATTTGGTTCAGAATTCTATTTATAGTCCTGAGATATTTTTGGCAGAAAATATTTTTATTCCTGAAATGATTTCTAATATAACAGAGTGTTGGAATAACAGTGTTGCACAAAACCCTAGTGCAACCACTCTCCTGATATCTCCTTAAGTGTAAATCCTGAAAAGCTGCCAAACATATACCCGAAGTCTGGAATTTCACTGAAACTGTTCTAAGCTCTATTGGCTTGATATGGTTTGTTCAGAATGGAAATTTTGGGTTGTCACAGGTATGGTATTCGTTGTTCTTTGAGGGTTATGGTATTGTTATGGGTTTAATATTGGGAATTTCGTTGGTTATCATTCATGAGGGTTATTAGTGGAAATCTGGCGTCTGCTTTGAATGTCGGGTAGCATCTGCATTCTGAGGAGTGGTTAGTTGCAGATTGAGTTTCTTTTGAGCTCGGGATGATCAGTGTTATTATGTGATTTTGTGAAGGTTGCTCGTGCTAGTGGAGATCAGTTCGCGTGTAAGTGTTTGTGTGGTGTAAGGTGGTTGAGGGAGGTCGGTGATGACGACCGGTGATTGATAGTCAGTGCTATAAGTGGGGGAGAATTGGAAAATTCTCCGGAAGATCGATGAGCATGTGAGGTTGTTTAGCTGCTTGGGATTCAGCAGTGTTTCTATCAGCCAAGAGCATAGGCTGGTATTAGTAAGTGGCAGGCATGCGGGGCCGAATACAGACCAAGGGTATTTGATTGTGGAGGGCCTGGGATCAGGCCGGGATTGAATTTGTAGGATGGAGATAGAGTTCGAAACCTCTAGAGGGCTAGAATAGTATGCATGGGGGAGTCTCCCGGAGGGATAACTCGAAATGATGAATGCTAGTTGAGCGGTCCGGATAGACTGAAGGCCGGTAGGCGTACCAGTCAGGCCAAAGGCTCGGAGGACGGTCCAGCCAGACTGAAGGCCCTGGAGGGCGGTCCAGATTGGATGAAGGTTCTGAGAGTGGTCCCGATTGGCTGAAGGCCTGGTAAGGCGGTCCAGTCATGCTGAAGACTCTGCAGGTATTGTTAGATCGGTTCGAGGAAATGGATTGAGTATGTCTCGATGTGTTAGCATTAGAAGGTCTGGCCTCGGGTATTGATCTCGATTAGTGGAGATAGTGCATGCACTCGAGAGTCCTTGCGAGCAGATTCAGAGCATGTGTTTTGCATGGATAGCGGTTATGCTATAAGGGAGTGGTGTAGCGTTGGGCGAGCACCGTGGCACCCGTCGCAGTGACAAAGCGGCCAAGTGGATTTCCTTGGTAAGGAAAGAGAGAGGAATGTAGCTCCAAGAGGGAGTGTAAATTCACGGAAGTCAAAGCGGCAGTGCAGAGTTATGATTGGAGTGATCCAATTATGGTCATTGAGTAGCGTGATTGCGGCAGTGGTATGGAATCACATCCGGATTGGATGACTGTCGAGGTCGCGGAAGGGATTCCGCGGGTGTAGAGCCAAGAGGCTCGGAAGGGGTGCAGGGATGGAGTCTTAGATTCCCAGTTTGATTCTGATCAAAGAATTGTGTATGTAGTGGTGATTCATCCTGGGGGATGTTTGGAGGTGTCGTCAGTGTGACGGGTTTTCCCAACCCGAGGGTGCTAGAGCTAGTTCAGCATGTGCATGCGATTGCAAGAGGAGAACTCATGGGAGTTGCTCTGAGGCTGAAGAATGTGTCATTCTGTCAGCATGGAATGGATAGAGTTGGACTCGGATCGGGAACCCAGTGGTTCAGGGTTATATCTAGCTCGTAAGAGTCAAGTGATTGTTGTGATCAGGATCGAGAATAGTGCCATGGAGTGGTACTCGGTTGATAAGTGTAGAATCTGATAAGTGTGGTTATCAAAGGGTGAAGCCGGTGGCCGGCTTGAGGTGGTGGTCAGAACACCGCAAGAAAAGGGAAGGTTGAGTTTCAGATTTCAATGGTTGTGTCTTAAGGAACCGGGTTTGGTTAATGCCAGGTGGTGCGTTGCGGGAGAAGTTCTGGAGTCGAGTTGTCGCAGGCTTCGAGGGCGAAGCCTAATTTAAGTGGGGGATAATTGTAACGCCCCATTCCTAAAAGTACTTATTTATGAGTCCCCGGGATTTAAGAGGAAGGGTATTTTGGTCCTTTTATGGGAAAGTGGGAAAAGAGGGCCAAATATGAAAGTTGGGACACGCTGAGTACGCCCAACGTAGGTTGGGTTACGCCCAGCGTAAGTGTATAAATGGACGCGGGTGTAGGGTCAAGTACGCCCAGCGTACTAGAGCTACGCCCAGCATACTCTCAGAGTTCTAAAACCCTAAAATTAGGGTCAGCCACTATATAAGAAACATGTTGGTTCATACCATAGCCTCCATAAGCTCTCTCTTAAACTCAGAAACCCTAGATAGCCGTTCCACCTCCATTGTTGGGTGTGTTTGGCCTTGGAAAGCTTATTTTGGCAAAGGAGAGGCTAGAAGAAGAAAGAGGAAGTTGTCAAAGAAGGAGTTGAGTGGCTGGAGCTTATAGATCTAGAAAGATATCATCCTTTGGAGCCTATCTGAGGTATAAAGCTTCTTGCTTGTCATTTATATTGCATAGATCTAAGTGTTGTGAAGTTTTGACATCATTCTTTTCCAAAAAGTCCTCATCTTGATGCATGTTTTGAGTTGGTCGAGATTATCTGTCCTTTCAGACCTTTGGAGAGGTCTTGAGTGAGAAAAATGAGGTCCCAAGGGCTGTGGTTGTTCCATGTGTGAGATAAGTAGGTCTTAATGGATTAAGACTTTGGATTAAGAGCTTTATGGACGTCCCAAGTGATAAAGTTTGAGACTTTATGAATCTTAGGCATATTTGGCCTAAGGATCTGAAGTTTGGGCTTAAGAGCTTAAGCCATTAAGAAGTTATGTGGACTTAATGAGCAGCAAAGTTACGCCCCGCGTAACAGAGGAGTACGCCCCGCGTAGCGAGTCAGTGCCTCGATCCCCAATCGCGAATCAGCGTGTACGCCCAGCGTACCAAGGAGGGTACGCCCAGCGTACTCCCTCTGTTGGGTTTTTCATTTTGGGCCTTAGGGTTTGGGCTGTTATTGGGCTGTTGGATTTTGGGTCATGACTGGACATTATGGATGGAGTATTGTGGACCCATTAGTTGTTATGGACCATAGGTCTAGGCCCATTTGGTTTGGTGGGCCCAATTTAGTAAATTGGGCCAATAGTGGGCTTTGCTTCGGACTTTTGGTCTTTGGGCCATCAGTGGGCTTGAGAGCTTACCTAGTGTTGGGCCGGATTGAGTTAAGGGTAAAATGGTCAATTTACCCTTGGAAGGGTATTGTGCTTAGCCTAATGATTATTTGTGTTATGTTGGCTAGTTCGGGATTTTCGGTGAGTCGGGATTTTCGGTGAGTCGGCGATTGGGGATCAGTGCCTCGATCCCCAATCGCGAATCAGCGTGTACGCCCAGCGTACCAAGGAGGGTACGCCCAACGTACTCCCTCTGTTGGGTTTTTCATTTTGGGCCTTAGGTTTTGGGCTGTTATTGGGCTGTTGGATTTTAGGTCGTGACTGGACATTATGGATGGAGTATTGTGGACCCATTAGTTGTTATGGACCATGGGTCTAGGCCCATTTGGTGTGGTGGGTTCAATTTAGTAAATTGGGCCAATAGTGGGCTTTGCTTCGGACTTTTGGTCTTTGGGCCATCAGTGGGCTTGAGAGCTTACTTAGTGTTGGGCCGGATTGAGTTAAGGGTAAAATCGTCAATTTACCCTTGGAAGGGTATTGTGCTTAGCCTAATGACTATTTGTGCTATGTTGGCTAGTTCGGGATTTTCGGTGATTCGGTGATTTGAGAATCTGCTTCTTCAGTTCAGAGTTTCGGCAGTGGCAAGGTGAGTTATCCTCACTATATCAACACGGTCTAAGGCACCAAGGCCGGCCCTTTATCGGATTGAGATCCGGGTATTGTTGTTATGTTATTGCTTTGATATGTTTGCATCCTGGTAGCTAGGATGGTATATGTTAGAGACCTGGTTAAGGTCGGTATCCTGTTATGTAGGATGATGCTATGCTAGTGACCGGTTAGGTCGGTATCCTGGTTAGGATGATGATATGTTATGTGATCTGCCAGATCGGCTTGTTGACTGTGAATTGTTATATGATTGTATGTTTATGTGCACATGGTTGTTTGGACTGGGGTTGGGTTGAGGCGGGTCCTGCTTTGTGCTGTAGGCCAAGATACCCAGGGCGGACCGGTTGTACCGAAGGCCCGGCGAGCGGTCCGGATAGGCTGTAGGCCCCAAGAGGGCGGACCAGACGTGCCAAGGCTCGGAGATTGGACCAGGCCTACTGAAGGCCCGGTGCGGGCGGACCAGTCATACTATAGACTCAGAGAGTGGACCAAGTGGATTGAAGGCCCGATGCGGGCGGACCAATCACACTGCAGACTCGATGTATATGGCTAGACTCGGATGGTGGACCAAGTGGATTGTTGGCCGGTGCGGCGGACCAGTCACACAGTAGACCCGAAGTGCATGGTTGTTCTGTGTTCTGATATGATATGGCATGTTATGCGTGTATGGTATATGTGGTTGGTATTTTAGGGGTATCTCACTAAGCTTTCAGGCTTACAGTTGTGGTTTAATGTTTTTCAGGTTCTTCAGGAGACCGTGGCAAGGCAAAGGCGTGATCGTACCGCTCCTCATGATTACGTTTTATGATGTGATTCTGGGAAGACTCTGATAATAATTGTATTGAAAACCTTTTTGTAATAACATTGAGAAAATGGGTTGTTTTTGAAAATTTAAAATTGGTTGAATTTTTATGGTCGTTACAAAGTGGATCCAAGTGGGAGTAATCACTTGGGATTATCAGAGAAAAAACCATGGAGTGAGCCATGGTGAGTCAGTGAGCGATAGAATTCTGTAAGACTACGGGGAGTCGTAGCATCCATGAGTCAGTGGGAGAGAGTATAGTGGTACTGCGGGGAGCCGTAGTATTTGCTAGTCAGCGAGAGAGTGTCATGATACTGCGGGGAGCCGTAGTATTCACTGGATAGCGGGAGAGTGTTGTGATATTGCGGGGAGCCGTAGTAATCACTAGTCAGCGAGAGAGTGTCGTGATATTGTGGGGAGCCGTAGTATTCACTGGATAGCAGGAGAGTGTTGTGATACTATGTGACATCCCCAAAATCTCGGCCAGCAAAGACCGATTTTCATTTATGCTTTTAAATATTTTCAGAGTAAATCCTTTTGATTTGAAAGAGTTGCGGAATTTGTTCCCAAAAACAAAACATGATAAAACATTGTTTACCGAAGCATTTCATAAAAGAAATGTATTTTCATTATAATCAAAACTCGGGGTGTCATGTTCCGATACAGACCAATAAGCATAAACGAATACATTACAAGTCATATAACAAATATAAACATATGCAGACTTGTAAACAAAACAACTTGATGGTTCATCCATCTCATGCCCTTCCGCCACTACCTGTAATACAATTTAAAACTGAGTGGGTCAGGCTTGGGAGCCTGGTGAGCATATAGGGTTTTCAACCCACAATGAATATCATATTTAATTTTCACCAACCAACAATAACCCAATTACCCATTCCCGTTATTCTCACTTTAATGTCCCTAAAACAACTAACATAAGGGACCTAGTCTAAGAATATTTCATCGGGGTGACAACACATGCTTCGGGGGTACCTCAGCAATATAAGTCAAATAAGGCAACCATGAGGGGGATGGAGTACAGCGAATGAACACCCAAGTTCATTAACACCTACAGGTGGCGAACCTGCTAATGTTTCCACAAGACTGTCTAGAATAGCCAGTGGTCGTCATCTAAACTCCGCTAGATGACTCAATCAAACAACAACGAGGCCTCTCATCTGTTTATTACACACCAACTGTCTACCCATGTTCTACCCAACATATTAGTAGAGAAAAATATACATTTGTATACATAGTTTAAAAACCTGTATAACATGCTTTAATCAACACATATATCACAAAACAGATGAGGCACACACACACATAACACATATCTCATAAAGAAATAAGCAGATCTATAAGATAGAAGAGAGTGAATACTCATTCACACATAACACAACCAAATATATACACATAGCACGTATTTTTATATAAAATACTTCGTATTATTGTATTAGAAGAAATAACTACACACTCACACTTATAAACAACAATACTCTTAATACACTCGAACCAAACTCGTATTATTATTGTGTTTATGAAAGTTAGTATACACTCACTTGATCAGAAGATGATCGGACAGCACTACGGCTTATAGAAGTAGTAATCCACAGCAGATCTGGAAGATCTTCACAAAAATCGAACTTCTCGCGGGCAGAGCTTCGACTCGGGAACCGCACTTCTCGGGATCTTCGGGATCTCGGGACTTGCTTCGGGGCTAGAGTATGATACCGGGACTTCGGGGTAGCTTCGGGGGTTTTTGCGCAGAGCTTCGACACGAAAACGAGAGGGAATTGGCAAAAATACCCGGAACCCTCGCATCCTATTTATAGGAGGCTGGAGCCTCGGAGTACGCGGGGCGTACTGCGTTACGCGGGGCGTACTGCCCAAAACGTCATTGCTTACGTATCCGAAGTGCTCGAGTGCGAGTGCCGACATCCCTCGGAGTACGCGGGGCGTACTCGAGTACGCGGGGCGTACCTCGGATCAGATCGGTGACTCCTTCGGATAATACTTCCGAATTTTGAATTAAAAATAAATACAAAATGATTAATAAACTTCGGAAATTCATAACTTCATCATACGAACTCCGTTTTCGACGTTCTTTATATCCACGCGAAGGTGAGACCACGCTCTACAACTTTCGTTTAGACTCCGTCGGCTAATTTTGACTTTATTTTTATTAATTATTTTTAATAGGCCGGGACAGAAACTTTCGTTATAAATTCATAACTTCTTCGTTTGACGTCCGTTCTCGCCTAACTTTTTTTATCGTTTCAATACCAACAATGAGATCTTCGATTCTCATTTAGATTGCTTCGGCTAACAACCGCTCGATCTCAAATCGAGTAAAACAGGTTGTATATCGCTAAGCCGGAACTTCGATAAATCATAACTTCCTCATACGAAGTCAGATTTGGGCGTTCTATATATATTCGGAAACCTCGTTTCAACTACTACAACATTAACCAAATATATTAAGTTTATTTTACACTTAAATTTTGACGCTTATTTTTATTCTTAATTAATCAAACCACATAATTAAGCAATTAAGCACAAAACACATAATACTCAAATAATACAATCTTATTATTTCAAAACGGGTTACAAAGGTTAACCTAGACTATTATATTGCTAATAACGGCAAGCCCGGAAACACAGGCGTTACATACTACGGGGAACCGTAGCACTTAGTAGTCGATATGAGTGAATATTTCTCTATGGGGAGCTGCAGTATTCACTAGTCAGAGTATAATGCATAGGAGTTCTTAGGCTTGGGTAGCCTTACCACTTGAGTCTTCGGGAACTTGGTAGCCGGACCAGGGGCGAGATTGGGGTCTCCGTGGTGATCGGGGACCGTTATATCGTGATTTTAGGGAAGGGATTGTCGTTAATCGGAAAGGAATTGGAGAAGTAATGTATATGAAAATTCATGGATCTCGGGTTTTGAGTTGAGTATCAGATTGGATATGAGTGGTTCCAATTCTGCTGTTGAGCTAGACTCTCGAGTTCGAGTTTGGCTCTTTTTGAGCATTGGGAAGGTAGGATGAGATTCCGGATTTTCAACTGGATCTCATTCTGGGTGGTAATGGTTTTCGTATGATGATTTTAGAACCGTGTGGGTCGGTTCGTTAGTTGGGAAGGACCACGAGACGCGTGGAACTAGTAAGTGGTAGACGACAGAGGCCGGAGGTGAGGCGACATCAGATGGGTTGAAGTATTCTCTTGAGGTAAAGCGAACTTCGTGACTTTGTGTGTCATATGATGGGCTGAGATAGCTATTGTGAAAAGGAGGGTTATAAAGTCATTTTATTGGTGTGCAAGGGGTAGCCCTTGGAGGTTCAATCGTTGGGTCGGGAGCTGACCTAGTAGTCAGAGTTGGAAGTGTTTTATTCGAGCCTGTTATTCGATGAGCGATTATCAGGGTGATATTATGCATGGGCGGTCTATCGGGGAGACAGACCCCTATAGTTTCCAGTCCTTGAGAGTTAGAGCAGGTACTTCCATAGAAAAGGGGTCCGTCCTTCTTCGGCTTAGGAATTTCTATTTTGTTTCGGATGTATTGAGAGAGGGATCGTTGAATGTTAAGAGATTTCCCGATTGTGCTTCTTGGGTTATTTGTTTCGATCTATGCGAAGATAAAGAACGATTTCGAGCGCGAAATTTAAATCAAGTAGGGGAGAATTGAAACATCCTATTTTGGATTGTTTTGTGATATAAGGCCCGTGGGCCTTAATCCGAGTATGAGAAAGTTTTGAGTCTTTGAAGGAGAAAGGTTTAGGCCTTTCTAGGATGCGGTTATGGTAGGTTGTGTGATAAAAGAGTTCGGTTTGTGCCTTAGAGCCCAAATGTATTGTTAAAGGCGATGATGCGGGCTTTTCATCAATTTGGATCTGAGTTCGAGTGGGCTTCAAGAGGAATAAGGTTGATAGAAGTGTGGGGCTTCTCTTTACCTTTTCGTGGATATAAGGATCGTCGGAAACGGATTTATAACGAAAAAGTTATGTCCTTTAGGGTTAGCTAAGTACGTTGGGCGTACACACAGCATACGCGGGGTGTACTAGTGGAGAAGGCAGTATGTTGGGCGTACTAACCAGGATGGTCGTGAATGTTCTTCGGAGTACGTTGGGCATACGTCAATCAGACCTAAACCCTGTTTTTGGGTCTTGGACCCTATTTAAGCTCCTTATCTCATAACCTAACCCTAATATCTTCGGCCTCTATCCCTCTAAACCCTAGAAATCGACCCTAAGCCTCTATTGGAGTGATTCTTGAGCTTTTTGGTGATTTAGTAAAATTTTTGGTGCTTATTGTGGAAGAAGGATTTCCTTCAGGAAGCATTGCTTGGCTTGGAGCTTGTGGATCCAAGCCCTAATCATATTGATCTAGCTCCAGGAAGCATAAAGTTTGAATCTTGGTGGCTTTCTTATGTGGATCTAGTGGGGTGATGACTTGTTATGTTTGTCCTTGGAAGAAGAAAGAGCCTTGAAAGAGAATAGCTTGAGCATCTAGCTTTTGGATTTGAGTTATACACTTGTTGGTGCATCTTCCAGAGGTATCAAGTTCGAAACTTGCTCATTGTTGTGCTAGTTCTTGTTTTGAGTCCAATTTAGGGTTTTATGTCCTAAGCTTGGAACTTTATGAGTTTGATGAATTCCAAAGTATAATATATGTCCTTATAGATGCTTTTAGTTGTTTGGAGTCATAAAAATGAGATCTTGGTTGTGAAGATCTCTCCATGCATGAGACAGGAGCATTTTTGGGAGTAATGAGTGAGTGTATTTGGGTTTGGGACTTTATCAGCCATGCAAACGCTTAAAGTCATAGACTTTATGGAGTAAGAGCCATTAGGGAGTCCAGATCTAGGATTTGAGTTAATGTCTTAACTGATTAAGAACAAATGAATAGAAATAGTGAATATGGGGAGTACGCTGAGCGTAATTCCTATACGCCCCGCGTACTGCCCCAGTGTCCCTGATGGCCAATTTGGAATCATGAGTACGCTGAGTGTACCATGGGAGGTACGCCCCGCGTAAGCTCACTGTGGACTTTTGGGCTAAGTCTCATTTTGGGCCTTAAGTGTTGGGCCTGGAGTTTGGGCTTGTTGCAATAGAGTTTTGGACATAAGGAATATATATAAGTGCTTTGGGCCCTTGAGTTGGGCTTGCCATTTAGATTGAGAGTTGGGCCTATAGAGAGCCCATTTATTATTGGGCCTTGGTGGGCCCAATGGGTTTTAGGTTATTGATGAGCTGGTTAGTGGACTACCTTTAGACCTAATGAGTGAGAGTTTGGACTTAGTTCCTAATTGGGTTAATTGTGGGTTTGGCACAGAGTTAGTGACCGGTGCGTGGCAATAGTATTTATAGGGGCTATTCATCATCCGAGGTGAGTTTTCTCACTATACTTACCTAGTGTGGTAAACTTTGTGTGACCGAAGGGTCTTATGTGCTTATATTTAGTATTGTGATATCCTACATTATGTCTTTGTGATTTATGTTGTGTATTATTCTGAGCTTACTGAGTTTTGGGATCGGAGAGTCCCACTGAGACACATTGACCGAAGGGTCTTATTAGTGTTTAGCCATGAGAGGCTAATGATATATGTGTGGTATTTTGGGAAACTCAGTAAGCTTCGTTCTTACCGTGTTATGTGATATGTGTTTCAGGTTCTTCTCAGGATCGCGGGAAGGCGCCGGTTCGATTGTACACACAAGAGAAAAAGTTATGTTTTGAGGATCCTGGATTATTAATCGAACAATTATGGAGTTGCGTTTTGTAAATTAGATAAATGAGATTTTTGTGAGATATATTATGAGAATTATGTGGTTTTAAAAATGAAAATTTTTGTTTGAAATTTACGTCGTTACAACATGCTGGAAAAAAATGCATGGCAAAATGACTTCAAACTTTTGAGATATGCATGTTTAAAAATAAATGTTCGATGGTCTAAAAAATTATTTTTAGACCAACTTCAACGAGAAGTACAAGATGGTCTATAACTCAAAAAATTGTGTATATTATACGCTTGGAAAGCTCTGGATGTGTAGTTTCGCTGAAAAAAAAAAGTCAAGTCTTTTGGAGTTTTTTAGAGGGAGTTATGACATTTTTTTCCAAACGATGTCCAGTATACAAAAAAGAAATCATTGTTCTGAAAAAATATTTTTGGACCAACTTTAGCGAGAAGCCTGGAACGATCTGAAAATACAATATTATGTATTTTATAAGCTCTAAAAGCTTTGGATGTATAGTTTCAAATTATAAAAAAACTATTGGAGTTTTTAGGTTATATATAATTTGTACATGAAGAATTTCACTTAATTCTTAAGGGTACATGTGACCTAGATTAGATCTATGTCTTTTCTCAATTAATAGCTAGGGGCGGATCTATAGTGGTGCACGCGGTTGCACCGGCAACTACCGGATTTTTTTGTATTAATATAAAAAAAATTGTTATTATTATTATTATGCACCTATAAAGAAACACATTCATTACTATTGAAGTTCATTCATATAGTCAAAAGTTAGGATGGTTAAGCTGAGGCGCAAGTTAAAGTTCTTATTTGAAAACGGCTCAAGTTCTAATCATGCCCATAAGTTTCTTTACTTATTTTTACATTCACTTCTCCTTTGTTGTATTATTTGTTACAGGCCCCCAAAAATATATGGCCAACAAAAAGGGCTTGGTGAATATAACTTGTTAAACAATAAAACTCAATTAAAACATTTTCCTCGTTGTTTAAAATCCCTATCTTAATTGTTTATATTTTCATTAACTTGACAACCATTTCGTAAAAACTCACTTTTTCTTTTCATTAGCAAACATATGCTCCCACGAACTCAAAATCATTTCAACTTTCTTCATATTTAATAAATATTTTCATTAACAACTGATATATTAGAGCTATATATAAATTCTTTGTGACCCATGGACTTTCATAATTTTCTATTTAATTTCTTCTCGACGTAATAGCTTTTGCATCATAAAAAAGCGACAAAACAATAACACAATAATGTGATAGATTTTGTGAAAATAGTTTTATGTTTAAAAAATGTTATTTTGTCGATATATTCATGGATTGAAACTACGTAATTTTAATATGTTCTATATGTAAGGTTGTATATCTAACGGTGTTATATTCATTTTTGGCGCAAAGTAATTATCTAGCGAGCTAGCCTCCTCCTATGGGGGTCCTATTTTAACATTTATTCTATACACATTACACACATATATGTGTACAAAAGCATTACATATGTTTCAAACTAAACAATTGCAGACGCATTACATATGTTTCAAACTAAACAACTGCTTTTCTTCATAAATATTAAAATTTAGGTTAACTCAATTTATGTCTCATTCTACATTTTGAATTGATTCGTTTGTTTTGTCAAGCAAAATGTATCGAACTTATAAATAAGCATTTAATAGTTGTTATTTGTATATTATATTTTGCTCTAAACAATGGAACTGATAAAAATACATTAATTCGGAATAAAATTTTGGTAATAAGCCTTTAAAACTTTATAAAACCACAACCAATACAGAAACAAGCTCCACAAGACCAACAACCAACCCATGAAAAGACCAATTGCCCTTCACGAAGTTTGTCTATATTAGTTTGTTATGTTTAATGCACTCGTAATTGTTCTTTTGTTATATTTGATCGAAATATTTTTTGTGCACCTACTACTACTTATTCATGTGTCCGCCCCTGTTAATAGAAACATACTTATGAAACAAAAACTATAAACCCTATGAATCAAATTCATGAATAGAACCACATACCTATTGCTTGATTCGAAATAATCTAATCAAATACCCCTTGTAGTCTCCTTGAAACAATAGCTCCAACTGTATGGCAACCTCTAATGCATCACACCCAAAACTTAAGAAACCCTAGGATTGAATGAGATAAGGAAGAGGAGAAAGGAGGAAAATTTCGTTCTCCACCTTTTAGGTATGAGAAGCCACGAAAATTAGATGCCCAAGGGTCATATTTATAGTTAGGTAACTTGTGGATGAATCCATCTTTAATTGATTAAATAATAGATTTAATCACAAATTCAAATCATTTCCTTATCTGCTACAATGAGCGTTCCGGAAACTCCTTAAAACTGTCCATACTCTGGAAGTTCTAGAATTGATTCTTTTGTTCAACTATTAAACAATTGCAATTCACCCCTTGCACCTTTAATTACTTTCCATTAATCCCAAATTAATTCTAGATTAATTCTGATTAATAATTAATCACTTCTAACTATTTTTTCATTAATTTATAATTAATTATTAACTATTTCTAATTAATTTATTAGGCACATAATAAATGAAAAAATCATTTATCTTTCTCCTTTGATCGATCCAAGCCATTTCCTGGTTATGAGGCCAACCTAAAAAGGTTTTACTTTTATTCATCAACATTATACCAAGTTAGTTAAGACCTTAGACACCTTAATCCAATAGTCTCTCACATGGATAAGTTCCTAACTAGAATTGCAAGTACAACTCCGAATAACAAGTAAAAAGTGTTTTCTAAAGACACTTCTAATCTCTGATCCGATGTTGGTCCCAAGATAAGTAATCAGATATCCCTTCATTCTACAAGGTATCGTATGGACCTGAGACATGGATTAGAATCAATCTCATAATCGAAGATTTTCTTTCTCAATTTCTGATTTATGAAGACTGAATTCAAACTACTAATTGAGCACATGAACTTAGTTCAGGCTCGGCAAAACACTTCAAATGTCAACAACAAATCATCGATAGGCCCATAGATATCGTTTTTCCTATTAAGTCAAAAGGAACGAATAAACTTTGACTATATAGTTATACATTTTACTCACCATATCATGCATGAAATTGTACTTTATAATAGGAATGAAAGTGAGACCAAAACCGGACCGGTTTAGTCGGACCCGGAAACTAGAATTGACGGTTTATAAGAACCAGGAACCAGACTGGCATATGATAACCGATTCCAGTTTGGTTCCCAGTATCAAACCGGCTAAAGTGGGTATGAAACCAATTGGAACCGAAAATTGGTAATTGGAACTGGATTTGTGTATTAGAAAATGGAACTAAATACCCGGAATTTTGGAACGAAAACAAAAATAAATAATATGTTGTAACATGATTAGAGTTTTTTAAGTTATTTAATTGTTCCTATTATGTTCTTTAATTGTTGTGTACATATAACACATGAACATAAATCTTTTTTGCTTTCTATTTACAGTTTTATAAGTTCTATTTGTCAACAAAATCATTTGAAAGACTACCGTTTTTCAATAATAAAATTATATCTTTAAACAAAAGTAGCATATTAATCAATGTTGGTAATTATTGTTGTAATTTTTTTAGAATTTTACTTTAAAAGTAAATGGTATGCATTTAGATTTTACCTCTAAATAAATACGTACCTTTGATTTTTTTTTTTTTTGTTAGAGTCAAGATTCTTTAACTTTTTTTTTTAATGTTTCAGGTTTATTTCTTCAGCTCGTCAATTGGCAAAAGCATTGGAAGTTCCATTAGTTAATGATTTAGGATATACAAGAAGATACGTCCGATGCTATAAACTAAAAAACATAAGTTGGATTAAATACCATGTTCCCAAATCTTAAATGACATGTTTATAAAGAGAGTGATGAATCAATACTCAGTAGGTGACAAGGCATACTTTGTTGATAACCCTTTACTTCCGGTTCCTTGGCCCACTAAACAGGTTCCGGTCCATTAAACACGGTTTTGGTTTTTTTTTTTTTTTTAAATCTGGTTCCGAAACCCGGAATACCCGAACCCGTTGGACCCATACCCGAAATACCTAGAACCCGAATAAGACTAATTTTTAAACCGAATACTCGGTTCATTTAAACAATTTCTGGTTATACCAGTTCCGGATCCAGTTTGATTCCGGTTCCGGTCCGGTTTTCTGGATATATAACTCATCCCTACTTCATAACAACCAGTTACGAGATGCGTAGTAGTAAACCAATGCACCACTGATTTGCAAAATATGACTTATATATATATATATATATATATATATATATATATATATATATATATATATATATATATATATATATATGTTTGAAGAATATAAGATATTATCATCTTAGAATTATTTGTGATTGAATCCATGAACTAATCTCTAAGCACGGGTTTAACCAATACTCAAAATCGGTATTTTTAAGTACTCGTGAATATTATACCAATCTCTATGCAATTTTCAATCCTTATGGACAATCTACAAACAATTCATGACAGTCTTAAATCAATACTCACACCCAAAAGTATGATTAACTGTATCATTTCGAATAAATTAATATTTAGGAAGTAACACGCAAAATGAAACACAATAATAAATTAATTGTTCTATGGTATCATACTCTTTGAATATAAATAATTTCTTATTATTTAATCACCATAATAATTACATATTTATCTATTGTATAAAAGTTCTGGGGTAATCGACTCAACAACTAAACTTGTCAATATTTCTCATGCCAATGCTCTTAGCATGCATATCATGAATTCCTTTTGGTCATCATTATTGTGAACAAATCATCAAAATATATTCATTTCACAACTAGATCTCCATTCTCTACATTTTCTTGGATGTAGTGGAAATTCCTTCTTCTATGCATTGACCTTCTGTGATCCCAAGAATACTTAGTCAATATGAATGCACTTTCACAGAATGTTTCTAATGGCAATTTGTTATTCATAACAAATCCAAGGTCAACGATGAAGTTCTCTAGCCATGTACACTCCTTGGATACTTAGCTTGCACTAATGTGGTCTTATCCATATTGTCAAATCTACCATCATATCCTACATGAAACCTTGCATGCTACAAATCAAATGAATATCTATGTACACTACGGCTCAAAGTCATCTCCAAATTTCTTGTCACTATAACTCTTCTCAATCATGTTCTCTACTATCTAAAAGCAACCATTCCTTGGTATATTTCAATACCTCAAAATGTTCTTGACAGTTGTCTAGCGATTCTGTCGAGCCAATTTCTGACCCAATCCCATGATGTTCAAAACATCTTAAACATCATAATAAGCACAATTCATATCATTCATGATCGATCCCATATCTAAAGTATATAGGACTTGACCAATCCTATAATTTTCATGACTTTTACAAAGGACCTTTGAGATTCACTCAACTTCCTGCTATGAAGCATATAAACAATCCCTTTGAGACTTTCATGTTCAAACTTTCTAACACATTATGCTTTGACTTCATCCTATTAAAAATTTCAATCTATACTTTTAAATCTGAATACCAAGTATCAATGTCACTTCCCCTTGTCCATCAATTCCCGAGCTTTTGCACCTTGCAACTTAAGGACTATGTTTCCTATGAGTAGTAAGGTCATCAACATACAATACTAGAAAGACAACAACACCCCACTAGCTTTGACATGTACTCAAGAATAATATAGACTTCTAAAAAAACACACTTTGACTTTCTAATGGAAAAAAAATCCTGCTACACGATGCTTGTCTAAATCTATGAATAGATTTCTCAAGCCTACACACTTTGTTTGGATACATTGTATGTTTAAATTCTTTCAGGATATGTCACACGCCCTTCAAATGTTTCTTGTTAAGGAAAGTCATTTAAACATCAACTTTATTGTATCTTATATCAAAAAAGGCAACAACAGTAACAAATAAGCAAATATACCTTTCTTAGCTACTGGTGAAAATGTTTCCCCATAATCAATTTATTGAGTCTGAGCAAAACCCATTTCTACCATACTAGCTTTAAATGTGTGTATATTTCTATCCATGTTAGTCTTCACATTATAGATCTAATTGCAACCCATTGTCATAAGACATGGTTTTATATCACCCAATTTCAAATGTGGTTATCCATCATGGACTAAATTTCGTCATCCTTAGACTCTTTCAATGGAATCCTAAGGGACTATCATTACTTTCTAGTAGCAATTAGGCTTATCCAATTGATCAATATTTATCACTAATCAAAATATATCCTTCCATAGTTAGATTAAACTCATAAAACTTGGGAGGTTCTCTAACTCTACTATATCTTGAAAAGAGGTAAGGCAATGTCATTTGACTCAACTGTTATATCAACCTCAAGTTGAGAGCTAGTGCCAACTACAGGTTCATTGTCGATTATATCTCTAATTTCTTCAAGATCAATATGACTCCCACTGATTTCTTGAGATATATATATATATATATATATGTATATATATATATATATATATATATATATATATATGTTCTTTCTCTCAAGGAACATTCCTTTTGAGCTATAATCATCACATATATCAAAAGTCTTTAAAGAATACCCGACAATATAACACTTCATAAATCTTGATTCAAGTTGGTCATTGGTTCTCGTCTAACGAAAAAACCTCACAACTCCAGATCTAAATTTGAGGGAACTTTCCAACTCCACATTTCATGAGGTGTTTTCACACCTACTTAGTTGGTTACAATGTTAAAAATTGAGCTCTATTATTTCTAGTGTATATTCCCAAAAATGTAATTGGTAGTGAAGCATGACCCATCATAGATCGAACAATATATCATCAAATTCTCCTTTTCAACAACACCATTGCTATGATGTTCTTAGAGGATCCAATTAGGAAACTATTCCACAATCTCTATGATGATCGTTGAACTCGATACTTAGGCATTCTCCTTTCCTTTCAGATTGGAGATCCTTTTATCTTCATGCCCAATTGATTACCTACTTTGTTCTGATACTCTTTGAAACTTTTAAAGTGTCAGAATCATGCTTGATCATATAAACATAACCAAATCTACTGAAACTATCAATAAATATGAATATTAGTATATGTCGTCCCTTGTAGTGGATCTGATGGGTCCACACACATTAGTGTGTACAAGATTTGAAAATCCTTTGTCTCCATTACATTTCTATGTGTATGGTGACTAAGTCGTCTTGCCAACATACATGAGTCACATACTGATAGGATTTTAGGTTACAATTACACTGTAAATGCAAAATTTCACTTAACTCTTAAGGGTACATGCAACCTAAATGGATCTATGTCTTTTATCAATTAATAGCAACATACTTGTGAAACAAAAAAAACATATACCCTATGAATAAAATTCATGTATAGAATCACATAACTTATAGCTTAAGTCGAATTAAGCTAGTAAAGAACTTTTAGTAATCTCCTTGGAGATCTAGCTACAAAAGTATGGTAGCCTCAAATGGTTCACACCTAAAACACAAGAAACCCTTGGATTGAAGGAGAGAGGGGAGAGAAGAGAAAATTTTCATTCTCTACCTTCTAGGTATGAGAAGCTACTAAAATTAGATGCCCAAAGGTTGTCTTTATATTCTAGGTAACTTGCAGATAAATCCAAATTTGAATAATTAAATAATATATTTAATCCCAATTCAAATGATTTCCTTATCAGCAAGCAAGAGGCTTCTGGAAACCCTAAAGAGGCTCCCGAAACTGTCTGTGCCAAGGACTCTTCTAGAATTGCCTCTTTTGTTTAACCATTGAGCAATTACAATTCTCCACTTGCACCTTTAATTAATTCTAGTTAATACTGAATTAATTCCAGATTAATTTTGAATAATTCTTAATTAGTGATTACTATTTATGATTAATATATTAATCATACAATATATTAAGAAATCATTTCTCTCACTCACTCTCTCTCTCTCTCTCTCCCTCTCTCTCTGAAACATCCGGACTTTCAAGATGCATTAATGTGTGTTTATCTTTGAGATTGAGGGAGTGACTAGACGAGTTGTGAGTTCAACTCGCCGAGTAGAGTCAGGTTGGCCACATGGATTTAATGAGTGGACTTGATGAGTCAGAGAGCTGACTCGTCGAGTAGGTGTTGGGCAGAGAAACATTAATTTCCTGGGGTTGGGCCCTATATAAGGGAACTTATAGCCCCATTTGTGCCTCACCAGTTACCCTACACCTCTGAGAGCAAACCCTAATCGCCATTAGATCTAAAGAGTGATTGAGGAGCTAATTTGAGTGGTTTTGTGCATCCTTTGAAGGAGATTTGGAAGAGCTTGGTGTGTTTGATCAAAGAGGGGCTGTAGATCCAGATTTCTTCAGTGGTGAGCTTCAATGCAAAGGTAAAAAGCTCCTATCTTGTCCTTTCCTTTGTGAGATCCTAGTTTAAGGAGATTTTGAGGGTTTTCACCCATCCATTCTTGGCAATGAGTTATTTGAGCATATTATGAGGTTGAAACCTCATATCTGGACTGTAGAAGGACTTGAGAGACCAAATATCTAAGCTTTATTGAGTTTGAGTCTAGCTTTTGTGCATCTAGCCCTTGTGGTAGCATGTATTGGCATTATGAGTCTTATATTCCATGTTTAAACGTAAAGCTTGCAGCTTTACGTGACAATCGACCCTTAGTATGGTAGATGTAGTGTTTAGAGTGATGGATCTGCCTTAAATCGTTTGAAGGAGGAATCTGATCGAAGGGACTCGCCGAGTCCATGGCCTGACTCGACGAGTCGGTGAGGGTTTGTCCCGCTGGGTTTGATTGTGCGATAACTCGGCAAGTTGGGGGTCAACTCGACGAGTTGAGCTGGACTTTCTTGAGACTTCTAAGGAAACGAAGGGACTTGAAGAGTCACAAGAATGCACTCGACGAGTCGGGTCAAACATGGACTGTTGACTCAAGCTGACATCTGTTGACTTTAGAGTTTGGTCAAACATGAGTAATGGAGACCATGGAGGGGTGAAATGGTCTTTTACCCACTTCAAGAGTTAGAAAGAGGAAGAATAACCATTGGTTTACTTAGAGTCGAGAATCAAGTATTTATTGAGATAATTACCCTATGTGTTAGGCGGTGGCTAGTTCGAGATTCGAGTGTGAGGTTGTTTGCTTGTTGTCGAGGTGAGTCTTATCACTATACTTTACCTAGAGTGGTACTTATGTGTGACCGGAGGGTCTTATGTGCTTACATTGAGTATTATGTTATCCTGCTTTATGTTTTATGTTATGCATTATGTCTTTGTGATTTATGCTATGCGGAACTTTACAGACCGGACCAGAGGGTCCAACAAACCGTGGGGCTGGAGGGCCCCATTAAGACACATTGGCCGGAGGGTCTTACAGTGATATAGCCTTGAGTGGCTAATGAGCTGTGTGTGTGGTATTTTGGGGAACTCACTAAGTTCCGTGCTTACCGTGTTATGTGTTATGTGTTTCAGGTTCTCTTAGGATCGCAGGAAGGCACCGACTTGATTGTACACACCAGTGAAAGAGTTATGTTTGAAGATCCTGGATTTTAACAAAATAATTATGGAGTTGCAAATTATCAATTAAATAAATGAGCTTTATGTAAAAAGTGTTGTGAGAATTATGTGATTTTTAAATGAAAATTTTCTTGAAATTTACGGTGTTACAAGTTGATATCAGAGCCTTGGTTTGAGGGATTCAAATGCACCTTCGGGTATGTCTGAACTCAAACTGAGGATTTGAGAAAAAGGTTTCAAAGGAAATGATTTTCTAAAACGAGCAAGAGTTTTTAAGAGAAAACGTGTTGAAGCAGTGTGTACAATCAGCCAGAGCCCGAACGGTGATTTCCCAAAATACCCTTACTTTTGTGTTATGAGATATTTATGAGACATTTTATGAGATATTATGCATGCTAGAGGGTAGGCTAGGTAATTCATATTTTAGGGCTAGAGTAGCCTGATTTGTGATGCCTTAGCCTAAGATTTGTTGCTATCTGTGATGTGCTTTTGAGTATGAGTTGAGTAAGAGTATTTAGTAGGAATCACCTAGAGAGACATCTGAGTTGAGTGATAATCTAGTAGAGATACCTAGATGTGCATTTGAAGATTTTACTGAGGGGGTAGAGAGATACCCGCGAGAAGTAGGGTTGTTTGAGTTCGGTGATACCTTTTGAGTGTGAGTAGAGCAAGTGAGGTTGTAACCTAGAGTGGTTTTACGTGTTAGTGGAGATTATTCGATGTCCGAATACTGCCTGCTTTGTGCTTTGTGGAACTCTTGATGATGGGAGTCAGTTACCGAGTGAATATGACGATATTCAGGAGGTAGAGGACTGGCATCATGAGGAGTTCTTTAGTAGCTGATGACAGAGAAGTGTGAGAACCTAGGAAGATCCTAGGGAGTGACCTTAGTCAGATGATCACACTGATATAGGAGAGTATTCGTTAGGGAGAGACTAGGTTTTACGGGATTGGTGAGCGAGAAGGTTGAGTAGCTACTTAGGAGATCTGGGATGATCCGTGTGGAAAGTATGGGTAGATGTGGCAGGTAGTATGGGCCCATACTATTGAAAGCGGAGGACCCGTACTCGAAGCAGGGAGAATTCCAGAAGTTATAAGTAGCAGAGTGAGAGGTGATAACATGGTTCGAGTACCATGATTCGTAGTAGAGCGAGAGGTGATAACATGGTTCGAGTCCTATGATTCGTAGCAGAGTGAGATGTGATAACATGGTTCAAGTACCACGATTCGTAGCAGAGTGAGAGGTGACAATATGGTAATATGGTTCGAGTACCATGATTCGTAGCAGAGTGAGAGGATATAACATGGTTTGGTTACCATGATTCATAGCAGATCGAGAGGTGGTCACATGGTTCGAGTACCATGACCCGTGGCCGTTAAGTGCTTCTGTTTTTACCAGTTATTCCGTTGTGAATTATTAGACTGAGATCATATGTGATAGAGTATGGGACCAGAGGGCCATATTGAAAGAGTTTCAATGGAGCATACCTTGAGAGGGAAATCGAGTTAGTTTCCAAGAGATTTTTGGGTGAGATGTCAATTGGAGTCGCAAGAATCAGGGATCAGTAGAGATGGTGCTTTATGAAGGATTCTGGTCTGAGTTGAGTAATCGGACGATAGCGGAGACGTCACTTTCTATGACCAGAGATGTGATATTTCCATTTCTTGGGAGAAGCAAAACGAGATATTGAGCTT
Source organism: Lactuca serriola (assembly GCF_051521515.1). Classification (NCBI taxonomy): domain Eukaryota; kingdom Viridiplantae; phylum Streptophyta; class Magnoliopsida; order Asterales; family Asteraceae; genus Lactuca; species Lactuca serriola. Next base: position 189,012,650 of record NC_136410.1, read on the forward strand.
CCGGTTTTAGAGTTGGAGGTAAACCCCGTAGGGTAGCATAGGGTTGCAACCTTTCAACCAGAGTATTTAGGCAATATGTTTGCTGCGAGGTATTCCATATACCATGAGGGAGCTATTAGTAGAGACTGAGATGAGGACAAGGAGATGCCTTAGTCAAGTCAGGCACACATTTAGCAGCGGTTTCAAGTGATCAAGAGGAGTATACTGGGACGGTGGCCCTCGCTGTCTATATTGTGTATCAACTGTGAGAGTGAGGCCTCTTGCTTTTATAATGGTTTCTACAATGGGAGGCTGGTCAAGGACTCAGAGACGAGGTGCGTGATAGTGCATTATTTCCAGATTGAGAGTCACGACTGTTTCAGAACAGTTGGGGGGTATTCGGCGGTGTGTAGGTCTGAGGCTTCAAGATGACTAGAGGTAGTCAAGTCGACGGGATTCTGAGATTTTGTCTGAGTTACGGGATATTTGGAGTTGTTTGGTTTTCATCAGAAGATCATCGAGTGTTATGTTGTACGAATCCAAGAGTCAAGTGTGATGTACCTAGTGAAACAGTCTGTTGAGTAGACTTTTGGTATGCCTATCAACGATGGTTCGAACCCCGAGTGGGGGAGAACTGAATATTTTATTAAGAGGATCAGAGATTTGTTCACGGCAGTTAGAGAACTGATTATGGAGATCTGCGGTACAGGAATTATGGGACTTGGGTCATTGGTGGCTAACACAAGGTGCAGAGTGAGATAATCCAACCACAGTAATTAGTCGTTGGCTAGGGACCTTATTGTGGTTAGGAGCTCTTCAAGTCATAGTGGTTGAGATTCGAGGCGGTTGGCTCGTTGAGGGCCGGTTTCGACTGCTGAGAATTTCTAGTTCAATATATGACTTATTATATGCGCTCCAGGAATGGGAAACAGTTGTTGGAAGTCAACTTCAGAGTCGGTATGAGTATTCTCGCATGGTTTTGAGCCGTAGAGGATGGGATTTTGGATGGTCGTCAACGTGTTCTTGACATTGACGATTCCTCCGTGTTTCAAGTTGTGAGTTGGAGTATTTCGAGCTTGCGAGTTGTGCTAGTGGAAGATCAGTGGATGAGACAAGACATTGTGAGATTCTGAGAGGGTGTATTGTGGTATCCGAGTATGATGCCGTGAGTGGAAGATCAGTGCATGAGACAAGACATCGTGAGAATTGTGATGGTGTACCGGGGTATCTGAGTATGGCGCCCTAAATTTATGGATTATTTTGAGACTTTAGTTGCTAGTAGAGTACCGAGTGATTATTGTTCCAGTGGGAACCCCTCAAGCAGTTGTCGCCAGAGCGAGACTGTCTAAGGGTGTACCTGTATTTAGAAAAGTGCCTTGCTTACGAGAATTTACATCAGGAGTGGTGGGGTATGAGCTGAGTGGGTGTGTGCACCTATCTATGTTGGGTTGTGGAGCATAAGTCAGTAAACTCAGTGTAGTGATGACTTGAGGATGAGATTATGAGGTGATAAGAGAGCGCGTGGATCCGAGTAGGGGTAATCACTTAGGATTATCAGGAAAACCATGGAGTGAGTCCATGGCGAGTCAGTGGGTAAGAGAATGTTGTAAGACTACGGGGAGTCGTAGCATCCATGAGTTAGTGGGAGAGAGGGTATCGTATGATTACGGGGAGTCGTAACATACATGAGTTAGAGAGAGAATATTATATGATTACGGGGAACCGTAACATACTTGAGTCAAAGAGAGAGTATCGTATGATTACGCGGAGCTGTAACATACGTGAGTTAGAGAGAGAGAGAGAGAGTATCATAAGACTGCAGGGGAGCCGTAGCATTCGCGAGGCAATGACAGAGTGCCATAGGACTACGGGGATCCGTAGCACTTGATAGTCAGTGAGAGAGAGTGTTGTATAACTGCGGGGATCTGTAGCCTTACTAGTCAGGGTGTGGTGCAGAGCGGTTCGTAGGCCTGGGTAGCCTTCCCAGAGGAGTCTGTAAGAACCTGGTGGTCGAACCAAGGATGAGACTAGGATCTCGGCAGTGGTCGGAAACCGTTGTGTTTTAAGTTAGAGAGGGGTTGTCGCGAATCGGAAGGATCAAGGTGTAATGCATGCATATAATCGTGGAACATGGGTTATGAGTTCAACGCTAGATTGGGACAACTGGTTCCAATTCTATGTCGGACCAAAATCTAGTGGATGAGTTTGGCTCTATCTATGTGGAGGACAAGCAGGATGAGATTTCGGGTGGACCTCATTTTGAGAGGGATGTGTTCCCATCTGATGTCTTAGACCTGAGTGGTTCACTCTATTTGTATGGGGAGGAACGCGAGGCGCATGTAACTAATGAGTAGTAGACGACAGAGGTCGAGGGTAAGACGATTTTAGTTGGGATTGTGGTATCCGTTTGGGGTAAAGCGAACTTCGTGACTTGTGTGTCACAATGGGCTGAGTTAGTTGTTGTGAGAAGGAAATTAGTGAGATGTTTTGGGGTATTCAATGGGTAACCTTTGGAGGTTCAACTGTGGGGTCGGGAGTTGACCTGGTGACAACCGTCAATTTTGGCCAAGTCAAAGTCAACTATAGTCAACAAGTCAAACCAGTCAACTCGTCTAACCCTTGTACATTAGGGTTTCCATTATGTTTCTTATTAAACAACTCGCAATCCTAATACAAAGTATCACTTAGATTTTTCACGTGTTCGGAAATTCTAAACCCTAATCAGGGCAAATGATGAAACTACTCGATAAAACATTATTCCTTAACCCTCGGGGGCATATGACAATCATAACGAGACTTAACGAGGTTTACAAACCTTGCGTTACAAAGCCAAACACTCAAAAAGGTCACAAAAGAAGTCTCTCCCAAATCTCTCTAAGTATGTGAAATCTCTCCCAAATCTCTCCAAGTATGTGAAATCTCTCCCAAATCTCTCTTTGAATGAGAAATATCTCCAAGTGTGTGAAATCTCTCCCAAATCTCTCTCTATATGAGAAAAATCTCCAAGTGTGTGAAATCTCTCCCAAATCTCTCTCTGAATGAGAAATCTCTCCAAGTATGTGAAATCTCTCCCAAATCTCTCTCTGTATGAGAAATCTCTCTAAGTATGTGAAATCTCTCCCAAATCTCTCCAAGTAAGTGAAATCTCTCCCAAATCTCTCTCTGAATGAGAAATCTCTCCAAGTGTGTGAAATCTCTCCCAAATCTCTCTCTGTATGAGAAATCTCTCAAAGTGCGTGAAATCTCTCCCAAATCTCTCTCTATATGTCAAATCTCTCCAAGTATGTCAAATCTCTCCCAAATCTCTCTCAAAATCTCTCTCAACTTTTTATAATCACTCGGGGCATCCCGACCCTTAATTTAGTCGAAAACCACTCGAAAACGGAAGTCTACGCGAAAAACAGCCTTAAGGAGCCGAACCCTCTTATGGAACCGAAACCTCTTAAGGAGCCGAACCCTCTTAAGGAACCGAAAGCTGTTAAGGAGCCGAACCCTTCTTAGGAACCGAACCCTCTTAGGAACCGAACCACCTCTTGAGAACCGAACCTGCTAAGGGACCGAGAGGCCACCTTCGGTCCGAGAACTTGACCTTTGGTCCGAGATTGCTACTTTCGGTTCCCTCTACTTCGGTCCTCATACCACGCAACCGAACCCTACCTTCGGTTCTATGCTCCTAAGGAGCCGAACCTTCGCACCTTCGCTCCTGAATTTCGGATTTTGGCAATTTTTGCTCGGTTTTCAATATTTTTAGCGTTTTGAGCCTGTTTTTGATGATTTTGACGCAGGATTTTCACCCAAACTCGTATTTTAACATAATGAACCCTAAATATTCATATTTTAGTTAAATTTTGGTGAAAATCCTTGCCTAATAATAAAATCTAGTAGGTAAGATTTATGGGTGGAGTGTTGACTTTGCCTTAGTGTATGACAAACTTCACTCTCTCTCACTTTCTCTCTCTAAATTTCGAGATTCAAGGTTATTCTCCAAGCTTCTCATCTACTTTTGGTAAGTAATATTATCCTTCATGTGATTATTCCACCTCTTTCTACTCAAATCATGGGTTGCTTACACAAACTTCATCATATTTATGTTAGATCTTCGAATCTTCAAGCATCTTCTAAAGTGTTCTTGAGTTGAACACTCCCTTTCTTCATCATCCATCTTCTGAAACCTCACAAGGTGAGTTCATACCCCTACATTTTCATGTTTTCTTCATGTTTTAAGGGGGGGATACAAGTTAAAACACCAAAAACTTAACTAAACTCAAACAACAGCTTTCATCAGAAAAGTTGAGTCTTATTCACGGACTGTTTTGACTATCTTAAATTAATAACTTTCAAAACTATTTAATATTCAAACAGTTCAGGTTCATACCTTTAAAATTACTACTTGCACATCTCCATACGATTTTTCTACGATTTATGGTGATTTTTACAAAACTGTCTATCATTTCAGAAACGAGTTCGGACCAGTCTCTAAATATGAACATTTTAACACACGTTAAAGACTTCCAAAAATCATAATAAAAATTATGAATAAACTAGACACATTTTTTGGACTCACTGAATTTACGGATTAAGTTTTCGACTTCGTATGATTTTTCTAAAACTGTGTAGAAAGGTCAAAATCTAGATAACAGCTTATAACTTTCATCACACTTTGTAACATGTTGAGCCAAGTGTTAATATTTGAGAATTTCATATTTTACATGTGTTTCTTGTTGTGGTATAATTGAATAACAGAAAATACTCACTGATTTGTAAGAATCCTCCATCATTACGATTAGTACAAAACAGGGCATGATAAACATAGTTATATTCTTGTTATACATTCGACTTACATAGAAAAGGTTCTTATACACCACAAACAAACATGCTAAACTATAATAGGTATAGTTAGGTTGCATATACATTACAAACATATTGATAAATTATAATAGGTATAGTTTATGTTCATTTACATTACAAAAGGTTTTTATACAAAAAGGGGTACAAATACAAAGTACCGGGTTTTCATACAAAAAGGGGTATAAATACAAGGTACCAGATTCATACAAAAAGGGGTACAGATACAAAGTACCGGGTTTATACAAAAAGGGGTACAAATACAAAATACCATGTTTTCATAAAAAAAGGGGTACAAATACAAAGTACCGGATTCATACAAAAAGGGGTACAAATACAAAGTACCGGGTTTATACAAAAATAGGTACAAATACAAAGTACCAGGTTTACACAAAATGGTTTTTGTGATATTAAAACTACATATCGCTAGAATTGTTAGACTTCAACTATAATTGCTAAGTGTATGTGCTAGAGTTATATAAGAATCTAGTCACAATCGACTTAGAATTGGTGGGCCCGCCTTATCTCCAGTTCCTTGTTTCGTTGTGGACCTAGGGCAGACCCATTATATTTAACAGTTTATTTAACTTAAATTTTATATAACTTATATACGCCGGTTGATAATAGAAGGAATCTATAGGTCTTTCTAGGGCTCATTATCGCATAACATAGGAGCATTCATTTTACACTTAACAAAGAAAATATTGGATTTTCTTTGGAAACATATTTATATTAAAACTACATTTCATCTAGAATTGTTAGACTTCAACTATAATTGCTAAGTGTACATGCTAGAGCTATATAAGAATCTAGTCACAATCAACTTAGAATTGGTGGGCCCGCCTTATCTCATGTTCCTTGTTTGGTTGTGGATCTAGGGCAGACCCATTATATTCAACGGTTTATTTAACTTAAATTTTATATAACTTATATACGTTGGGCGATTATAGAAGGAATCTATGGGTTCTTCTAGGGTACATTATCGCATAACATAGAAGCATTCTTTTCACACTTAACTAAGAAAATATTGGATTTTCTGGAAATCATACTCAATCGCTTTTACAAGAAAAGCAATTTCTTTCTCAAACAAAACTCTTATGAACTCACCAACTTAATTGTTGACACTTTTCAAAACTACTTGTATTCTCAGGAAATTAGTGAAACAGGAAAACGTCAGCACTTTGAGGATGGGACGTTAAATCATCAAACAGTTTATTTTGTCATCATAATGTAATTGATTTTGAAACATGTAAACATATACTATGGTGTAACCATTTCAATTATATTTATGATGGTTGTATTTACTTTGAGCATTATTATACTCGTTGTTGTGATACTTTACAAGAAGTCCTCCACCCCCGGACGTTTCCGCCATCCTTGGTTTGGGGGTGTGACAGATTGGTATCAGAGCATTGTTTATAGTGAACTAAGTATATCGAACCACATAAGATATACAAATTATAAATGCATTGGGACTAAGGTCTCTGATTTAACATTTTCAAAATACTATACTTTTAGAAATTAATAGTTTCTTGTTAAAAGTATACATGCATGCATGCTAAGGTCAACATCATACTAGAACAAAACAAAATTTGTGATTGTTGAATGGCACAAGTAGGCTTGGGGATGTATGGTCAGGTCTGGGAATGACATAGGCTAATCAACTATGGCTATCCCAGAAGTGATTAGCATATACCCGAGAATGGTTGTGTTGTTGCAACAAGTCTAAAAACTTACCAACTCTATCTACAAACAAACATTGAAAAACATAAGTCAAACATTAAAATACTATAGGAGTATTTGGGGATACTATAACCAACTTATGTGAAAACTAAAGACCCCTATTAGTAGGTCTATAATGACTGAGTGCATACGCCAAGGTTATACTTAATTAAAGATATTATAGACTCAGAATCTATGACTATTGCTCTACTTCATGTTCCTTGTTTGGTTGTGGACTTAGAGTAGAGTCATTTATTCGAAGGTCTATTCCATCTCAGATTATGTATAATTGGTATGCACTATGTGATTATAGACGTGACTAATAAGGATCACCCATATAAGTAATTATAGGATTAGGCGTCTATTAATTATCTCTTCTACCCCTATTCTCGCATGAGTAACATTATGGGTAAATCTTAACGCCCGTACAAAACCTACTTCTACCCATCATCATAACTCCGTCTCAGGGACGTTAGCAGAAACACCGAGAATAGTTCAATAAAGTGAGAAATTTATACGTGTGTATATAAATGGTAAGGATATAACTAGAATATATCAATAAAAATTGGCATGCATTTTATTTCAGTGGGAGTTTACCACATATCTCATAACTTGTTATTACAAACGATTTGCTTATGGTAACTCTAAGATTACTTAATTTATACCTCAAGGTTATGTGTAATTAAGAGACGATCGACTTACAAATGGTAAGTCTGCCTTAGGTCTTGTTCCTTGTTTGGTTGTGGGCTTAGGGCAGACTCATTAAGTTCAACGGCCTATTGGACCTTAATTACACACAACCGGTATACATTGGGTGATCTTAGGAGTGGATCGGGCATGGAACAAATCACAAGATTACAATCGAGTCATTTCTACTAAATTCATAAGTTTATTTATATAGACCTCTGGTATGAATTGTTTTCCACATTTGAAAAATCGGGAAATACTATACTTAAAAACTAGCATTGATTAAAGTATAGCAACCATAAATCTCGAGAACACGGCAAAACCCGAATAAGTGTTATCTTCTATATAAAAATGCAGGGTTTTTACTATTGAATCTATGATGGCTAGTGTAAACATTATGGTCATATATCATTAAGATTCTATGGACTCAGAATGTGTGATTCCGCCTTATTTCCTGTTCCTTGTTTTGTTGTGGGCTTAAGGCGGGGTCACACATCCGAATGCCTTTGCAATCTTAATGATATACGACTAGTTTACACCAAGCGATTATAAAAGATCTAGTAGGACTTATAATGCAAATCTTGTCACAAATCGTTAAAACATTCGTAATGTTGGAACTCACTAACTACATTATAAAATATTCATAGTGGTAACAAGGATAAAACGGGTAGCATAAAGGCACACATTGAATACACTATCATTCCAAAACAATATACTCCTTTTAAATAAACTCGGCTCTAGTTACAATACAAAATTCCAAGGTCGTCATTTAACATCAGGCGGATTGTTCCTCACCATAATCAATTTCTCGTACTACGAAAAGTTCCCCCATCTTTCCTCCAAATTCTTGAAGTCCCAATCGAAACACTAATTTTGGGACAAAATTCTTTCTAACGGGGGGGATGATGTGACAACCGTCAATCTTGGCCAACTCAAAGTCAATTATAGTCAACAAGTCAAACCAGTCAACTCGTCTAACCCTTGTATATTAGGGTTTCCATTATGTTTCTTATTGAACAACTCGCAATCTTAATATAAAGTATCACTTAGAGTTTTCACGTGTTCGGAAATTCAAAACCCTAATTAGGGTAAGTGATGAAACTACTCGATAAAACATTATTCCTTAACCCTCGGGGGCATATAACAATCATAACGAGACTTAACGAGGTTTACAAACATTGCGTTACAAAGCCAAACACTCAAAAAGGTCACAAAAGAAGTCTCTCCCAAATCTCTCTAAGTATGTGAAATCTCTCCCAAATCTCTCCAAGTATGTGAAATCTCTCCCAAATCTCTCTCTGAATAAGAAATATCTCCAAGTGTGTGAAATCTCTCACAAATCTCTCTCTGTATAAGAAATCTCTCCAAGTGTGTGAAATCTCTCCCAAATCTCTCTCTGAATAAGAAATCTCTCCAAGTATGTGAAATCTCTCCCACATCTCTCTCTGTATGAGAAATATCTCTAAGTATGTGAAATCTCTCCCAAATCTCTCCAAGAATGTGAAATCTCTCCCAAATCTCTCTCTGAATGAGAAATTTATCCAAGTATGTGAAATCTCTCCCAAATCTCTCTCTGTATGAGAAATCTCTCCAAGTGTGTGAAATCTCTCCCAAATCTCTCTTTGTATGAGAAATCTCTCCAAGTGTGTGAAATCTCTCCCAAATCTCTCTCTAAATGAGAAATCTCTCCAAGTATGTGAAATCTCTCCCAAATCACTCTTTGTATGAGAAATCTCTCCAAGTATGTGAAATCTCTCCCAAATCTCTCTCTGTATGTCAAATCTCTCCAAGTATGTCAAATCTCTCTCAACTTTTTATAATCACCCGAGGCATCCCGACCCTTAATTTAGTCGAAAACCGCTCGAAAACAGAAGTCTACGCGAAAAGCGGCCTTAAGGAGTCGAACCCTCTTATGGAACCGAAACCTCTTAAGGAGCCGAACCCTCTTAAGGAACCGAAACCTCTTAAGGAGCCGAACCCTCTTAAGGAACCGAAACCTCTTAAGGAGCCGAACCCTCTTAAGGAGCCGAACCCTTCTTAGGAAGCGAATCCTCTTAGGAACCGAAACCACCTCCTGAGAACCGAACCTGCTAAGGGACCGAGAGGCCACCTTCGGTCCGAGATTGCTACTTTCGGCTCCTACTCCACTTTCGGTTCCCTCTACTTCGGTCCTCAGACCATGCAACTGAACCCTACCTTCGGTTCTATGCTCCTAAGGAGCCGAACCTTCGCACCTTCGGTCCTGAATTTTGGATTTTGGCAATTTTTGCCCGGTTTTCAATATTTTTAGCGTTTTGAGCCCGTTTTTCATGATTTTGACGCGGGATTTTCAACCAAACTCGTATTTTAACATAATAAACCCTAAGTATTCATATTTTAATTATATTTTGTGGAAAATCATTGCCTAAGAATAAATTCTAGTAGGTAAGATTTATGGGTGGAGTGTTGACTTTGCCTTAGTGTATGACACAAGCAACCACCGCATACCCACTCAATGACCAGCCCTTATCCTTCCACCATGCCTGGTCATTTCATTGTCCTTTCCCACCATTTTCCAGCCACACTCTTGGTCAAAGGCTAGAAACTCCCCTCTCTCCTCACATTTCTCTCATTTTCCACCCAATAACAAACTTCATTCTCTCTCACTTTCTCTCTCTAAATTTCGAGATTCAAGGCTATTCTGCAAGCTTTTCATCTACTTTTGGTAAGTAATATTATCCTTCATGTGATTATTCCACCTCTTTCTACTCAAATCATAGGTTGCTTACACAAACTTCATCATATTTGTGTTAGATCTTCGAATCTTCAAGCATCTTCTAAAGTGTTCTTGAGTTGAACACTCCCTTTCTTCATCATCCATCTTCTAAAACCTCACAAGGTGAGTTCATACCCCTACATTTTCATGTTTTCTTAAAGTTTTAGGGGGGGGGGGGGGGGGGGAATACAAGTTAAAACACCAAAAACTTAACTAAACTCAAACAACAGCTTTCATCAGAAAAGTTGAGTCTTATTCACAGACTGTTTTGACTATCTTAAACTTAATATATTTCCAAACTGTTTAATATGCAAATAGTTCAGGTCCATACCTTTAAAATGACTACTTGAACATCTCCATACGATTTTTCTACAATTTATGGTGATTTTTATAAAACTGTCTATCATTTCATAAACGAGTTCGGACCAGTCTGTGAATATGAACATTTTAACACATGTTAAAGACTTCCAAAAATCATAATAAAAATTATGAATAAACTAGACAAATTTTATGGACTCGCTGAATTTACGGATTCAGTTTTCGACTTCGTATGATTTTTCTAAAGCAATGTAGAAAGGTCAAAATCTAGATAATAGCTTATAACTTTCATCACACTTTGTAACATGTTGAGCAAAGTGTTAATATTTGATAATTTCATATTTTACATGTGTTTCTTGTTGTGGTATAATTGAATAATAGAAAATACTCACTGAATTGTAAGAATCCTCCATCATTACGATTAGTACAAAACAAGGCATGATAAACATAGTTATATTCTTGCTATACATTCGACATACATAGAAAAGGGTTCTTATACACCACAAAAAAACATGTTAAACTATAATAGGTATAGTTAGGTTGCATATACATTACAAACATATTGATAAATTATAATAGGTATAGCTTATGTTCATTTACATTACAAAAGGTTTTTATACAAAAAGGGGTACAAATACAAAGTACCGGGTTTTCATACAAAAAGGGGTACAAATACAAGGTACCAGATTCATACAAAAAGGGGTACAAATACAAAGTACCGAGTTTATACAAAAAGTGGTACAAATACAAAGTACCAGGTTTTCATAAAAAAAAGGGGTACAATACAAAGTACCGGATTCATACAAAAAGGGGTACAAATACAAAGTACCGGATTCATACAAAAGGGGTACAAACACAAAGTACCGGGTTTATACAAAAAGGGGTACAAATACAAAGTACCAGGTTTACACAAAATGGTTTTTATGATATTAAAACTACATATCGCTAGAATTGTTAGACTTCAGTTATAATTGCTAAGTGTATGTGCTAGAGTTATATAAGAATCTAGTCACAATCGACTTAGAATTTGTGGGCCCGCCTGATCTCCTGTTCCTTGTTTGGTTGTGGACCTAGGGCAGACCCATTATATTTAACGGTTTATTTAACTTACATTTTATATAACTTATATATGATGGGTGATTTTAGAAGGAATCTATAGGTCTTTCTAGGGCTCATTATCGCATAACATAGGAGCATTCATTTTACACTTAAAAAAGAAAATATTGGATTTTCTTTGGAAACATATTTCTATTAAAACTACATTTCATCTAGAATTATTATACTTCAGCTATAAATGCTAAGTGTACATGCTAGAGTTATATAAGAATCTTGTCACAATCGACTTAGAATTGGTGGGCCCGCCTTATCTCATGTTCCTTGTTTGGTTGTGGATCTAGGGCAAACCCATTATATTCAACGGTTTATTTAACTTAAATTTTATATAACTTATATACACTGGCTGATTATAGAAGGAATCTATGGGTCCTTCTAGGGTACATTATCGCATAACATAGAAGCATTCTTTTCACACTTAACTAAGAAAATATTGGATTTTTTTGGAAATCATACTCTATCGCTTTTACAAGAAAAACGATTTCTTTCTCAAACAAAACTCTTATGAACTCACCAACTTAATTTTTGACACTTTTCAAAACTACTTGTATTCTCAGGAAATCAGTGAAACAGGAAAACATCAGCACTTTGAGGATGGGACGTTAAATCTTCAAACAGTTTATTTTGTCATCATAATGTAATTGATTTTGAAACATGTAAACATATACGATGGTGTAACCTTTTCAATTATATTTATGATGGTTGTATTTACTTTGAGCACTATTGTACTCGTTGTTGTGATACTTTACATGAAGTCCTCCACCCCCGGACGTTTCCGCCATCCTTGGTTTGGGGGTGTGACAGACCTAGTGCTCAGTATTGAGAGGGATATCTGAGAGGGAGTTGGGGCTTATGATTGTTAGAGGTCATAGGATACTTCGAAGCAACCATGATCAATTCCTTGTCTTTGAGGACAGGGTGTTGAGAGTTCTTTGTTCAAATGGGTTTCGATTGCAGTACAGCGGATGGGCCTCTGGTGTAATGTGACGCTTTCGATTCCATGGAGTATGATTGGATCGTTTAATATATCTGGTATGAGTGATCCATAGCCAATTTTTGGGCTTTAACTAGTTCCTATTGGTTGCAACGAGAGAATCAGAGTGGCAGTGACTTATTAGGGTCTGTTATTCGAGGAACGAATAACATGGTGATAGCTTGAGAGGGTGGTCTGGCAGTGAGACAGGCCACTAGAGTTTTCAGATTCTGGAGAGAGTCAGAAGGGGTATTGTAGCGGCAGAAGGGTACGTCCTCTTCCGGGTTTGGGAGTTCCTATTTGGGTTCAGTTGTCCATGGAGGAAGTTAATTGTGTGATATGCGATCCTTTCGGTGGTACTTTCGGTTTGTTGGGTTCGATCTATGTGACGTTGAAAAAGTGATTTCAAGGGCGAAATCTAATTCAAGTGGGGGATAATTCTAACATCCGCACTTTCAAGATGCATTAATGTGTGTTTATCTTTGAGATTGAGGGAGTGAATCGACGAGTTGTGAGTTCAACTCGCCGAGTAGGGTCGGGTTGGCCACGTGGATTTAATGAGTGGACTCGACGAGTTAGAGAGCTAACTCGTCGAGTAGGTGTTGGACAAAGAAACCCTAATTTCCCGGGGTTGTAGCCCATATAAGGGAACTTATAGCTGCATTTGCGCCTCACCAGTTACCCTACACCCATGAGAGCAAACCCTAATCACCATTAGATCTAGAAAGTGAGTGAGGAGCTAATTTGAGTGGTTTTGTGCATCCTTTGAAGGAGATTTGGAAGATCTTGGTGTGTTTGATCAAAGAGGGGCTGTAGATCCAGAGTTTTTCAGTGGTGAGCTTCATTGCAAAGGTAAAAAGCTCCTATCTTGACCTTTCCTTTGTGAGATCCTAGTTTAAGGAGATTTTGAGGGTTTTCTCCCATCCATTCTTGGCAATGTGTTACTTGAGCATATCATGAGGTTGAAACCTCAGATCTGGACTGTAGAAGGACTTGAGAGACCAAAGATGCAAGCTTTATTGAGTTAGAGTTTAGCTTTTGTGCATCTAGCCCTTGTGGGAGCATGTATTGGCATTATGAGTCTTATATGCCATGTTTAAACGTAAAGCTTACAGCTTTACGTGACAATCGACCCTTAGGATGGTAGATGTAGTGTTTGGAGTGATGGATCTGCCTTAAATCGTCTGAATGAGGAATCTGATCGAAGGGACTCGCCGAGTCCATGGCCTGACTCAACGAGTCGGTGAGGGTTTGTCCCGCTGGGTTTGATTGTGCGATAATTCGGCGAGTTGGGGGTCAACTCGACGAGTTGAGCTGGACTTTCTTAAGACTTCTGAGGAAACGAAGGGACTCGACGAGTCATAAGAGTGCACTCGACGAGTCAGGTCAAACATGGACTGTTGACTCGAGTTGACTTCTGTTGACTTTAGAGTTTGATCAAACATGAGTAATGGAGACCATGGAGGGGTAAAATGGTCTTTTACCCACTTCAAGAGTTAGAAAGAGGAAGAATAACCATTGGTTTACTTAGAGTCAAGAATCAAGTATTTATTGAGATAATTACCCTATGTGTTAGGCGGTGGCTAGTTCGAGATTCGAGTGCGAGGTTGTTTGCTTGCTATCGAGGTGAGTCTTATCACTATACTTTACCTAGAGTGGTACTTATGTGTGACCGGAGGGTCTTATGTGCTTACATTGAGTATTATGTTATCCTGCTTTATGTTTTATGCCGTGCATTATGTCTTTGTGATTTATGCTATGCGGAGCTTTATAGACCGGGCCAGAGGGTCCAACAAACCGTGGGGCTGGAGGGCCCCACTAAGACACATTGACCGGAGGGTCTTACAGTGATATAGCCTCGAGTGGCTAATGAGTTGTGTGTGTGGTATTTTTTGGGGAACTCACTAAGCTTTGTGATTACCGTGTTATGTGTTATGTGTTTCAGGTTCTCTTAGGATCACAGGAAGGCATCGACTTGATTGTACACACCAGTGAAAGAGTTATATTTGAAGATCCTGGATTTTAATCAAACAATTATGGAGTTGCAAATTATCAATTAAGTAAATGAGCTTTTTGTAAAAAGTGTTGTGAGAATTATGTGATTTTTAAATGAAAAGTTTGGCTTGGAATTTACGGTGTTACAATCTCTCTCTCTCTCTCTCTCTCTCTCTTACAATCAATCCAAGACAGTTCCTGGTTGTGAGGGCAACGAAAAAAGGACTTTACTTTTATTCATCAGCATTATATCAATTTAGTTAGGATCTTATACACTTAAATCCAACAGTCTCCCGCTTGGATAAGTCGCTAACGATAGTTGCAAGTAAAACTCCGAATAACCAGTAATGAGTTTTTTCCAAAGACACTACCAAACTTTGATTAGATGTTGGTCCGAAGACAAGTGATCAACCTTTCCTTGGTTCTACAAGATATCGTATGAACAGATTCATGGATTAAAGATCGACCAAATGTTCATTTGTTTGTTTCTTGGCATACGATTATTATGATCAAATCAGACTACAAAATCAAACTCATCAATTCAATCTTGACCAGGCGCCTGGTTTTGCAGATAAACTTAAATCACCGAGGGGCCCAAGTATCACTTTTCATGTTAAGGAAAAAGGTACAAATAAGCTTTGACTACATAGTTATACAATTTACTCACCAAATCATGCATGTAATTATACTTTATAACACCTAGTTACGAGATGCATTGAAGTAAACCAATGCACAACTGATTTGAAAAATATGACTTATATATCTCTATTTGAAGAATATAAGGTATTATCATCTTAGAATTACTCGTGATTGAATCCATGAAGTATTATCTAAGCGCGGGTTTAACCATTACTCACTATCCATATTTTCTAAGTACTCATGAATATAGTAACAATCTATATGTAATTTCCAATCCTTATGGACAATATACAAACAATTCATGACAGTCTTAAATCAATACTTACTCCTAAAAGTATGACTGGCTGTCTCATTTCAAATAAATTAATATTTAGGGAATAACACGCAAAATGAAACACAATAATAAATCAATAGTTCTATAGTATCATACTCTTTAAATATAAATAATTCCCTATTATTTAATCACCATAACAATTATAGATTTATCTACTGTATAAATGTTTCAGGTAATTGACTTAACAACTAAACTTGTTAACATTTCTCATGCCAATGCTCTTAGCATGCATATCATGTTTTCATTTGGTCATCACTCATGTGAACGAATCATTGAAATGATATTCACTTCACAACCAGATCTCCATCCTCAACATTTTCTTGAATATAGTGGAATTTCCTCCTTCTATGCATTGAGCTTCGGTGATCTCAATAATCCTTAGCCAATATGAATGAACTCTCACATAATGTTTCTAATGGAAATTTTTTACTCATAACAAATCCAAGGTCAACTATGAAGTTATCTAGTCTAGGTACGCTCCTTAGACACTTCGCTTGTACTAATGTGGTCTCACCCGCATTGTCGAGTCTGCCACCATTTCCTACATGAAACCTTTCATGCCATAAATCAAAATGAATATCCATTTAGACTATGACTCAAAGTCATCTCTAAAACTCATGTCACTGTAACTCTTCTCAATCATGTTCTCTACTGTCTACAAGCAACCATTCCTTGGTATCTTTCAATACTTCAGAATGTTCTTGATAGTTGTCAAGCAATTTAGTCAAGCCAATTTCTGATACAAACTCGCAATGCTCATAAAATATGAGACATCTATATAAGTACAATTCATAGCATTCATTATCGATCCTATCCGAAGCTTATAGGACTCAACTCATTCTATCATATTTATGACTAGTTGAAAGGACTTTTGAGATCCACTCAATTCCTTGCAATGAAGCATGTGAACTATCCTTTTGGAATTTTCCATATTGAAACCTTTCAACACATTGTGCTTTGACTAAATCCTATTAAAAATCAAATATATACTTTTAGATCCAAAATCTAAGTATTAATGTCGTTTCCTGATGTCCATCATAGCGAAACAATTCTCGAGCTTTTCCACTTTGCAACTTAGAGACAATGTTTCCTATGAGTAGTATTGTCATCAACATGCAATACCAGGAAAACAACGAAACTCCCACTAGCTTTAAAATGTATTAAAGACTAATCTTGACTTCTAGAAAGCTACGGTATTTGACTTTCTCATCGAAGAACAGATTCCTGTTACGCGATGCGTGCTTAAATCTATGAATAAAATTCTCTAGCCTACACACCTTAATTGGATACCTTGCATGTTTAAATCCTTTCAGAGTATGTCATATACCCTTTGAAGGTTTCCTATTGAGGAAATTTAACCATCCACTTTACCATATGTTATATCAAGGAAGGTAACAATGGTAACAAATATAGAAATAGATCCTTTCTCAGCTACTGGTAAGAATGTTTCCTCACAATCAATTTCTAGAGTTTGAGGGAAACTCTTTTCCACCATACTAGCTTTGAATGTGTGTACATTCCAATCCATTTTAATCTTCACTTTGAAGATCTAATGTCAACTCATTTTTATAAAACAAGGTTTAAGATCAACCAATTTCAAAATTAGTTATCCTTCATGTATTAAATTCCTCTATCCATTGACTTTTATAATTGTAGCCCTAGGGCCCACCATTGCTTCCTAGCAGCCATTAGGCTTATTCAAATTTATCATTGTTTTGTCACTAATCATTGTATCTCCTTCCACAGTTAGATGAAACTCATAAAAGTTGGGAGGTGCTCTAACGCCACTATATCTTGCGAAAAGGTATGGTAATGTCATTTGACTCAACTAGTTTTCTAACCTCAGGATGAGAGCTATTGTCAACTACAAGTTCATTGTTGTTCATATCTTGAATTTTTTAAAGATCAATATGACTCCCACTGACTTTTTGATACCTATATGTTCTTATTCTCAAGGAACATTCCTTTTGATATATAAGCACCACAATATTATGGGTATCTAAATAAATATCAAAAGTCTTTAGTGAATACCTAACAATGTAACTCTTCTCAAATCTCGATTCAAGTTGGTCATTGGTTTCCCGTCTAATGAAAGACTTCACAACACCAGATCTGAATGTGGAAACTTTTCAACTCCACATTTCATGAGGCATGTTCAAACCTGCTTAGTTGGATACAATGTTCATAATGTGTTCTACTATTTCAAGTGTATATTCTCAAAAATGTTTGAATGTTAGCGAAGCATGAATCATCATATACCGAATCATATAGCATTCTATTATCCTTTTAGCAAGATCATTACATTATGGTGTTATTGGAGAAGCTTATTATGGAAAACATTAAACAATCTCTATGATGATCGTAAAGCCTGATACTAAGACATTCTTCCTTCCTTTCAGATTGAAGACCCTTTATCTTCATGCTTAATTGATTCCTTACTTTGTTCAGATACTCTTTGAAAATTTTCAAAATTTCAGAATTATGCTTAATCATATAAACTTAACCACATCTACTGAACCTATCAATAAATAAGATAGAGTAGTATATGCCGTCCCTTGTGGTGGATCTGATGGGTTAACACACATTAGTGTGTATGAGATCCAATAATCTTTGGTCTCATTTACATGTCCAAATGAAATGGTGACTAAGTCGTCTTCCCAACATACAAGACTTGCGTACATCAACCTACTCAAAGTCGAATGATTCAAAGTCTGGTCCAATTGGAGCTTGGTGATGCGATTATTACTAATAGAGTCAAGGTGATCAGTCCACAAGTGCAATCATATCTAATCTATTAAAGGAATCAATATTCAAGTCGTCACTACTATTATTAGAAACACAAACTACAATTTCATGAATTCCATTTGCAAGAAGAAGTTTTAAACATAAAACAACCATCTTTATAAACTATAATTGTTCTTTCCATTATCAAATGAAAACTGAAATTCATGTTTATACAACGCATAAGATGAAATTTGGTTTCTAGACAACTTTGAAGATTAATAATAAACAACTAGATTTATCCTAACTCCATTACTAAGCATGAGCTCAAAGTCCTTAATCATCAAGATATGTGACAATTTTCCATTCCAATGATGAGGTTTAGCTCTCTATTAGGGCCTTAGGGATTTCATTCTTCCTTGCTCCTTGGCTTGAAATTTTGCCACCCTTCTTCCTCTCTATATAGGGACGATTTCTAACCCTCTTACAGTTTGTGAAATTGACCCTTCTCCTAGTTATTTTTATTCCATTCTTTGGTGTCATTGGGTGTGATACCATTAGAAGGATTCTGGTTTGGGTCCTCTCATCCAAGCAACTTCGAGGAGGACAAGATCTGAAGCATGAATATCAACGGCTACATAAGAGGTATGTTATTCTTCTTTATGTTTTACGTTTCATAGGGTAGCATTAATCAATATGAAACCTAGATCTTTAGGTTACATGTACACATAGGTATATCATAGATTGATTTTCCCGCAGCCTATTTGAAGTGTATCTGATGCACAGAAAACCCATCAGTTTTGCCATAACATGTCCATTGTACATAAAAATGTCTACTAGTATGAAAAATATGTTAGGTGGTATGAAAATATGTTTAGTTATATGAAAATATCTTATGTGATGTGAAAATATGTTATGTGGTCTAAAAAAATGTTCCTATTTGTGAGATCAATGGTTTCATATTCGTGTTTATGCAGGCCTATCGTATAGATTGTGTAACGTCCCAATTTCACATCAAAAAACTTCATTTTTAATTTAGATGAAACATTACAATTTATAGACCCAAGTTAAGAAAACCATTTTTTCCAAAGTACGTTATTTAAAACATTACTACAAAAGCAGCCTTTTACGACACGCAATGCATGTCGTAAAATGCTCAGACGACACACAAATGCGTGTCAAGGAAGGCCCTGTCATAACGAAAGACGACACACATTTACGATGTGTAATTATGACACACATTTACGACGGTCCTTTACAAAACACAATGCCTATCAAGGAAGGCCCTGCCATAAAGGAAGACGACACGCATTTGTGTGTCGTAACATTACGACGTGCATTTATGACACGTGTTGCGTATCATTAAATCCCCTGTCATAAATTCAACATCCATTTACAATACATATTTACGACGTGCATTTACGATACGTATTTACAACATGCATTTACACATAATATAGAAACAAATATATACCAAACATTCAATTTCATCTAAATGTTAAACAAGTTATCAAAAACATTGTATGTACATTACATGTTTTGGTAACTACAATCACATAACCAAATCAAATAAGAGTTATATTCTTTGATACCAAATTAAAACCAAACCAAATGACAATGTCTATATGAACCAAAGCATTCTCTTCCAATCCAAATGCTAGAATTTCACATATCAGATCTTCCTAGCAAAATGTGCATGTGTATCAAATGAAGATGAATTCAACTCTTGTAATTTTCTCACACTAACCTTGTGATATCACATAAAAACAAAGTAAACATGTAACATTTTGATTCCAATCATATGCCCCACCTAGTAATTACAATCACACAACCAAATCAAATTAGGGTATATTGGTCTTTTTAGTCAAGAAATAAAAATGATGAAATCAATAAGACATGTCATGGATGTATTAGGTACCTTTTTTTCCTGTCGTGGCAAACAACTCATGCTTGCTTGTAAATAATCGTTACAAAAATTTTTAATGGACATATTGTAAAAAGAGACTAAATACGTGGATGTTTCTTTGACTTATTGCAGAAAGAACAACTTAATAGACAAAGTTAGGAAAACGAGGTTTGTCACATTAATTAACTCCTAACATTTTCTCAAATATTATTTAAACATCATTCATATTAAATAAATAAGAAAGATAAAACATACGATATCTCATTTAAACATAAAACTTTACTTGGAATCTCATCAGGTAATCTAGGTAATCCGGGAAGATTAAATCCGCCAACTTGTAAGGCCATTTTCTACAAACAGATTAAGCGTGAAGTTTAAAAGCATGAAAAGTACATAAATAATAATTAATAAACTTTATTGTAGCTGCATTGCTATATGTTGTTAAGCCTGGACCATAATGGTCGATCTCCTGTTCAAATTTCATCTGCCCGTTGCTGTAAAAAATAAAGAGCACCAAAAATTGAAAATTCATAATATCAACATTTATATAAACTTGTTCAAATATATTTATGCAACAAACACTGTTTTTTATAATACTGTCAGATATGGTTTGCAAATCACCATTTTATCCACATACAACCACAAATTATGAAGAAGGAAAGTTATATTTCATATGTGTCATAACTGCACTTGTAGGATTTAATGAAATTTAATTCTATAGTTACTTGAGTTGGAATGGAATTGAATTCATGATGAAAGTTTGGAAAATTCATACGAAATACTAAATGAATAATTTGCCACAAGGCCCACTCTGCCATTTCCTTAACTGAGAAGTATGTAAATGTAAATATACAATTTTACCATATAACCAAATCCCTCAATACATAATAATTTTATTGAAATATATCATATACATTAAATATGTGGTTACGTACTATAAACGTATGTTAAATGACAATAACACCCTTTTTAACGAAATTAATTTATTATTCAGGACAGGACAAGGTGCAAAAATGTTTAAAAACTGAGGATATAATTTACAAAGTATCGTAGTTACATTTTCTGTAAATTTTATGATTCTAATAATTTCTTTTGTTTATAATTATTGAAGTATCCCATTTAATATTAATGCATACAAACGAGATTAATAATGTTTAAAAACAGAAATATTTATAGATTGATAATGTTCAATTTAGAGAAAAAAAAGGGCGATAATTACCTCAAAGACACAAAAACCATATACGTTAGAGTTTTTTGTATCTCTATCCTTCACAAGGTCAAACCCACGCAGCAGTCTGAATCATTAAAATTCCTTATATTTTCATTTTCTAAAAATATATTAAAAAAACAAATCATAAAATTAAGCATCAAATTATAAAACACATACCCAAAGGATTCAAGCAGTTCTCTTATCTGTACCACAGTGAAGTAATAGAGTAAACCCCCAACAAATATATGTTCAGATACTTTAGCTCCATACATTCCACTAATTACACCAAAAAAATCAGATTCACAATAACACAGAGGGGTAAAAATGTATTTTTGACTCTCACTTACCCAAAAGTAAGCCTAACAACTGATAAATTAAGGTTCTCAAATGGAATTTTTTTTAAATGGGCCCCGCAACCAACATGTGTTGTGGGGCCCGGTAACCTTTTAAATATTAAGAGATTAAGAAAGGAGTTAGTAAGGTTACATCACAACAAGAATGAAAAGTTATATTTATCATCTCAGTGTCTCCAAATCCAATGCATTCAAATGAATAGTCCACAGTACACCACCGTCTGTAAGTCACTTGATAGATTGAAATCATAAATATACGAAATCAACTATAGGTTATAAAATAATTATCCTTATTAATCTTATTATTTATTATTAACATTAACATAAACATAGTATTAGCATACCTGTTGAACTGTCTCATACAGAGTGGGAATAGATAGCAGCATTGGGAGGAGATAGATAAGGAACATCAGAATCTTTCCCCAATAAACTCATTTTCTCTTGATTGTTTTCTTCATTATTTAACCTACAAAATACATACAACATATCTGTTACATACATACATAATAGTTGCAGAACTAATGATTTGAGGCAACAAATTTGTCCAATCAATATTAGACATTGTATTGGAATCTCATCAAATTGTTCCTAACTTGGTTTTAGATTCACAATCAAATGATACATTATTAGTTGATGCAAGGATCAAATTCATAGGTTTATGATTCTGCCTTTAACTAGGCCACCATACCATACACTATATAATACTGCAAGAAATTGAATATCAAGTCAAGATTCAAGAAAATAAGCATCAAGCACAAACTTGTGTCATAAAATTCAAACCTACATCAAATTTTGTCTCAGGGGTATACTCAAAAGGATTTGGATTACACTTTGGAGTACTAGGATCAAGTATAACTTGTTTCTCCCATGTTGCCATGCTTTCTCTAAACACATAGCTCTTTCGCATTTCAAGACAGCCATGTAATGCTCTGTAAACCTTTGCTCCATCCGAAGATGGTGTCACTGAAATAAGAGCAGTTGATGCAAATTATTCATTTTTCATATACTTGTATGTGTATGTGTATATGTGTAGATGAGAGAGAGAGAGAGGGAGAGAGAGGATTACCAGATGGGCTAATTCTCAGCCTTACAAAGGTTTCGTGCTCTAGTTCTTTTCTAAAAAGATCAGCAGAATGAAAGAAGATCAACTTAAGTAGATAGCAGAATGAGACAATGAGTGTGGATGGATCCGATTTATCATCATCAAAAAGCTCCAGTCTCTTCTAAAAAAAACCCTAAAAAGACAAATCACAATTGATCCAATAATCGGTGATTTTGACATTGTAGCTATTGATAGTCTTTTAAAGAGTTTCATGAACATTATTGATAAATCTTCGGGTGGTGATTTTGATAAAGATGATTTGATGATTCTTGAATCGCTATCGCATTGTGTTTCACCACAAGGTAAAGGAAACGGTGATACCCAAGAGGGTTGTAATACTAATGATACAGAGGTGCAGAAAACAGCTTCAAAGGCATCATCATCTTCATGGTGCAAAGAGAATTTGGACTCAATTTAACTAGGATTTGAGTTGCATAAATTAACAGGAGAAGAAAACTAAATATACATCGCCGATTGTGCTTGGACAGATGATCATTTGGTAGGAGCATGGCCGCTGGGGAGGCACCAGTGGTCAACGACAAAGGTGAGGAACGAGATGTTTGATGAGACCGATATGAAGGAGGTCAGGAGCAGCGGAGAAGCGGATCGGAGAGGAAAGAGAAGGAGGGAGAGGGGATAGTTGATTGCAAAGATGAAAGATAGAAAGAAGGTAGAAGGAGGGTTTTCAAAATTTTGGGGATTTCGTTTCCCCTGTCTGCTAAATGTGCGTTTCATTAAAATTATAAAGCCAAAGGAATAGAGTACGTGCTTTTAAGATAAAGCGCCCTCCGTGTTTTTTCTTTTTTTTTCTTGAGACATTAATTTAAGGGCACGCAATAATGCGTGACGTAAATCCTTAATTTTTTTTGAAGAGATGACACTATTTTAAGGCCACTCTCTTTTGCGTAACATAAATCAGTGCGTGTCGTGGTTTGCGTGTCATTAAAGGCATATATTCTAGTAGTGAAATCAGAGTAGTTTTGTAAATGCAAAGTCTCCATTGTTGATGATGAATGTGTATAGTCATGATTTCGCCTTCCCAAGATCACAGATGGTACCTGAAAACATAAACAGTTGGGTAAGTACAAAGCTTAGTGAGTTTCCCCAAAATACTACACACAACAAAACATATACAAGCATGCATTCTAGGTCCATAGTCTTTGGATGGGAATACCCTCGGGTTTGTTGGCCCACTACTTTAATCTAACAGCTCCTCTCGAGCCTCCGTTCCTATGGCTTACATCCAACCCGCACTTGGTATCTTGGCCTACAACACACAACAGGACCGCCTCAACCTCACCCGCCACAATATGTCATCATATAAAAAACCAGAAATTAAGTATGCACATAAGTACATGTAGCTACCAATCTACATGTTGAACAGTTCACTACCGCCTACTAGACTCCTCACAGCACACTGCTCTGTTACCGAAAAAGCTCCAGGAAATGCATATCCATATGTAACTAGAGGTGATATAGACACCCGGATAAATGATCCTACTCTAGAGCCACAACAAAACAAGGAACACACAAGAAAGCCTAGATCAAGAGTTCTTAGGCTATCCTACGTGGCTAAATACAGCCCTTAGGGCATTCCACTTAGGGAAAACCAGCCTACTGGTACTCTAATCAGCATACCACTACTCCTACATCCTAACATATAAGGAAATATATATATATATATATATATATATATATATATATATCTAGCAGATCACTACATCATAGAAACATCCTATACACAAGGATACATAACCAAATTTAGTAGGCCGACATTGGTGCCTTCGACCAACGGGTACTATGAGAAAAACTCACCTGAATCTAAGAACCCAAAAACACTGCGACACACTCCCTTTCTGTACTGACTGCTCCCATGAATTTTCACCAAAACATGGTTGAATCTTAATCAATAGCCCCAAATCCTTCAAGTTCTATTCAAAGTCAAAATCGTCAAAAAGTCAACAGTCAACAAATGGTCAACAGGTTCGCTAATCTTCACGATGTGACACTCTCTTGGTCATGTCATGACTAACTAAAATAAAAAATAGTCATGAGCTTTCAACCATCATGACATGACAGGCACCTTGTTACGTCGTTAGAACTAGCTGAAAGGCACCTTGACAGGTTAAGGCCTTAATCCATAAAGCCACAAATACATCTCCTCTAGAAGGATTCCTTACACCCTAAAGGTCATAAAAATGGATGCTTTAAGGTCTTTCATTCCCAATGCAATACTTGAGTTCAAATTGGGTCACTTGTGAAGAAAAGGAGGTCAAAACCTCAAGCATGAGCTCAAACATCACCCAAACTTCATCTCTAGCACAACTAACCACCACGGAACACTAAGGACCCATAAAGTTGCCAACTTTATGGAATCCGAACACTCTAACTATCTTAAACATGGAAAATCATGAATAAAATTCTAGATCTAGCAAGAAGGAATCAAAAAGCTTGAAGCTTAGATACTCACAAAGGTCCATAAAAGTTGTTAGCAGATGCTATTGAAGTTTGCAAGCTGGATCTATGCACCAAAGATGATCCCTTCTTCTCCAAGTCACCAATACACCACCAAATGTTTAAGAACTCATAGATATGGATAGGGTTTCGTTTGAAATGAGTGGAGGCTGAAGAAGATACCCTAGGTTACGAGATAAGGTCCTTAAATAAGGAGAAAACCCTAAAATTTGTAGGCTTCTGCTGCAACCACTCTCATGACATGATCATTCTATTGTCACGTTGTGACAAGCCCTCCAGAAAAAGCATTTCACTTTTAACTTGTCATGTGGTGACCTCCTATGGTCACGTCTTGACACCCGATTTTATCCAAAAACCATGCCTTTGACTTCTTGATGCCTTAAACCAATCCGTTTTGGAAACTAGGTGTTACAATGCTCCTCCATTTAAATTAGCTTTCGTCCTCGAAATTGGTTCTCCCTTCTAATCTCGAAGTAACCCCTTGTGGGTTCTTCAAACCCGACTCCTTCAACGCGATTCAGATCGCTTGAATTCTAACACCTGCAACCATCACCAACAATGGTTCCAACCCAAGCTCCTAAGCCAATCTAAATAGAGACTCCGAAGTCTGAATCACTTTTATTGCAACATCGATTAAATAGTCGACCATCTCCCGACAATTCTACCAACCCTAAATTTTTTGATATCACGCGACCTAAAGAAAACGTCTTCACATAATCTCCTTAATCCATGACTGAAAGGACCCACCCCTTTACTTGAAACATACAGATCCCAAAATCTTACACAGCCTTCAGGTAGACAGAGCCATCCCAATTGTCACCCAAGCTCACCAATACTCACAAACCTAACCTAACCAAGTCTTCCTGACCTTGCACCGCCCATTGAAAAGCCAAATAAAGGAAAGAACCACCCATATCATAGCTGACAACCTCGCATACCAACGCACAAACTAAAATTATTGCAGCGCCCATTAGATGAGACTAACTAACCTTTACATCAACTATGCGGACTGAAATCCACATATTTGATTGGTCTGAGATCTTCCTCGCCAAACGCCACCCTACGGGACAATTGACCATGAACCACACGACCGAATTCTGTCATTCCTAACCATGCATAAACATGAGCTGACGAAACTCGAATGAAAATCAATCGATCGCATACTAGACTAGACCAAGCACTCACTCGACTCAACGACTCTGTCAACCATTAACCTCACTTGGGTTTTCCCCTAATCCGCTAACCACTAACATCACTCGGGATTAACCCCAATCCACTAGCTGAGAACAACACTCGGGCTTACCCTTATCCACTAACTGATAACAGCATTGTTAGTGTGCAAAGCTCTTCATTGGATGTGTCTTAGGCTTGCCCCTTGTGATATAGGTTTTTGGGTTGAGCTAGCCTATAAATACTAGTCTTAGTATCATTATATAGGTTGAGAGAGTTCCCAATGTATAAATTTCTAGATTAGTTTTAGAGAGAGAGAGAGAGAGTAATATAGTAAGCAAGCACGTGCTTCTACATTTTTTTGTACTTTCCTCAATATCTATATAGATTGTGATTAATATTTAAACCGGGTCTTGTGATTATGCATTGATTCTTCAATTCTATATTTGTCATCTTCATTGGGATCATACATGTGTTATCAGAGCTTAATCTAGAAGGTTTAAGAACTTTTTCAAGATCAACGATCCTAGATGGCAATATTTTTCGTGTGTAATCGACTCGAATATTTGAATTTCATGGTGAGTCTCTCCATTGGATCTTTTTGCTTTCAATTCAATATTTTTGATCCAATTATCTTTATTATTCAAAATCTATCAAAAATTTCCTAGAATCGTGCGTTTGAAATCGTTTTTGATCCTTTTGACTTCATTGGATCTATTTGCTTTTATTTCAAAATTTTGTTGATCCAATTATTTTTGATATAGCCAGATCTTTTTCATAAAATCTTTTGATCCAAAATGAGCCCAAAATTTCAATCTGCTACTCTTCATTCGAACCAAATCTAGCCCAAAATCATGTGAGATTACAGTTCATTCAATGTAAGCCCAATACAAAAATCGGAATATGTTACTGTTCATCAACTTGAGTACAGTTCGTGATACGACCCAGGTAGAAGAGGACATTGGTCCAGCTAGCATTAGCCCAGTACCAAAGATAATCAGGCCCAAACGAATGATAAACAAGCCTTCCAGGTTCATGACCATTAGTTCCTAGTTTTTAGTCAGTATTGCATAGTTACAAGTGCACGTTTAGTTTTCCATAAGGTCCATGACCATTAGTTCCTAGTTTTTAGGTAAAAGCATGCAGATTTATTTCCTTGTAATCTGCATTTGTTTTCAGAGAATATACAGAGAAAATTGCTCCAACTTTGTTTTGGGAGAATTTCCATCTCAAATCGGCATCCATCAATTTGGTGCTTTCATTGAGCTCAATCACACCATGCCTCCTAAACCCGAGTCCACTCCACCGTTTGCTTCAGCCGAACCAAAACCCTCTATTGAATCGTCCATGGCTGCCATGGTTGATAATATCTCACGACTGGTAAACTCATCCCACATCAGGGAATCGCCAAACTAATCGAGGACAAAAATAGTGATTCCCGCTACCGACCGCGTTACTCCGCCCCCTTCCGACCATCACCACCGCCAAGCAACTCACCATCTACAACCACTATACCCACTACCACGCCAACCAGCCTTATTTCTGGTCCCACTAAACCAAACACCAGCCTTCCCTTCACCAGATTATCCCCAGAGGCCCTCCAAAAACGCCGAGCAGCCGGATTATGCTTCCGTTGTCCTGAGAAGTATGGACCAGGTCACAAGTGCAGCCCCCCACAATTCCTGATGATTGTCGACAATGAAGACCAACCTGAGCCCAACACACCGCCGCTCCTCGAACACAACTCACCAGAGCACTCTACCACCGAATTCACGGACCATTTTCTCTCCCTCTCCACAACTTCTTTCTTTGGGTTGGCCTCACCACAAGTTCTTCGTATCACTGGTTATGTCAAGAACAGACCTGTAAAAATCCTTGTTGATACCGGAAGCACACACAATATCATTCAACCTCACCTTGTTATCGCTCTCCACCTTCCCCACAATGAAATTCCCTCGTTTCCGGTTATGGTCGGCAGTGGGGATTACCTTCACTGCCAAGGATTTTGCCTCGATCTGGAAGTTCATCTCCGAAGTCATTCTTTTCACATTCCGCTTTTTGTGTTACCAGCTGAAGGAGCGGATCTCATTTTAGGGTTGGCATGGCTTTGTACACCGGGCCCAGTGGTAGCAGACTTCTCCATTCCTCAAATGACATTTAATATTGGGCCTACAACAATCACTCTTACAGGGGAGCCCATCTTGACACCAGCTTCTTCATCAGATATACAGGACCTTGTTCACAAAAAAAAAAGCGTTGCCTCACTCCACACCTTATTTTTCCAGTTCCAATCCAACCAATTGGAAACCCCACCTGTCCACTGTCACGATGATGCAACCATCACCGCCCTCCTCAACAAATACAACATCTTCCACCTCAACATGCTCAGGACCATTACATTCCCACCTTACCTAACACCGCTCCGGTGAACGTAAAACCCTAACGTTACCCATATTACCAAAAGCAAGTTATGACCACATTAATCATTGACATGCTCAATGACGGCATAATCAAACCCAGTCACAGTCCATTCTCATCTCCTGTGCTCCTAGTCTGCAAGAATGATGGCACATGGCACTTTTGTGTGGATTATCGTGCTTTAAACGCCATTACTTTGAAGGACCGGTTCCCAATTCCTACCGTGGATGAACTTCTAGACGAATTACACGGTGCCAAAGTGTTCTCTAAATTTGACCTAAGAGCCGGATATCATCAAATTCGTGTGGCACCTGATGACACTCACAAGACAGCTTTCTGTACCGTCGATGGTCACTACGAATTTCTCGTCATGCCCTTTGGGCTCTCTAACGCACCCTCGACCTTTCAAGCCACGATGAACGATCTGTTTCGCAATGTGTTACGCCGATATGTTCTTGTATTTTTTGACGATATTTTGATTTAAAGCACTTGTATGGAGCACCACTACCACCACCTGGAGTATGGTTTCACAAAGCTAGCCCAACATCAGTTTCATGCCAAACTAGCAAAATGCACCTTTGGTGTCACCAACATTGGCCACATTATCTCGTCAGAAGGAGTTGAGGCAGACCCCGAAAAACTCACAGCCATCCAAAATTGGCCACAACTCACTAATCTCACTACATTGCGTGGTTTTTTAGGTCTTACAGGATACTATCGGTGATTTGTTCAAGGTTATGCCACCCTTTCTTCAGGTCTCATAGACATACTTCACCAACCAACCTTCACCTGGATATCTGAGGCTACTAGATCATTCCAGCAACTGAAAATAGCCATGACCCAACTCATCACTCTCACACTTCCTGACTTTACGGTCACCTTTGACGTCACCACAGATGCATCCAACATAGCTGTTGGGGCAGTCCTATCCAAAAAGGATAGACCTATTTCATTTTTTAGCAATCGTTTCTGTCCACGAATGCAACTGGCATCTGCGTATGTGCGTCAGCTATTCGCTATTACCGAAGCAGTTAAGAAATGGCGGCAATACTTACTTGGTCGAAAATTCCGCATATACACCGATCAGAAAAGCCTTAAACATCTCTTGTCACAGGTCGTCCAAACTCCCGAACAATACAAATGGGCAACAAAACTCCTAGGCTACGATTTTGAAATTATTTACAAGCCAGGGAAAGAAAACATGGTGGCTGACTCCCTTAGTTGCATTGAACAACCTCACCTTCTCGCCGTCTTAACTATGAACCCCATATGGATGACAGACCTACGAGCCTTCTATGCCACAACAGAAGGACAAGCTGTGACTCAAAACATATGCAACAACACTTCCAATCGCGACTCATTCCAGTTTCGTGATGGGTTATTGTATCACCAGCAACGACTTTTTATCCCAGAAGTTGATTCCATTCGCCAACAGCTGCTTGAGGAGTACCACTCTTCGCCCTTAGGCGGTCATTCCAACATACTTCCCACCATGCGCCGCCTATCCGCCACCTTCCAGTGGCCTCACCTCAAAGCTGATGTTACCAGGTTCATTAAACATTGCGCCACTTGTCAATAGATCAAATCCCCAACACATAAACCGTATGGATTACTGTAGCCTCTTCCGATTCCATCTGCGGTTTAGAGTAACATTTCTATGGATTTCATTACACAACTTCCGTTGTCCACTAGGAAAACCGCCATATGGGTAATTGTTAATCGTTTCTCCAAATATGGTCATTTTATTGCCCTTCCCTCTAATTGTGGTGTAGTAACATTAGTTAACATCTTCTTAACCAACATTTATCGCCTCCATAGAATACCGCAGAGCATTGTATCCGACAGAGACCCAATTTTCGATAGCTCCTTCTAGAAAGAGTTTTTCAAACAGTTGGGCACCAGTCTCCGCTACTCCATAGCATACCACCCCCAATCCGATAGGCAGACTGAACTGGTCAATTGTTGTCTCCAGAATTACCTTCGTTCCTTCGTTAGTGATGAACCACGAGCATGGACCAAGTTCCTATACTTTACAATTTGGAAGAGAGATGTCTTAATCAAAATTGCAAAATATTTGAATGTAGGTAAATGACAATTTACCAATTTCCACCATGAAAAACGAAATTGATTATAAAGTTTTAAATGGATTGAAACTCCTAGATCCTTTGAGATTCATTGAACTTTTCAAAGGCATGTTTAAATCTCGATTGTGCCCTTCAAGTTTGTGACTGGGATACCGAGGATCACAAACAAGGTTTGAATAACTATGCAAATTATCTTGGTACACCCAATGTTACAACCACCTAATCAATGTGCCGGTTAACCACACACGCTCCATTGATATATGCTTAACATCAAGCTACCCTTTGTCACACACTGTTAGTCCCACATTAGTGTGCCAGTTAACCACGCACGCTCCACTAACGACTTAACAATGTGCAATGTGCAATTTCATGGGTTAGCACCAAATTCATATTTTTGCTATGTAACTAAGATTGGGAATTTATAAGTGTTTATTTACTTAGTATTTCATTATACTTTTAATGAAACTTTAAATGTCCTGTCAAACCTTTTCGGCTAACGACCCTCCACCAGTCAAGGAAATGGTGAGTGAGAGTGGACACCCATTAAACTGCCATTTTATAGGCAGTAACCTTATACCCCCTTAGACCGGCTTCGTGAATGAGGCCTACTAACGGTAAGACTGACTTTACTCTTATATATATATATATATATATATATATATATATATAAACCTATAATATTATAATAGTATAAAGGTTGAATTTTAAACTTTTAAATCTTTAGGGTTTGGAACTAAAGTATTCAAAAAATGAAACTTTACAAATTCGAAAACTTGAGGGCAAGTTTTGAACTATTCAGAAACTTTTGGAATCCATAACTTATGAGTTTAATATAGGTTTTAATGAAAAGACTCTTCAAAATCCATAACTTGAGGACAAATTATGGAGCTCATAAAACATTTATGAAAATGACTCTTCATGTTCCATAACTTGAGGACAAGTTATGGATGACATAAAACCATTTAAGAGGAAATTTAAAAAAAATGAAACTCTTCACTTTCCATAACTTGAGGACACGTTATGGAATTCATCAAAAAAACATTTAGATCAACTATTGTAACTTACAAAATAATTTTTCTATGATCTAAATTAAACTCATAAGAACAAGACACTTCATATCAACCAAATTTCATATAATTAGTCTAATCATATAAACTAATACAAAACATGAAACTTTGACAATTATCTTTTAAATTGGATAATAATGATCATTACCACATCAAAAACGGGTTTATAAGTTCAAAAACAGTTTAGGGTAATGATCCTAGTCCAATTCCAGCCTTAGAACTCGAAAATTTGCATTCTGGAGCACCAACTCGTCGAGTGCATGAGCTGACTCGGCGAGTTGGTCAGATTTGTGAGGGGACTCGGCAAGTTCCCCAGTAGACTCCGCGAGTCCACTGTCCAAAAAGCAGAAAACGATTTTTTTTTTAGCTTTTGAAAGCAAGTAGCATCAAGTATATTGGAAAACAACCCTAGGCTCTGATACAACTGTTGAGTTTTGAGCATTCTAACACTCTTATGGTGCACATACAAACCTAAATGCTTTGGATCTATGTTTTCTCTAATTATACATGCAATATTGTTTCCAAAGCATTAAGCCTACAACTAGCATACAAATGATATAATCAACATAAAATAGAGTTATACAATTACCTCTTTGTTGTAGCTTGTAGAACTTCTTGATTTTGGCCTTTAAGAACTTAGCACCAATAGTATGAATGCCTCAAATGGAATCACAACACACCTTCGGACAAAGGATGACTTTTGAGAGAATATCCTCACACCAAAATTGGCTTAATCATCTTTCAAGAACTAGTGTATAATTTTGGAGGCTAAGGGGCTTCTTATATAGTGTGGCTTAAGTAGGGTTACACCATACAAATCCTAATGTGCATGACTTTCCACATTCCTTAGGCTCCATGGGTTTTAACCTCCATGGAGTATCCATGGGTCACCACATGGGTTTAGTCCAACATAAAGAACTATAGATGATAAGCCCACTTTATAAGAATGAATGATTTACACAAGCAATCCTTATATATTTAATTAGTCTCTTTTGATCACAAAATTAATTCCAAACAAGAAATACCTAGAATTGAATGTTACATTGTTTGACAAAAAGGATGGTAAATCAAAAATGTAATTTTTCTTTATTGTAGTTGTGTTTGGTAACAGTTAATTGTAACCGTGTATATTTAATGTTTTTAACGTTAATAATAAAAAAAGACTAGGCACCATTGAGATAACTAAAATTATAATTTTAGTAATTGCTTACATAGAGATTAGGTGTGGTTGAAATAACAATATGCGGTCTAAAAACTAATCGAAGTTTAATACAAGACTAAAAAAATATAAAAACAAAATAAGAATATGTTTAATCTATAACGAATCTATTTTTTATTATTAAAAAATATTTAAAGATTATGACATGAATTAATAAAAAGTAAAATCCATAGAATAAATGTTAAAACCCAAAAATACTACTACTGAGGTTGACGTAAAAATTAATATCTAAAGAAAAATAAATAAATGTAAAATAAAAATGTTCAATTGGATCAAAATTCAAAGCTGATAAAAAGGTTAATAAAAACGTTAAATATCTCTATTGTTGACAAATAATTATTACATTTTCAATATTTATTTTATTTTATTTTATTTGATTGATGGGTTGTTTTGACTTTTTACAAACGGTTTTAATATGGTGCATATAGAATCCCCCAATTACTAATACTAAGGCTAAGTGGAGTGGCTCGTCAAATACCATCGTCAAACTCGCTAAGCAACTTGGAACACCGCCCCGCTCGCTAGGGGGCTCGCCACTGGAGGCTCGTCACTGTGTTGGCGAGAAGAGAGAGAATGTTAGAAATGAATGGGATTGGTCGGTGTGTGGTTTGACCGGATTACTAATTTGCTTGACAAAATTCAATTTATGAATTCAATTTAACAAACTTTGCTCTGAAATAAAAATGGCGATTTTTTGTTCCAAAAAGAAGAAGATAAAATGTTTTTTTTTTTTTTCAAAAGAGGAGAAGATAAAGTAGATGAAATATGATATATTTATTGAATGGTCCTTGTAGTTTTACTTTACCTAAAAACTTACTCCCTTGAGTTTTAAGATTCTTTCTAAAGAAGTTATCACAATGATACAAATTCATTTATAATAATAACTAGAAAAGTGACCCCGCGTTGCGGGGGTCGGATTTTGATTAAACAATTTCCAAAAGGTTTGTGGTGTTTTTATGTTTTTAGCATCTCAAGTTGTTGCGATACGTATAACAGGATTATAAGAAAAGAATGTTTTTTCACATTATTTTCTTTGATATTCTCTTTAGATGTTGTGTCTTGTTAGGTGTAAATACTATCACTATTCAAGTAAACAATTTGGGGAATAATATAACAGGTTTATATGGAAATAATGGATGAAATGGACTTGTCTTGTCAAATTGAAATGGAAAATGAAAAAAAAAATCCAAAAACTCTTAAATAAAAAAATAATAATGTACATTAAATTAAAAGAAAAAATGTATGATAAAATGCTCACTCGGTCGATGTCAATGGGCAAACCGAACAGATCTGAACAAAACAAAAAAAAATACAATAAGAAAATGGATATGCAAAATATAAAGGGTTTTGGGATAAAGTTCATTGAGGAGATGCAAGATGGAAAGTAGGAGTTAAGCTGGTAAAAATGTGTTCTCTTTTATGCAACAATCCCTTATAATCAAGAAATAACCACTAAGTTTTTTGTATTTCCAAAAAAAATCAAAATTTGACACGAATTGAAATTCATCAAAATATATAATGTCAAGATTCTCACAAAATGTTGACCATAAGCTACCATCATCACATCATAATACAGATCATAATAAGGAGCCTACAAAAGATCGGAATTAGTGATTCCGCCTTACAGAGGATTAGCCATTCCGAGGAAAAGGAAAAGGAAAAAAAAAAGCTTACAACTGATTGATTCACAAGCTCAAGTTGTGGTCGCCGTGAAAGGGTTTCTTCATTTCTTGGAAGTACGTCATGCTGAAAATTTTGTTGCTCTTGTGCACATGTATCTGAGCTCAAGGGTAAATCAGTCCATCAATATTATGATAAATAAATATGATCCAAGTGAAGTGCACATGTACTACATCCTAACAAAGGACTTACTATATCAAAAAAGTTGATATTATGAATAAGAAATATGAAATTCACGGTAAAGTACATTGCTATTACCAGAAATTTTCCCTAAATACAATTGCAAGAATATCTACCACTAATTTCACAAATATGATCTTTAATTTCATAAAAAATCATATCGGTTTCTTTTGGCTTTCCTTCTTCACATTTATTTTGCAAGAATTGACATCCTTCCGACTTTATAGGTGTATTGCACCATTTCTCTTATATCTGAAATAAGAAAATTGGAATATGCATTAAAAAAAATTTAACGAAAAGAATCGAAATGAAAATTTTGTTAAATGACCAAAACGCCCTTTAGTAAAAATTTTAAACAAAATAATAGAATTGCTATTTACTGAAAAAGATTTTATTTTATGAAGCAATTGCTAAACATTAAAATAAAGTAATATGACATTAAAAGCAAAAGAAGTAAAAGTAGGATACTACAAAAACCAAATCAATAGAAGTATATTGCCATTTCTTGCAATTACATAGTCAGGCAAGAAGTTTTCTTATTTGTATGCTGCTTAAAGTAGGTGCTACTGGCAGAACTCAAAGTAAAATGTTTTTAAGTATCTCAATAACATCTGAATTCCTTTGAAGCTCATCCCGTTCTTTCTCTCGTGATACCAAGTGACTACATATGAAACAAAAGCTTGTTTGTTTGAAGGTCATGCTCACCGAAATACAACCTTGTAAACAATTACATAACCAAAAAGTTCAAAGAACGTACCTTACAATTCCCAGTAACACCAAAGTTTAGCGGTCACAATTTCTAAGGTCATTAATTTGCAAGCTTATATTTTAATTTCCGTAAGATTTCTTCCTTTATTTTTCTTTCAGCTTTGATCGGTTTGAGTAGTTAGGTACCTTTCTTCCACCGTAAGGGACAAAGAAAATTGCATCAACTGATAAATTGAGCAAATTATCAATTATAAATATGCTTATATAAAACATACACAATTTGTGATAAAATTCAATGTGTAAGCCTATAACAATCTACAGGTAAATATATCTACAAAAAAAAACCAATTATTGCATTCAAAAGATCAAATATGGATTTTAGAGGACCTACACACAATTAAATTCAAATTATGTTAACTTATTATCACCTAAAATTTCATGTGAAACACTTTTTTCAAAAAAATCAAATATATGTTGTGTATCATAAAAAAATTACCGATTTAGCCAAACAAAAATTACATAAAATAATAAATTTAACACACTTCT
Organism: Lactuca serriola; assembly: GCF_051521515.1. Lineage (NCBI taxonomy): Eukaryota > Viridiplantae > Streptophyta > Magnoliopsida > Asterales > Asteraceae > Lactuca > Lactuca serriola. Next base: position 189,048,849 of record NC_136410.1, read on the forward strand.
AAATTTATCATAAAATTCTTATTCAAAAACATCCGGAATTTTTAACATAACTTTTAGCCCACTAATCTACATTTAGTTATTTAACACCTGGCTTTGAAAATACAATTGAAAACGATCTTTTCATCTGTGGGTAAAGTAGTTGGAATTTTATCCTATAAGTAATTTATATCTACAACTTTCTTAAAAGTAAACAACTTTTTCCAACTGGAAAAAAAATCCAAAAATTAATGCTCTTACACAAACCATATACTATAAAAGGAAAACTCATAATATCTATTTTCAAATAAAACAAAAATCACAAAAGGAATATATCAAAAAGATATATAAAGCATAAACCAATTCTCAAGACTAAATTACAACAACCAAAAACTATCATATAGCTTGAAAAAAATTCTTGCTTGCTCAAATAAGAATTAAATCAAATTATGAATTTGAAAGATTTCTAATGGTGAAGGTGTTTATTTAAAACATTTGATATGTATGAATATGAAGCTTGTTACAATTACCTCTTTAGCTGCAAAACAGGAGTATACTTCAGCTTTCTATCCTAAGCAACACACAAATTGGGTTAAACAGAATCAAATAGTTTATCAGTTTAGTAAAATCCATACATGGTTCATCCATTCGAAATACAAGGTTAATGTTCATCATAACTTTTGCAAGATGTAAGCAAGGTGTAAATGGTAATTAATGAAAAAAAATACAGTAATTAATTACCTTATAACATAGTTTCCCTTTATTATCAAAAGGATTTGGCAATGGGATTGCATGCTTTTCTGTAAGTATTGTGAACTTATCAGAATAAGGACTCACACTAATTGGTGCCTGCATAATAATTATACTTTTACCCGATCTCTAAGTCTGTTTTTCAACTTCAAATTGTTCATCAATTGAGAAATAAAAGATAAGTTATAACACATGCACTTCATATAAACAATGGGGTGTTTCAATGTTGTGGGAAACAACAAAAGTGAGCTAAAATTGAGTTTCACACAATCGGTTTTGGATGTTATATCCAAACACTATCACATACAGTTCTTTTCAGCTGATTACTTAATCCTATTACACAAATACTCAAAATCAGATAATTTCGAAATGCCAATTCCAATCCGTTAGTAAATGCAAAAGGTTACCATAATCGAACAAAGGAGTAACTTGAAAAAAAAAACCGGGTAGGTTGACAAAGGTACCGAAATTTTAGAGCTATGTACCTTAGAAATGGGGGGTAAAGCAACCAACGTTGCCCCCTTTTGTAGTACCTCAGTAAGACTTGTTTCAGGCGTGCAAAGAATGACCTAATCGACATGTTAACAGTGCTACTGCTATCATTTGATTGTGAACTGCCAACAACATCACAAATGACGAATTATAGTGAGATTTGTGAAGACAGAAATAGCCTTGATCAAACCAAGCACGACTTCCACACCAAACATCTGTTAGGGAGATAAAGCTTTTTCAAAAGGGTACATCTGGAAATTACGCTAAGGAAATAAACTAATTTGTAAGTTTCACTTACAAATAAGAGTGTTAGAAGCGATTTAGGAAGGCTGCATGGATTTTTCGGCCAACACGTTGGGTTTTCGGCCCAATGAGGATCTTGGTGAAAACAAGGAGATTCAAGGGTTTTCGGCCGAAGTTCTTGATGAAATGAAGAACACTTGATGTTCTTGGCAAGATCCGAAGGAGATTCAAAGGATTCTCGATGATAGTTGAGAGAGAATTTGGGGTTTTCGGTTGGTGTTCTTGTGAGAGAAAGGTGTGTTTTTGGCCAGATGTGTAGAAGTGATGAAGTGTTTTCGGTTCCCTCATATGAATAGGGCCGAAATCGTGATGGGACATGTGAATTGGTTCTCGCACCGAAGGGATAAGACCGAGGTTTGCGGCTGGGATGTTTACGGCCGAAAACAATGGCTCGCACGTTTGCGATCCGAAGTCTTAAGCTATGCGAGGGTTCTCGGTTCATACACTACAATTCTAATTCAAGGCTTTTAAACACATATAGGTTATCAATCTAACCTTAAAAGTCAATCAAAACAATAAGTTTGACTTTATTTGACATGATTGACTTTAGCTGACCCAAGTTTGGCTTTAGTCGACTTTTACAATAACGAAAATAACGGGTTGTCACAGAAGATACCCTAGGTCATGAGATAAGGTACTTAAATATGGAGATAACCCTAAAATTTGTGGGCTTGGGTTGCAACCACTCTCACAAGGTGACCATTCTCTTGTCATATCGTGACAAACCCTCCGGAACACGCATTTCATTTTTAACTTGTCACGTCATGACCTCCCTATGGTCACGTGGTGACTCCCGGTTTTACGTAAACACCATGCCTTTGACTTCTTGATTCCTTAAACCCAACCGTTCTGGAAAGTGGATGTTACATTTTCCATTAATACCATTTAGAAAATTAATAAACCCAAAGATGACTTTGTTGGATTAAGGTGTCTAAGGTCCTAAGTAAATTGGTATAATGTTGATGAATAAAAGTAAAGTCCTCTTTGGAGTGCCCTCAAAACCAGGAAATGGATTAGATTGATAAAAGGAGAGAGATAAATGATTTATTAATATCTTATATGATTAATAAATTAATTAGAAATAGTAATAATTAATTAAGAATTAATTAGAATAAAATGGAAATAATTTTGGTTTAATTAGAATTATTTAAAGGTACAAGGGCTGAGCTATTGTTGTTCAACGGTTGAACAAGAAAGAGGATTTAGAATCCTATTATGTATTGATGGTTTAAGATTCTAGGATAGAGCTTCCGTAACATCCTGAATTCAGGAGGCCTAGAAAGGAAAGGAATCCTAAAAAGAGGAAGTGACTCGTCGAGTAGATGGATGACTCGATGAGTAGGAGCGCGATTTTGGTCGCAGGTTAAGTGACCTACTCGACGAGTCAGAAGATTGACTCAGCGAGTTGGCCAGGTTTTGGGAAAACCCTAAATTGGGAGTTGGTGCTTTATTTAAGCATCTTATTCTCATTCTATCAGCCTCCATTGTCCAAAACCTGTCCCACGAAACCCTAGTGCTCTCTTTGAGTGTGCGAGCCTTTATTGAAGGATTTAGAGTGCTCTTGAAGTCTAGAAGAAGGAGAAGGAGGTTGGAGGTCCAAGGAGAAGGTTTTAGATCCAGGAAGTTTGCTTTATCTTCTTCATTTTCTGGTAATCAAGTTTTCACCATGACTTCTAGTTTGTTTGATCTCCTTATGTCCCTTTTTATGGAGTTTATGGTCCAAGGAGGATGTCTTGTGGGATTTGGACGTCCCCAAGCTAGATCGTTTCAGATCTAGGAGGTTCTTGAGTAGTAAAGACATAAAGGTGGAAGCTTTATGCCATTATATCTCTCCATGCATAGATTAAGTGGTTATTATGGCCTTTTGAGCAAAAAGGGCCATGCATGGGTGCAAAGGTAGCAGCTTTGTGTGATATCCCGAACCTAGGAGGCCAGATCTAGGTCTTGGATGCCTTGAGCTTGTCTGAAATCATCTGAATAGTGTTGGACATAGATAGACTCAGCGATTCAGTTGTGGGACTTAGCGAGTCAGGCCAGTTCTTGCCCGAAAACCCTTCTGTTAAGGGTGTTAGGGCTAAAATGTTGTAATAGTCGAAGAGTCAGTTTGGTTGTTACGAAGGGTCTGATGTCTCGTATGTATAGGTCTTCGTATATTTAGTTATTTTACTAAGGCATTGTAAAGTCAAGACTTAACGTTGATTCCTTAGTATTTTTTTTATGCTTTTGTTCTCCTATAAATAGGAGTGTGTGAGAACACTTTTACAAGAGAGTTTTACAGTTTAGTCATTGTATTCTGTAAACTGAAAGGCATAATATGAGCTGAAAAAGATCTTATTTACTCTCGTGTTCATCGTTTGAATTCTTTACTCAATTAATACTAGAATTACATTCAAATTCGATTCCAAATCTCATCATTTGGTATCAGAGTGAGAATCCTTTCTGTGATCTGTTTTTCATACGTTCAAAAAGGTTTTTGAATCTATTGTTTGATTCAAAAAGTTTCCGTTCTTTTTGTGTGTGGAAAATTCTTCTTGATCTAGGTCTAGGATTTGATTCTGCGAAAATGTTTTATGAATCGTTTGTTTGTAGTGTGACTCTAATCTGAAGTATACAATTTGATTTCAAATTCTCCAAGTTTTCATAATACTTTTGAGTTTTTGTTCCGTACAATAATGGCGTCATTCAATCTTTACTCCATGACATCATTTTCTCATTTGCTTGGATCATCCACAAAGATTCCGATGCTAATTCCAGAATATTACGATCAGTGGGCAGATTGTATGCAAGACTACTTCAATGGATTGGATGAAGAACTATGGAATTGCATTTCAGGAGAAATCAATCCACCTGCAACAGTTCAGCCAATCGGTGTTTCTTCAAGCAGTTCGGAGGTTGATAATCAATCTAATCGTTTGAAACAGCTGGAGAAGAGGTGCATGAGGGAATTAAGAGGTGCTTTGCCTCCTGTTGTGTACAATTATGTCAGGACTTGCACAACAGCTAAAGAAATCTGGAACAATCTCAAAGACAAATTTTAAGGCAGTGAAAAGACGAAGATCACTTCTGTAAAACAATGTTTAGTGGAACTCAAAGATTTCAAACAGAAGGAGTCTGAATCCATTGAAGTTTACTATGATCGGTTCAACGAGTTAATTTACCGTTGTAATCGTTATGGTATCACAAGGTCATCAATGGAGTTTAACTTGATATTTGTAATGGGACTTCGAAAGGAATGGAGAAGTGTAAGTATGATGGTGAAAAATCAGCAGAGTTTTGACACGTCAACTTTAAATGACTTATACAATCAATTGAAATGTAACAGCCCGGATTTCCAGGTATCTTTTATGTTTTCAATCTTTGATATTTGTGAGGGGACTCAGCGAGTTGGAGCTCAGACTCGCCGAGTAGGTTCGCGATTCTGGACGAGGGTTCGTGCCTGGACTCGGCGAGTCCAGGGTATGGACTCGGCGAGTCCGCGCTGTTTAATGAAACCCTAATTTCTCGGGTTTGGGACCTATTTAAAGGGCCTTATGGCCGTCATTTGTGCTCACCAGTCCCTTGAGTGAAACCCTAATCGAGTGTGAGCGTTTGGAGCAAAGTAGGAGGCCATTATTGATCTTGGAGGTGTCATCTTGCAAGGGGAAGGGAGGATCAGCTAAGGGAAAGCAAGAGGAGCCACTTTCTGAGAGTTTGGAGTCCAAAGCATCGCTATTGTAGTAATATCTTCGAGCTATCCTCTTCTATGTTGATGTTTGCATTGATTTAGGGCTTATTGAGCCCTTTTGTGGCTAGATCTAGGGCTCCCTTGGTCCCTTAAGCGATTTAGACCATAGATCTGGACCCTTGGAGGTCCAGAGTGTCCCTTTGCCCAAGGTTTTTGTGAATCAATGGAGGTTTTGGATTGGAATCCTTATGCCTTAGGTCAAAATGCCATTTATGAGCCATGGGGTGTGTTATGGACACCAAGATAAGGACTTTACGTGATGAATCAGTCTAGGAAGGCCAGATCTATGAATTGTTGGAACAGATCTGACCTTAGAGGCAAGTTTGAGTGATTGCATGGCATGGACTCGCCGAGTCCGATGATCAGACTCGGCGAGTAGCTTGAAGATTGCCTTCAGACCGCCCAGTGAGTGGTCCAGTCGAGTCATAGGTTGACTCAGTGAGTCAGGGAGGGTTGACAGGTGGACTGAGTTGAGCTGGGACTCGCCGAGTTGTTCTTGAGACTCGGCGAGTTGAGTCGGGGTGGCCCCGCGATTCTTCCAGGTGGAACTCGTCGAGTCAGGGGGGGAACTCGACGTGTCAAAAGGGAATCATAGAGAGATTGGTGAAAACGTCTAGACTCGCCGAGTCGCCCTAGTGCACTCGCCGAGTCCGGTCAAAGTTGACCGTTGACCGTTGACCGTTGACCAAGAGTTGACTAGTGTTGACTTATAAAGGGTAGTCAAGCTTAGTGATAAAAATGTTAATAAGAGACGTATGATGATATAGGGAGATTGTAGCTCGGAGGATCGAGCACGTGTGATTCCAGGATTTGCTATCTATCGATATTCACGAGGTGAGTCTTCTCACTATACTGTACCCGGAAGGGTTTTGACTGTGTGACCGGAAGGTCGGATATGGTATGAGACGTATGTGCTATATGTGAAAAGTTAATTGTTATATGCGCTAAGTATAATATGCTTGATATGGGCCGGAAGGCATTATGTTATGGGCCGGAAGGCGAATATGTTATGGGCCGGAAGGCGTTGTAATGTGGACCGTAAGGTTGGCTTGGGTAGGACCGGAAGGTTTACCCAGCAGGGACGGAAGTCCCCTGAGACACAGGGACCGGAAGGTCATGGCCTGGAAAGGCGTATGTGCGTAAGTTGTATTTTAGGGAACTCACTAAGCATTTATGCTTACAGTTGTTGTGTATGTGTTTTAGGTACTAGCGAGGACCGTGGGAAGGCGCCGGCGTGATCTGTACACACTGATGGATGGTTTATGATCTGGGGATTTATATGATTGTATTATGACATGATACATTGGATATTTATGCCTTGTTTTGGATGAAAATACATTTTTAGAAATGAAAAATTTGTTTTAAAATTTCCGTTGTTACAATTTGGTATCAGAGCCTAGGTTTGAGGGATTCAGGTACACCTTCGGGCGTAACTGAACTCAAACCGAGGATTTGAGGAAAACTTTTAAAAACAAAGGCATAAAATTTTTATAAAGGATTTTGTGGTAAACAAAAATGAAGCAGTGTGTACGATCAGCCAGCGCCCGAACGGTAAAGATCCCCAAAATACCCTTACAATGATGTGTTAACAGATATGATATGATATGAATTGTTATGCATGCTAGAAGACTAGGTATTCATGATAGGACTAGAGTGGCCTGATTTGTGATGCCTTAGTCTAGGGAAGTCTGTTGCTATGAGATGCTTTGTGAGCGAGCGGGTGGTTAGTGCATAACAAGAATAGAGAACTCAGGATCCGGGGTTTGGGGAGGAGAACTTGGGATGAATGCTGATGCGGTGTGGTCGGTAGTATTGGGCCCGTACTACCGAAGGCACCGGGTCAGTGGGCGACCCAAGTAAGAATCCCTGGGTATCGGAGACTGAGTAGGGTTGCGTTATCGAGTACGATTATGCTCGATAGAGTCTCTGATAGTTCTATGTTGTATTTCAGAGGCATCATGGTTGGATCACGCCACAGACCGAGTACGAGCAGTGTGAGTGACGAGGAGATTCGTCAGATGATTCATGAGGAGGTGGCTGCAGCGATCCGGGCTGAGATCCCGGAGATGTTTGGGTCTATTAAGACCACTTTGATGGAGACCTTTGATGAGCGGTACGCCGCGTTGACTGAGGCTGCAGCCGCTGCAGCTACCGCAGCTGTGGTCGCTACCAGACCACAGGGAGGTAACTCGTTGCTGTTTCGGGAGTTCAACAACACGAAGCCACCTGAGTTTGACGGGACGCAGCATCCGATCGCTGCGATGAGATGGATTGTTGATATCGAGGGATGCTTCTACACTTGTTCATGTCCGGAGCATCTGAGAGTACGGTTCGCCTTGAACCAGCTCCGTCTGGGAGCGAAGGATTGGTGGAAGTTCGTGACGGCGAACTTCACTTTGGCAGAGATTTCAGCTGTGACGTGGGAGAGGTTTACCTCTATGTTCAGAGACGAGTACGTTCCCCTGGTGGAGAGGGAACGGTTGGTTCAGGAGTTCTTGACCCTCAAGCAGGGTAATGATTCAGTTACCGTGATCACGCGGAAGTTTCATGAGAGGGCGATGTTCTGCCCCGAGCAGGTGTCCACAGAGCAGGTTCGGATGAGCCGGTATTTGGGTGTGTTGAGGAGGGATATCCGGGAGTTCGTGTCGAACTCAACATATCATACCTTTGCTGAGCTTCAGGCGAATGCCAGGAAGCGCGAGATCGAGTTGGAGACCCAGGCCAGGGAGGAGGCCGAGTCTCAACGGGTGGACCGGCGGCCGGCTCAGTCTCAGCCGACAGCCAAGCGGACTAAGTCCGCCGATTCGAGGACGGGAGGTCCGAAGGGCCGTACTTGCGGAAAGTGCGGCAAGGGTCACGAGGGGACATGTCGATCAGGTGCTTGCTACAAGTGTGGCAAGGAGGGGCACATCGCTAGGGATTGCCCCAAGGGGTTTATGGTTTGCTTTCATTGCAACCAGACCGGCCATCGGAAGGCCGAGTGCCCTCAGCTTCATCAGGGATCTGCACCTGCTGCCAGGGCTACTGTGATTCGACCAGTGAAGGCCGAGGCCCCGAGGGCTCGTGGGAGAGCTTTCTAGTTGACTGCGGAGGAGGTCCGCGCTGCGCCCAACGTTGTGGCAGGTATGATTTATTTCATGTATTTATTTTGATGTTGAGATATTATGCTTATGTTATGATATGTGTAGGTACTTTCCTTGTGAATTTTGTACCTGCTTTAGTGTTATTTGACTCGGGTGCGAGTCGGTCTTTTGTATCGTTGGCATTTAGTCGGCATATCAGTGTTAGCCGTGAGCCGTTGAGTCGGCCTCTGAGAGTTTCTATAGCTGACGAGAGAGTGATTTGTGCCACGGAGGTTCTCCGGGGATGTGTATTAGAGATTTTCGGGGTTGAGTTTCCGATTGATCTGGTTCCTATTGCGATGGGTGATGTCTGTGTCATTGTGGGCATGGATTGGTTGAGTCGATTCGGCGCAGTTATCGACTGTGAGCGTCAGCTGGTGACCATACGAGACCCTAGTGGGGGAGTTCTTTCAGTTTACGCTGAGGGTACACGTTCGGGATCAGCTTTTTGTTCGGCCGCTAGGGCGAGGCAGTGTCTATAGCAGGGCTGTAAGGGTTATGTGGCGTATGTGATAGATACGCGGGTGGCTTCCGAGAGGCCGAGTTCAGTTGAGGAGGTTCCGGTGGTGCGTGAGTTTCCAGATGTTTTTCCCGAGGAGTTGCCGGGTGTGCCTCCTGTGAGGCAAGTGGAGTTCAGTATCGAATTGGTTCCGGGGGCCGCACCTATCGCTAAGGTGCCTTATCGCCTTGCACCTCCAGAGATGCAAGAGTTATCCTCGCAGCTTCAGGAGCTGCTGGGAAGGGATTTATTCGGCCGAGTAGCTCGCCGTGGGGAGCACCTATTTTGTTCGTCAAGAAGAAGAATGGTTCACACCGGATGTGCATTGATTACCGGGAGTTGAACAAGCTGACGATCAAGAATCGTTACTCGTTACCGAGGATCGACGATTTGTTCGATCAGTTGCAGGGAGCACCTTGGTTCTCCAAGATCGATTTGAGGTCTGGATATCATCAGGTGAGAGTGCGGGATGAGGACGTCCAGAAGACAACGTTCAGGACGCGTTATGGACATTATGATTTTGTGGTGATGCCTTTTGGGCTCACCAATGCCCCGGCGGTGTTCATGGATCTCATGAACAGAGTATGTAGGTCGATGTTGGATCGATCGGTGATTGTATTTATCGATGATATTCTGGTATATTCGAGATCTAGAGAGCAGCATGAGGAGCATTTGAGGGAGGTCCTTGAGGTCCTGAGATCGGAGAAACTTTATGCAAAGTTCTCCAAGTGTGATTTCTGGTTACGGGAGGTCCAGTTCTTAGGACATCTTGTTAACCAGTAAGGGATACTGGTCGATCCGGCCAAGGTTGAGGCGGTGATGAATTGGGAAGTGCCGAAGTCACCCTCTGAGATCAGGAGTTTCCTTGGGTTGGCAGGGTATTATCGGAGATTTATCAAGGATTTCTCCAAGATCGCAGTGCCACTCACCAGATTGACCCGGATGGGTGTTGCTTTTTCATGGGGTCCCGAGCAGCAGACCTCCTTTGAGACACTTCGCCAAAGGTTGTGCGAAGCCCCGGTATTAGCTCTCCCGGAAGGGATGGAGGATTTTGTAGTATATTGTGATGCATCGATTTTGGGGCTGGGAGCGGTATTGATGCAGAGGGGGCATGTGATAGCATATGCATCGAGGCAGCTGAAGCCTCATGAGACGAGATATCCCACTCATGATCTAGAGTTGGGGGCAGTAGTGTTCGCCCTCAAGATTTGGCGTCACTACTTGTATGGGGTTCGGTGTACGATATACACGGACCATAAGAGTTTGAGGTACTTGATGGATCAGCCCAACCTAAATATGCGGCAGAGGAGGTGGTTGGATGTGGTCAAGGATTATGATTGTGAGATCTTGTACCACCCAGGCAAGGCTAATGTGGTAGCCGATGCGTTGAGCCGCAGGGCGGAGAGCACTCCACTGCGGAATGTATGTTTAAGATTGACCGTGATCGCTCCGGTGCTGGATGCCATTCGTGGGGCACAGGCCGAGGCTGTGCAACCTGAGATGCAGAAGAAGGAACGGGTCGTGGGGTTGGTTTCAGAGTTTGTCACGGATGGTCGAGGGCTTATGACTTTTCAGGGTCGGATTTGGGTACCGTTTGTGGGCGGTACGCGTACTACTTTGATGGAGGAAGCGCATCGATCAAAATTTTCGATTCATCCCGGGGCTACGAAGATGTATTTGGATTTGAGAAAGGAGTATTGGTGGCCCTGTATGAAGAGAGACGTCACATGGTTTGTTGAGAGGTGCTTGGCCTGCCGTAGGGTTAAGGCCGAGCACCAGAGGCCGCATGGCAAGTTGCAGCCATTGGAGGTTCCCGAGTGGAAGTGGGAACAAATCACTATGGATTTCATCACCAAATTGCCAAGGACTGCCAGAGGAGTCGATGCAATTTGGGTGATTGTGGACAGGTTGACGAAGAGCGCTCACTTCCTTGCCATCAGTGAGAGTTCTTCAGCGGAGAAATTAGCGGAGGTGTATGTGAGAGAAGTGGTATCTCGGCATGGGGTGCCGATCTCGATTGTTTCGGACCGTGATGTGCGTTTCACTTCCAGATTCTGGAAGAAATTTCATGAGGAGTTGGGTACTAAACTGCATTTTAGTACCGCATATCATCCCCAGACAGACGGTCAGAGTGAGCGGACGATTCAGACGCTTGAGGATATGCTCCGCGCATGTGTGTTGGACTTCGGGGGTAGTTGGGATGCGTATTTACCCTTGGCAGAGTTCTCGTACAACAACAACCATCATTCTAGCATTGGTATGCCACCCTTTGAGCTGTTGTATGGGAGGAGGTGTCGGACCCCTATTTGCTGGGGTGAGGTTGGGCAGAGAGTGATGGGTAGTACAGAGATCGTGCTTCAGACGACAGAGCAGATTCAGCAGGTCAGACAGAGGTTGTTGACCGCCCAGAGCCGACAGAAGAGTTATGCGGACAGACGTCGATCCGAGCTTGAGTTTCAGGTCGATGATCTCGTTCTCCTGAAGGTCTCTCCTTGGAAAGGAGTGATTCGATTCAGGAAGAGGGGCAAATTGGGGCCCCGATATATTGGCCCATTCCGTGTGGTTGCGAGGGTAGGCCGGGTAGCCTATCGTTTGGATTTGCCAGCAGAGTTGGGGTAGATTCACGACACTTTTCATGTGTCGCAGCTGAGAAAGTGTATAGCCGATGAGTCGGCAGTGGTTCCATTAGAGGATATTCAGGTGGATGCGAGCCTGAATTATGCCGAGAGGCCGGTGGCCATCAGAGATCGGAAGATCAAGGTTCTGAGGAACAAGGAGGTACCCTTAGTGTTGGTTCAGTGGCAACATCGGAAGGGATCAGAGATGACCTGGGAGCCGGAGCAAGAGATGCATGAGCAGCATCCGGAGCTATTTTCAGAGCGAGACTTCGAGGGCGAAGTCTAGTTCTAGTGGGGGAGATTTGTAACAACCCGGATTTCCAGGTATATTTTATGTTTTCAATCTTTGATGTTTGTGAGGGGACTCGGCGAGTTGGAGCTCAGACTCGCCGAGTAGGATCGCGATTCTGGACGCGGGTTCGCGCCTGGACTCGGCGAGTCCAGGGTATGGACTCGGCGAGTCCGCGTTGTTTAATGAAACCCTAATTTCTTGGGTTTGGGACCTATTTAAAGGGCCATATGGCCGTCATTTGTGCTCACCAGTCCCTTGAGTGAAACCCTAATCGAGTGTGAGCGTTTGGAGCAAAGTAGGAGGCCATTATTGATCTTGGAGGTGTCATCTTGCAAGGGGAAGGGAGGATCAGCTAAGGGAAAGCAAGAGGAGCCACTTTCTGAGATTTTGGAGTCCAAAGCATCGCTATTGTGGTAATATCTTCGAGCTATCCTCTTCTATGTTGATGTTTGCATTGATTTAGGGCTTATTGAGCCCTTTTGTGGCTAGATCTAGGGCTCCCTTGGTCCCTTAAGCGATTTAGACCATAGATCTGGACCCTTGGAGGTCCAGAGTGTCCCTTTGCCCAAGGTTTTTGTGAATCAATGGAGGTTTTGGATTGGAATCCTTATGCCTTAGGTCAAAATGCCATTTATGAGCCATGGGGTGTGTTATGGACACCAAGATAAGGACTTTACGTGTTGAATCAGTCTAGGAAGGCCAGATCTATGAATTGTTGGAACAGATCTGACCTTAGAGGCAAGTTTGAGTGATTGCATGGCGTGGACTCGCCGAGTCCGATGATCAGACTCGGCGAGTAGCTTGAAGATTGCCTTCAGACCGCCCAGTGAGTGGTCCAGTCGAGTCACAGGTTGACTCAGTGAGTCAGGGCGAGTCAGGGAGGGTTGACAGGTGGACTGAGTTGAGCTGGGACTCACCGAGTTGTTCTTGAGACTCGGCGAGTTCAGTCGGGGTGGCCCCGCGATTCTTCCAGGTGGAACTCGTCGAGTCAGGGGGGGAACTCAACGTGTCAAAAGGGAATCCTAGAGAGATTGGTGAAAACGTCGAGACTCGCCGAGTCGCCCTAGTGCACTCGCCGAGTCCGGTTAAAGTTGACCGTTGACCGTTGACCAAGAGTTGACTAGTGTTGACTTATAAAGGGTAGTCAAGATTAGTGGTAAAAATGTTAATAAGAGACGTATGATGATATAGGGAGATTGTAGCTCGGAGGATTGAGAACGTGTGATTGCAGGATTTGCTAGCTATCGATATTCACGAGGTGAGTCTTCTCACTATACTGTACCCGGAAGGGTTTTGACTGTGTGACCGGAAGGTCGGATATGGTATGAGACGTATGTGCTATATGTGAAAAGTTAATTGTTATATGCTCTAAGTATAATATGCTTGATATGGGCCGGAAGGCATTATGTTATGGGCCGGAAGGCGAATACGTTATGGGCCGGAAGGCGTTGTTATGTGGACCGTAAGGTTGGCTTGGGTAGGACCGGAAGGTTTACCCAGCAGGGACGGAAGTCCCCTGAGACACAGGGACCGGAAGGTCATGGCATGGAAAGGTGTATGTGCGTAAGTTGTATTTTGGGGAACTCACTAAGCATTTATGCTTACAGTTGTTGTGTATGTGTTTCAGGTACTAGCGAGGACCGTGGGAAGGCGCCGGCGTGATCTGTACACACTGATGGATGATTTATGATCTTGGGATTTATATGATTGTATTATGACATGATATGTTGGATATTTATGCCTTGTTTTGGATGAAAATACATTTTTAGAAATGAAAATTTTGTTTTAAAATTTCTGTTGTTACATGAAATCTCATGAAAATGAGGTTAATGAAATAGCTGAGGAAGCTATGGCAAGTTTTGGTGGTCCATTGTCACTAATTTCGAAGGTTTTAGAAAAAGAAAGTGAAAAATCGAAGTATGATGAAGAAGAAGGTTTTCTAATGAATTCTGATGATGAGGCTGTTGCATTTTACTCTAACAATCGAGTAAATAAATTTTTTAAGAAACCTTTTAATACAAAGAACAGGTCATCAGATTCGAAGGGAAATTATGAGAACAAAATTAGAATGGATGAAAAGGTGAAGGAAGAAAAGAAGATTTCGAAGAGCGAAGAGGAGAAAATGGAAAAGAAGTTAAAGGGGGACACTGGAATTAATTGCCACTATTGCAATGGTGCTAATCACTTGGCAGTAGATTGTTTGTTAAGAAAGAAGGTAGAAAAGACAAAGAAAACAAAGGATGAAGCTTATTATACTGAGAAGTTGGAGGAAGTGAAGTCAAAAGCAAATAATCTGTCTCTGGTGGCTCATGGAGAAAATGAATCAGATGGTACATATCAAATATGGTCTTCAGGCTCTGACGATGAAGAGATGAAGAATCCATCACATGTAGTCATGTTTGCAAAGGTTGAAGAGGATTCAGATGATGAGAAGACTTACGAAGTGCGTGGGCGGTGCTTCGTATCGAAGTCTACTGACAGGTCTCCTATGACAACGAAGGTACGTAACATTCTTGAATCTTTTAATATTCCAGTTTCTGCATATAATTCTGAATTAGTATCTTTTGATGAAACTGTTACTTATTTTGATTCAATTGTCGTGTCTGCTAGCAATGAAGCGAAAAAGTTAAATGATCAATTACTAGAGACAAGATAGAAGTTAGATTCAAAAGTCACTAGAATTGATTATCTAGAATTGCAAGTTTCAAATATTATGGCAGATAGGGAGAGTTTAGCTAAAGAGATAAATTTGTTATTAGCACAGCGTAATATTTTTTGTAATTCTGCAAAAAGACTCTATGAAAAATTAACTGAATTGCATCATTCTTGTGAGATTAGCAAGGAACAACATAGAAAGTTGCTACCATTTTTAGCTTATGACAGAGCTAAGGTAGATAGTATTTCATATGATTGTGAAAAAGAAATAGCTGATTTTAACAAAGTTCCAGATGATAGGTATATATATGGAATTAAAAAAGTCGAAGATTATCTTAATGCTGATGATTTAGTAAAAATTGTGAATAAGACCTTAACTAAATCAGAAAAAATTCGAATTTTGAAAAAGACTGAGAATTCTACATTTAATTCACAATCTAATTTTGCTGATATTGAAGATAATTCTGATAATATTAGTGAAATTAGTGATTTAGAGGATGTAGATTGTTCTCAATTGTCTGTAATAAATGTTGCAACTTCTTTTAAAGGGAAAGAAAAATGTGAAGAATTATTGGTAAAAATTGACACTGATCAACTCTTAACTTCAAAAGTTTGTGATATGGATTTTGTGGAAATACATGATAGTCAAACAGATGATAGTGATAATGAGGAAGAAAACAAAAATTCGAAGACATATGAAAGTTTGAAAGAAGGTGAGATTCCTCGAGTGGTTGTTGATCAGGTTTATATGGATTCACAAGAGTTTGAGAAAATTCTTAGTGAGAAAGGTGCTCATTATCTTAAATCAAATACTGTGGTTTATCCAATCTTCAAATGCACTGATGATATTGTGTTCCCAAACCAAGTCTTCGTAACAACAGGCAATGTTGAAAATATAAAGCCTGAATTCAAAAAGTTGGTAGAGGAAGACAATAAGAAAACTTCTGATGAAGGTTTCTTTTCAAATCAAAGCACAGTTGAAAACAATCTAACAAAGAATTCATATACATTTCAACATCAAAAACCAAAACGAATATGGATTGAAAAATCGAAAGTTGAAAAGAAGATTGTTAACACAACAGAAAATGAGTTAACAAAGAAAGAAGGTGTTAAACCAGTGATTAAAGAGGTTAACAAAGCAATAAAATTGAATTCAAAGGAGTTTAAAGATCAAGTTGAAAAATTATCAAAAGAAAATAACATTTCTAAAAGACAAGCAAGAACAACAATTTTCTGGCAAACCATTGAGTCATTAAATAAGAAATCAATAAATTTTTCAAAAGAAGAAAAAGTTTTTAGAGGAAAATCAAAGAGTCAAGTTTTTGAAAAGAAAAATGCTTCGTTTTCAAATAATCAAACAAAAACAACACTTCCAAGAAAAAGTTTTCAGAAAAAGGTTGAAAAACAAATTTTAAAATCACAAATAAATACGTCTTATCATGAGTCATATCTATTAAAACCAAAAGTGGATTATTTTCCAATTTCAGCAAAGTGTTATAATCCTCCGAAGAAACAAGCTGACAGAGACTCAAATGCAAAGGGTATAACAACAAAAAGACATATTGATCATTGGTTGGAAGGAAAAGGAAAAATATATCAATCAAGTAAGTTTTCGAAAGAACAGATACATGAGGCATACGAAAAGTATGTAAATCATTCAATGAATGACAGTTTATCATCCAAGGAATCAAATATTTTAGTTAAAGTTTGGAAACCGGTCACCAAAGCGAAAAATGACATATCACAAACTCAAAATGCGAAGGGTACAGTCAGTGAAAATTTGAAAACAATAAAAAATCATATATCTAACCCTTTGAATGAAGATGTTACATTTGTTGACAGTCTCAAAACTAGAGTTTGTGATTGGGTTAATGGTTGTACTTTACAATTGCAAAAGACATCTAATATAAAAGGACCCAACAAATATTGGGTACCTAACTTTTTTCAATAACTGCAGGTACTTTGTGACGAACAGTATGATAACAAATGGTATGTTGATAGAGGTTGCTCACGTCACATGACTGGGAAGAAGGAAAACTTGTGTGATTTTCGAAGCATAGAGAATAGTGGAGTGGTTAAGTTTGGAAATAACCATAAATGCAAAGTCAAGGGTTATGGAAAGATAACGAATGGAAAATTCACTGTAAATCGAGTTGCATTTGTAGAAGGCTTACAACATAACTTGATAAGTGTTTCTCAACTTGTTGTTGGCACTGGCAATCAAGTTCTTTTTAATGAAGAAGGAAATGTCATTTCAAATTTTACTCAAGTCAAAAAGGAAAGGTGATATGTTTACATTGGATATCATTCCAATTGTTGGCAAACCTGCTGTGTGTCTACTTTCGAAGGCTACTGCCGATACAAGCCGGTTATGGCACATGAGGCTATCACATCTCAATTTTCGAAACATCAACAAACTTGTCATACAAGATCTGGTAAGAGGTTTACCCATTCTTAAATATGATAATGACAGTTTGTGTGCAGCTTGCGAAGTAGGAAAACAACACAAACAAGGTCATCCAAGCACAATAGATTTGAAGATTGTTGAACCCTTAGAACTTTTGCATATTGATTTATGTGGTCCTTCAACAGTTGCTACTCTTAACAAGAAAAGGTACATTCTAGTTATTGTGGATGATTTTTCAAGATTTACATGGGTTTATTTTCTCAGGTTAAAATCCGAAGTATCACAAATGATGATTGATTTTATCAAGAAAATGGAAATTTCTTTGAAGAAACCAGTTCGAAAAATTAAAATCGATCATGGAACTGAATTCAAAAATCGTGTTTTAGATTCATTTCTGGAGGAGCAAGGTATTTCGCATAATTTTTCATCTCCATACACACCGCAACAAAATGGTGTAGTTGAACGAAGAAATCGATCATTACGCGAATCCGCAAGAACAATGCTGGCATATTCGAATTACCTCAATATCTTTGGGCTGAAGCTGTTTCAACTGCTTGCTTTACTCAAAATTGATCATTCATTCATACACGGTTTAATGTTACTCCTTATGAAATCATCAATAATAGAAAACCTAATGTCAAAATTTTCCATGTTTTTGGGTGCAGATGCTTCATAATGAATCTTAAGGATAATCTTTCGAAATTTCAAACAAAAGCTGATGAAAGAATTTTCTTGGGATATTCACACAACCCTGTAGCTTATAGAGTGTTGAATAAACGAACTCGAAAAGTGGAAGAAACATTCAATTTGACATTTGATGATTATTATATTAAAAAATTGATCATCAATTTGCAAATTATCCTATTTTGCAAAAATTTTCAAATGAGATCGAACCAATAGAAATTAATGATGCTAATTATGAATCGATTTTTGGTATTTTAGATCACGCAATTGATGCAGAGAGATATGCACAAGATAATCAACAATCAGAAGATTCGAAGCTTCATGATGAATCAATTTCGCTTTCGAATCTAAACTCAAATGAAATATCTGATGGTCCAGTGGAGGGGGAGCACTTGGATTCAAACACTTTTGTTGAGGGGGAGCATTCTTACGAAGCAGATAATATGTCTACCAATATTGATGTTAAGGGGGAGCCAATAATCGAAGAGGAGAAAATACACGAAGAGGAGCCAATACTCGAGGGGGGAGCCAATACTTGAGAAGGATCCAATACTAGAAGGGGAGCATTTTGATGATGCTGAGGATGCATGTTCAATAAATGGATCAGAAACTGATCCTATATTCGAAGATGCACCTTTGGACTTTGATCCTGATTATCCACCATTGGATAAATGGACAAGAAATAATCCAAAAGAACAAATTCTTGGAGATCCACAAGCGGGGGTATTGACAAGGGCTCAACTTCATGCAAGAAATGAGGTACTGAATACTCACCAAGAGCTATGCATGTTTAATGTTTTTATTTCTAAAATCGAACCAAAGACTGTTAAGGTTGCAATGGAACACTCTGATTGGGTTGTTGCTATGCAAGCTGAATTGTCTGAATTCGAAAGAAACAAGGTTTGGAGATTGATTCCTAAATCTGTTAATGTTTCAATTGTTGGACTTAAATGGAATTTTAAAAACAAAACCGACAAAGATGGAAACATTATTCGAAATAAGGGAAAACTTGTTGTTAAAGGATATTCTCAACAAGAAGGAATTGATTATGAAGAAACATTTGCCCTTGTCGCAAGACTCGAGGCTGTTCGTATTTTTCTGGCTTATGCAGCTCATAAAGATTTTAAGGTTTATCAAATGGATGTAAAATGTGCATTCCTAAATGGAGAACTTGAAGAAACAGTTTATGTTGAAAAACCACCAGGTTTTATATATAACGAACATCCTGATCATGTTTATATTTTAGATAAAGTTGTGTATGGGTTAAAACAAGCACCAAGAGCATGGTATGCAACTTTAACATCATTTTTGAAACAATCTAAATTTAAACAAGGATCAGTTGATCCCACTTTATTTCGAAAGAAAGTTGGGAGTCACCTGATGCTTGTTCAAATTTATGTTGATGATATAATTTTTGGCTCTACTGACCCTGCTTTATCTAAAGAATTCGAAGACTTGATGAAAAGTAAATTTGAAATGAGTATGATGGGCAAAATTAATAATTTTTTGGGTTTGAATATTCGTCAAAGCAGAGAAGGCATATTCATTAATCAGGAGAAATATACGGAGAATTTTCTAGAAAAATTTGGAATGACGAATAGCACAAAGTTACGTGTACCAATGGCAACGGGAATAAAGTTAACTCCTTCGTTAGACAAATCTGCTGTTGATATCACTTTGTATAGAAGCATGATAGGGTCATTATTGTACCTAAATGTCAGTCGACCTGATATTATGTTTTCTGTTTGTAATTGTGCAAGGTATCAATCGAATCCACGTGAACCACATCTAACAGCGGTGAAGAATATTTTTCGATATTTGAAAGGCACCACTTCGTTAGGTTTGTGGTATCCTTCGAAAATAGGTTTTTTTTATACAAGCTTATTCAGATGCGGATCTGGGAGGATGTAGTCTTGATCGAAAAAGTACAACTGGTGGATGTCAATTACTAGATGGAAAATTGGTCAGTTGGCAATCGAAGAAGCAAACATGTGTTTCGATTTCTACAGCTGAGGCTGAATATGTTGCTGCAGCTGCGTGTACATCACAAATTATTTGGATTCAAAGTCAATTACGTGATTATGCTATAAATATGAAAAAGATTCCTTTATATTGTGATTCACAAAGTGAAATAAGAATTTGTCATAATCCTGTGCAGCATTCGAAGACTAAGCACATTGATCTCAGATATCATTTCATAAAAGATCATGTGGAAGAAGGAAATATTGAAGTTCATTTTGTGAAAACAATGGAACAGTTGGCAGATATTTTCACAAAAGCATTTGATGAAAAATCATTTCTTCGTATTCTAGAAGGATTGGGAATGCTTGATGGAGATTCAATTTCATATGCCAAAAGCGAAGTGTGATGGATCGTAATGATTTGGTGAACTGAAGGACAATTTGCTTACAAAGTGTTCAACATTCAAAGGATACTGTTCATGGTCAACGCTTCGAATGGTTCGCATTCGTATGTTTTGTTCCTTGATGAAGTTTGTATTCAGACTACTGTTCAAAGTCAACTGTTCGAATGCTTCGTGTTCGTTTGTTTTCTTCTTTGAAGATATTCTTATTCAGAGATCATTGTTCTAAGTCAAATCTTCGCAGAAGCTTCGCACTCAAAATCTTCACATTCACACACATTTCAACTAAGGTTAGGTTTTTGATTCATCTTGTAATTTTTTTTTTGTTTTTTTAAAAAAAATATATATATATTTTGATTTTTTTTGTTCTTTAAACATCGTGTGTTGAGAATTTAGTACAGGGCTTAATGCGAAGAGGTCATGCTTACGTGTTTCTACGGGAAGGTATTAAATTTTTTTTTAAAAACTAGTTAGGATGTCCCTAGAAGCATACTGCTGCATGTTGACTCAAGCCTCATATGACTCAATGTGTGAGAAAGGAAAGCCTTGATGAAATTACCTCATGAAAATTTCTTCCCAACACGGCTTGTATTCGCATTAGTCAACAGAGCTATCTTACTCTTCTCATATGAGTTAAGAGTTTTCTGTTTTGTCCATTATAACAGAGGTACACTTTGCTTCTTAACCAATCTTTTTATACCAAACAATTCTTTCAATCCAAATTTTTGAAAAAGTTTTATCCTTGAGGTCTTTGATAAAACCAATCAAAACCTAGACAAATCACAAGTCTGTGTTTATGATCTAATATCACGAGTCCGTGATGGAAGTGAAACCCAAAAATCATAAACCTTAAGGAATTGACGAGGAACTTTGTTCCAGATCTTACGAAACACTTGTTTCTGTACCCTTTATACTCCAAATTGTATTCATTCTTCTTGAGTGGTCTTGATCAAACATTCGAAACCTACGATGTTTGTTCCCAACAAGATCCAACATAATATTTTTTCATGAATATGATTTCCGTGTGAGTATATTTCGAAAATACTTGTTACGTTAAATATCATTCTAAACAAATTTTTCACTGACTACACTGGTCACACAAATAATTTCGGTTACAATTAATCACCTTATGTTAAGGCTGAGATGTAACGAAATTTTCGAAGCCACTCATTAGTCTTATAAAAGAAACCCTTCGAAACTTCTCTACAAGTTGTCGATTGTAATTCATGGGAAACCAGCAAGCTATTGATTATCTCTCTTGATAATTTTCGAAGAAATCTTTGCCCGGGATTTAGTTGCTTTTGTGTCAAATCAAATTTTTGACATCACTATTTTCCAAAAAAAATTTACATTTGTTTCTTATCTAAATTTTTTTGGAACACAGCACACACGAAATCCTTGAGGTTTGAGTATTACCAACTTAGACTGATGATTTCGAAACTCTAGCATATGACTTCGCTTTTTAACCCAAAAGTGAAAGAGCCTTACCTCTATTCCTTCCGAAGGGTTCCGACGGTTACACTTTTCTTGGGAAAAACATAACAGTCTTGTCTTTTGGTGACGATACGAGTTTTAAGCGTGCTGACAGTTACGATTGTTACTTTTTGATGAGTGAGGTCCGTATTTCAAGGTGCCATGTCAGCAAGCATTTAATACATCCCGCTTGAAATTCAAAATTCTAGGGTTACATATAAAAAGGGAATTCAGGGGTCCGTTCAACTTTATGCGATCAGATTCTCTCTGAAATTCATCTTCTTCAAAACTCATAGTCTTCAAAATCATCTTCTTCACACTCAACTATGGCGACTCCCGTGCAAGATTCAATTCCATCATCTCCAACATCTGAAGAAGTTATTTATGTTCCAATATTGAAGATACAGGGTTCAAATTATCAAGTGGAGTCTGATTTATCCAAGTATCCGGATGAACTCAAGATGTTGGTGGTTGCTTTACAGAATTCTGTTCTATCAAAAGCCATGTTTGATTCTTTTGTGGTTCCGATGTCCTGGTTGTCTAAGGCCAGATCAACAGCATCGTACAACAAAGAGACTGGAAGTGTGGAATTTACAATGGTGAATGAAACATGCATTAGGGTGTCCAAGAGGTTATTCTGCAAGATTTTGGGGATTCTGAACACTGGTCCGTATGTGGAAGTCCCTTCTTCACAAGTTGTGTTCATGTTCAATGAAATGGGTCACCAACCTCCATTGACGCGCATTAGTGATTTTAAGAAATCCAGTTTACCTACGGTATGTAATTTCTTATTTGGAATTTTTCTTCGTTGTCTTACTGGAAGAACAGTGGGTCTCGACAAAGGGAGAATGGAAGTCTACGCAATGGTGGCTGGGCTTTATTATGATTTGCAAGTTGATTACTCTGAACAGCTATGGACATAGTTCTTGACAAGCATTTCGAAGACCAATGTCAGGCAGGGGATTTCGTGTGCCAGATATTGGTGTCTTATTCTTCAATATGTATATACAAAGGAGAAGATTGAAGTTCCTGAATCTGAAGAAAAAGCTGTTTTTCATATGTATGGCAGTCCGAAGGAGGTTGTTGATGATTCTGATATCTTTAAATCTATTGCTCGTATCCGGATGTGATGCTCAAAAAGGTGAATCCAACAAATAACGTGTTGGTATCATATCTTCAATCAATTGACACAACCATTGTTAGTGGTATGTTATACGAAGCAGAGAAGAAGAAATCAAAGAAATCGAAGAAGACTGATGTTGAGTCTTCGGAAAGAATTGTGAAGGATGAGAAAAAGAAGAAATCACCTACGGTCAAACCAGCTACAGTTGAAGAAGTTTCTCAACAGATAATTTCACCTATTTCGAAGACTGTTGCTGATACAACAACTATCGAAGCGTCTCAGGAGAAAGAGACTATTCCATCTAAGACGGGAGTTTTTCGCCGACTCAAATTCAAGCGTCCATCTTCATCTCAGATTGTTAAGAAAACTCAAATCACACATCAGGGTGTTGTGGTTCGGGAAATTCCAGCCCCTGTTTCTCCATCGTCGAAAAAGCGAAGGGCTGAGGATCTTGCAAAGTTTATTAAGAAGAATCAAAGAACTGAGGAAGAAGAGCAAGTTCCTGAAACACCTGAAGTTCTAATTCACGAAGAAAAGACCAGTCCGCCTGTTATTCTTTCGAAGCCTGCTGATTCGAAAATTGTTGAACACGATCATGGTGTCTCTTTACCCCATGTTACATCAACTACTAATTCCCCTACTTTTCAATCTATTATGGATCAACCATTCACTACAATTTTTTCTACTCAATCTACTGATCCACCGAACCCATCCTCACCGGTTGATGAAACTATGGCTACTGATGCTGGAACTGATAATGAAGGCTTTGGAGGAACATTCGAAGCTCTTCACATTGATAATTCCGAAGAAGATTTTCCAGACCACATGCTGATGACGATGAAGCAATTCAAGATTCTGAATTCAAAATTAAATTCAATCTTGCAATCACAAGCAGATGTGGGTAGTGTTGGGGTTACAAGTTTAGAGGTTGATTCGATAATGAAACTGATGGAAGGACGAATAATTTCGAAGCTTTCTGGGTTAATTAGTGTCAACATTTATCCATAAGTGTGTGGTAGTTTAAAAGTTCCAAAACTATAACACAATGATGTTTTTCATGCCTAAATAATAGATTTATGTATGTATAAAATCGCCAAGGCACTTGATAACTCTGTAAACCAATATATTTTTAATACTCCCTGTGAGTCTTTTGTTTAAGTAAAGCTGGTTAAAAGGGTGTTTATCCCGAATTGTGAACATGCTAATAATATCTCATGGTGTAGTTATTACCCCCTGAGCATGATTGAGTTAAATGTATATTACTACGTACAAGAGTTGTTGTTTCCGCGTGTTGTGAGTTCCTCATAACCATACTAGACGCAGTACCTATGTTGACATTTCTCACCCCGGGAACTGTAGCTAACAGTCAAGGTGCGGAGTCGTCAGCCCCGTATACATCTATACACACTTGTCACGCTCTCCTTCCAAGAGACTCTGGTTATAGGTGGGAACTTTCGTTTTGGTACTAACAAAGCCATTGTCTCACATGTTTGCTAACAACAAGTTCACAAGTAATATAACGAAATGCTTTTTTTTATATGAAAAGATTATCCTTGTTATGAAAATACATACTTGTAAATAAGACGTTGGTATAGACTCATGAACGAACTGACTCTTGTGTGGTTCCTTGTAATAGGAATAATGTTTTATATCTCCTAAACTATTCCTATAATAGTTTACTAGAATGTAATTGATGAGTGTCCAAGTAGGTTTATACACCCTTGCTACCCAAGAGTGTCGGAACTAAATTAACTGATGGAACATTTATGACTATATATGTACACATGATATATAACTAATATTTAAACAACCTTCGTACGGGTACCCGATATCCCACCAGACCACATCCAAATCGAGGAAAAGGAAACAGGGTGGATAGCCTTCCTAATTCTTTTAAACATTATTTATATAACTATACATATAGAGGCATGCAATTTATAATATAAAAGCATAAAAGAAGTTTTGTAAAACCCTTGAAAAGTTTAATAAATAAGAATTTGTGACTTGATGTCAGTTTATAAAATGATTCGAAAACAGTTGACAAGACAGTTTAAGTGTAAGAAAACCTTTGTTTGATGCACAACTATAACATATTCAAAAAGGAAACATACAGTTTGTAAGACAGTTTTCTAAAAGTGTTTTAACATGTAAAAACGTTTGAGAAAGCTATTTGAAGTACTCTGTGTGGTTAAACGGCTAAAAGTGTAGTAAGTCCAATTGTATGTTAGTTATAAATCACATGTGATTGATTTCATAACCAAAAAGTATAACATAGATTTATGTCTTTCACATGGGGATAACCGTGTGTTTACTTGTATTCCCCCCCTTAAAAGTGTATAAAAAGCATTTATAACGCATTTGAAAGTGTAGATTATAGGGGTATGAACTCACTTGTTTGAAGTGGTTGATTTGAAGTAGTCGAGAGAAGAATCGAGCAGAACTTCGACAGGAAGAGTTGAAAACGCGGGAAAATATCGGGAATCTCGGGAACACAAAACCTTCCTTCGGGACTTGAAGGTGAAAACCGGGGCTTTGAGATGGTCTCGGGGGCATAAACGCAGAGTTTCGGCGCGAGAAAGAAGGGAACTGAGCAATGGAACTCGGAGCCCTCGAAATCTATTTATAGGGGCATTTTTGGGGTGTGCCACATCGTGGCAAGTGATGGCCATGTCGTGGGGAGTCAAACTTATCCTCTTCCATTGATTGGATGCCCTGAGTCACTTGCCGGGTCGCGGCAAGCTTGTGCCACGTCGTGGCAAGCCTGACAGCCTTGGATTTCGGGCCTCGAAATTGTAAAATCCATAACTTTCACGTACGAGCTCCGTTTTCGACGTTCTTTATATGCAAGCGTGGCTAAAAATACGATCTACAACTCTCGTTTAGACTTCATTGGCAAATTTTGACTTTATTTTTAATTATTTATTTTTAACGGTCCGGGACACGAAAAGCCCGTTAAAATTCCATAACTTCTTCATCCGATGTCCGTTTTCGTCAGACTTTTCGCCGTTGCGCTACTATTTTTGAGACCTTCGATTCTCATTTAGGTTGTTTCGGTCAAAAGTCTCTCGAGCTCTATTTCGAGTTTTTAGCTGTCTACCGCTATATCCGGATCTTTGTAAAATCATAACTTCCTCATACGAAGTCAGATTTGGACGTTCTTTTTATGTACGCTCACGGTTTAATGTTATCTACAACTCTCATTTAGATACTTAAGGCTAAAAACTATTGTATTGAAACTTCGCGTTTTTGTTTAATCGGTGTTGCCGGTTTTGTCCGGAATTTTAGAATGGTTATAACTTCCTCGTTATAACTCGGATTTTTGTGTCATTTATATGTATGAAAACCTTGATACGATTCCTACCACTTTATTTAACCCAAATAAGATTTTAGGAAAGTTATATTTTGACCTAAATTTGACTGGTGTTACATTACATTGTCTCCAAATATCGGGTTGTCACATCATCCCCCCGTTAGAGGGAATTTCGTCCCGAAATTAGAGTTTAAGCAAGACTTAATAATTATGTTACGGATAGAAGTTTTATTTTCTTATCGTGCTCTTAAGTGAACTCAGGTTATCGCTTGGCATTCCAGCGAACCTTTCACTATCAGGATACGACTTTGCTTCTTTCGTTTGACTTCACTGGTATGATAACTCTTCTTCGTTGAATGTGTGTTGAGTGTTTTTGTGGTCTGTGAGAGTATTACACATTGTACCCTACTCCAGATCTTCAGAGCAATTATCGTTGCTCCTGACTCAAGATCATGTGTTGTATAGTTAACTTCTTGCGTCTTAAGCTATCTTGAGGCATAGGCAGTGACCTTTCCTCTTGCATAAGAATACAACCAAGCCCTTGGTTGGATGCATTGCATTACACCACGAAATATTCTAACCCTTTTGGGAGGGATAATATTGGTGCGATGCATCAGGCTTACTTTAGCATTCGGAACGCTCTTTCTGGTTTACAGACAAGTCTGGTGCTCCTCCAAGTGAGAAACTTGGCCTAAAGAATCCCCTTCTGAGGAGTTTGTTAAACTCGCTAGGAAGTTTTTGCATCTCAGTTGGAGCTAGATGATAAGGTGATTTGGCTACTGGGGTAGCCCCTGGAACTTAGTCGATTCTGAATTCGACTTGACATTGTGGTGGTAATCCCGGTAGTTCTTCTGGAAAGGTGTTGGGAAAGTCGCGTACTTTTGGGATGTTCTGAATGTCCTTCACTTCTTGGCTCGTATCGACGATGTGTGCAAGGAATGTGTGATATTCCTTTCGTAAGCGCTTTTGAGCTTAAATACACGAAATGATGCGAAGGTTCGTACTTGATTTCTCTCCGTAAATAACAAGAGGTTCTTTGATATGGAGGTTAAGATGAACTGCTTTATCAAAGCAACTGATGTCGGCTCGATGTAGACTTAACCAACTCCTACTGACTATGATGTTAAAACCTTGGGGGTGGATTCGATGTCGTGAAGATCTAAAAGAAAATATGACTACTCATGAATTAGGGAAAAGGATAGGTATTTCTAAGTTTATTCTCATGGAAGCACGATCACTCTCAGTATTGGGCAGTCTCCATCCTGAAGTTCATAGTAGAACTCATACCTGGTTCATCAATCATAGTCTCGGGTATACGAGTCGTATATAATTAAGATTGAAACTGTGGGTCTTTGGATTGAACTTGACGTACTGCACGAGTGTTACTTCGGGGAGGTTTGCTGAGGTTTCATTGGAAAGGGTAAGAAACATGAGGTACTCTACGCATGAGTACTTCGGAGTTCTGAAGTGATAGTTTCGTTAGAAAGATGATTTTGGAGAAAGAGATTTACGCACGAAACGGGTATTGTGAGGATCAAATAGACTCTGCTCGTATGATGAAATCGGAATCACTTGGAAATAAAGGCACTAGATTTGATCATAAAGGCGTTACAGACAAAACGCAACAGTGCACCTTTTTTACAGAGTTACAGTACTTTACAGTAACTACAGGAATACTACTGCGAACAAAGTATACTATAAAAGGCAAGTATACGCAGCACGAGGGTCCCTTAACTGACGGGATCTCGCAAGAGATAAGACTCGAGTTGCACTAGTTCTAAACATGTTTTAAAAACATACATAATACTAACGATTGGAAGTGAACCTATACTATAGTAGGGTCCTTCGTTGCCTCTTTCCATTATGAGGTCAAACTCCTCCAGATTCACCATCATTCTCCTCTGTTGGATAGTCCCTCTTGAAGTGTGCCATTACGCCACATAGATGGCATATTCGAGAGGTTTCGACATTGGTGGTTGAAGTAATGTGTTGGATCCGAGTCCTGCGGAAATTCGTAGTATGTCCGTGATTGTTGCATTGAAAGCAGTGTAACAGACGACAACTACCCAGATGATGGAAGCTGCACTTATTGCATTTCGGTAGGTTTCCGACATACTGCCTAGCTGGTGTAGGGACAATTGGGATACCAGAAGGGATGGTAGTTGGAGGTACATATGTTGTGGCTGCGAAGGTTGCCGCAGGTTGTTCTCTTTTGCTCGCCCCTTGGGGTGATTTGCCTTTAGCCTTAGCCCAGAACTTTCATTTGTTATTCTTGGGGTTGGGATTCAGGGTGTCGTGGTAGTTTGTTGCTCGTCGAGGTACTTGATTCTTACCTTGATTGGAATTATTGTTAACAATCCCGCTAACATTCGCGTTGTTAGCGTTAAGGTGGGTCAGAACAGATGACACGACAACCGAGACTGCAACTTCAAAGGTAGCTGCATCAATCTGAAGAGTTAGTGTTTGGTTAATGGGTTGATCGGTTTTTTTTCTTCGGCGACATGATTCTGTTACACGGAAAGAAAAAAGGAATTTGTGAGCGAGTATGGTTGAACCTAGACGTAGTTCGATCGTTCATGTAAAAAATATAAGTATGTTCTTGAAGGTTTGACCTATATCCCTATGATGCAGTCACAATACGAAATAGGAGTATGTCCACGAAGGTGTGACGTACATCCCTATGATGCAATCCTAGTATGGAGTCGAAGTAAGCTCGTAGAATGGTCTCAAGACATTTATCATCCAAACCAGGGTATTATTGGTTGGTAAATAACATGATCCAACCTTTGAAAGAGAATTAGGAATGATTCCTGAGCTAAATTGCCCTAGTCCAATAACTTGACTAGAGTGGGTTTCAGATAGATCCCAACGAAAGCATGATGAAAGCATTCGAGCAAAGATTGACAATTAGCCGAATGTCAATATCATTGATATTTAAGATTTAATAGATTTGGGGAAATTGACCTTGTTGTAGGTCTTACATCATATTTAGAGTAGAAAAGCCTTTGACAGCATAAAGACTTAACTAAAAGCGGAGGTGGCAGCTGAAGTAGAAAGAATGAGACAGCTACAGAGCATAATGAGACAAAGGGAACTGGATGGTTCGAATGTTGATAAGGGTGATCCGTCAAAAGTATATAATTATGAAACCATTGAATCCAGGGTGATGTTTAATCATATGTATTCTTTTGAGAAGATTCCTAAGAAAAGCTACGTGGTGACAAACACTGATTTTTGTCAACTTGATTTTCCAATCAATGAGATGATGTTTGTTATGCCACAGTTTAAATCCGAAACAAAGTCACTGGAAACAGAAGAAGGAAAGAAGATGAAAATTCGGTTTCATGCGGTGTTGGGAAAGGCTTAGGAAGAGGTTTGGTTTTTGGAGAAGATACGAAAAGTGATATCAATCAAAAGTGATGTCATTTTCGAAGGGAAGTTTGAAAACATCAAATACATTGTTGCAAGAGCAAGTGGAAAAATTCAAGAATTTACAGTGGCAGATATTCCTTTGATGAATACTTATGATCTCATCAATGTCTCCTTGATGATTAAAGACAAATCGTTTTCAATTCTTCAAGATACTGAGCCTGATGTATTTAGCCTTGGGTTCAAGCACTTAAAAATATACTTGGAAAATTACTTCGAATGTTTGGCTCAAACTGATGTGGAACTTGCTACAGTCAAAGTAATCGATATTACTGCACCAATGGCTCCAACAAAGAAGCAAAATGAGCTGAACAAGTATGAAGATGGTGAAATTTGCTTAAAACCATTGGGGATAGTTTTTGCTAGGCAAGATAAAGCTGGAAGAGCTAAAAGATTTTTGTTTCAAACTTGTGAAGTGGAAAGATACAACAACTCACAATATACGAACTTAATTGTTCGTATGAACCACTGCAAGAAAAATTCAGAAGGAGATAAGAAAGAGATAAAGAAGGTTATCTCTTGGTATACGGAGATCCGAAGAGTGCTGATGTATGCAGTTCAAACACTGACTTCTTGAAGACTTCGACCTTGATTCCAAAGGGGGAGATTGTTAGGGCTAAAATGTTGTAATAGTCGAAGAGTCAGTTTGGTTGTTACGAAGGGTCTGATGTCTTCGTATGTATAGGTCTTCGTATATTTAGTTATTTTACTAAGGGATTGTAAAGTCAAGACTTAACGTTGAGTCCTTAGTATTTTTGTTATGCTTTTGTTCTCCTATAAATAGGAGTGTGTGAGAACACTTTTACAAGAGAGTTTTACAGGTTAGTCATTGTATTCTGTAAACTGAAAGGCATAATATGAGCTGAAAAAATATCTTATTTACTCTCGTGTTCATCGTTTGAATTCTTTACTCAATTAATACTAGAATTACATTCAAATTCGATTCCAAATCTCATCAAAGGGTATGAGTTGAGATTAGAAAAGGACTCAGCCAGTCTGAGTCCATAATGCTTATGAAGTTCATCGTACTCGACGAGTTCAAGGAAGAACTTGGCGAGTCAAAGGCAATCTCCTTAGTTAAGAAGATGGACTCGATGAGTTGTTCATACAACTCGACGAGATGAACTCGACAAGTTCAAGGATGAACTCGGCGAGTCGGTTGAAGATGGTCCCGATAGTATGGCTGAAGGAGGACTCGTCGAGTTCTTGCTAGACTCGACGAGTTGAGTCGAGGGATGTATTGGGTTGTAGGGATATGAACTCGACGAGTTGGTAGAGCAACTCGGCGAGTCAGGTCAACTGGATGTTGACTTTGACCGTTGACTTTGACCAAGTTTGACCAGGGTTGACTTTTGGATTATTGTGGTCTAATGTTATTTTGGGTATTGATAGTTCGGGAAGCCGAAGGGTTAGCGGTTCAGAAGTTTCCGGTTAGCAATCGGAAGTGTTCAGCGAGTTTTCAGCAGTGCGAGGTGAGTCTCATCACTATGTGCATGGGTCTACGGCCACAATGTCGACCCATTATGTTCATGTTTATGTTTTGCTTATATATAGAAGGAAGACCCAGGGGTTAGCCCTAGGCACTTATTAATATATGTTCCAGGTTACGACCTGATGTCGAGCGAGGCCCGGGGAATGATAGGATGCTAGAGGTCTTTGTGATTCTTGCATGTATTGGTATGATAGGATCCGGACCTCGGATCCGATGTCGGGGTAAGCCCAAAGTATGTTAGATAATAGTATGTTTCCGGGACGGGGGTCCGATGTCGGGGTATTCCCCAGGAAGATTCTTATGTAGTGCGTTAGATTATACTTGTTCTCTTCGTTATACTTGTGTGTGCCTGGTAGGGAGGTGAGTGTGGGCGTGGTCCCGTATCGCATCACTAGCTGAGTATGGATTGGGTTCCATATCTCGATATTAGAAGAACAGGTGTGAGGCCCGTGGTAGGAAGGATGTGAGTGTGGGCGGGGGGCCGTATCTCACTACTAGTAGGAGTGTGGACGGGGTTCCACTACTTTAGTAGCAGACCAGGGGAGTGGTCGAGTTAGGCGAGGCCTTAGATCAGGGTATGGTTAGGGAATGTTTTTGTATGTTGTTCGATCGTATGTATGTGTATGGCGGGCAAGGCCCAGAGATAGGCGGGGCCTAAGGGAAACAGATCTGTATACCGAGCGGAGCTCGATGCCAGGTGGGACCTGATGCTAGGCGGGGCATGATGTCGGGCGGGGCCCGATGTCGGGCAAGGCCCGATGCAGCGGGTGGGGCCCAGTATGTGGTTATGTGTTTCTGGTTATGCGTATATGGTATGTGGTAGGTTGGGGAACTCACTAAGCTTCATGCTTACGGTTTTCAGTTTTGGTTTCAGGTACTTCCGATACCGGAAAGAAGGGCTCGGGGCGATGGCATGGCACACACCAAGGAGTTTAGCCTGGGATGTTTACTCTGATAAAATGAATAAGTGTTTTGGGAAAAATACTCTGATTTGTTGTATAACCCTTTTCAGTATTTTTGAAATGATCTAATGCGATGATTTAGTAATATTTTAAAAGAAATTTTTGGTCATGATTTTTGGGATGTTACAAGTTGGTATCAGTGCCTTGGTTTGAGGGATTCGGGCACAATCTCGGGTGTGACTGAACCCAAACTGAGGGCTGGGTAATGAAATTTTTTTCAAAGGAAAATCGTTTTTATAAAAAGAACTTTGAAAACGAAAAAGGATTTCAAAAGCAAAGTAAGGACTTTGAAAAGAAGAAAGGGTGTGGTGCATGCAATCAGCCGAGCTCAAGTGAGTTCGCCCAAATTACCCATACAAGTTATGTTATGTTATGATTATGTGACCAACATGCTAGATTTAGGGCTAAGGATCTAGGAGGATGCCTTATGTGCCTGTTATATGTGCTTATTGAGCTATATGCTAGCATTGGTTAGACGGTGGTAGGATAGTATGTTTAGGTTATGCCTGATTATATGAGCTTATATCGCATGCTAGTGTAGATTCTTGTTGTGTGGATAGAATTGCTTGATTACGTTCTAGTTAGATTTCCCTTTTTGTCTGAATGCTACTTGCTTTGTGCTTTGTGGGACTCTGAGTGATGGGAGTTAGCCATTAGGTGAATGCGTTAAGTCACATGTGACCAGGGTTGAATAATCTCAGAGTGCTGGATTTGGCCCTATTACGCAGCTCTTTTCTGAGTCCAACCGTTGTAGGGACGAGTCCTTTACTCGAAGGATTATCTGAGCCTCGTCACATGTGATGGTATTTAGGTAGTGGCTAACTAGCATTGTGACGATGACTTCGGTAGCTGAGGACGGAGTGAGTTAGAGGTTACCCTAAGGCAAGCCTAGGATGAGAGTAGTGCTGGGAGAAGTAGTAGTAACTCTTGAGGAAAGTATGGATAGATGTGGAAGGTAGTATGGGTCGGTACTACTAAAAGCAGAGGATCTATACTCGATTCAAGAGGGGACGAGATAAAACCAGGGAACTTGTAGTGTGTGTGTGTGTGATCCCTCAGCAGTGATGTGTATTTGATGATTGTTATGGCATGTTTTCAGTATGGCGACATTGCAAGATGGACCAGTGGATGGGTCAGGTGTCAGAGAGGGATCAGGCTCGGGTTCAGGGACCGAGCAACTCAAGGAGCAGATGCGGGAGTTTGTATCAGCGAAGGTTACGCGCAATATTCTAGACTCCTGTGATCTTTGGCACGGTCAAGGAGGCGTCCTAGAGATTTTGGATGCGAGGTTTGGAGCCTTCCGCACATAAATGATGGACTTATTGGGAGCGCGTACATTGACATTCCGGGAGTTCAGAGCTTGTGGAGCTCCAGACTACCATGGGACTAGGGACCCCATTGCTAGTGGCAGATGGTTGGCTGATGTCGCCAACGCTTTTCGTTCCAGCCAGTGTCCCGAGGGGGACAAGGCTCGACTCGCCTCCTGTCTCCTGAAGGACAGAGCATGGGATTGGTGGGAGGAGGTTGGTCATGCTATTGGGGACGATGTCGCGTTGAACGCGATGACATGGAGCGATTTATCGGCCAGGTTCAAGTCCGAGTTTGCACCGGTGATTGAGGTACAACAGTTATCCCGGGAGTTTCAGGATTTGAGACAGACTATAGAGTCAGTGGAGGAGATCACCGCCAAGTTTAGGAAGAGAGCCTTTCTGGTCCCGCAGTATGTGGCGGACGAGGAGATGAAGAAGGCTCGGTACCACTAGATGTTGAGAAGTGATATTAGCCAGTTTGTGAGTCAGTCCAGCTAGAAGACATGATCGCTCGGGCCAAAGAAAGAGAGATTGATCTTGAGACAGAAAAGAAGAGAAAGTTGGCAGAGGTTCAGATATCCAGGGGATCGGACAAGAGGTCCAAGACATCAGATTTTAGATTGAGAGGTCATTAGGACCGGGGCCGCTGTGGCAAGTGCGGCAGGACGCACGAGGGTGCGTGTAGGAGTGGCAGCGGTAGTGATTCTGGCTACTTCAAGTATGGCCGAATTGGTCATTTTAGCAGGGAATGTACTGCTACCACCACCCATGGATCAGACCTAATATGTTTCCATTACAGTCAGAGGGGCCACAAGAAGGTCCAATGTCTGATTTTGCATTCAGCAGGACAGGTGATAGCACCTGCCCCTGCAACCTTGAGGATCACCGACGGTCGTCAGGGCCGGGCGGAGGCGCCTGCAGAGAGGAGCAGGGCGTATCAGTTGGTTTTAGAGGAGGCATGAGCAGCCCGATAAGTCAGGTGCGTATCTTTCATTTCTCTATCAGCTTATGGTATGATTTCAACGTTATGGTTCTGCATCGATATTGATAATGATATTTCAGAATTTTGTGACTTGCTTATGATTGAATTATATGTCATATGCATGCCTTGGATTTTAGAATAATGATAGGAGGTCACCCCCTTTAGAGCAAGTTACTTTGGATGCAGTAATTGTAGCGTGCATGTGTGGGATCTGGTAGTGTCTCGCTAGTTTCGGGAAGGTTTCGTTAGGGGATGTATCGGTTAGATCCCCAGCTATGGTAAGCTCGGGTTTTCAGCAGAGTGGTCAGAGGATGGTAGGGAGAATTGAGAATTCTTCCAAGCTGTGAGCTATGAGGAGCTAGTCAAGTCGAAGTGGGGGAGAGCCACCTGTGTGGCCAGGGACAGAAGTAAGTGCAAGACTGGGGTGGTCTCGTAGTCTTGGTAAGGAAGGAAGCAGCTCAAGTGGTTGTTTGGATTGAGGAGCAGTTAGGTTGGAAGTTGGGGAAAACTTTCCAACCTCGAGTTGGTGTATTCGCGTTTAGTGGATGACTGGTTCGGGGAAACCAGGTCGAAGAGCTTCCGGTAAGGTGCGAGTTTAGTCGGGATATAAGACCGCGAGGTAGCCGCATCATTCCCCAGCAGCGAGTCAGTGAAGTGTTGTAAGACTGTAAGCCGTAGCATTCATTATCAGCCTAGTTAGAGGAGTGTGGGCGGGGGCCTGTATCTCCTAGTTAGCAGAGTGTGGGCGGGGGGCCTGTATCTCCTAGTTCGCGGAGTGTGGGCGGGGGCCCGTATCTCTAAGTTAGCATGATAAGAATCAGGAATGTTTAGCTAGTTGAGATCAGAGGAGGAGTGGGTCTGCATAGCCCTGGATAGGTGAGACCCGTTGGGAGAGGCCACTCCGAAGTATAGATGGGTGAGACCCGTGGGTGAGGCTCGTGTTCTTTTAGCAACAGGTGGGACCTGGTAGAGACCTTAGGGTAAGGTAGGGGATTGGGGGATCCTAGATCTTCTAGAGCCAGAGTGGCTGTGTTGGTAGAGCAGTTCAGGTAATCGTTGTATCTTCATAAGTCGCTGAGAGTGACTGAGGGAATGTTCTTACGTTTGGTAACCGGTGGGGGAACCGGTATCTTGGGTAATGATAGACCAGTCGGGACCAGGGTGGTCTCGGTTCATTCGGTAGGCGGATGGGAGTCAACAGGACTTTAGGCAGAAATGATGATAAAGGATTTGGTGTAAGAAGCCGTGAGCTGATCGGGTGGTGCTAAGTTGCTCACCGCGGAATCAAATGATCTTAGAGTAAATGATTTGGCTCGGTGATGTTGTTCTCGTCTGAGCCTTAAACGTAGCAGAGATGGATCTACTACTCGAAGGATTGTCTGAATTCTCACGATGGGTGGAGTTTTCTGTATTGGAGCATCGTTGTGGGATTATTCCGTGAGTATTAGTAGGATGGCCGACACTGGTAGTTGCCGGGATTGCGGTTTCAGCAAAGGATTGGTCCTCAAAGGAGATCGGTAAGGTTGTTTCTTAGAGGAAGATGCCTTGGAAGGGCCGGTGGCAGTGCAAGGAAAAGGGATGGACCTAATGGGTGAAGTGCGTAAAGCTGTAAGCGGATTGTAAGGTAGTTGACCGTGGCAGACTTCGAGGACGAAGTCTAGTTTAAGTAGGGGAGAGTTGTAACACCCTGAATTCAGGAGGCCTAGGAAGGAAAGGAAACCACAAAAGAATAATTGACTCGTCGAGTAGATGGATGAATCGACGAGTAGGAGCGCGATTTTGGTCGCGGGTTAAGTGACCTACTCAACGATTGTCTGAATTCTCACGATGGGTGGAGTTTTCTGTATTGGAGCATCGTTGTGGGATTATTCCGTGAGTATTAGTAGGATGGCCGACACTGGTAGTTGCCGGGATTGCGGTTTCAGCAGAGGATTGGTCCTCAAAGGAGATCGGTAAGGTTGTTTCTTAGAGGAAGATGCCTTGGAAGGGCCGGTGGCAGTGCAAGGAAAAGGGATGGACCTAATGGGTGAAGTGCGTAAAGCTGTAAGCGGATTGTAAGGTAGTTGACCGTGGCAGACTTTGAGGACGAAGTCTAGTTTAAGTAGGGGAGAGTTGTAACACCCTGAATTCAGGAGGCCTAGGAAGGAAAGGAAACCACAAAAGAATAATTGACTCGTCTAGTAGATGGATGAATCGACGAGTAGGAGCGCGATTTTGGTCGCGGGTTAAGTGACCTACTCAACGTGTCAGAAGACTGACTCAGCGAGTTGGCCAGATTTTGGGAAAACCCTAAATCGGGAGTTGGTGCTTTATTTAAGCATCTTATTCTCATTCTATCAGCCTCATTTGTAGCCTCTAATGTCCAGAACCTGTCCCACGAAACCCTAGTGATCTCTTTGAGTATGCGAGCCTTTATTGAAGGATTTAGAGTGCTCTTGAAGTATAGAAGAAGAAGAAGGAGGTTGGAGGTCCAAGGAGAAGGTTGTAGATCCAGGAAGTTTGCTTCATCTTCTTCATTTTCTGGTAATCAAGTTCTCACCTTGACTTCTAGTTTGTTTGATCTCCTTATGTCCCTTTTTATGGAGTTTATGGTCCAAGGAGGATGTCTTGTGGGATTTGGACGTCCCCAAGCTAGATCGTTTCAGATCTAGGAGGGTCTTGAGTAGTAAAGACATAAAGGTGGAAGCTTTATTCCATTATATCTCTCCATGCATAGATTAAGTGGTTATTATGGCCTTTTGAGCAAAAAGGGCCACGCATGGGTGCAAAGGTAGCAGCTTTGTGTGATATCCCGACCCTAGGAGGCCAGATCTGGGTCTTGGATGCCTTGAGCTTGTTTGAAATCATCTAAATAGCGTTGGACATAGAGAGACTTGGCGAGTCAGTTGTGGGACTCAGCGAGTCAGGCTAGTTCTTTCCCCAAACCCTTCTGTTAAGGGTATGAGTTGAGATTGGAAAGGGACTCAGCCAGTCTGAGTCCATAATGGTCATCAAATTCATCGTACTCGACGAGTTCAAGGAAGAACTCGACGAGTCTAAGGCAATCTCCTTAGTTAAGAAGATGGACTCGACTAGTTGTTCATACAACTCGGCGAGTCACAGTCTAGACACATTCATATGTGGATGATGAACTCGACGAGTTCAAGGATGAACTCAGCGAGTCGGTTGAAGATGGTCCCGATAGTATGGCTGAAGGAGGACTCATCGAGTTCTTGCTAGACTCGACGAGTTAAGTTGAGGGATGTATTGGGTTGTAGGGATATGAACTCAATGAGTTGGTAGAACGACTCGGTGAGTCAGGTCAACTGGATGTTGACTTTGACCAAATTTGATCAGGGTTGACTTTTGGATTATTGTGGTCTAATGTTATTTTGGGTATTGATAGTTCGGGAAGCTGAAGGGTCAGCGGTTCAGAAGTTGCCGGTTAGCAATCGAAAGTGTTCAGCGAGTTTTCAGCAGTGTGAGGTGAGTCTCTTGATTGTGTGCATGGGTCTACGGCCATAATGCCGACCCATTATGTTCATGTTTATGTTTTTCTTATATATAGAAGGAAGACCCGAGGGTTAGCCCTAGGCACTTATTGATATATGTTCCGGGTTACGACCTGATGTCGAGCGAGGCCCGAGGAATGATAGGATACTAGAGGTCATTGTGATTCGTGCATGTGTTGGTATGATAGGATCCGGACCGAGGGTCCGATGTTGGGGTAAGCCCGAAGTACGTTAGATAATAGTATGTTTCTGGGCCGGGGGTCGGATGCCGGGGTATTCCCGAGGAAGATTCTTATGTAGTGCGTTAGATTATACTTGTTGTCTTCATGATAGTTGTATGTGCCTGGTAGGGAGGTGAGTGTGGGCGTGGTCCCGTATCTCATCAATAGCTGAGTATGGATGGGGTTCCATATCTTGATATTAGCAGAACTGGGGCGAGGCCCGTGGTAGGAAGGATGTGAGTGTGGGCGGGGGCCCGTACCTCACTACTAGTAGGAATGTAGACGGGGTTCCACTACTTCAGTAGCAGACCAGGGGCGAGGCCCGAGTTAGGCGAGGCCTTAGATCAGGGTATGGTTAGGGAATGTTTTTGTATGTTTCAGTATGTTATTTGATCGTATGTATGTGTATGGCGGGCGAGGCCCAGAGACAGGCGGGGACTAAGGGAAACAGATATGTATACCGAGCGGGGCTCGATGCTAGGTGGGACTTGATGCCAGGCGCGGCCTGATGTCCAGCGGGGCCCGATGCCGGGCAAGGCCCAATGCAGCGGGCGGGGGCCCTGTATGTAGTTATGTGTTTCTGGTTATGCGTATATGGTATGTGGTAGGTTGGGGAACTCACTAAGCTTCATGCTTACGGTTTTTAGTTTTGGTTTTAGGTACTTCCAATAGCGGAAAGAAAAGCTCGCGGTGATCGCATGGCACACACCAAGGAGTTTAGCCTTGGATGTTTACTCTGATAAAATGAATAAGTTTTTTGGGAAAAATACTCTGATTTGTCATATAACCCTTTTCAGCATGTTTGAAATGATCTAATGCAATGATTTAGTAATATTTTTAGAAAAATTTTTGGTCATATTTTTTGGGATGTAACAGCTTCTAGAAGCCTCCAATTGATAAGATGAAACTAGATAATTACTGATTTGAAAAATTATTATTTTAAGTTCAAATCTCGGGTATGATCAGGCAACTATATAAAGGGGATAACCCCTTGTATTTTCGGCCTATCACATACACAAGAGAAAATCTGAATTTTCTCCTTTTCTCCCTTATCTCCTTCAATCATTGGGTTTCTTGAGCTTTAGATGTGACGCATTAGAGGTTGTCATACTTTTGGAGTTAGTTTTTCAAGGACATTATAAGGCTTTTGGTTAGCTTGTTTCGAATCAAGCAAGAGGTATGCGGTTATATTCATGAATTTGATTTCATATGGTTTATAGTTTTTGTTTCATAAGTATTTCTATTAATTGAGAAAAGACGTAGATCCAGTTTAGATTGTATGTACTCTTAACAGTAAGTGAAAGTTTGCATGTACAAATTGATTGTAAACTAAAAACCACAAAAATGGTATCAGACCCATGCTTTTCTATTAGTAGTACATAGAAGATGAAACTCAGAAAACAAAAAAAAATGTTCATAGGGCGCGCCGCGTCTTTCGAAAAATTTGATTTTCGGTTATTCACTTGCCTACTTCCATTAATAGGTTAATTATAATTCATGATCTGCAATTTTATATGATAAAATACGAACCAATTAAGGCTAGATAATTTTGTAATTGGTTTTAATATAATATTTAATTAATAGTTTAATTGAAAGATAAACATTAAATCCATAATTGGTTTAAAAGATTAATTAATGAATTGTTTAATTCAGATAATTAAATTTAAACATTGTGTTTTAAAAGGTTTAAAATACACCCTATACATATTTATAATAGTATATTACTATGCATATCACTAAAAGTCACTCAAACCAATAGTAGGTCTTATTCAAGAAGCCACACTATTGGTGGTTGTCGCGACTACCAAATAAAAAGCCTAAATACAACAACAATCAACAATAAATTGTAGTAGCGGTAATAGGGATCAAATCCATAGAGATTGAATCAAATTAAATTCTATGCATTCGGTTTCTATAAAATAAAAATATATAATGATAGGGGATTTTTATGAAATGTTAAATGCGATAAAAAGTAATTTATAAAAAAAAACTAAAATAACAAAATATAAAATCTATAAAACAAAACGTTCAAATATCGGGGTAAATCGCAAGTTCAATTAGTTGACTACTCGTCATAATTTTGTGATGCAATGGGTATGATAGATCCTAATTTGGCTATAGATATCTAAGAAGCTTGAGATCACCTAGATTTTTCTTAGTTAATACAATGGTTAGAGAAACTCATAACACATTTTCTTAATTAAAGTCACAATTTCCATGAAACATGTAATTAATGAAAATTAACTAGCATTAAGATTTAAAAGTCACAAAATCCAAGAGAAATCAAAATGTTTTCACTATCATGTTGGAGAGAATACTTTCATAATTGTGTGAAAGGAAAATAATCACAAGAATCATTTGTTGCTAGTTAATTTGATGATCAATTACGTAATCAATAAATTAACCAACTACTTAAACATTCACATATCTAAACTCATATTTAAAGACATACGAATATAAATAGATGTTTACTAGAAAATACTTTCACAAAATACCATAAAACCAATAGAAAATTACTCTTGATCATTTAATTGTTCTACAGATTCACCAAATATTGAAAATAAAAACTAATTACTCATACTAATAATAACAAGAAAAATATAGAAAATTATACCAATACCGATTGTCAGACGAAGATAACCAAAGCTTCTTGAAATCATCACTACTTCATGTTCCAAAAATTCCATCCACAATCAAAATATTAATACATAAACTAAGCTAATCTAATATAAAAAAATGAATTTATATTGATAACTAGTGAAAGTCGCCCGTTTTGTAGGGTTTAAAAGCCTTCAATTGATTCCAAACGAATGACATTCCTTAATTTTTTTTTGTAGAACTCTTATGTTTTGTGTGAATATATTGTTTAAGTTATGAAGACGATTGGAACACACAATCTAAGATTATGCAAACGGCTTCACTTGAGTTTTGAGTTTCGATGAGTTGATACAAATCATTTGACATATACATAAGCAGATATGGATCTCATTTATATAGGTTTTAATTTGTAATTTTCAGTTCCTTCACGATTTTGGTTATACACCTCACACCTAGTATCACCAAATAACCGCAAATGAAGGGATACACGGTCCAAAACGATGTCAAGCCACGCACAGTTTCCGTTTTATACAAAATGATGCTTAACATGTATAGTCATAATCGTCCATTTACACATTGGTCACTTTTGAATACCCCTACATAACATAAGAGACAGTAGCTTCAATCAATTGAAGCTACAGATAAAAAAATATGCATAAAAAGAATACCACACGGTCCACAGCTGAGTGGCTGAAAGGATAGATTTTATAACCAATTTTGCATTTCCATTTCAAAAAAAAAAAGTTGTGTAAATCTACAAAAAGCTCAACCTGGTAAGAGAATAAAATAAAAATGAGTAAACCACCACTATGAAGACCATAAAGCGACAATTGCAAGCAACATTCATATAAAATACAAAATCTAAAAAAAGAAAAAAAAAAAACATAAATCGAAAAACATTTTAACTTTGGCTCGTTCTTGCTTTTGATGGGGAGTAATCTTTAAAACTCCAGTGGAACTCTTCATTTTTAACCCTTAAATGCACACCAAATCACTCATCAGTAATGATTATTAAATTGTTAAAAGAAAGCATGTCAATAATGATTCCAAGTTATGGAGTAATTGAACAGAGGATTTATCAACTCTTAACAGTGTTGGGGGCACCTACATAACAAATAACATGTTAAGACATGAAAAGTGATATTCGTTATGTTTTTCTCATGTATGTGTAATTGGTTATCTAATCTGAGACTTGTGAGATTTATTTTACATACGTCTCTTTTCACCTTTCGGACCTCTCTACGTTACATCCGCTTCAGCAGGGACCAATGTTCATTTTCAACAGAATTTACAGTTAGCATGTTTCACTTTGTCACACCCTCGAACTGGAAGGCGGAAACGTCCGAGGGCTTGCGTGACTAACAATTGAATACCATTACAATGAATATACATGAAACAAACACATACATCACCAACATTACTAGTACAACTTACATAGCTCACGTCAAGTACATTGAGCAAATATTACATAATTAAAACATATATCGTTTGAAAGTCACAAAACATGAAATCTTAATACACTTAGACAATTATCTTCTGTTTATCTGTTATCTGAGAATACAAGTTATTTGAAAAAGGGGTCAACATATATAATGTTGGTGAGTTTATAAGCATGTTTGATATAAAAATGATTTATATCGTTGTATAACCCAGAAAATCCGATATTTTTTTAAATTTAATCTGTTCACGATGTGATGTGATGATCCAATATATGTAAATGTATACGTGGTTTCAAAACATGTCTGATTGTATGACTTTCTCAAAAGTGTTCATTTTATTGTATTTGATGAGTTAAAATAAATGATATAAATTTCCCAGAAAATCCGATATTTTCCTATTAAAAACAGTAGTATGATTTGGTATTATCGCATAACCACATTAAATAGCCACCATGTATGAAGTCGATTTCCAATGATTGATAAAATGGTAATGGATCTCTTTGTGAGACGTTATAACCATGCATGATAATGACTATTTCACATGTCTTGGCATTTATATAAATGCCGGTTTTGATTAAGATTTTGTCACCCTAGACTGGCCGAGTCTAACTGTAGCGAACAACTCAAGTGTGGGGGAGTCACCCCCGTATAGATCTATACACAAACTCTCGCTCTCCCTCCAGGAGACTCTGGTTACAACTTACAGACTACGGCCGACACTTATTGGTGCCGACCGATATTTTCTCACTAAGTCTCCAAATATTACCCCATGGATTTGAATGAAATTGATTACAACACGTTTGATGTTCACATAGTATAGAGTAAAGTCTAACAAACACGAAAAAGGACATTATGGCCCACTAATCTTGTGTGTCATTTATAGGTTGTCGAGTATGCTTATGGACACATTAGCCCATCAAGCATATGATTGATTTGGACTATACTAGCAATGTAAATGGGCCACTAAGCCCAATAGCATGTAAAAGCCATAGAGGGTCCTGTAGGCATGTAATTGGGTCACCGGAAGCCCAATAACCATGTTTTGATTATATTGGGACTAATAATCGTGAAATTAGACCACGAAGGCCCAATGGACACAATGAGTACAGTAGGCCCAATCATTGTTTCATTTCTCCGTTCTTCGATATGTTTGTAATATAGAATTCATTTTACGCTTAGTATTTATTTCCAATAGTAAAACACTTGACGTTGGATTGTAATGACACTTTGGTTATATATATAAATATATATATATATATATATATATATATAGAGAGAGAGAGAGTTTGGTTCA
Source organism: Lactuca serriola (assembly GCF_051521515.1). NCBI lineage: Eukaryota > Viridiplantae > Streptophyta > Magnoliopsida > Asterales > Asteraceae > Lactuca > Lactuca serriola. The sequence continues at coordinate 189,091,857 of NC_136410.1, forward strand.
AATGTTTTCAATATCTATTGTGTGCCTGTATGATTGATTCTGGACCAATCATTTTAGTTATTTTAAGAAACTAATTAATGCATATTAAATGCTGAAGATGTAATTAATATCCATTATATCTTAAACATTTAATATATATTAATTACTTTCTTAAAATAACTAAAATGATTGATCCAGAATCAGTCATACATGCACACAATAGATAGTGAAAACAAAATAAACTAACCATATATATATATATATATATATATATATATATATATATATACATATATATATATATATATATATATATATATATATATATATATATATATATCCATATATTATAAACTTATTATCTTTGGCCCAATTGTTTTAATATTAACATATTTGACCCCAAAATATTTATTTGACTATTTCAGCTCATTTTCATATAAAGTTACATTTTTAGCCATTTCTTAATAAAAATGACATTTTTAGTCCCTTTTGATGAAAAATAACATTTTTGGTCCTTAAATCACTATTCTTGGCATTTTCGGCCCAAACATAATTTATATTACAATTTCAGCCCAAAAATATATTATATGATATTTCTATCCCTTATTTCTAAAAAAAAGTTTACACTTTTGGCCCAAATTTTGTAAGTTTTACATTTTTTATCCAAATTCCAAAAACTTTGCATTTTAGTCCAACTCTTGCAATAAAGATCATTTTCAGCCCTTGAAATAGTTTTTTTGTGTTTTAGACTCATACTTTAAGTGAATTTACAATTTCAACTCCAAAACTTTTCATTTTTAAAATTTTGGGCCCAAAAACCCGTGAGGCCCAAATGTAAGCCCAATAAGCTATAATTTATGTTTTTGGCCCCTTGAGAAGTGTTATTTTCATAAAAGTCAGATTTTTATGGAAATAATACTATTTTATCCTTACAAAACCGAAAATATCATATTTTACCCAAATCTTTGTTATTTTTGCAAAAATGACACTTATAAATATTTTTGGCTTTGTTTTCACTTCTTAAGCCTAAAGACTCTTAGATCTTTGAAGTATGTTGTCTTATTATGTTTTTGTTTATGAATCTTTCACACTTTGGCTATAGATCTCGTGATATAACATGTGTCAACACAATTTTTCATAACATAAATCAGAGAAATCACATATAACATGCAAGCACACATAGATCAACACATAACACTTGTATTCTCCCCCAAAAACAAGTAAAAACCGAAAACAACGTGGTATGAACTCACCTTGGGTTTGTGGTTTCGACTTTGAAGAAGAATGGAAGACGATGGTGTGGTTTTCGGCCTTAGACACTTCCTTGAAGAGAACTTTCGAACTTAGAGGTTTTCTAGGAAGTATGATCACCAAATGAAGTCATATAAGAAGTTGTTCTTAGCTTAAGAATGGAAACCAAGACTTATGTATAACAATAACTTACCAATGATGGTGATATAAGTGAAAGATCTTCTTGAAGCCACACTAATTTTTGAGATTTTGAGGGAGGTAAGAAGATGTTCTTGAAAGGTTTGCGAGAGTTTGAAATGAAAGCTGAAGGTGGTGAGGGTGTGTGTGTTCGGCCGAGGGTAGAAAAGAAGAGGGAAGAAGAGAGAGAGAGTGAGGTGATAGATGCATGGGTATGTTAGAATTGTGCATTTTTTATCCTACATACAATTTTGAGGTGTCACCCCCTTAATCTCCCATTAATCTCATTTCTCTTTTTTTTTGTATCTTTGACCGAAATGGGCCTAATGAAAGAAGATATGGATTAATTTGGCCCACTTCTGGCCTTGGTTCGAAACTATGAGGTTCATAGAGAAGGTTTTCGGCCCATTGGGCTCCTTTGGATAGTTCACGGCCTAATTAGCATAAAAGAATGGGTTTTATGGTTCATTAGGGTTAATTTGTTTTCTTATGGCCCAACAAGGCCCATTATGGATAATTCAATTCCTTTTAGATCCATTATGGCTCAAAATGTTAGATTTCATGAAAGTGGGTCCAATTAGGTCCCATTTAAGGGTTCTAAGCTCAAAATAGTCAAATTGGAAACTTATTGGTCTATTGGGCCCAATAAGGAAATCCTAGTCCGAAACGGACTTATGCTGGGATTCTTAGTGCTTCCAATCTTTCGTTGACCAATTGAAGTGTTTGTATACAGTTTTTGGTGGAATTATGTTTTCATTGAATAAACATCAAGCATGTTTTCAAAATTTTGGTTACAATGGCTATCATTGTTATAGTTACAAGGATATAGAATTTCCTAGTTGTGACACCATCCCCCCCCCCCCCTTAGAGGGAATTTCGTCCCGAAATTCTTTTGAAACTAGGTCTGAGAATGCGAGAATAAGTGAGGATACTTCTGTCTCATTTGGTCTTTGCGCTCCCATGTGAATTTCGGTCCACGCTTTGCGTTCCTGCGAACCTTCACAATCAGAATGCGACTTTGCTTAGTACGCTTCACTTCCCTGTCCATGATTTCAACTGGCTCCTTGATGAACAGGAGATTCTCGTTGATTTCGATTTCTTCCAATGGAATGACAAGAGTTTCATCGGATAAGCACTTCTTCAAATTAGAGACATGTAACACGGGGTGTATGTTGCTGAGCTCCGCAGGTAGTTGCAACTTATAAGCCACTGGACCGATTCGGGCAAGGATCTCGAATGGTCCAATGTATCGCGTGTTTAGCTTCCCTCGTTTCCCAAAACGAATCACCCCTTTCCAGGGAGAGACTTTTAGTAACACCCGATCCGCGACTTGGAATTCCAACGGCTTTCATCGTTTGTCAGCATAGCTCTTCTGTCGGTCTTGAGATGCTTGGAGTCGGGCTCTGATTTGGATTATTTTCTCTGTTGTTTCGCGAATAATTTCTGGCCCGGTTAACGGACTATCCAAAGTTTGCCCCTTTGCTAATTGAGTATCTCCCACCTCAGCCCAGCATAATGGCGACCTGCATTTGCGACCGTATAGCGCTTCGAAGGGATCAACTTTGATACTCATGTGATAACTGTTGTTGTAAGAGAATTCAATTAAAGGCATGTGAGTATCCCATGATCTGTCGAAGTCAATCACACAAGCTTGGAGCATATCTTTGAGCGTTTGAATGGTTCATTCTTTTTGGCCATCTGTCTGGGGATGGTAAGCAGTGCTCATGTCGAGTTGTGTCCCCATAGCCTTTTGAAGCGATTGCCAAAAGCGTGAAATGAATCTACTATCTCGATCTGAGATGATAGATATTGGGACTCCATGGAGTCTTACAATCTACTTGATGTAGATTCTAGTCAATCGTTCCATCTTGTATGATTCCTTTATCGGCAGGAAATAGGCGGATTTTGTCAACCTATCGACTATTACCCATATGGCATCCAAACCATCATTTGTCTTGGGTAATTTGGTCACAAAGTCCATGGTAATCCTTTCTTATTTCCACTCGGGTATTACAAGCTGTTGTAGTAATCCCGAGGGCTTTTGATATTCCACTTTCACTTTAGTGCAAGTGAGGCACTTGCCCACGTAAGTGGAAATTTCCGCTTTCATATTTGGCCACCAATAATGTTGTTTGATATCTAGGTACATCTTATCTGACCCTGGAAGGATGGAGTATCGTGTCATGTGAGCTTCATTCATGATTACCTCTCTGAATCCCCAATTTTTGGAACCCAGATTCGGTTCATGAAATAATATGTTCTATCCTGGTTGGCTTCAAGATTCTTTTCGATTCCGCGCAGTGATTCACTTGTTATGTTTTCTATCATCATGGCATCATATTGGGCTTCTTTGATTTGTGAGAATAGATGGGATTGAATGGTTATCGAAAGAGTTTTCACACAACGATTCGAGTATTCTTTTCGACTCAAGGCATCAACTACCACGTTAGTCTTGCCTGGGTGGTACTTGATTTCACACTCATAATCGTTTAGCAGCTCAACCCATCTTTGTTGCCTCATGTTTAACTCTTTTTGATTCAAAATGTGTTGGAGGCTTTTATGGTCAGTGAAAATGGTGCACTTTATACCATAAAGGTAGTGCCTCCAAAATCTTCAAAGCAAAGACCACAGCTCCCAATTCGAGATCGTGGGTGGCATAGTTCACTTCATGTGCCTTCATTTGTTGGGACGCGTAAGCTATTACCTTCCCACACTGCATAAGTACACAGCCTAAACCCTGATTTGATGCATCGCAGTATAGTGCAAAATCTTCTATTCGCTCTTGTAGGGATAGTACAGGAGCACTACAAAGGGATTTCTTTAGGGTTTGGAAGGCAACCTCTTGTTTTTCCGTCCACTTGAATGGTACGCCTTTTTGTGTAAGCGTAGTAAGAGGCTTGGCTATCCTGGAGAAGTTCTGGATGAATCTTCTATAATAGCCTGCGAGACCCAAAAACTTATGAATTTTGGTGGGGGTTGTTGGGGTTTCCCATCCTTCAATGGCCTTGACTTTGGAAGGATCCACGTGTATCCCTTCCTTGCTGACAATATGACATAAAAAGTTCACGCTGCGAAGCCAAAACTCACATTTAGAGAGTTTTGCGTACAACCTTTCAGCTCATAAGGTCTCCAAGATTTGTCGGAGGTGTCGAATATGTTTTTCCTTACTCTGAGAATATATTAAGATATCATCGATGAAAACGATCACGAAATTGTCGAGAAATGGACGACAAACTCGATTCATCAAGTCCATAAATGGTGTGGGAGCATTCGTTAGACCGAAGGGTATCACGACAAAACACACAGTAATATTACTAATAATATCTGATATCGTTCATGGAAAATTGCTCGATAGGGCGTACAGTACATGATAACATAGAATCTAATAGCATGACAACTCTATGAGTACATCACATAGAGTAGTGTAGTTACTTAATCATAGAGTCGGAAGTACATCACATAATACACCTACACAAGAAATCCTAATATTACTACACTAGTAATTTCTTAATGTCAGTGGTGCGATTATATCCCAAAATGTTGTGCTAACAGTTGTGCCATCTCGGTCATCTCCCTTATGACCTCGTCCCTCTCCTATTTGGCCAATATAGCTCGTGCCTCCATAGCAAATAACTGTTGCCGGAGAGCGGCAATTTCTTCCTCCGGAGTGGGGGCTCTTCCAGCGGGATTTCTTGCTGGTGCAGGAGAATCCTGATGTGCCTCAACGGTAGGTGGGTCAGAGGGGTCTTCTTCTTCTGTGTTGCCATCATCCCCTGTGTCTTCATTGGTTTTATCAAATTCGTAGTCTGTATCGGTATATTCATCATGCTCCAGACCAAGGGCTACCCCTTGCCCTTCCTCGAGGTTTTCTTCCAACATTCCATGAGCCACTAAGGCTTGATGGCATTGGATTCCTTGTTGATCCTCATCCATGATAACTGTACGTGTAACGGGGGTGAGGATTGTGTAAAGAAAATAGGTTTATAATTTTTTATATTCGGTTTATTATCCTTCTCTGTGGGTATTAAAAGGGTATGCCTTAGGTTTACTGACCATCACAATCTCTCCAGGACATGTGATAGTTGTATTCTGAAGGAATGTAGTTGATCAGGCTACATTCGTCCCTAATACAACTATGAACAATCCCGGTTTAATCGAGATGTCATGATCTTTCCCAAGGTTTTACTTGAATTATTATTATGTTAATTGATATTGCCATATTTATACCTATTTTTAGGCAATATTTAAGTACATTTTTATTAATAAGTTGGTAATTTGTTTAGAATAATGGTACTTATGAGCTTAAATGTTATTTGCAGCCAAAAAGAATACATTTTAAAGAAAATGGACTAAAAGCGTTAAAGAAAGAAACTTTGGGAATTAAAAGATTAAAAGAAAAGAAAATCTGGAAAAAGTGTTCTCACGTCGTGGGAACTTGAAGATTCACGACGTGAGAGTTGGTTCTAGAAGATATGTACGCGGGTGAAGGAATCCTTGACGGGCACGGTTATCTGGAACTCACGACGTGAATATATTATTATTCACGACGTGAATTTGTAAAAATCAGCAACTATATAAACCCTTGACCATTACGAATAAAGGGGACTTTTGGCTGAAGAGAGGAGTTCCAGAAGGCGAATTTGAGCAGAAGAAAAGTTCTGGGAAGAGGCTTTCAACACCAAAAGAGTGAAGGTCCATATTTTAGTTTATTTATTTGTTAACTAGGAACATGTTTCATTACACTTTGATTTGTGTTGGTGTGTTAGTAGCTATTATGAGAAGCTGAATCTAGCTACTCTTGTTTAGCTAGACGAAGCTTCCAACTTATGAATAACTCAATTTTTATGGACTTATTTAGTTGGTAAAATTGCTTGTGTTTGATTTGTATTTACCTAGCATGCTTGTGTTTGTTTCTCTAGTTGCTTAATGTCATGTTCTATGTAACTTAGTGACCATTAACTACATGAACTTGAGTACCTAATGATTTAATGAACATTAAATTGTTAGAGCTAGGATTGACCAATCTTAGTTAGTAACTAGAATAAATAAACTTAGCTGTGCTAGAGAACATGTATTGTGACTATAATTGCGTTTACATAATAAATCTTACATAGCATATTTATATTCATAATTGATTCTGTGTTTAATTGTGTGTGACCATACATAGTTTGACATGAATTAATTAATTATTGGTAAAGTTAGAACTAAATTACTAATATAATTAAAACTAACTAGATAATCCATAATCATTAGCTAGCCATAAGGAAGAAGTGGATTCGAACTAGACAAGAGTGTGTTTTTACTTATTTAATTTGATTTAAGTTCGTCTGATCTTGTAAAATCAGATAAAACCCTTTTCTAAACTTGTTAATAACTAGGTTAATTTGATAGCAAATAGATTAATTAGTAACACCGTTCCCAGTGATCGACACCCAACTTACCCAAGCTATAATGTAATCCGACTAGGTACACTGCCTATAAGTGCATAGTTAGTTTAAGTTTGTTAGGCTATAAATATTAAAATTACTGAGTACTTTTGTGCACATCATTAATTTTCTATGTTGCACAACTAAGAGTGTTTGTTATTTTATTTTTATTCAGAGTTATTTAGTTCCCTTTTTGATGTTTACAGTTGCATATCAATGTATGGTTAGATATGCCAATTCACTATAAACACTGCTCTGATACCAACCTGTCACACCCGCGAACCGGATGGAGGAAACATCCGAGGGCTTGTGTGACTAACAATTGAATACCATTACATTGAATATACATGAAACAAACACATACATCACCAACATTACATAGTACAACTTACATAGCTCACGTCAAGTACATTGAACAAATATTACATAATTAAAACATATATCGTTTGAAAGTCAAAAAACATGAAATCCTAATACACTTGACAATTATCTTCTACTGATCTGTTACCTGAGAATACAAGTTATTTGAAAAACGGGTCAACATATATAATTTTGGTGAGTTCATAAGCATGTTTGATATAAAAATGATTTGTATTCGTTGTATAACCCAGAAAATCTGATATTTTCTGAAATTTAATCTGTTCACGACGTGATGTGATGATCCAATATATCTTAATGTATACGTGGTTTGACAACATGTCTGATTGTATGACTTTCTTAAAAGTGATCATTTTATTGTATTTGATGAGCTAAAATAAATGATATAAGTTTCCCAGAAAATCCGATATTTTCCTATTCAAAACAGTAGTATGATTTTGTATTATCGCATAACCACGTTAAATAGCCAACATGTATGAAGTTGATTTCCCATGATTGATAGAATGGTAATGGATCTCTTTGTGAGACGTTATAATCATGCATGATCATGACTATTTCACCTGTCTTGGCATTTTTACAAATGTCGGTTTTGATTAAGATTTTGTCACCATAGACTAGCGGAGTCTAACTGTAGCGAATAGCTCAAGTGTGGGGAAGTCACCCCGTATAGATCTATACACAAACTCTCGCTCTCCATCCAGGAGACTCTGGTTACAACTTACAGACTACGGCCAACACTTATTGGTGCCGACCGATATTTTCTCACTAAGTCCCCAAATATTCGCCCCATGGATATGAATGAAATTGATTACAACACGTTTGATGTTCACATAGTATAGAGTAAAGCCTAACAAACACGAAAAAGGACATTGTGGCCCACTAATCATGTGTGTCATTTATAGGATGTCGAGTATGCTTATGGACACGTTAGCCCATCAAGCATATGATTGATTTGGACCATACTAGCAATGCAAATGTGCCACTAAGGCCCAATAGCATGTAAAAGCCATAGAGGGTCCCATAGGCATGTAATTGGGTCACCGGAAGCCCAATAAACATGTTTTGATTATATTGGGCCTAATAACCATGAAATTGGACCACGAAGGCCCAATGGACACAATGAGTACATTAGGCCCAATCATTGTTTCATTTCTCCGTTCTTCGATATGTTTGTAATATAGAATTCATTTTACGCTTAGTATTTATTTTCAATAGGAAAACACTTGACGTTGGATTGTAACGACACTTTGTTTATAAACATATATATATATATATATATATATATATATATATATATATATATATATATATATATATATAAATCAATATGTTATAAACTTAATATCTTTGGCCCAATTGTTTTAATATTAACATATTTGACCACAAAATATTTATTTGACCATTTCAGCCCATTTTCATATAAAGTTACTCTTTTAGCCGTTTCTTAATAAAAATGACATTTTTAGTCCCTTTTGATGAAAAATAACATTTTTGGTCCTTAAATCACTATTCTTGGTATTTTCGGCCCAAGCATAATTTATATTACAATTTCAACCCAAAAATATATTATTTGATATTTCCAGCCCTTATTTGTAAAAAAGGTTTACACTTTTGGCCCAAATTTCGTAAGTTTTAAAATTTTTATCCAAATTCCAAAAACTTTGCATTTTAGTCCAACTCTTGCAATATAGATCATTTTCAGCCCCTGAAATAGTTTGTTTGTGTTTTAGACTCATACTTTAAGTGAATTTACAATTTCAATCCCAAAAATTTTCATTTTTAAAATTTTGGGCCCAAAAACCCGTGAGGCCCAAATGTAAGCCCAATAAGCTATAATTTATGTTTTTGGCCCCTTGACAAGTGTTATTTTCATAAAAGTTAGATTTTTATGTAAATAATACTATTTTATCCTTATAAAACCGAAAATATCATATTTTACCCAAATCTTTGTTATTTTTGCAAAAATGACACTTATAAAGATTTTTGGCTTTGTTTTCACTTCTTAAGCCTAAAGACTCTTAGATATTTGAAGTATGTTGTCTTATTATGTTTTTGTTTATGAATCTTTCACACTTTAGCTATAGATCTCGTGATATAACATGTGTCAACACAATTTTTCACAACATAAATCAAAGAAATCACATATAACATGCAAGCACACATAGATCAACACATCACACTTGTATTCTCCCCAAAAAACAAGTAAAAACCGAAAACAACGGGGTATAACAATAACTTAAGAATGGAAACCAAGACTTATGTATAACAATAACTTACCAATGATGGTGATATAAGTGAAAGATCTTCTTGAAGCCACACTAATTTTTGAGATTTTGAGGGAAGTAAGAAGATGTTCTTGAAAGGTTTAAGAGAGTTTGAAATGAAAGCTGACGGTGGTGAGGGTGTGTGTGTTCGGCCGAGGGTAGAAAAGAAGAGGGAAGAAGAGAGAGAGTGAGGTGATAGATGCATGGGGATGTGAGAATTGTGCATTTTTATCCTACATACAATTTTGAGGTGTCACCCCCTTAATCTCCCATTAATCTCATTTCTCTTTTTTTTTTGGTATCTTTGACCGAAATGGGCCTAATGAAAGAAGATATGGATTAATTTGGCCCACTTCTGGCCTTGGTTCAAAACTAAGAGGTTCATAGAGAAGGTTTTCGGCCCATTGGGCTCCTTTGGATAGTTCACGGCCCAATTAGCATAAAGGAATGGGTTTTATGGTTCATTAGGGTTAATTTGTTTTCTTATGGCCCAACAAGGCCCATTATGGATAATTCAATTCCTTTTAGATCCATTATGGCTCAAAATGTTAGATTTCATGAAAGTGGGTCTAATTAGGGCCCATTTAAGGGTTCTAAGCTCAAAATAGTCAAATTGGAAACTTATTGGTCCATTGGGCCCAATAAGGAAATCCTAGTACGAAACGGACTTATACTGGGATTCTTAGTGCTTCCAATCTTTCATTGACTAGTTGAAGTGTTTGTATAGAGCTTTTGGTGGAATTATGTTGTCATTGAAAAAACATCAAGCATGTTTTCAAAATTTTGGTTACAATGGCTATCATTGTTATAGTTACAAGGATATAGAATTTCCTAGTTGTGAAACACTTTAGTAGAAGCGTGGATTTTGGATCAGTTAAGATGATCATGTTGTTTTGAGGTATCTTCAAATGTGTGACAACCCAAAATGTTTTGTCTTATAAGTCCAGCCATTCAATTCAAACGTGAGTCAGACCCATTTCTGCTATCTTTTAGCATTACTTAGAGTCTGTTTAAGGGTTCTAAACTCAGTACAATCAAGCTATTGGGTTAAAGATGTGTCAGCTAAAGTTCTTCGCATTGCAATCGAGCCGAACACTCCATCCAAGGGAGTGTGCGGCCATACACATGGGTGTACGGCCGTACACCCATCATGATCGTACACCTTCCCCTATAAGTAGAGTATCCTTCCATTTCTAAGCCATTTCTTCAGTTTCCAAGTCAAGAACTCGAGTTTTCTCTCAACTATCATCAAGCTTTTCACCTGATCTTCAAGAATGTAAGCCTTTCTTCTGTTTTGATTTGATGTTATCCTTCTTCACTTAGTAACGCCCTTTGATTTCACCCATGGAAATCATCTTTTGACTAGACCTTCAAATCTTCATCCATTTCACCAAGAACACACACTTGTTCTTGGTGATTGTGAGCCCTCTTGAGCCTCCAAATCGTAAGTACTCCTTCCTTATGATTAGTACTTGTTAGGAACACTAGATTAACACCCTAAAAATGACTAAAACTCAAGATTATAAGGAGTGTATGGCCGTACACTCATGTGTGGGCGTACACCCCTCAAAACACCCCTAATGGGCCTCCAAAATGCAAATCTAGCTTCAACACTTGATGAGCAATAGTCCCACAAGCTTCCTTATCATTCAGGCAAACTTTTTTGCACTTATTACCATGAGTATTCAGTCGTACACTCCATGGCCGTACACCCATGGCCTTACACTCCATTTAGTGGCCGTACACTCCCCTTAGATGAATCACATATGATTCTAACACTTGGTCCAAGTGTTTCCTAGTCCCTAAGGGTGTTTCCTTGAATGTTAGCTGGTTATAAACACTATATTCATGCCAATACATGCCATATATGTGTAATTTAGGATTCGTTTGTGTCTCAGGACTTCATTCATGGAACTTCTCATCCTTACGTGCATATTCGTTTGAATCACCCACATAAGGTAAGTTCATACCCCTATAATCAATATTTTAAACTGTTTTAAATGCTTTTAAGGAGAGGAATACAAGTTGAACACAATGATAATTGTGTAAATGTTTGTTATAAACATCTTTCAAAAGATTAGTTATGTCTTTTATAAGTGATCAAAACATTTCAAAAACTCTTTTTAAGTTATGTTACATTATAGTTTATAAAACTTCGTTTTTTAAGTACAATCATAACTTAGTAGATAAATGAGTCTTTTCAATAACAGTTCAAGTAAACATACTAGTAAACTATAATAGGTATAGTTTAGGGGTTCAATTCATGCTAGATGCTAGAACATACTATAAAGAGAAATAGGGAGGTAGATATAATGCACGATAACATAGAGAACATACTATAAAGGGAGGAACATACTAAGATACTATAACAGAAAGAACAAACTAAATGCTATAGCAGAAGAACAATATAGGATCTAATTATACCAATAATCACTAACTCATTGTTCTAAACAAAAGCTGATATTAAACTGGGTATACATGATCATATAACTTTAATGTGAATTTACACGGCCTAGCAATTTGTTTGCGGAAGTCGTGTTTGGTCCCCAGAATCTCTTGCAGGGAGAGCGTATAGTATGGGTACTATCCATCACATTATGACCTTAATAAAACAAACATGTTTTAAGGTAATCAGTACGCCAGGATGTCAATTCAAAAGACAACTGGGTACTTACATTTTTCCCATTACTTTCATATTGTTACAGTTCCACTTGAAAGTTAATGCAAACTATTTTCGAGTTAATATAGTTATAAACTAGGGAAAACTCACATCTTTTCAAACGACAACCAGAACAGGTGAGTTTAGTACATTCAGTAGAAAGGGGCTTATAATGCTAACTTTATGATTCCTTTAGTTTATACATCAGGAATATATATTAATCAGATCTGATAGGTAGTAGGATGTGTGCTTTCCGCTTCATTTACTGTTCCTTGTTTGGTTGTGGGCTTAGAGCAGATTCACCCAGCCTACTATCTATCCGATCTTAGCTATATATATATATATATATATATATATATATATGTGTGTGTGTGTGTGTGTGTGTTCCGTATACACCAAGTAATCATAAGGGGTACCAGGTATGGGCCATGTCATAGGACACTAATTCAATGCACCGTTTTCTAGTACAAAACATACTTTTTAACTAGAACTTTTGGTAGACAAAACTAGAAACTTACCAGTAAAGGGTTTAAATCCATTTTATTAAACCAGTATAAACTTAAAGGACCTTGGGTGGTCAATTCTATAATACCTTAGTTTATACATCAGGGTTATATATAATTAATACCCGGTAGGTAGTTGGATGTGTGCTTTCCGCCTCATTTACTGTTCCTTGTTTGGTTGTGGGCTTAGGGCAGATTGTCACACCCCGAAACCGATGGCGGAAACGTTTCGGGGCGGAGGACGTCATGTAAAGTATCACAACCAATGTACATAGTAAACATAGTAAACACAACCATTACATTACGTAGGAATATTTACTTTTCTTTGAAAGAAAAGTAATACATGTTTTATATATACATCAGTATATCAAAAATAAAGACGAGACTTCTATACGCTCCATCTTCTCCAAAAGAAAGCGAATTACCTGTCTAACGTGAACCTGAGAATACAAGCAGTTTTAGAAATACCAGCATATAGCTGGTGAGTTCATAAGCGGTTTGTTTTTGGTAAAAGAACAAGTTTCCTTTAGTTTTTTGAAAAAGTTGTTATCCAAGAAAATCCCATATTTTCTTATAAAAGAAGTTTCGTTATCCATTTGTTGAACAACCTGGTTAAGAGAAGTTAAGTTATCCCAGGAAAAACCCTTGTTTTCCTTACAAGTTGATGGTTGGTTATCGATCCGAAATGAAACATACAAGTATCTACCATACTTGCAATGTTAAGTAAAGTTTCTCTGAAAGTTTGGTTATCCTTGGAAAGTATATTAGTTTTAACACGTATATAAAACTAATAAGTAGGTTGTGAACTAATACCTAAGGGTATTACTGATACCCTCTAGTAATCAAAGCAGTTATTACTTTGGGGTTAGTTCACTAAGTTCATTATTACTTAAGATTAAATCTCCATCATCTAAGTTGCGAGTTCCTTAACCATACGATAGACTAGATATGGAAATAAGATGTCCAATATCATTTTATGACTTTTGTCACCCGCAGACCTGCCGATCCCACTGTAGCTAGCAGCCAGGTGCAGGGTAGTCAGCCCCGTATATATCTATACACTCAAGTCACACTCTCTTTCTAAGAGATTCTGGTTACAGGGGTGGTCCTCCACTCGCGTATCTCTAAGGAGTGTTACAGAGGATGTCTCTCCAATCTTAAGAATAACGAATTTACAAGTAATATTGTGGAAAAATCCTGTTTTATGAATGACATGAAATCCTTTGTGAAATATAAAATATAACATTTTATAATGAGTTTCACAATTAGTTTGAAAACTAACTTTGCAAGTTAAACGATTGGTTAATACAGATTTCAGTGTTAAAAGCATACTGAACATGTAACTATAATATACGAAATAATAAGTTTTGAGTACAAGTTTCCTTGTACTGTTGCTTGTATTCCCCCCTGAAAACATGAAAAACACATAAAATGGTGTAGGGGTATGAACTCACCAGACGAGAAATGTGCCGAGTAAGATGCTAAGTATTAGATTAAGGCTTGAACACGCGCGAGGTTCCTATGTAACATAAGAAGATAAATAATTGTATCTAAATAGACTTTGAACTACTAATTAAGTAAGAAAATACACTCCGAGGCGTGAAAACACTTTATCTCAAGTGTTAGAAATGATCCGGGTTACATCTAAGGGTGTGTAGGACCTAGATAAGGAGTTTACTTTTCAAGAGTAAACCCTTAGGGGTGTTTACGGTCCAAAGACCATATCCACATGAGTTTACGGCCATAAACTCATGGGTGGTGTGTTCTTGGATGTTTAAAGGTCTTACAATGCACAAAGGTAAGGTTCTAAGGTTGAATCAAAGGCTTAAGAAGTGACCGGGACTTGAATTGACCTTAGAGAAGGGGTGTATAGTTCTTGAAGGACCCTTGTGGATTTTACGATTGTAAACACATGAGTTTACAGCTGTAAACTGATGTTTTTCCATTTTTCATGTGTTTTGGTGGTTGTAGGTTAAGCATACAAAGTTCTAGACCCAAATCCAAGCCATACAAGGTGTTAGGGGAACTTAAACACCCCTTGGAGGTGTTTACGGTTTTCGGAGACCTTCCCAAACCATAAACTCAAGTATGGCTCATTTGTGCATGGTTTGGTGCATCTGTTGAAGGAATACAAGGTTCTAGGCACTCATGCAAGCTTTTGGAGGTGTTTAAGGGGCAATTTAACACCTTAAAAGGTGTTTATGGTCTATGAATGGGTGTTTACGGTCCAAGAATGTTCTTGGGCCGTAAAATCATGTTTACTACCCAAATGACATGATTTTGGTGTTCTAAGCTCGTACATGCAAGTCCTTAAGTCATAGCTAAGCACTAGAATGGATTTGGAAGGGTTTTGGGGCTTCAAAACCCTATTATAAGAGTTTACGGTTTTGGGAGGTGTTCCGAAACTATAAACACATGATTTTGAGGGTTTTGGATGATTTAAACATAGATTTGCATGCTTAACAAGTTAAACAACAAGCTAGGATAGTTTACTTACGATTTTGGAGCTTGAAGAGGTGTTTTTGGATCAAAATTCGAGTTTTAGAGAAAGAGTAGAGAAAGAAAGTTATGAGGAGGTGGGAAAAAGCTCAAATGAAAGCCAATCATCCTTTATATAAGGCTTGAGTTTGTGGCCAAGTGGGAATCCACCCAATACCGACGTTAAACGGGGTTTAAAATTTTTACCCGATTAAATTGTAACTAAAACTTTTCTAAATGAAAATTGAGGGTGTTTTAACGTGTTTCTAATGCGATCCGACACTTATGAAGTCAAAATAAAAGTCCCAATTTAATTAACTTAATCCAAAAGTTAACGGAAAATTTTAATAAAAATAAATTTTATTAATGGAAATGGGTTACAATGACGGGATAAATTTCAGGTTGTCACATTATCCCCCCGTTAGAGGAAATTTCGTCCCAAAATTTAGAATGAAGATACAAATCATGGATTTGGAAAGAGATGCGGATATTTCTGATTCATTGAGTCTGCGCACTCCCAAGTAAATTCGGGCCCCCGCTTGGCATTCCAGCGAACCTTCACTATTGGGATGCGACTCTGTTTCGTTCGTTTGATCTCTCGATCCATGATTTCGATTGGTTCTTCCACAAATTTCAGGTTTTCGTTGATTTCGTTCTCATCAAGAGGGATCACGAGGGTTTCATCAGATAAACACTTTTTTAAGATTAGAGACATGGAAGACAGGATGGATATTGCTAAGCTCTTGAGGTAGTCAGAGCTTATAGGCTACGGGACCGATCCTAGCGAGGATCTCAAAAGGTGCTATGTACCTCGGGTTAAGTTTTCCGTGCTTTCCAAAGCGTATCATGCCTTTCCATGGCGAGACCTTTAACATGACAGGATCTCCAACCTGGAATTCCAAGGGTTTTCGTCGTTTATCGGCGTAACTCTTCTGTGTGTCTCGTGAAGCTTTCAGCCGTTCTCGGATTTGGATGATTTTCTCAGTGGTTTCACGGATGATTTCAGGACCAGTAAGAGCACTGTCGGGGACTCGACTCTTGGCTAGCTGCGTGTCCCCTACCTCGGCCTAACACAGTGGGGATCTGCACTTACGACCGTAGAGGGCTTCGAACGGGGCAGCCTTGATACTGGTGTGGTAGCTGTTGTTATACGAGAACTCGATCAAGGGTAAATGAGTGTCCCACGACTTTCCAAAATCGATGACACAAGCTCTCAGCATATCTTCCAGGGCCTGGATAGTTCTCTCACTCTGCCCGTCTGTCTGAGGATGATATGATGTACTCATATCCAGCTTAGTTCCAAGAGCTTTCTGAAGGGACTGCCAAAACCTTGAGGTAAACCTGCTATCTCGATTGGAGATAATGGACACAGGCACACCGTGCAGTCGGACTATCTCTTGGATGTAGATTCACGTAAGTCTTTCCATCTTGAATGATTCTTTAATCGGAAGGAAGTGAGCGAATTTTGTCAATCGGTCGACAATTACCCAAATGGTATCATACCCACTCGGAGATTTGGGTAACTTGGTGATGAAATCCATAGTGATCATCACCCATTTCCACTCAGGTATCTCGGGCTGCTGGAGCAGACCCGAGGGCTTCTGATACTCGAACTTTACCTTGGCGCAAGTCAGACACTTGCCCACGAAGGTAGCGATTTCGGCCTTCATATTTGGCCACCAGTATAGCTTCTTGAGATCCAAGTACATCTTGTCCGAACCTGGGTGAACAGAGTATCTGGTCTTGTGAGCTTCGTTCATAACAACTTCCCTGAAACCTCCGAACTTTGGAGTCCAGATTCGGTCCATGAAACAATAGACTCCGTCACCTCTGATCTCAAGTTTCTTATCCATTCCCCTCAAGGCTTCATTCAACATGTTCTCTGGTTTTAGGGCTTCCAACTGTGCTTCTCAGATTTGTGTAGATAAATGGGAATGAATGGTCATTGACAATGTCTTCGCCTTCTTGCTCGAGCTTTCCTTTCGGCTAAGGGCATCTGCTACCACATTGGCCTTGCCGAGATGGTAGCGGATTTCGCACTCATAATCACTGAGCAACTCTACCCATTGCCATTGCCTTATGTTTAAGTCTTTCTGATCGAAGATATGTTGCAGGCTTTTATGGTTAGTGAAGATCGTGCACTTGGTTCCGTTGAGATAATGTCTCCAAATCTTCAGTGCGAAGACCACTGCTCCTAACTCCAAGTCGTGAGTTGTGTAGTTAACTTCGTGTGCCTTCAGCTGTCTTGAGGCATAAGCAATAACTTTTCCTCTTTGCATAAGCACACAGCCTAAGCCCTGATTGGACGCATCGCAGTAGACAACGAAGTCCTCCGTCCCTTCGGGAAGGCACAGAATAGGTGTGCTGCACAAGGCTTGCTTCAACGTTTGGAATGCAGTGTCTTGCTTTTCACTCCAACAAAAGGGTACACCTTTCTGTGTCAGAGTGGTTAGGGGTTTGGCGATTAAGGAAAAATTCTGAATGAATCTGCCATAATAGTCGCCGAGACCCAAGAATTGACGGATTTCTGTGGGTGTCTTCGGTGCCCACCAATTCTCTATCGCCTTGATTTTGGATGGGTCCACGTGTATACCCTCCTCACTTACCACGTGACCAAGGAATGCTACCTTCCAAATCCAGAATTCGCACTTGGAAAATTTCGCGTATAGCTTCTCCGATCTTAGAGTTTCCAACACTAACCTCAAGTGTTGTTTGTGATCTTCTTCGCTTCTGGAATAGACAAGTATGTCGTCAATGAACATGATAACAAACTTGTCCAGAAAGGGACGACACACCCGGTTCATATGATCCATGAACACTGTCGGTGCATTGGTTAGACCGAAGGGCATCATGACGAACTCGTAGTGACCGTATCGAGTTCTGAATGCTGTCCTTGAAACATCACTCTCATGAATCGAAGTTGATGGTACCCTGATCTAAGGTCTATTTTGGAGAAGTAGTTGGCTCCCTGAAGTTGATCGAAAAGTTCATCTATTCGAGGAAGAGGATAATGGTTTTTGACGGTCAACTTGTTCAACTCGTGGTAGTCTATGCACATCCGAAAGGATCCATCTTTCTTCTTTACAAACAATACCGGGGCTCCCCAAGGTGAGGAACTCGGTCTAATGAACCCTTTGCTAAGTAGCTCATTGAGCTGGTTGGATAACTCCTGTATTTCTGCTGGAGCTAAGCGATACGGAGACTTGGCTACAGGATTTGCTTCGAGAATTAGGTCGATGCGAAATTCGATTTGGCGTTCGGGAGGAATTCCCGGGAGCTCTTCGGGAAAGACATCAGGGAAGTTACAGACTTCGGGGATGCTCTCGAGGTCTTTAACTTCCTGTTTATCGTTGATTACATGAGCTAGAAATGCATAGCACTCCTTTCGCAGAAGCTTTTGAGATTTGATGCACAAAATGATGCGAAGGTTGGAATTGAGTTTATCGCCGTAGATCATGAGAGTCTGGCCAGAGGGAAGATTGAGACGGATGGCTTTTTCATAACAAAGGATATCGACATGATTGGGACTCAACCAATCCATGCCAATGATAACATCAAAGCTCTTTATGGAAACTGGCATTAGGTCAATGGGAAAGGAATGATCGTTGAGGGTAAGGGTACAACCTATGAATATATCGTTAGCGTTTTCTTTCTCACCGTTAGCCATCTCGACGGTAAATGTTTCAATTAATGGTTGGGGATTATGTTTAAGTAGAAGTTTGAATGAATGGCTAACAAAACTTCGTTCAGCACCAGAATCGAAAAGGATACAAGCGTAAGAGTTGTCGAGAAGGAACGTACCCGAGACAACGGTGGGATCGGCGACTGCCTCATCTCGTCCCATAGATAGAACTCTCCCGGTGTTGCCAGCTGTTGCTGCCTTGGGGCAGTTTCGCTTGAAATGTCCGACTTCACCGCAATTGTAGCAGGCCTGACTGACACCCGCTTCGGAAGTTTGATTGGTTGATTGGGTTGGAGTTTTGCAGAATCGGATCGTATGCCCCTTCTTACCGCAGTTGGATCATGACAGTTCACGACAAGGACCGGGGTTATGGTGGAAGTTACACTTTTCACATCGAGGAAGGGTACCAGCATACCTACTGGTAGGTGCTTGAGCTGTAGAAGCGATGGTAGAAACAGCAGCAGGAGTAGTAGCAACGTGGACTGCCACAGTTTGTTGCTTCTTTGAGGGCTCTTGGGAAGATTGACCCTTTTTCTGCTTCCAAAATTTTCTTTTCTCACCACTCCTTTTTGCTAGTTCAGGAGCGATGGCCACTTCATCAAGATCATCCCCATGGTCGATAAGGGTTTGCGCCAGGCATTTAGCGCTGTTGAATGTGTTTGGCTTCGCAGCCAAAACATTACCCTTGGTTGGCTGGGTCAATCCCCAGATGAATCTTTCAATCTTCTTATTTTCCGGGGTAACCATTCCCGGGCAGAGAAGCGCCAGGTCTTCAAATCTGGAGGTGTAAGCGGCAACATCAGAACCCTTCATCTTAAAGTTCCAGAGTTCGTGCTCCAGTTTCTGCAATTCGCCCCGAGGGTAGTATTCAGAAAGTAGCAGCTCCTTCAAAATCTCCCAACCCATAGCGTTTGCCACTGGTAGGGTTAGGGATTTGACCCGACCATTCCACCAGGTCAATGCCCTGTTGGCGAAAGTGCAAGCGGCGAATTTTACTTTGTTGGCTTCGGAACAGGAACAAATTTCGAAAATGGACTCAATTTTCTCAATCCATTGAGTCAGGGCAATAACACCTCCTGTGCCGTCGAAGGATGTGGGTTTTGTGTTCATGAAATCTTTTTAGGAACACTCCTTCTGGTGTCCCTGACCACCTTCCTGGTTTTGGGGCTGAGTACCACCTCTGGGCCCGCCTGAACCACCTGGGTTCATTTGACACATGGCAGCAGCCACAACTGCAGTAACAGCTACTTGGAACATGGCGGGATCAAATGGAGAGGGAGGTGGTGGAGGAGGATTGTTGTTCTTTGAGCTGGGTCTTTTCCTTGGAGGCATCTTGATCTAAAATGATCAGGAAAGAGAGGATGGTAAGTCCTTTGGATAGAATCAAGAGATATGAAACAAGAGATATCTCATTATGGTAGATAGAGTGTTCTACTATGCGATAATATATAGAAAAGCTACCAAACCAAGGGAATTTATCGCTAAGGGGAATGAGTAGCAACACTTGAACGAGGATTTCTATAACGAAGTTGACTCTAGAAAGTACTCCCATAGTATTTTATGTTTCGCTGCGACGATGACTCATTGTTTGGATATTAGGTAAATTTTAGGCCTGCTGCACACCACAATCACTCCCAAGCACATGTTGGCCGTGTCTCGAATGAATATAGTTGATCAGGCTATATTGACGCTAGACACGACTACATAACTGCCCAGGTTTAATCGCAGTGCCCAACACCCAATTACTTATGTTTTGTTCTACTCGGGGTTACGGTTTCCGGCATTTAGGTACTCTTGTATACTTGGAGTAAAAATACTTATATTTTTAAAGTATACTTTTAGTTCAGAGCACTTCGGCCCCTTAGTGTTTATAGTTATATACCATGTAAGGTTTGGTATACTTAGTTCACTATAAACAAGGGCTCTGATACCAATCTGTCACACCCCGAAACCGATGGCGGAAACGTTTCGGGGCGGAGGATGTCATGTAAAGTATCACAACCAATGTACATAGTAAGCATAGTAACACAACCATTACATTACATAGGAATATATACATTTGTTTGAAAGAAAAAGTAATACATGTTTTATATATACATCAGTATATCAAAAGTAAAGACGAGACTTGTATACGCTCCATCTTCTCCAAAAGAAAGCGGATTACCTGTCTAACGTGAACCTGATAATACAAGCAGTTTTAGAAATATCAGCATAAAGCTGGTGAGTTCATAAGCGGTTTGTTTCTGGTAAAAGAACAAGTTTCCTTTAGTTTTCTGAAAAAGTTGTTATCCAAGAAAATCCCATATTTTCTTATAAAAGAAGTTTAGTTATCCATTTGTTGAACAACCTGGTTAAGAGAAGTTAAGTTATCCCAGGAAAAACCCTTATTTTCCTTACAAGTTGATGGTTGGTTATCGATCCGAAATGAAACGTACAAGTATCTACCATACTTGCAATGTTAAGTAAAGTTTCTCTGAAATTTTGGTTATCCTTGGAAAGTACATTAGTTTTAACACGTATACCTAAGGGTATTACTGATACCCTCTAGTAATCAAAACAGTTATTACTTTGGGGTTAGTTCACTAAGTTCATTATTACTTAAGAGTAAATCTCCATCATCTAAGTTGCGAGTTCCTTAACCATACGATAGACTAGATATGACAATAAGAAGTCCAATATCATTTTATGACTTTTGTCACCCGTAGACCTGCCGGTCCCACTGTAGCTAGCAGCAAGGTGCGGGGTAGTCAGCCCCGTATAGATCTATACACTCAAGTCACGCTCTCTTTCTAAGAGATTCTGGTTACAGGGGCGATCCTCCACTCGTGTATCTCTGAGGAGTGTTACAGAGGACGTGTCTCCAATCTTAAGAATAACGAATTTACAAGTAATATTGCGGAAAAATCTTGTTTTATGAATGACATGAAATCCTTTGTGAAATAAAAAATATAACGTTTTATAATGAGTTTCAAAATTAGTTTGAAAACTAACTCTGCAAGTTAAACGATTGGTTAATACGGATTTCAGTGTTAAAAGCATACTGAACATGTAACTATAATATACGAAATAATAAGTTTTAAGTACAAGTTTCCTTGTACTTTTGCTTGTATTCCCCCTCTAAAAACATGAAAAACACGGAAAATGGTGTAGGGGTATGAACTCACCAGACGAGAAATGTGTCGAGTAAGATGCTAAGTATCAGATTAAGGCTTGAACACGCGCGAGGTTCCTATGTAACATAAGGAGATACATAATTGTATCTAATTAGACTTTGAACTACTAATTAAGTAAGAAAATACACTCCGAGGCGCGAAAACACTTTATCTCAAGTGTTAGAAATGATCCGGGTTACATCTAAGGGTGTGTAGGACCTAGATAAGGAGTTTACTCTTCAAGAGTAAACCCTTAGGGGTATTTACGATCCAAATACCATATCCCCATGAGTTTACGGCCGTAAAATCATGGGTGGTGTGTTCTTGGATGTTTAAAGGTCTTACAATGCACAAAGGTAAGGTTCTAAGGTTGAATCAAAGGCTTAGGAAATGATCGGGACTTGAATTGACCTTGGAGAAGGGGTTTACGGTTCTTGAAGGACCCTTGGGGATTTTACGATTGTAAACACATGCGTTTACAGCCGTAAACTCATGTTTGTCCATTTTCCATGTGTTTTGGTGGTTGTAGGTTAAGCATACAAAGTTCTAGACCCAAATCTAAGCCATACAAGGTGTTAGGGGCACTTAAACACCCCTTGGAGGTGTTTGCGGTTTTGGGAGACCTTCCCTAACCGTAAACTCAAGTGTGGCTCATTTGTGCATGGTTTGGTGCATCTCATGAAGGAATACAAGGTTCTAGGCACTCATTCAAGCTTTTGGAGGTGTTTAAGGGGCAATTTAACACCTTAAAAGGTGTTTATGGTCTATGAATGGGTGTTTACGGTCCAAGAATGTTCTTGGGCCGTAAACTCATGTTTACTACCCAAATGACATGATTTTGGTGTTCTAAGCTCGTACATGCAAGTCCTTAAGTCATAGCTAAGCACTAGAAAGGATTTGGAAGGGTTTTGGGGCTTCAAAACCCTCTTATAAGAGTTTACGGTTTTGGGAGGTGTTCCCAAACCCTAAACACATGATTTTGAGAGTTTTGGATGATTTAAACATAGATTTGCATGCTTAACAAGTTAAACAACAAGCTAGGATAGTTTACTTACGATTTTGGAGCTTGAAGAGGCGTTTTTGGATCAAAATTCGAGTTTTAGAGAGAGAGTAGAGAGAGAAAGTTATGAGGAGGTGGGAAAAAGCTCAAATGAAAGCCACTCATCCTTTATATAAGGCTTGAGTTTGTGGCCAAGTGGGAATCCACCCAATACCGATGTTAAACAGGGTTTAAAATTTTTACCCGATTAAATTGTAACTAAAACTTTTCAAAATGAAAATTGAGGGTGTTTTAACATGTTTCTAATGCGATGCGACACTTATGAAGTCAAAATAAAAGTCCCAATTTAATTAACTTAATCCAAAAGTTAACGGAAAATTTTAATAAAAATAAATTTTATTAATGGAAATGGGTTACAATGACGAGATATATTTCAGGTTGTCACACAGATTCACACAATTAACTATCTGTTCGATATTAGATTATATATAGCTAGTATAAACTAAGTGATTATAGAAGGAACCGTTGTGGTTACCATTTTTACTAAAAGAAATAAGGGTTTTCTTAAATAAACTTTTCATCAAATATAAAGGAACTATTACAGTTAACTCTGTGAGTACCAAGTGAATACGTCAGGGTTATATACAACGATGATCTAACAAACAATGGGATGTGTGCCTTCCGCCTCATTTCCTGTTCCTTGTTTGGTTGTCGGCTTAGGGCAGATACACACAACCGATTGTTTGTTTACTCTGAGTTTTATATAACTTGTATCCATTTAGTACTCATAGAAAGGATTGTAGAGTCATTTTTACTTATCTTTCATCAAAGCAGGAAATATAGGATTTTCTGGAGGAACAAGCGAACTTTTCTACAAGAACTTACAACTTACTTACATCACTAATATTTAATGAACTCATCAGCATAAATGCTGATCTACTCTTTCAAAATAACGTGTATTCTCAGGAGACTAGTAGAGAGATATGCGCACTGGGATTCAGAAGATGGAGCAGTATAGTTTCATGTCTTATTTTTTTATTTGCTTTGTAGTCTATGTTATGTGAACACATACTTTGTAAACACTTTCTTTCTAATGAAATGGTTGTTTATTACTTTGATTACTATGATGCATGTCTTGTGATACTAAACATGACGTCCTCCGCCCCCGAACGTTTCCGCCGTTCCGGTTTAGAGATGTGACAAAATGTAAAAACAATAACCAGCATTAAAATTCAAGTAAAAAAATTATATCATTATAAATTATGGTTTTGAAAAAAAACTATTGGCACATCATGCTTTTAGAGAGGTACTTGTATAAAATGTATGTACTTATTCAAGAGTGCCATTGACCGTTTCAAATTGTCGTATGAAACTCTCTGCACATTGATTGCATCCCTTCACTTAACATCAACATTGGAGTTATAAACTATACAAATATTAACAAAATAAACTCTATCACAACTATTTATGGGCAATTTAATTGTTTAATGATGGGGAGAGTTCTATCAGGATATATGTGGGCAGTTTATAATGTTTAAAGATAGTGAGAGCTCTTTATTATATAATTAATATTTCTATGGCATCTGTGGTACAGACAATTTTAGTTATTTAAATAAATGATTATTGGAAATGGTTGGTAGTTTACTGATGTAATTTAAGAGTAATAATAATTTTTTATAAGCCAAAAGGGCCTTTTTTTCTTTAATGTTTCACAGAAATACCAAACATCAATCAATTTATCCTTAAATAGATCTATGTATCATAAATCGTATTTCACTTTTACATTCATCTCTATCTAAATAAAAAAAAATTCTAACTTTGAGGGAACTAGAAGTCTAACTGTAGGGGAAAAAATTCATATATTCAAATGACGAAAATACCCTTTCGGTAAACAAAATGGGAAAATATAAGAATAACCTTGGATATTTTTTGCATAGCATCATAAACAAATATATTGATTTTTTGACCTGTAAAATTTGTTAAATCCTCTTTTTTCGGCTTCTACAACTACTATACATGCCTGTAAGTTTTCCTACTATAGCCCAATAACCAAGTGTGCAACCTAAAACAATATAATTCATTTTAATAAATAAATTAATGCAAATTTTTTTTAAATAACTTTCATTTCCTATAATGCTCATACCTTCTTTGTCTTTGCGACCTTTGTGTATATATCCACAAATAGATAAGGAATGCAAAGCCTTGTCAACTGTCGGATGAATTAACTTTAACGTGCAAAAATGTAAAGAATCTAATTTAATACTACAAATGAGTACTTTTGCCATTATCTGTATGATCAACCTATGCATTCAATTTTATAATCTATTGTTGTTTATAAAGGTATTGTATCACATGAAGGGTTTTAGTTGCATAAAATGGATAGTATTTCACAAAAACTAGCAACATAAGCTTTAAAATTTTCTTATAAATTTCGAGTGTGGCAACAAACCAAACCATCAATGATCATTTTAAAGAGGTTAGAATGATGTTACAACAACCATAGGGTGTTTAGAAATAACAACCTTTATAGCCTTTGGACCTTCTTGGATTTGGGATGTTAAAGTAGATGGCAAGAACAACAAGAAACTGAAACAAAAAGCCATTCAAAGTTGATAGATGGAGTTGTTTGATTCTTGTAAGAAGTTTATGGATAACATATTGACATGAAACATAAAATTAATGTCTATTGAATTCAATCCATAATCCATATAGGCACATGAATAGTTGGTGAAGAACACAAGGTTTAAGGGGTAAATGACATTGGGCAAAAATACACATACTAAGTTGCTTTTTTATTTGTCTTAAATGAAAATTTAATTAATCAAGTTGTTTCAATTGATTATGTAGGAATAAAAATAGGAGGGTATATGATTTCTCATTTTCTTATGTTGTAAGTGTAATATCTTCGGCTCCTTGTTGGATTGTTTGATTTTTATTAATTTCCATCTTCTTACAAAAAAAAAGATATACAAGTCCCAATAATGAAAAAAAAAAAAAGAAATTAAATAATTTTCTACTTTTTCTTCATACTCATCTGCATATCACTTTTAGATTATAAAAATTGTAATAAAAATTTATTAATGTTATTAAATATGACAAGTGTAACAATCTAAAATATGTAGGAAGATGGTAGGAAAAATATAAAAATATATTTGATTTCTCAAAAAAAAAAAAATGCACAAAAGTCTTTTATATCATACTTCAAAGACACCAGAGTTAAAAACAAAAATATAAAATTGTTTCAATTGATTATTAAAAAACAAGAACCAATGATATTAAAAAAACAAAAATATAAAATTGTTTCAATTGATTATGTAGTACTCATTTTTCGGCTTGGTCTGAATATATGTGTAAAGCAGTTGTCAATTATATCTTCAATTTACCGGTAGAAAGCTTTACATGTTGTGTTTTTTCTATTTTTGAAGACGTATGTGTGTATGTAAAAAACAATCTAGACATAAGTCCAAGAAAGCTTCTGTCATATTTTAGTTTTCTTGCATATAACCCTTTTTTACTCTATTTTTGCCATTAGCAACCGTATATTCGGTAGAAATGTATATGATATACGGAAAAGAAAAAAAAATACAACTCTTCTACAACTATCATGAAAAACTATTTTATGGAAAATTGATTTCAGTGAAGAGGCTTATTGGAGTATGTTGTCGCTGGTGGAGGACGGTGATGGCAGACTAGCAGCAGCGAGAGAGAATAATAAAGGTCTCGATAGGTATTAGTGTAAAAATGAGCAGCGATGAAGATGTCACCGCGGGTGTAGACAATGAAGATTGCATGAGGATAGAGTTAGCTGAAAATGGGAAACGTGGTTGACGTTTTGAGGGTAGTAGACGTGAAAGGTGGGTGCCAATGTTAGGGAAAAGGGCAAGAGGGGGAAAGTTTTATTTGGATGTACTTTGACATCTTATTCATTTAGATTTATTTATTACTAGGTGAATGTCCGCGCGTTGCGCAAAAGCATCTATATAGCTGAAATCTTTAAGAATATTATATATATATATATATATATATATATATATATATATATATATATATATATATATACTAGTAGTTGACCCGCGCAAAGCGGCGGTTATAATTATTGTTTTCTTCAAAAACATTTCTAAACAACACATAATGCATTGGTTGATTGAAGGTTAATTCTGGAAGAGTATTTTGTGTTTAATGGACGTTTTTTTTGTGTGTATTATGTATGTATTTTTTTCTGCTGAATTTATTTTTACCTAATTATGTAACTCTTCCAGGATTGAACCAAAAACTCTTGATGGTGCTTTCCAGTGGTATGATATGCCTATAAATGAAGACATTTACAAAAGAAAAGATGGTAAAACACTATAAAAATGTACATTACCGATTCAATGGTGGTGCCATGACCAGCAAAATATATCCCAATAAACACTTGTAGATAAGAAGATGCTCTCTAACTTGGTTATCCTTACCAATAACATGCTTTATATAAATAAACTATTAAACCAAATATAAATATAAAATTTCAATACAAAATGTAACCCATAATTGAAGAATATGATTACTTCTCCTCTTAGCTTGTAAAGGCATCAGGCTTTTGAAATAAAGAAAAAGTGGTTAGGATATCTGCCAAACCCAAAATTTACATGAAAACATCAAATTATCAATTGAATAGGCTCAAAAATGGAAATAAAAGCTAAAGAATAAATTAAATAATGATAATAACTTTTATCACACTAAGTAACGTGTCTCATAAACAAGTTGTTTTGCCGTGAACTCAAGTACAATAATCAAAGCTAAGGTGAAATAAAGCATTTAGACCCATGATTTTCAAATACGGATAAGAGGCTGAAGCTATATCCCTGACAAAGAAATAACTTTCACATACTTAATTATCCAAACAACGCATGAAGGGAAAGAAAGAAGAAAAGGAATTAAGTAATTAATTAAGGAAATATAGAACGCGTAAAAACAGGGGGAATCAGGTAGCAATCACCATACAATTGTTTGGATTCTTAGGAATAGAGAGAAGGCATGTGAAGGTGTGGATGATACTGGAATCGAACTTGATAGATCACTTTTCTGGTTTGTCCATTCACATACAAGCTTCGTTTATGTGTTTTTGTCGGACATGTCATTCCCTGAAACCCATTTTCAAGAACAGAAGCATACATATATATAAATACATTTAACCTATTAGTAAAATACAATAAACAAAAACAAAATATGGAGGTACCACAAAAAAACCTAAGTGTAGTGGGTGTGTAAAGAGAGAATTGATAGCAAAAAACGGTAGTGGTGAGGGATGTAAATGGTGGTGGGATCGAAAGCAGCAAACAATCCATCAATGAACATAAAATCAGACCTGCATCAATTCATCACTAAAATCAAAATCATATACTTATAAATTGATGGAAACGACCCCCAAAAAAAAAGTCGAACCTGTAAATGGTGGTGGCATCGAAAGCAAAAATCGAACCTGTAAATGGTGGTGGGATCGAAAGCAGCAAACAATCCATCAATGAACATAAGATCAAACCTGCATCAATTGATCACCAAAATCAAAATCATAACCTTGTTAATTGATGGAAACGTCACCAAAAAAAGAAAGAAAAATTGAACCTGTAAATGGTGGTGGGATCAAAAGCAGCAAACAAAACCCTAACACGCAGTAAGCCGTGATGGTGGTGGGGTATGTGGTGATCGATTTTGGTGGTGGTGGCAGCATGTTAGGGTTTGTAGAGAGAAAGAAGGGAGAGATTGACTTATCAAGGGAGCCAAGGCGATTTCATAGAAACGGAGCCAGTGCCGAACAATGGTAAAAGTCAGGGTAGGAGGAAGTCAATTATACCAGAGAAAGGCGTTGAGAAGTAGAGCTAAAAATCGGGAGTCGGAGAGGACCGAGATATGAGGCTTTGATTATAACGTGTGACCGAGTAAAAGATCTCATTCAAAATTTAATATTATTTTATTCATAATTAGTTGTATTTTAGGCTTAGAGAGTTGAACGTCTTAAAAAAATATTATTATTATATTGAATCTATTTATGGAAATAGTTAGATTACTTTTATAAGATAGTAAAGATATATATATATATATATATATATATATATATATATATATATATATATATAACACAATAATGTTGTTAAATTTGATATAATAATTCATATACTAAGCTGATATAATATATTGATTATTTTGAATTATATGGTAATATATACATATATTAAAACTCCATAATCTCAATCTTTTGAACGACCTCTACCCCTGGGTTACTCATGAATAAAATTAAATATAATATATGGCTTAATATTATTTATAGTTCTTGTTACTGTTAATTAATTTTTAAAGTTTATATGCTTAACGTTTTAATTTCTATCGCTGTAATTATTTAAAACATCAAACAAATTTTTTTTGTTGATTTTATATGTAACAATATAATCATTTATATAGAGTTATTTTTAACTATTGTTATTGTAAGTTATTTTAAGCTACTTATTTGAATATTTTTAACGATTATAAAAATTTCCTTTGGAAATATTTTAGTTAAATTGATATTACAATTTAGTTTTTGCATTTAGCACTACAATTTATCATTTTTAACTATTCATAAAATATTCTTTGGATTTTTTAAGTGGAACTGAAATTTATATTGAAGTTGACCCTGTAATGTTATATTTAATTTCACAATTTAAGTATTTTGTCCAAACAATTCAAAAGTTATTGCTTTAAACTGATAATGGTTTACATACAACAACATATTAAATCTAGGAAATTAAGTATAATATGTTAAAGTTAAAGACATAACTTTATAATTAGAAGTTAAAATATTATTTTAATATTAAAATTTAGTTTATTTATGATTGCACTTTAGGTTTGATACTTATTTAACATTATTAACCAACTTATAATCATTATTAGAAAGACACTACAATTTATCACTTTTAACAATTTAAAAATATTCTTTGGTTTGTTTAAGTTGAACTAAAATTTATATTTAAATTGATCATGTAAGGTTATATTTAAATTAACAATTTAAGTATTTTATACAAATTGTTCAAAAGTTCTAGATTTAAAATGATAATGGTTTACATACAACAACATATTAAACCTAATAAATTAAGTATAATATGTTAAAAGTTAAAAACATAACTTTATAAGTAGAAGAAAATATATTCTTTTAATATTGAAATTTATTTTATATATGATTACACTTTAGGTATGATATTTATTTAACACTATTAACCAACTTATAATCATTATTAGAAAGAAATTGAAAAGATGTGACAACCGTTAATTTTTGGTCAAGTGAAAGTCAACCAAAGTCAACAAGTCAAACCGGTCAACTCATCTAACCCTTGTATATTAGGGTTTCCATTATGTTTCTTATTGAACAACTCGCAATCTTAATACAAAGTATCACTTAGAGTTTTCACGTGTTCGGAAATTCTAAACCCTAATCAGGGCAAGTGATGAAACTGCTCGATCAAACATTATTCCTTAACCCTCGGGGGCATATAACAATCATAACGAGACTTAATGAGGTTTACAAACCTTGCGTTACAAATCCAAACACTCAAAAAGGTCACAAAAGAAGTCTCTCCCAATCTCTTTCACTCTATCTCTCTCTACCTCAAATCTCTCCCAAATCTCTCTCTGCATGAGAAACCTCTCCAAGTATGTGAAATCTCTCCCAAATCTCTCTCTGAATGAGAAATCTCTCCAAGTATGTGAAATCTCTCCCAAATCTCTCTCTGAATGAGAAATCTCTCTAAGTATATGAAATCTCTCCCAAATCTCTCTCTGTATGAGAAATATCTCCAAGAATGTGAAATCTCTCCCAAATCTCTCTCTGTATGAGAAATCTCTCCATGAATGTGAAATCTCTCCTAAATCTCTCTCTGTATGAGAAATCTCTCCAAGTATGTGAAATCTCACCCAAATCTCTCTCTGAATGAGAAATCTCTCCAAGTATGTGAAATCTTTCCCAAATCTCTCTCTGAATGAGAAATCTCTCCCAAATCTCTCTCTGAATGAGAAATCTCTCCCAAATCTCTCTCTGAATGAGATATCTCTCCAAGTATGTGAAATCTCTCCCACATCTCTCTCTGAATGAGAAATCTCTCCAAGTATGTGAAATCTCTCCCAAATCTCTCTCAAAATCTCTCTCAACTTCTTATAATCACTCGGGGCATCCCGACCCTTAATTTAGACGAAACCCGCTCCAAAACGGAAGATTACGCGAAAAACAGCCTTAAGGAGTCGAACCCTCTTAAGGAGCCGAACCTCCCTTAAGGAACCGAACCTCCTGAGAACTGAACCTCCTGATCGAAACTACTAAGGAACCGAAAGTAACCTTCGGTCCGAGATCTTGACCTTCGGTCCCTTCTGATGAGCCGCCTGCGAGACCTCTCAATTCCCATGCACAACCGAACCTTACCTTCGGTTCTATGCTCCTAAGGAGCCGAACATTCGCACCTGCGACCCTGAACTTCAGAATTTCGCTTTCCTTTCCCGGTTTTCAATACTTTTAGCGTTTTGAGCCCGTTTTTCATGATTTTAACACGAGATTTTCACTCAAACTCGTATTTTAACATAATAAACCCTAAATATTCATATTTTAACTATATTTTGGGGAAAATCCTTGCCTAAGAATAAAATCTAGTAGGTAAGATTTATGGATGGAGTGTTGACTTATCCTTTGGACAAAGACACAAGCAACCTCCCCATACCTTCATAGTACTACCCCTAGTCACTATTCACCCATATCTACTCAATCATTGTCCTTTTCCCACTCTTTTTCAGCCATATTCTTGAACAAAAGCTGGAGATATCCTTATCTCTCCTCCCACTTTATTCACTCTTTCTCAAGAAGAACAAACACCTCTCTTCCACTTTCTCTCTCTGAAAATTCGAGGTTTAAAGGCTGCCTTGGGTTTTTCCCCCACATTTGGTAAGTATCTTCCTCCTACACTTAGATATTCTACTATCCTTCATCCAAATCATAGATTGCTTACACAAACATCGTCATATTTGTGTTAGATCTTCAAATCTTCAAGCATCTCCCAAGTGTTCTTGAGTTGAACACTTCTTTTCTCCATCATCCATCTACTGAAATCACTCAAGGTGAGTTTATACCCCACCATTTTCATGTTTTCTTCAAGTTTTTTTTTTTTTTGGGGGGGGGGGGGATACAAGTTAAAGCACCAAGAACACAACTAAACTCAAACAATAGCTTTCATCAGAAAAGTTGAGTCTTATTCACAGACTGTTTTGACTATCTTAAACTTAATATCTTTCGAAACTGTTTAATATGCAAATAGTTGAGGTTCATACATTTAAAATGACTACTTGCACATCTTCATACGATTTTCCTACGATTTATGGTGATTTTTACAAAACTGTCTATCATTTCAGAAACGAACTCGGACCAGTCTTGGAATATGAACAATTTAACACAAGTTAAAGACTTCGAAAAATCATAATAAAAATTATGAATAAACTAGACATATTTTGTGAACTCTCAGAGTTTACGGATTCAATTTTCGACTTCGTATGATTTTTCTAAAACAGTGTAGAAAGGTTAAGAACTAGTTAACAGCTTACAACTGTCATATCACTTTGTAGTATGTTGAGCAAAGTGTCTAACCATAAGTTCTAAACATTGAATGTATTTTCTTGTTAGTTTATCATCATAAACTAAAATTTAGTCATTCATGATAAGGTTTCTTCATTCATTTCAAACACATATAATAAACTATAATAAGCATAGTTTATGGATTTTTACTACATGAAAAAGGTTTTACTCTCAAAACAAATGGGTTTTTCATATACTACATGATAAACTATAATAGTAATAGTTTAATGATTTCATATCACTAATTTATTCATAAAAGGTGATTTTACTTCCTCCACGGAAGAGGTTTTAATATCAAACTATGTGTAAACTAGTTAACTTAGGTTGTGAGGCAATTCCCTCCCCGTACGTTCGAGTACGGGATCCCAATTCCTATAAGTTATAACCAGAGTCTGTTGTAGGGATAGTGTGATAATTGTGTATAGATCTATATTGGGATTGGCACCCCACACCTCGCTGCTAGCTACAGCCGGACCGGCAGGTCTGCGGGTGACAAGAGTCATAGTATCTTAACGTCTGAAAAACGTTGTGCAGGTTATTTCTCGTCGTAGTATGGTTATAGCGACTCACATAGGTGGTTAGCAATCTGTTAAGTTTACAAGGAAAATTCTACTTTGAAAAGGGGTTTTATCTGTTTAAAACTACAAATACGTTATAAGTACAAAACACACACACACATTCTCTGTCCTGGGATTTAGGACTACATGACTTTTATAAGGAAAATATTGGATTTTCTTTGGAAACATATTTCTATTAAAACTACATTTCATCTAGAATTGTTAGACTTCAGCTATAATTGCTAAGTATATATGCTAGAGTTATATAAGAATCTAGTCACAATCGACTTAGAATTGGTGGGCCCGCCTTATCTCCTGTTCCTTGTTTGGTTGTGGACCTAGGGCAGACCCATTATATTCAACGGTTTATTTAACTTAAATTTTATATAACTTATATACACTGGGCGATTATAGAAGGAATCTATGGGTCCTTCTAGGGTACATTATCGTATAACGTAGAAGCATTCATTTCATACTTAATAAAGAAAATATTGGATTTTCTGGAAACATACTCTGTCGCTTTTACAAGGAAAACGGTTTCTTTCTCAAACAAAACTCTTATGAACTCACTAATTTAATTGTTGACACTTTTTCAAAACTACTTGTATTCTCAGGAAATCAGTGAAACAGGAAAACCAACAACATTTTAAGGATGGGACGATAAATCGTCAAACAGTTCATTTTGTCATCATAATGTAATTGATTTTGAAACATGTAAACTTATTCTATGGTGTAAACTTTTCAATTATATTTATGATGGTTGTATTTACTTTGAGCACTATTATACACGTTGTTGCGATACTATACATGAAGTCCTCCACACCCGGACGTTTCCGCCATCCTTGGTTTGGGGTGTGACAAAAGTCATGGGAGTTTTAAATGAATGTGGTGAAAGGAAAAATGTTTCATTTATAAGTATATTAGTAGAATTCCCGCGCGTTGCGCGTGAATATAATTATTTAATTAAAATAATAACATTTAACAAATTGTGATTAATATCTATACATGTAAAAGCAGTGTCAATAACAAAACAAACTCTATAGTTAACACATTAGTTTTATTTAATTTTAATGAATTTATATCATTAGTTGATTCTACTATTATTTCATGATTTTATACACCGTTTTATGTTGTATAAGTTATATATCAAACATATATTGATTTCTATATATAAAAAAACAAAGTAGTATGAAAAAATAAATACTACAACTTTTGATGATTTTATAGAACGTTTTGAGTTGTGGAAATTTTATATAAAACGTATGCCGATTTGCATATAAAACAAATAACAAATAGTATGAAAAACACTATAACTTTTAATAAAATAAAAACACTACAACATTATAACATTTCCATCAAACAAAACTTATTAAACACTTGTAAATCATTCAAAATGAATATTTAGAAATCAACATATATTTGATATATAGAAACATTGTTATAAAAAATTTGTGTTGAAATAAGCATTGATGCGACAAAACTTTTTTTTTTCAACTCTTTCATTTTGAATCAAAAATCTTTTCAAACATATGACTTTTTAATCAAAACTTACTTATATATTACTAATATAGCTACAATGTGTATAAAAAATAAGTGAAAAATAAAAAAAACATTGCACATCAATAACCATAAGTTTAAAAAAACTTTTGAATGTAGTGTAAAATATAAATACAAATTACATTAAATTTGAAATCATAATTACATTTAAATAAAAAAACTATTGAGTTGTAGTGGGAGTTTTAAACTCTTGATTTGTTCACAATAATGTAATATAAATACTAACAATTATATGTTATAAAAACAATATTATAAGTATTTATCATTAAAATAATAATTTTTATACAAAGTTGTAACTAATATCATGATAATTTTAAGTGTACGATAAAAAAGATATAAACAGTTGTGTTTGAATCAAATTGAATTAAGTTTTTGATTTAAAATTATTTTAAACTATAGACATTGTTAACTAATTTATAAATAATTTATTTGAATATTTTTTATTTCCTATATTATTATTATTATTATTATTATTATTATTATTATTATTATTATTATTAAAAAGATTATTTCAAATAACAATAATTTTTAATATAATATAATATATTGTTTAGTTTTACGTTATTTTAAACAGTTATTACTTTTTACTAATTAAAAACTACTTATCTGAAATTTTTTGTTATTATATTTTAAAAAAACGATCATACTTTTTTATTGTGCTTTCATTTTTTCCTTAAAGTTATGAAATATTGGAAGAGAATGAACTGTCCAAATAAAATAGTGATTTGAATTTTAAAACTATAGTAATTATTATGTATTGCAACCGATCTTAAAAAAATGCTGAGAGTGGGTTAGAAAGGAGGAGTGTTATACTTGAGGTATATTTTTATCACTTATATTTTCTTATGAAAATATTAATATTTTATTTATTTTACTTTTCCTTAACGATAAAAAACGAATAGAGAAAAAGAAAATTGACAAATGTAATAAGATAATTTATTTTTATTACTAAAAAAACATTTAAAATTGGGTACATCAATATAAGTTTTGGTAGAACATAAAGAATTTATTTTTATAACACACAAAATTATTTGTTTTCAACAATAAAGTCATATCATATTAAAAATCATTCGTTCTAATTCGTCATTATCACAAACAATTTGGAATAATAATTGTAAACTGCTTTCATCAAAATCAATTATACAAAAGTCCATCAATGTTATTTACAACAAAATAAACAATAGAAACTAACATTATATATATATATATATATATATATATATATATATATATATATATATATATATATATATAACATAAAATACATGTTAAATAATGTTCTCTTGTACATAAAATATATTTTCTTAACATAAAAAAAAGAGATACAACATAAAGATACATACTTATTAACAAAGTTAATTACTCTAACTGATAAATAGTTTGATGGTTGATTTACCAAAAGCTCATGAGAAGTAATTATCAATCCACTTCATTATCATGTGATTATAGAAAGATGCATAATACATAAACATAAAAAATGATCTCAAATATACCTTTACAAACATACCTAAATTTGAACCTTGGTTAATATATAAAACTTTACATGCACCCAATTTGAGTTTATATGAATTTATATTTGGAAAAGTTGCAATTGTTTTCTTACATCCATAGAACCTCACATAACTCTTCAAACCCTACATATATAATCTATCATTTTGTGTTGACATACATACAATATGTAGTCTACAAATTTCTTATATAGCTAAATATTTCATTTAACTCATCAATTAAATAGCATGATTTGAATAGTTTTAAGAGTTACAAATCATAATATATCAATTAATCATAAATTAATTTGTATAAGTTGAATAGTCTTGGGAGTTTCAAATGCATGAGGTTCAAGAAAAAATGATATTGGGAGTTTCAAATGCATGAGGTTCAAGGAAAAATGCTAGTTTTATAAGTATGTATGATTATAGAAAGATGCATAATACATAAAAATAAAAAATGATCTCAAATATACCTTTACAAACATACCTAAATTTGAACCTTGGTTAATATATAAAACTTTACATGCACCTAATTTGAGTTTATATGAATTTATATTTGGAAAAGTTGTAATTTTTTTCTTACATCCATAGAACTACTCACATAACTCTTCAAACCCTACATATATAATCTATCATTTTGTGTTGACATACATACAATATGTAGTCTACAAATTTCTTATATAGCTAAATATTTCATTTAACTCATCAATTAAATAGCATGATTTGAAGAGTTTTAAGAGTTAGAAATCATAATATATAAATTAATCATAAATTAATTTGTATAAGTTAAATAGTCTTGAGAGTTTCAAATGCATGAGGTTCAACAAAAAATGATATTGGGAGTTTCAAATGCATGAGGTTCAAGGAAAAATGCTAGCTTTATAAGTATATATGATATAGACATAGAAAGATAGATATATAGATATATAGATATACATATAGATATATAGATAGATAATGATGATTATTTTTTTTGTAAGTTTCAATGCAAATATATATATATATATATATATATATATATATATATATATATATATATATATATATATATATTATAACAAACAATGTGAATCTTTATGATTCAAACATTGACTCTTACAAGAGCCATTAAATGGCTACCAAACAATCCTTAGTTTTTTTTCATGTTAACTTAAAAACAAAAAAGATAAATATTATGTCACAAAACAACCGATACTTTATTTAAAAAAAAAGGATATTTAAGTTAATATGAAAATAATTGAAAATATAAGAATTAATCTTATATATAAATAAAATATAGATTAAATTACAGAAATAATCCCTGTAGTTTGATCGAATTCGTAGTTTTGGTCCCTAAATTTAAATTTTGACTAGTTACATCATTGTTGTTTGTGAATATTACATTGTAGGTCTTTGGTCCATATAAAAAGACCAAATTACACTTTCTTTCTTTTTACTTTATATATATATATATATATATATATATATATATATGTATATATATATATATATATATATATATATATATATATTAATTATTGTTTTTTATATTTATTCTAATAGAATTAATATAGATTATTTATAAAATTATTTTTGTTTTTTTAAATCAATTATCTAAATTATATAAAACATACGCTTATTATTATTTATTTTTTGTTTTATTTATTTATCTTTGTTTTTGTGGTTTAAAATCTTTTAACATTTTTGACGTTTTATTTGAATAAATTATATAATGTTGTTTTCTTGACGTCTTGTTCGTTTGACTTATATAATGATTTTTTTTTACGTTTTGTTCGAATACACAAATTAAAATAATAACCCGGATATCTTTGACGTTTTATTTTAATATATTATTTGATGTTGTTTTTTTTAACGTTTTGTTTGTTTACATTATATAATGTTTCTTTTTTACATTTTGTTCGAGTAGACAAATTAAAATAACAACCTGGATATTTTTGACGTTTTATTTGAATATACTATTTGATGTTGTTTTTTTAACGTTTTGTCCGTTTACATTATATAATGATGTTTTTCACGTTGTGTTTGAATAAACAAATTAAAATAATAAACTAGATAACTATAAATAATCAAATATAATTATTTAATGTTGTTTTTATGGTTTTTTTTTATTTACATCATTCATTTATATGTTAGTATTTGTTCTTTTATTCAGTTTTAAGTGGTTTTATGTTTTATGTGTTTTTCTTTTACATCATTTGTTTTTTATGTTAGTACTTCTTCATTTATTGCCAAAATAATTATATTTTTCTCGTATACATATTTTTTAAAAAACAATGTAAAACTATTCAATCTAATTAATATATATATATATATATATATATATATATATATATATATATATATATATATCGTTTAATGAATAAGAATAAAACGAACATTAAATAATTTTATTGGAAGATTGATAGTTATCCGCATTATTGTTTTAATTTTTTATTCAAAAAAACGTCAAAAAAATCATTATATAATTAAAAAAACAAAACGTCAAACAAACAACGTTAAATAATATATTCAAATAGAACGTCAAAAGTATTAAAAGACTTTTAAACGATAAAAACAAAGATAAACAAATAAAGAAAAAAATAAATAATAATAATAATAATAATAATAATAATAATAATAATATGATTTTATATATTTTATATAATTGATTTAAAACTTAAAAATATTTTTATAAATAATGTGTATTAATTCAGTTAAAATATGTAACACCTCGTTTTGAAATGTACCTCCGTTGTGGTCTCGGAGGCCCAGGGTATAATCGATTCGATCTTTTATGGGTCTCGGGTTTTATTCGAAAGGTTTTAAGGCTTGGGTGTGTAGTTAGGAGCGTAGAGCTTCTCGCCACCTTTTCGTGGATATATAGTTCATCGGAAACGGACTTAGAATGAATGAGTGATAGCACTTTGAAGTTATTGGCATAAATGACCCCTAATGGAAATGTTTGGCAAGTAAGTCCCATGCATGCAAGGATGCATGCATGTGTCCGACTAGGTATGCCAAACGTAAGTTGGGTTACGCCCAGCATATAAGTGAGAATGGTCGCGGGTGCGGAGAGGCGTACACCCAGCGTACGCTCAAGGTCACTAAACCCTAATTTTAGGGCCATGTCACTATAAAAGGAATAATGTGCCTTAGGGTTCAGCCTCCCTCTCATCTTTAGACAGCCACCACGAAACCCTAAACCACCTTTGAGTATCCTTGGAGCTTTGGAGGCCATTAGAGAACATTTTGGAGTAGTAAAGCCATTTTTCCAAGCAAGTGAAGAGCATAGCAAGGTGGGGGATCAAAGGAGAAGATATATATCTGGGGTTATTGCTTCATTTCAGACTATCTTGAGGTATAAAGTCTTGAACTTGCCTCTTAGAAGCTTAGATTTTGGGTTTTGAAACTTTGGACATCTTTAGGTCCAAAGAATGGATCTTATTCATGCAACCTCATTTTTGAGCTTAGGGTTGGCACCCTTGAAGCTCAAAGTGTTCCTTTAGTAGTAAAGTTGCAAGCTTTGAGGCCTTTATGTAGCCATGCATGAGATCTAGCCATTTCCATGGAGGTTTATTGCTATTTTTAGAGTTGGGTTCATTTGGTGGGTTGCAAGCCACCAAGTGATCGACTTTATGGGTTAGGACGAAGTATTGGACTCGGATCTGTAGTTTGGACGTATTGTCTTAAGGGATTAAGCAGTTTTGGAGAAAATGGCTTAACAGGAGAGTACGCTGGGCGTACAAGCCATTCAAGCAGTACGCGCAGCGTACAGAAGGCTACGCTCAGCATACACTCAGACAGTGGGCTTTATGTTATTGGGCCTCGGTTTGGGCCAAGCTTTGGACATAGCAGTAGTTGGGTTGTGATGGACCTTCAGAAGTCAGTCAAGGGCCCAAGGACTAGTTGGGCTTGAGAGGAAAGCCCATTTGAGGAGTTGGGCCCAATTTAGAAAATTAGGCCATTTGGAGACATTAATGGGATTTAATGAGTTTAGAAGGACTAGAAAGGATTGGGCCTAGGTCATGGCCCAAATTAGATCAAAAGGGGTAAAACAGTCATTTTACCCTTAGAAGGATTCTCGGTTTTCTGACTAAGTATTATTGTATAGAGTTAGTCGGGGAGTCGTGGGAGCAGCCAGCAGAGATTCCTCACACACGAGTTCAACATCCAGTTTGAGAGGTGAGTTTCTCTCCAGTAGGAACGGGTCTAAGGCCACAATGCCAGCCCATTATATTTGATAGTAGTTTTGGGCTTCGGTCCGATGTCGGGGCGGTCCCGAGGAGAGTATATGTATGCTTGATGTCTTTATGATTCATGCATGTTATGTGTTATGTGTTTCGGGACAAGCCCGATGTATGTTGGTGTATCTGTTATGTGTTTTGTGTTCCGAGCTACGCCCGATGCTGGGGCAAGCTCGATGCATGTTAATTTATATGTTATCAGTTATGTATTCCAGGCTTCGGCCCGATACCGGGGTAAGCCCGATGCAGTTTATATGTTATGTTATATGTTTATGATATTTGTTATGCTGTGTATGTGCCGGGGTAAGCCCGATGTCGGGGTAAGCTCGGTGCCAGACGTAGTCTGATGCCGGGGTGAGCCTGATGCCGAGTAGGAGTTCAATGTTGGGTAAGCCGATGTCGGGTTCGTCCCAATGCAGTTGGGAGTAGTCCAAGAGTTGTGTTATTTGTTATATGTTATGTGTATGGTATGTGGTAGTTTGGGGGAGCTCACTAAGCTTCGTGCTTATAGTTTTCAGTTTGGTTTTAGGTACTTCAGCTAGCAAAGGGAAGGGCTCGGGAAGATCGCATGACACACACCATAGTTTTCTAGCCTGGGAGATTTAATATGATATTTGATATGAGATTTTGATATATTGACAGATATTATGATATTTTGAGATACATGGTTTATGATTTTATACTATGGTAATGATATTTAGGGTTTTAATAATGATTTAAGAATGAAATTTTTGGACCGTATTTTTGGGATGTTTCAAAATAAATATAAAAAACAATTATATATATATATATATATATATATATATATATATATATATATATATATTATTTTTAAAAGAAAAAAAGAAAGAGAGTGTAAGTTGGTATTTTTATATTGTAATGCCCGCAGATCCGGGCTAGTCAATTTAGAGGCAATAGGGGTTGAAAACGACTTTTCGACAAAAGATTATTTAGAATAAATAATTTGAACCAAGTTTTAGTATATGTCACAAGGTTTCCATACATATAAAAAACGCCGAAATCTGAGTTATAACGAAGAAGTTATGACCCGTCGAAGTATCGCGACGAAACCGGCACGGCACCGGGAAGCGTGAATAGTGAATTTACGATACAATGAGTTTTACCCTTAGCAATATAAATAAAAGTCGTAAAATACGTTAAGCTAAGAACATCGGTAAAAAGAACGCCTAAATCTGACTTCGTATGAAGAAGTTATGATTTTTCGAAGTTTCGGATTAGCAGTGTACAACCCGAAATTCAAATGTTAGATCGAACAGTTTTTAGCCGACACAACCTAAATGAGAATCGAAGATCTCGTTAAGAGTAGCGTAACGAGAAAAATATGGGCGAAAACGGGCGTCAGATGAAGAAGTTATGAGGATTTAACGGACCAATCCTGTCCCGGCCTGTAAATAATATAAAATTTGAAATCGAGTCAAAACTAGCCGAAGAAGTCTAAACGAAAGTTGTAGAGTACGTTCCCGCCTTCGCGTGGATATAAAGAACGTCAAAAACGGAGCTCGTATGTGAAAGTTACGATTTTTAGAAGTTGAGAGTGCAAGTTGCGAAGTTGGTGATGATGTGGCATGATCCTAGCGTTCCCTTGCTCCCCACGGTCTCGCATCTGATGACCGACGCGTCACCCTCGCTATTACACCCGCGTACGAAGAAGTTGCGCCCCGCGTAACTTCGGTCTGATCCTTCCGAGATGAGTGCGAGACAACTGGCTTCGGCTGGCATCCGTATCCGAGGAGTACGCCCAGCGTAAATCCGAGGCTTCGTGCCTATAAATAGTTGCGAGGGCTGCCTCCATTTTCACACCATTTCTCATTCTCTCTCTAAAATCTTTCTGTCTCTAAGGCTCCAAACCACCCCTAATCCCTAGATAAAACCCCTAGCACCCTAGGGAGCCCCGAGGCTCCCGGAATCCTGAGAAAAAAGAGTCTTTCGGTTTCGAAACGCTGCTCCAAATAAAGTTCCGGTTTTCGTTAAAATCTGCTGTAAGTGAGCTACGCTTACGCAATTTTTAATATAGTTTTCAAATAATTATAGGAATGTTATTAGGTCCTTCAAATAATTATTTGGGCTATTATTATGAGTTATATTGAGTGTTATTTAACGCTTATATAATAATAATGATAGTCAGACTATTAATTTATCGCGGTTGACGTTAGACTAAACCCTAGTGGTATTGATACTAGGTTTTATCGAAGGAAAATTGTTTTAAGAGTATCGAAGCGCTGTCCAAGTGCTGAG
This sequence comes from Lactuca serriola, assembly GCF_051521515.1. Classification (NCBI taxonomy): domain Eukaryota; kingdom Viridiplantae; phylum Streptophyta; class Magnoliopsida; order Asterales; family Asteraceae; genus Lactuca; species Lactuca serriola. The sequence continues at coordinate 189,134,511 of NC_136410.1, forward strand.
TCACCACCTTTTAGGTGAGTGCATAGTTACTTTCAGCTTACACATAGATATGGAGTATTTTATATAAATTACGTGTTGTGAGTGCATAGTCCCTTTCATCTTACACATAGATATGAAGTATTTTATATAAACTACGTGCTATGTGTGCATATTATCTGAATACTTGCTGTCTATGCTGGATGAACATTTTATACATGTTTTAAATGATTTAAACTGTATACATATTTTATATATACGAATATGTTGGGTATGACATGTGTAGATGAATGATGAGAGATAAAAGATGGTGTGAGTAAACATTGGCAGCTATGGAGTTAGTGCCTAATAAACATCGACAACTATGGACTTACTGCCTATTGGACAAACACCGGTAGCTATGGATTTAGTACCTGTTAGGGATTGGTAGTTATGGACTTAGTACTTATTAGATAAACACTGGTAGCTATGGATTTAGTACCCGATGAATAAACTATAGCAGCTATGGAATTAGTGCTTTACGAACAAGCATTGGCAGCTATGGATTTAGTGCCAGTCCTATAACCCTGGAAGTGAGGGACTTCAGAATAAACGAATGCAGGATAGATGACTCTTAGGTTAAATCCTTAAGAGTAAAGAAGATAATGGGGATTGGTAATTGGGTTGATTGTTATTGTTTAAACATAATAATTATATTATTGTGGGTTGAAAACCCTATGTACCCACCAGGTTTCCCAACCTGACCCACTCAGTTTATTTATATCACAGGTGTTGATACGAAGTCACATTACACTGAGAGATTAAAGAGATGTAGATCACTAGTGTAAATAAATGTAACTTCCGCTTAAGCTTATGTTTCTGTATTGACGATGACATCCAAAACATTTTAAAATGAATAAAATACGTTTCTTTGAAAATGTTTTGATAATAAATTTATCGTGTTTTTCTGGGAACAAATTCTGCAACATTTTTATGAAATGAAGTACTCTGATTTTTATAAAGCATAAACAAAATCGATCTTTTCTGGCCGTGAAAATTGGGGATGTCACATATATGGAACAAAAACCATATTCACAAACCACATTGATGTAACTTATCAAAATTAAACTTAGGGATCAAAACTGTGAATTTGATCAAACCATAGGGACCATTTTTGTAATTTATGTTGGATTAGTGTCTAAGTCCATAACTATTTTGGTATGTACTTGACCCGATTGTGAGCATGATCCTTTTGGGTTGCCTTCACACGGGTGACTAGACAGGATGACAGTTGAGGAGAGAGGTTGATTAGGGCATAAATATGATTTATTTATTATATTATATGATTAATATAATAATTTGGAATCATATTATTAATTAGTATTTAATCAGAAATTAATTAGGATTTAATTTCGGGATTAAAGGAATTAATTAAAAGTACAGGGGCTGTTTTGTAATTATTTGATAGTTGAGACTTTGGGCTATTGGATCACCTTTATTAAGGCTTGAACGAAAATCCTAGAAGGATCTAGGAGTTTTCGTCCAAGGGCTTAAGGAAAGGAATCCATGGACTTGCTTAGGCCCTAAGCTAAGGGATTAGGGTTTCCACCTTGAAACCCTAGCTAGCCTCAAGTATAAATAGCACCCTAAGGCACTAGAATTCGTCCACTCCTTGGGAAAACCCTACTAGGGATGAATTTTGGATCTTAGTACTTTTCCTCCTCTCTCTCATATTCATTCTCTCACCCAACGTGTGTTTGTGAGCCATTAGAGGTACTACACTTGTGGTACTTGCTTTCAAGAGCTAAGGAAACTCAAAGAATTTGTTGTTATTACTATATAACAACAAAAAGGTATGTATTCTATTCTCCTATGTGAATTTCGAAATTACTAGGAGCATGCTAGGTTTCCTTATGTGTTCATAATGTTGTATAACTAACAGTGATAACATAGATCCAACTCTAGGGTTGCATGCACATATAAGATTGTTTGTATAAAACCCAACAGTGGTATCAGAGCCATTGGTTTTTGTTTTCAATTAGATTCTATACAAAAGTATGAATTTGACATATTAGGGTTTATAGCCAATAAACCCTAAAGGCATGATTTTCAAAATTAGGGTTCATAAACCCTAAATTTCGAAATTTGGTAAGGGTTTCCCAAATCCTTTCCTTAGCCTCCAAGATTTCGAATTCTAGGGTTATCCAACCCTAGGATTTCGAAATTGGCCTCCTCCCCAAGATTAGATCCTAATTTTAAGGGATTTGGATAATGCCATATCTTGTAATTATCTTTTAAGTGTTTAAATTTGGTAATTAAAGATTTTGAATTATCCCATCCCATAATTTCGAATTTTAGGGGATTTAAGGGATTAGAGTAAATTAAGTGTTTAATGTAATAGATATCCTTCAAGATTTAATAATTCAAATTAATTGTTTAATTTTGGATAATTATTAAATCAAATTTTAATATTTTAAATCAAAAGGTTTTAATTTTTCGAAAATCTTTTTAAACTTAATTGTTTTGAAAAGTTCAAAACTTGCCCTCAAGTTTTGGAATTTAAAAGTTGATTTAAAGTTTAATTTTAGAATGTTAAATTCTAAAACCCTCATATTTTGAAAAGTTCAAATTACACCCTTATGGTTTTGTTAAGTTAATTAAAAGAGAAAGTTAATAAAACCACCTAGTATTTTAAAAGTGTAAAAATACATCCTATATATATATATATATATATATGACATTAAAAGTCTAATATTATATATGTATGAGTAAACAGTCAGTCTTACCATTAGTACGCCTCATTCACGAAGCTGGTCTATAAGGGGTGTTTAAGGAAATTGCCTATAAAATGGCGATTGAATGGGTATCCACTCTTACCCACCGCAGTCTTGACTAGTGGAGGGTCGTTAGCCGAACGGGTAGGATAGGATGAAACCTTCCATTATAAGTATAATGAAGTACAAAGTAACTACATGCTTTTACAAATTCCTAAATTCTAGTTACTTTAGGAAAAATGTGAAATTGTATGCTAATCCATGGAATTACACATCGTACCCTTGTCAAACGTTAGTGGAGCGTGTGTGGTTAACCGGCACACTAATTTGGGATTGAAATTGGTGGAGAAGGGTGGCTCGATGTTTATCATAGATCAATGGATCGTGTGTGGTTAACCAGCACATTGATTAGGTGATAGTGTCATTGAGTGCATCACGTAGATTCGTATGGTTATTCACACCTTGTTTGTGATCCTCGGTATCCCAGTGGCAAATTTGAAGGGCATAGTCGAGATTAAACATGCCATTGAAAAGTTCAATGAATCTCAAAAGATCTAGGAGTTTCAATTCATTTAACACTTAAACTTCTTTTTCGTTTTTCATGGTGGAAATTGGTAAATCGTCATTTACCTACCTTCAAATATTCTGCAACTAGATTATGGCATCCCTCTTCTAGGTTGTAGAGTATTGTGTTGGATCTTAGCCTTGATGTTTCATTTGGGTGTTACATCAAGGATTCTTATCAACTAACTTGAATTTTCTCCCGTTTTGTAGATGTCTAAATCTTACAATGGTCTTCCTAAGTCCCTTGGAACAAGCTTTCCAAATGAAGATGACGTTCCACGATATGATCAAGGGAATGAGAGTCATGCTTCACTTCCTCCACCTCCTCCAATTATTCTCTCTAACCCACAAGTTCAAAGGCTTTAAAAGTTCAAGCTCACTCAAGCCCTATTGGCAAGTAAACACGAAGATGGGAAACCTGTGTGTGCACATGTCTTGGAGATAAAGTCACACATTGATATGTTAAGGATGTTGGGTGTCGAGATTTCAGGTGAGTTGGCTGTTGACTGGGTTCTTTAGTCGCTTCCTGAATCATATAGTGAGTTCGTTAGAGAGTACTATATGATGAACCATGACGTGACCCTCATTGATTTGACCTATTTGCTTATAGCTGCTGAATCAACAATGATTTGGTGTGCTGATCAAGCAAATTTGTCTGATGAATCAAACTCCCAAACTTCAATGGACATTGAAAATGGTGACATTGGAAATCCAGAAAAGGCAAATTCTAAGATAGTTCCTTGTGCCATTCCAAAAAAAATCCATTTGCTTCTATTGCCAAGAGAAGGGGCATTGGAGACGAAGCTGCCCTATTTACCTGAGAGATCTGAGAGATGGGAGAGTCAAGACGTAAGGCTATACTTCAGGTAAACTCTATTAACTAACTATATAAGTTCCTATTCTTTGATTCTTAATACATGACGTGACAAGATCACATTTTGATGCTTTTGCAGGATCAAAGAAAAGAGAGGAAGCTTAAGGAAGAAGCGTGCTGAATCTGATCATGAAGAAATGGATTTCGATCGCATGGCCTCGAGGATCAGATTTTTGAGCTGCTACTCTAGAGTTAGGATAGATTGATAAGAAATATGTAATAACATAGTTTTTTCAGTTGAATTGCATTGGAAGGACAAATTTTTTCGCAATAAAATAAATTTTGATTTTGTCTTATTTATTTATCCTTGCAATGGTGTGTATGAAAAATTGATGTTTGATTGTTTCTATTGTTAGCAATAATGGATTTGATTCTTAATTATGTTATTTGTGGAAATGTCGAGAATTTGCCAAATAAGGGAAGATTCTCATCGCCCAAGTTTCAGTTGGACAGAAATTTGGAGTCATGCAACTTGGTTGCATGATGAATGAGAAACTTCATATTTGGAAATTAGACTAATTCTTTGACAAAGTGTCGAGAGAAGGACTAGGAGATCGAGTACACTAGGTTGTGCATTGATCAAGTCCACCACAAGAGTGATAAAGATATTCGTCATGATTTACTAAAGTTTAATAAATATGGTTATACTTATAAGATTAAGTATAATTCTGAGTTGATTGAAAGAGTTTCAATCAATAGCAGAACGAATAAGAAGAATCAAGTAGGCAGAAAGATAAAAGTTTCTCTATTCTAAGAAGAAGGGAGAGTACATTTTATTGTGTTTTATGATATGTCTTAATGATTAAGAACCATATCTCTATTGATCCTCCAAGTGAGTCTTAGTGTATTTGTATGTCTAAGAAGAGGAATCGAGAATTGTAGAAATGGTTAAAATAAAGAAGTCAATCATACTTCGTTCCAATATCAAGTCTTAGAGTTATATTCCAAGATTGTGAATTGAGTGGCAAGTCTTAAGTAGGTTTATAACACTCATCAAATGTGGAGTTTGGAAAAGGCTTTCTTATTCTTGCACATTTGAAATTGGTAAGTTGTGTTGTCTTGGATAAGACAAAGACCAACTAGGACCAATTATGTGAAGTGTTTTGTCTTGATAAGATCTACACTAACTCTTGAATATTTGTTTTGTCTAGGAAAGGTTCCTGACAAGAGAATCATATATGTCAAGAGGTCAGTGGGAGTCTCAATTGTCTTGAAAAGTTTAAAGAACAAATCAAGAATAAACCGATACTTAATCACTAGCACATGACTTGAGGTTGGCGACCTATCGTGTTGACATAATTTTGTTTCTGCGCCATTCCAGATAAAGTCAACTATGCAATACTGTCACACCCCCAAACCGGAACGGCAGAAACGTTCGGAGGCGGATGACTTCATGTGGTAGCGTAACAAATGAATACATAGTAAAGAAAGCAATACAACCATCATATATATATAATTGAAAGTTTACATTGTTAAAAGGGTACATGTTCAAAACCAATTACAATATGATGCCAAAATATGAATTTAAACTGGCGCCGCAGCGCCCCTTCTTCAAAAGCTGTTTGTTACCTGTAATTACTGAATCCCTGGGACATACAAGTAGTTTTGAAAGATTAGATCAACATTTAAGCTGGTGAGTTTCATAAGTATTAAATGACAATGTTTGTATGAAATGAAATGTTTTGTTTTTGTTTGTTTGTTCCTAGAAAATCCCATATTTTCTACTAGTATAAATGTAGCCTTCTATCAAGACCAATGTTTGTTTCTAGAAAATGTATGTACGTATAAAATTTCCAATACGTCTGAAAAACCCCGTAAATTAATGTATTTTTAATACCCCATGTTAGTTTTATAACCATGCTATTGACTAGACTTGCCTATATACAACGTTCTTCAGGCGTTGGAATGTTCTCACGTTTGTCACCCTAAATGGTGTACTGTAGCTAACAGTCAGGGCGTGGGGTTGTCAAGCCCGTATAGATCTATACACAAACACAATGCTCCCCCTCCAAGGGATTCTGGTATATAATACAGGACTTGAAATGTGTACTCGAACGTACGTGAAGTTAATGTCTCACAAAACTTAGTATAAAAACAGATTCACGTGTAAAAATGTTCGTTTGTTCTTGTATGTGAGAGTGACTTCTTGAAATAGTGTTTCTAGTATGTAAAAATTAGTAATGTTCTCGTAAAACTATACCTATTATAGTTTTCTTGAAATGTGTCTCGTTTGTTTAGAAATCCCTAGAAAATGAATCACTTGTTATGAAAGTATAAATTTTTATAGTGTCTAAGATAAACACATATACATGCAGTCTAAGCAGAGTGTTTGATTTATACATATATAACAACATTTTTCATTTCCAAAGATATGATATTATCGTGATATATTTTGCATACGAAAGTTTCCCTATAAAAGTTATAAATCACATATGATTCTGTTGATAAAAAGTGTATAATGAAACTTTATATAACACATGATAATAATCGTGTGTTTTACTTGTATTCCCCCCTTGAAAGCATATAAAAGCATTTATAGAACATTTAAAAGGTTAATTAAGGGGTATGAACTCACTTGAAAGATCGGAAAAAGGCGAGATGAAAACTGAGCAGAACTTCGACTCGAGAAAGCGGATTTTTTCGGGATTCTCGGGAATCTCGGGAGCACAAACGACCTTCGGGACTTGAGCAAAGTAACCGGGGCTCCGGGATATCACTTGCACGGAAAACGAGGCAAAACGCAAGAAAGTTGAGAGGAAAATGAGCCATTTCTTCGGAACCCTCGCATCCCTTTTATAGGGTGTGGGAACCGCCTCGGTACGTTGGGCGTACTCATGCGTCACGCATGAGCGCATCCTCGACTGCTTTGGACTCCAGATGGGACGGGTATAGGCTCGCATAGGGTACGACGTGGACGATCCGAGGCCTAGGCCTTGAGTACGCTGGGCGTAACTCGTCCCGACCTGGTGACTCCTCCTTCGGATAATACCAAGGTTAATTAATAAAATTTATATTTTAATTATTTAATAAACTTCAAAAATTCATATCTTCTTCATACGAACTCCATTTTCGACATTCTTTATATCCACGCGTAGGTGAGACTACGCTCTACAACTTTCGTTTAGATTCCGTCGACAAATTTTGAAATTATTTTTATTATTTATTTTTAAAAGGTCGCGGTAAGAAAATTTCGTTAGAAATTCATAACTTCTTTATTTGATGTCTGTTTTTGTCAGACTTTCTACCGTTGAAATACCATTGTCGAGACCTTTGATTCTCGTTTAGGTCATTCCGGCCAAAAGTCGCTTGATCTTCGATTCGAGTTTTTAGTTGTCTGTCGCTAAGCCGACCTTGGAAAAATCATAACTTTATTATACGAAGTCAGATTTGGGCATTCTTTTTACGTACGATCACGGTTTAATGACATCAAACATAGTAGGTAATTATTTAGATACTTTTTGGACTTTTTATTTTCGAAGTTAATTTCATTATATCAAAAGTGGTTACAATACTTGACTTTTTAGGTCATTACATAGAGTTGAAATATCGGGTTGTCACAAATATGAGTTCTATTAATTTATTGCATAAAGGCAAGGGACCATAATAAATGGAAAGTACATTGATAGGAAAGGGTGAACTACTCAATGACTTGGAAGCAATGGTGGGCATTCGTGCTACCATGAGGCTAAAAATCGAGATTGAACAAATTCAATCCATATGAGTTAGATTTGTCATGAACATTGTCTTACGATTATTGTTATGACAGATTCAAATGGATAGGAACACATACACTTTAAAATCTAAGTGTTATAAGGTCTCCCTCCTTCATGAAAATGATTGTGAGGAAATGCTTTCACTAAGAGAGATTTTAAGAAGATAGCAATTGTGATAATTGTATTCTCAAATTCGATTATGATTACGACATCCCTCTTCATAGTTCGAATTGTAAGATTTGGCAATTAGTCTAAACATCTGGGACTTAGTAACATAAATTCTGAATTGTTTAGACACACATGTCAGCTATCTAAAGAAAGGTATATGAGCTTAAAAAGCTTAGATAAAGGCTTATCAAAGCATTAGGTATTAGAAATATGAACTTAAGGAATTCAATAAGCATTGTTTTCTAGAAGTTCAAGTGTTTTCTGAATACATGTCAAAGCTAGTGAGAGCATAAGTGTTATGCTTGTATGGAAATAATCATTGTGTTAGTGGAAGCATGATTATTATTTCAAGTATTGCGAGTTAGCAATATTAATTATAGAAAACAAAGATTAACTTTGCAAAGTTGTAGGGGTTGAAAAGTTGTTTTGCTATAATTAAGGGAGAGAATATTATACTTCGTTTCAAAATCTAAAAGCTTAGATCAAGAAATGTTAATAAAATTTAGTCAAGGATACATAGCACGTTCTCAAAATTTGATTATGATTACGGCATCCCTCTTCATAGTTCGAATTGTGAGAACACGACTAACAAAATATTATGGCAAAAGACTGATAAAGTATCATGTCTTTATGTGAGACATTATGCATCGTGTCCAATACGCTTCGGGTATAGGATCTATTGCATATGCTGTAATATTTGACCATTCTAAAATTTTCCAAATGCCTAGGGCATTAAGAGGGAAAAAGGACTAGAATCGGTTTTGACTAAAATAATTAAACAACTATCAAAGGACGATCTGAGGTTCACTGGGGATTTGTCGCTTGTGAGTAGTTGGAAGTATAGTACTGGATGGACTATATTGACATTATTATGAATAGATAAGATTCTATTAAGAATGAGTTGTCATATGGAGAATATGGAAATGTTTCCATTATTGGGAGTTGGATATTAAGAAATATGTCTAGATTAGAAACTTATATGTGAGAAGGATGTTCAAAGGAATGTACTTTGAATATGAGACTTCATGTTTATGGAATTGTCTTGTAACAATTTCCGATAGAATACCTTGTAATTTCATAGTCGGGTCTTGGTGACTTTTGTGCTATGACATTACGAAAGAATCATTGCATAAAATGTTAGAATCTGACATATTCTAAAAGTGGCAAGAATTTGGTATTCTTATACTAATAATAAGGATTGGGGATTGTGAAAAAAGTTTCATTGGAAAGGTTTTTCAATTGATCTATTTCACAAAGTATGGACCATAAGAAACCAAAGTGTGCATGCTTGGAGCATGGGACAATTGCGGTTATAATTCGAGTAATAAGTTGATTTTCTGAAACAGTAAGCAATGAATAATAAGTAATCAATATGGTGTTTAAATAAAAGTGTTTTTATTTACACTCGAAAGTTTTGGGGCCATATAGGATTAATATTATTATTGCGTTTCACTTTGCATGTTTTGACTTCCAGAATAACTGGGTTATTCGAACCTCCACAGTCGGTCATACGTTGGAAGTAGGTATGAAGGAAGACTATCATGAATCTGTCTGCAGATTGTCTAAAGTGTTTAGACATAGCACAAGTTTGCTGCAGAGTTCATGAGTGCTTTGGTAAGATTAAAGTATTGGATTAAACCCAGGCTCACTAGAATCACTTCATGGATTTATAATGGGTGATTAGTGAGACGATAACATTGTAATTCTTGAAACCAAGATGTGTGAGTTGTTATTTGCTGGTCGGTTGCACATTGATGATAAGTAAACGCACCAGTAACTTGATGTTATAAAACTTATTGTTGTGTCTGATTCGATTAGTAGGTGCAAGCAAGCATTTGAGTCAAAGTTTATCCATTCCTTTTACCCAAAGTGGGATAAAAGCGATATATGTGGGCCCCTTGATGATTTAGTGATGACACCTAAGCGCTTGGCCAAGCCGGGACTAAGTTGATGTGTTCAGTTGTAGTATGTTGTCAGTCGTCATGAATCAGGAGTCGGGAAACACTACATAGACAGAGAGAATGATTTAAATCCATGTCTCATGTCTATACGATATCTTGAGAATAGAGGAATATACGATCCCTTATCTAAATGACAAGTTACTGATCAGAGTTGACAGCGACTTTTGAAAGCTACGATTGCTGATCAGGTTCTGAAGTCATACGCAAAATAGTTATTAGACTTATCCAAGTGGGAGAATGTTGGATTAGTGTCTAAGTCCATACCTATTTTGGTATGTACTTGACCTGATTGTGAGCATGGTCCTTGTAGGTTGCCTTCACACGGGTGACTAGACAGGATGATAGTTGAGGAGAGAGGTTGATTAGGGCATAAATATGATTTATTTATTATATTATATGATTAATATAATAATTTGGAGTCATATTATTAATTAGTATTTAATCAGAAATTAATTAGGAATTAATTTCAGGATTAAAGGAATTAATTAAAAGTACAGGGGTTGTTTTGTAATTATTTGATAGTTGAGACTTTGGGCTATTAGATCACATTTATTAAGGCTTGAACGAAAATTCTAGAAGAATCTAGGAGTTTTCGTCCAAGGGCTTAAGGAAAGGAGTCTATGGACTTGCTTAGGCCCTAAGCTAAAGGATTAGGGTTTGCACCTTGAAACCCTAGCTAGCCTCAAGTATAAATAGCACCCTAAGGCACTATAATTCGTCCACTCCTTGGGAAAACCCTACTAGGGATGTATTTTGGAGCTTAGTACTTTTCCTCCCCTCTCTCATATTCATCCTCTCACCCAAAGTTTGTTTGTGAGCCATTAGAGGTACTACACTTGTGGTTCTTGCTTTCAAGGGCTAAGGAAACTCAAGGAACTTGTTGTTATTACTATATAACAAAAAAAGGTATGTATTCTATTCTCCTATGTGAATTTCGAAATTACTAGGAGCATGCTAGGTTTCCTTATGTGTTCATAATGTTGTATAACTAATAGTGATAACATAGATCCAACTCTAGGGTTGCATGTGATGGGTTTAAGCCATATGAACATTCCTATGTGCACATGCAACCCTAATGCTTGGATCTAGGCTTCTCTAATTGAACATACATTGAATCCAAGACTTCTAATGGCTAATAGAGTATAATAACAATATGAAATCAGAGATTAGAAGTTTATCTTGAATCACTTGTTTGATCTTCTTGTTTTTGGAGCTTTAGAGTCACAATTGTCACTCCTCTAATGGCTTACAAACACCAACTAGCAAGAGGATGATTTGAGAGAGAGGAGAGGGGATCAAATCGGCCAGGGTTTCTTCTCTAAGACAAAGTGTCGATTTCCCTTGACCCTTGGGGTCTATTTATACTTGTAAGGCTCCTAGGGTTTCACCCTTAAACCCTAATTGGATAACTTAGGCCCTAAGCAATCCAATACCCTAATAGATAACCCCTTGGACGAATTCTAAGCTTATCCTAAGCCCTAGAAATCGTCCACTATTATCCTTAAGAGATTTATAGCCCAAAGTCTAACTATCATACAATTGACAGTTTATACCCCTTTATTTAATTAATCTCTTTAAGTCACCAAATTAATTCCTAATTAATTTATGACTTATATTAATCAAATAACAATATTATTATTCCTTATATTATTCTCATAATATATTAATAATATTTCTTCTCTCATATTAAATCATCCTGTCAAGTTGCTATGTGAAGGCAACCCAAAAGGACCATGCACAACCGGGTCAAATACTTGCCTAATATAGTTGCAGCCTTAGACACTATTCCAACAGTCTCCCACTTGGATAAGTCTAGTAACTATATATACAAGTATAATCCGATTAGCAATCATAGCTCTCAAAGACACTGTCAAACTCTGATCTAATCAATCTTCTCCTTCAGATAAGGGATCGTACAGTCCTCTGTTTAGATATCATGCTGACAATTCTATGGAACAATTTTTCTAGCATTTGGTTTCTCGATCTCCGATTTATTTGAAATAGAACTTAATCGAACACATCAATTCAGTTCTGACCGGGCTCGGCACATAAGTCAAATCAAATCATCGAGCGGCCGAGATATCGCTTTTACCCTCTTAGGATAAAAGTAACAGATAAACTTCGACTTATATGCATTTACTTATTCATTAATCAACTATACATAACAATGTGTTTTATAACATCAAGTTACTGATGCGGTTTCGCATTATCAATGTACAACCAATTAACAAATAACAAACCATATATCTTGGTTTTAAGACCATATGATATTATCGTCTTGCGATCACCCTTTTATCACATTCCATAAGGTGATTCCAGCAAGCGCGGGTTTGTTCCAATGCTCAAAACTAGTTCATAAGCACTCATGAACATTGCAGCAACCTTTTGCTATGTCTAATACCATTTAGACAGTCTACACACCAATTCATGACAATCTTCATTCATACCTACTTCCAACATATGAACGATTGTGGATAATTTGAATAATTCGATTATTCTTAATAAACTCAATTATTCTGGAAGTCAAAACATGCAAAGTGAAACAATAGTTAAACAATTAACATAAGACAGAAACATTACTCATAAATAATACTCTTTTATTTAATCATCAAATGTTAATTACATTTATCTATTACACGTTTCCAATACTATCTAATCTATACTAATATCATCCTTCAGCCCAATACTCCTAGCATGTTGTAAGTGCTTAACCCTACTCAGCCCCTTCGTAACCGGATCTGCTGGGTTATCTTCTGATGATATCCTCTTCACTACGAGTTGTCCTTCTTCTACACGATGTCTAATAAAGTGATATTTTCTGTCGATATGTCTAGATTTACCATGATCCCTCGGTTCCTTGGTCAAGGCAACCGCTCCTTCATTATCACAGAAAATTTCCATGGGCTCCTTTATGGCAGGTACAACTCCAAGATCACCGATGAAGTTCTTCAACCATATTGCCTCCTTTGACGTTTCGCTCGCTGCAATGTACTCTGATTCACACATTGAATCAACTACGGTTTCCTGCTTGGAAATTTTCCAAGTTACTGCTCCTCCATTCAGGGTAAAGACCCAGCCCGACTGTGAACGGAAGTTGTCCCTGTCGGTCTGAAAGCTGGCATCACTATACCCTCGCACCTTCAAGTCATCACTCCCTCCGAGGACTAAGAACCATTCCTTCGTCCTCCGAAGGTACTTAAGGATATTCTTAACCGCAATCCAACGGGCTCTGCCAGGGTTCCCTTGATATCTACTAACCATGCTCAAAGCAAAGGCTACATCAGGGCGAGTACAAGTCATAGCATACATGATTGAGCCAACTGCGGAAGCGTATGGTACTCGGCTCATTTCTGCTATTTCAGCTTCGGTACTCGGACTTCGAGTCTTACTCAACTTGGCATTACTTTGTATCGGTAATTCTCCCTTCTTTGAGTTTTCCATACTAAAACGTTTCATTACTTTATCTAAGTAAGTGTTCTAACTAAGTCCTATTAGTCTTTTACTGCGTTCTCTCACTATCCTTATTCCCAGAATATAGGAAGCCTCTCCGAGGTCCTTCATAGCGAAGCACTTCCCGAGCCAGGACTTAACCTCCTGCAGAGTCGGGACGTCGTTTCCTATGAGTAGTATGTCATCGACATACAGAACGAGGAAGCTTACTATACTCCCACTGGCTTTGACATATACACACGATTCATCTTCACTTCGTACAAATCCAAACTCTTTGACTTTCTCATCGAAGCAAAGATTCCATCTGCGAGACGCTTGCTTAAGTCCATAAATGGACTTCTCAAGCTTACACACTCTATTCGGATGCTTCGGATCGACAAAACCCTCTGGCTGAGCCATGTAAACATCCTCAGCCAACTTCCCATTAAGGAAAGCGGTTTTGACATCCATTTGCCAAATCTCATAATCATGAAATGCAACAATAGCTAGCATCACTCTAATAGACTTTATCTTCGCAACTGGTGAGAAGGTCTCATCATAGTCAACTCCGGGAGTTTGAGTGAAGCCCTTCACAACCAATCGCGCTTTATATGTGTGTACGTTTCCATCCACGTCGGTCTTCTTCTTGAAGATCCATTTGCACCCAACGGTCTTACGTCCGGGCACATTATCAACCAAATTCCAAACTTGGTTGTCATACATGGACTGAATCTCGCTGTCTATCGCCTCTTTCCATTTTACAGACTCCGGGCCTGCCATGGCTTCCTTATAACTATTAGGTTCATCTAGATTTATTAGTGTACCATCACTAATATACGTATCCCCTTCTGTAGTAATATGAAAACCATAAAACTGGGGTTGAACTCTAACTCTTTCGGAACGTCTAAGAGGTAAGGACTCGTCAATCGGTTCAACCGGAGTTTCCTCCTCAGGTTGAATGCCAGCGGTAGAGGTTCCTTCATCTATCGACTCTTGAATCTCTTCAAGCTCGATTTGCCTCCCACTGTCTCCTTGGCTTATGAGTTCTCGCTCTCGGAAAACTCCTCTCCTCGCAACGAAGACAACATTGTCCTTTGGTCTATAGAAGAGATATCCAAAGGATTTCTGCGGGTAGCCGATGAAAATACATCGCTCACTACGAGGTTCGAGTTTTTCGTGAGTATCTCGTCTTACGAAAGCCTCGCAACCCCAAACCTTGATATGTGCTAACGACGGAGCTTTCCCTGTCCACATCTCGTGAGGTGTTTTGGCAACCTTCTTAGTAGGGACTCGGTTAAGGATATGGGCGGCAGTCTCTAAGGCATACCCCCAAAAAGAGATAGGTAGTGAAGCACGACTCATCATAGAGCGAACCATGTCCAACAAGGTTCGATTACGCCTTTCTGACACACCATTCAACTGCAGTGTCCTAGGTGGCGTCAATTGTGAAACTATTCCACACTCCTTGAGATAGTCGTGGAATTCAAGACTTAGGTACTCTCCTCCTCGATCGGATCGAAGCATCTTGATTTTCCTGCCCAATTGATTCTCCACTTCATTTTTGAACTCTTTGAACTTTTCAAACGTTTCTGACTTTTGCTTGATTAAGTAGATATACCCATATCTACTATAGTCATCGGTAAAAGTCACATAGAAGCGGTTCCCATCCTTCGTGGTTGATCTAAACGGTCCACATACATCGGTATGTATTAGGTCCAATAGACCCTCACCCCTTTCACATGTACTAGTGAAGGGTGACTTAGTCATCTTTCCAAGCAAACAAGACTCGCATGTGTCATCTTCCCTAAGGTCGAATGAATCCAACACTCCATCCTTTTGGAGTTGGGCTATGCGCTTCTTGTTGACATGTCCAAGACGACAATGCCACAAGGATGATCTATCCATACCATTGGAAGAATCCATGCATAAAACATCATTTCCTAAGTTATCTACAATCATAACAGTTTCATAAATTCCATTACACGGTATTGCTTCAAAATATAAGATACCATTTAGATAAGCAAGAATAGAACCATTCTCATTATTAAAAGAAAATCTAAAACCTTGTCTAAACAAACCATGAAATGAAATGATGTTTCTTGGCATTTCTGGCGAATAGCAACAATTGTTCAAATCTAAACATAAACCATTCCTAAGCACTAAAGAATACACTCCAATCTTGGTCACAGGCGATGATCTTCTGTTCCCCATGATTAGATTTATTCTTCCATGCTCCACATCCCTATTTCTTCTTAGTCCCTGCAATTCAGAACAAATGTGGTAACCACAACCGGTATCAAGGACCGAAGAAATAGCATGAGATGAATCGTTAGATTTAATTGTGTATATACCTGCGAAAGACGGCTTGATCTTTCCTTCCCTTATGGCTTGCAGGTAGTCTGGGCAGCTTCTCTTCCAATGCCCTATTTTATGGCAATGATGGCACTCTACCTCCTTAGGGTTAGGACAGGGTTTAGCAAGATCAACTTTGGTCCCACTAGAAGAGGAACCATCTCGGGACTTTCCCTTGCGGTGGCTCTTGGACGGAGCCTTCCTCTTCTTGCCTCTTCCTTGCCCTATGGCCAAAACAGGAGCAGCGGGTGGATTGGGAGCGGGTGCAACAGACTTGTCCTTGAGGTTGCTTTCAGCAACCCTAAGGAGACCTTGGAGCTTACTTAGGGTGACATCTTCTTTGTTCATGTGGTAGGTCATCCTAAATTGATTGTAACACGGAGGCAAAGAGTGAAGCACCATGTCGATCGCCAAGTCTTCCCCAAAGTCAACATTCAACTTGCAAAGACGGTCGACATACCTTTGCATCTTTTGCAGGTGCACGGTAAGAGATTCTCCATGGCCCATTTTAGTGGAAATCATGTTAGTGAAAATCTCGTAACGCTCTTGCCTCGCGTTTTGGTGGTATCTCTCCAACAAGTCTTGGTGCATTTCGTACGGATACATGTCCTCATAGGACTTTTGGAATTCGGCATTCATGGTGGCTATCATGATGCAATGTACCTTCGTTGCATCACGTTCATGAGTTTCAAAAGCAGTCGTTTCAGCCGGAGTAGTGATTTCTGGGTTGATTTTCTCAAGCTTCTCATTTAGGACATACTCCTTGTCCTCATAGCGAGCAATTGTGCGAATGTATCTTATCCATTCGCTAAAGTTCGTCCCATCGAAAGTCACCTTTCGACAAAGGCTCATCAATGTGAATGAACTAGCAGCAGCGTTGTTTGCGTTCGACATCTACAAATAGAAAGGACAAAGATAGATTAGAATATGAATCCCTAATTATCACCCAATAAGAAAAATTAGGGCTAAGATCCAACAACAATATTTACATATTAGAAAAGGGATACCGTAATCTAACATGCAAATAATTTGAAGGTAAGTGAATGACAATTCACTAATTCTCCATCACGAAAACATAACTTTAAGTCTAAATGTATTGAGAATTCCTAGGTTTGGATGAGATTCATTGAAACTTTTCAATGGCATGTTTAAATATCGATATGCCCCTCTCGTTTGTGACTGGGATACCGAGGATCACAAAGTGGGTGTGAATTACCATGCAAATTCATATGGTGCCTTCATTGTAACAATCACCTATTCGATGTGCCGGTAAACCACACATGCTCCATCGAACTATGATAAAAAAATGAATCACTCTTTGCCACCTTTGCTAAGAACCAATTAGTGTGCCGGTAAACCACACACGCTCCACTAACTTCTTAGCAAAGGTGCAAAGTGTAATTTCATAGGATTGCATCAATTCACTTTTCCAAAAGTAACTAAGATTGGGAAATTTAAAAAAACATGTAATTACTTTGTATTTCATATTATACTTTTAATGAAGATATGTGGTTGCCCTATCCTACCCGTTCGGCTAACGACCCTCCACCGATCAAGCAAGCGGTGGGTGTGAGTGTACACCCATTAAGCGCCATTTTATAGGCAACAACCTTATACCCACCTTATAGACCGGCTTCGTGAATGAGGCCTACTAACAGTAAGACTAGCATTTTAATTATACATACATATATATTAATCTTGTAATATTATATTAGTATAGGGTTGAATTTTAAACTTGTAAAAATTCTAGGGTTTGAAATTTAAATTGTCTAAATTAAACTTTTAATCACAAAACATAAATTTCAAAACTTGAGGGCAAGTTTTAAATCTTTTTCAAAACATAGAGGATCAAATAACAAATAATCTAAATTAACAATTAATCACATAATTATCCATATTTGATTTATTTAATGATTTCTTGCAAAACAATTTACCAATTAAATTAAAATAATTAATCAATTATCACATAAGGAAATAAATATTTTATTAATTGATAAATATCTTCAATTAGGTCAAGAAGATACTCATATTTATCATAAAATCTGATTTATATTGATCTAATATGATTAAGGCAAGTATCTCAAAGATAAACAGCAAGAAATCCCGAAGTTTCCTCTTTCTGACGCATGGACTCGCCGAGTCCACTATGGGACTCGCCGAGTCCATCAGACAGAAACATAAAATTCGATTTTAACAAGCATCAAACAAGCAAACAATGCATCAATTCAATAGAAACCAATCTAGGCTCTGATACCACTGATGGGTTTAAGCCATATGAACATTCCTATGTGCACATGCAACCCTAATGCTTGGATCTAGGTTTCTCTAATTGAACATACATTGAATCCAAGACTTCTAATGGCTAATAGAGTATAATAACAATATGAAATCAGAGATTAGAAATTTACCTTGAATCACTTGTTTGATCTTCTTGTTCTTGGAGCTTTAGAGTCACAATTGTCACTCCTCTAATGGCTTACAAACACCAACTAGCAAGAGGATGATTTGAGAGAGAGGAGAGGGGATCAAATCGGCCAGGGTTTCTTCTCTAAGACAAAGTGCCGATTTCCCTTGCCCTTGGGGTCTATTTATACTTGTAAGGCTCCTAGGGTTTCACCCTTAAACCCTAATTGGATAACTTAGGCCCTAAGTAATCCAATACCCTAATAGATAACCCCTTGGACAAATTCTAAGCTTATCCTAAGCCCTAGAAATCCTCCACTATTATCCTTAAGAGATTTATAGCCCAAAGTCTAACTATCATACAATTGACAGTTTATACCCCTTTATTTAATTAATCTCTTTAAGTCACCAAATTAATTCCTAATTAATTTATTACTTATATTAATCAAATAACAATATTATTATTCCTTATATTATTCTCATAATATATTAATAATATTTCTTCTCTCATAGTAAATCATCCTGCCAAGTTGCTATGGTGAAGGCAACCCAAAAGGACCATGCACAACCGGGTCAAATACTTGCCTAATATAGTTGTAGCCTTAGACACTATTCCAACAGCATGCACACATAGGATTGTTTGTATAAATCCCAACAATTTACTCTAGAGTAAATTACAGTTTTGGTCCTTATAGTTTGGTCATATTCGCACTTTCAGTCAAACGTTTGAAAATTTGACAAGATGCATGCATACGATTTAAAGAAATTGCACTACACATCTTTAGTCCATTTAAAAAGATCATTTTACCCTTACTTTTATGTTTTTCTTTTTCTTTTAGCTTTATATATATATATATATATATATATATATATATATATATATATATATATATATATAAATTATTGTTAAAAGTAAAAAAGAAAGAGAGTGTAAGTTGGTCTTTTTATATGGGTCACAAACCACATGGATGTAACTTATCAAAATTTAAACTTAGGGACAAAAACTATGAATTTGATCAAACCATAGGGACCATTTTTGTAATTTACTCTAGAGGAAATTATAGTTTTGGTCCTTATAGTTTGGTCATATTCGCACTTTCAGTCAAACCTTTGAAAATTTGACAAGATGCATGCATGTGGTTTAAAGAAATTGCACTACACATCTTCATTTAAAAAAAACCATTTTACCATTACTTTTATGTTTTTCTTTTTCTTTTAGCTTTATATATATATATATATATATATATATATATATATATATATATATATATATAATCGTTTAATTTTTTAATATTTTGACGGTTACATTTTATTTTATTTATTTGTATTTTTTATGGTTTATACTTTTTTGAAATTTTATTAGAATATATTTTTTGATGTTTTATATTTTGTTAGTTTACATTTTTTTGACGTTTTTTTAATAATTTTTCTAGTTATTTTTTTGTGATGTTTTGTTCGAATATATTTTTTTAATGTTTTTTTGATGTTTTGTTTTGTTTTTCTATAACTAAAACATATGTGTTAATGTTTTCGAGTTTATTTTTTTTATTTTAGTAAGTTTGTTCATTTTCGAGTTATATGGTTTCTAATTAGTCATTATATAATTGAAACCCTTTTTATAATTTTGGTTAGCCTATGTATTAATCCTATTAAAAAAATAACTTTATACCTAATCTATGTTAATAATAATCACATTTAATGAACATTTTTACCTTTTTTACAAAAAAAATTTAAAAATATAAACAAACAAAACATCAAAAAAATGTTAAAATATATTCAAACAACACATCAAAAATTAAAAAAAACATCAAAAATATAAATGAACAAAACGTAAATAAAAAAAAGCAATTTATTAAAAAAGTATCAAGTAAAATCTAAATAATAAAAAATACAAATAAATAAAATAAAAAAAGAAAAAAAAAGCAATAATATATATATATATATATATATATATATATATATATAGAGAGAGAGAGAGAGAGAGAGAAAGAGAGAGAAAGAGCTAGGTTCAGGTGTTTAAAGTAATTATTTTGTTAATATATATACATAAATGTGGGCCAATCAAAATTTAAAAGAAAAATAAATAATTAAATAAATAAATAAGGGTAAATAGGTAATTTGATAATTAGTTTCCACAAATAATATCTTATAATCATGATAACCATTGACTTCAACTACCTATTTTTCCATCGGCTTTTTAAAACCACCACTTATTCGATTCTAGCACCATTACTGTCGATGTTGAAGGGCACACCACAACCATAATTACCGTCATCACCGACGGTCCTTCACCACTCGTCGCCTTCATCCACCAATGTCATCCATCTCTGACGCCCCGTCTGTCTTCGAAAACCCTATCACAATTTCAATCTCGTAACATACCATCAACAAACAATCGGTTGTAACTCTCACCCTCCAAGCCGACAGGGACTCCGATTTTAAATCCATTCACAGTTTCGATTATGAGTCGGGTTACTCCGAATCAAACAATTTCAATCTCCGAACATATCAACAACGAACAATCGGTTCCGAGCATAGGTTCACATTTGACGTTCATTGAGGATATGAGTGCAAGCCCAGATTTTCAACTCCGAATATTAGATCGTTCGTAGGTAAAAAGTTTGTAATATCTCAATTTTGACTTTTCTGTTTGACCATTCCAGTTAAATTCCAAACCCGATTTCATTCGCTCGGATTATCACACTACCGACTGCGAATTCAATACTCTGGAGGAGATTGAGGTTTAAAAGGATGCCTAATTTGATTCAATCACGTCTCCATCTTATCCCCATTCTTGATGATGGCCAGTGTAGTACAAAGTTAGGCTTGGAAAGTTTCAGGAAATTAAAGAATGCAATGTTTGAAGACGATACAAAGGTTTTGGTTCATCCATACTCCGATCGCGCAGTCTCTCCCGTTGCTCAAAGGTATTCATACACGCTTTCTCAATCATGCTTTCCTTCTTATTTGTTCAAGCTAGGGTTTTCTTGAGATTGTTTCATATCTTTATCATCTTCATGGTGTCGATCAAATTTTCCTCGTGATCGTCCCTAAACCTAAATTTGCCTGAAATTGACCTTCGATAAATTTGGTATTAACAAAACCTTTCATGTAGAATTGTTTGATTCAGTAGCTTATGTTCAATTGGTTCCCAGAAAACACATTTTGTTCAAGTGCTGTGTTTGTGCCGAGGCCAGATGGTCTTGAATAAGATGATGGCCGAGTGATCTTGTTTGTACATGATGAACATTTGAATATATCTCGGGTAAGTTTATATCAATCTCTTATTACATGTATAGATATTCTTGTGAAGCAAATTGGACTAATGGTTCTTGGATATCAATGGGACACAAATTGGCTTAATTTCACAGGTTATCCGATGCATAGAAGTTTACCAGTGAGGCAGTTGCAATTATTACCTTGCCATATTGAGTGCCTTATGGTTTTCATGGAGCTTCCTTGCCGATAATCTCCT
This sequence comes from Lactuca serriola, assembly GCF_051521515.1. Lineage (NCBI taxonomy): Eukaryota > Viridiplantae > Streptophyta > Magnoliopsida > Asterales > Asteraceae > Lactuca > Lactuca serriola. The sequence goes on from NC_136410.1 coordinate 189,156,179, forward strand.
AAATATATGATGTGGACCAAGTCGAACAACTAACTCAAGTCGTATAGCCCATCAATTCTATTGGAATGGAAGCACGGATTTCAATTCTGTTGGAATGGATTCACGAAGTCCAGTTCTGTTGGAATCACAGAAGTTGATGCTTGAAGAACGAACCACAAAATTGAAAGTGATTCTAAGCAACATTATTCTTTTAGAATGTATTAGTGTCGTTGTTAGATTTTGATGTTTTCTTTCCCGTTTTGAAAGTTTTTTTAGTTTTATTCTTTAACAATAAATGTAATTCTTAACAATTGTTACCCGTATTCTATAAGAAATAATGTATTTTTTGTTTTTATTCTTCAATTGATTGTTCAAGAATTTGTTATTCTACAAGAAGTTTTTAAATTCATGATCAAGAAATAGGTTCAAGAATATTTTTATTTTTGAATATACTCATAATCATATTTTGTTAGAATGATCGAACTAAAAGAATTATAATTCATAAAATCGTATTTTTAAAATTAATAGAATTTATGATCCCTTAAAAAAATGCAATTTTCCTTTATTAAATCTATATTAATTGACTAAATTACCCTTGTCATTAATTAAGATGATATTTTTCAATTATATTTAATTCAAGAATATATATTAATCACTTTCTTAAAATAAGTAAATTTGATTACCTGCATTTATGCATACAATAACACAATAATTACTTTGAATAGAATAACATAAGCATATATATATATATATATATATATATATATATATATATATATATATATATATATATATATATCAAGGTTGCAGAAATCGCTCGACGGTAGCTCGGCGGTGGACTGGGGTTAAAGGATTAATCGGCTAGGCGGGGATTTATCGGAGACCATTAATTATTAAAAAATTAATAAACAAAACATTAATCCTAAGAATATAACATTATATCTATTAAAAAGTTACTAAAAATTAATAAATGTCACATTATAACATGATACTATGATTACAAAAACCCTTTTGATCCGTAATACATCAGATCTAAATAACCAACAATTGCATTTGGATCCAACTCTGCATAAAATGGGGAGAAAAAAGTGTTATGAACAATGGGTTCCAATAGCATCGGGAAGAGATGTGGACCTGCAACCTGTTGTCTATTGCATTTGGAACTTTGTAAATGTTAAGGGAATTCAATAGCAGGAGGCTGTGGATATGTGGGAATTTCATGATCGATGATTCCATCCTGATTATTGCTGTATAACACACAAGCGGCGACGATTGTTGTAGAAGCTTCATAAGGCGAAGACTGGTTTAGCTTCGAGGATGACAATTGACGGACTGCGATGACGTGAATGGAAGAAAAAGATGGTGTCGAAGGAGGGATAGATGGCATCGAAGAAGAATATGACATCGTTTTAGAAGCTTCAGTTCATGCTTTCTTTTGTTCCTTCAGACTACTGAGAGAATTTCAAAAAAGAAAAGGAATGAATGCGATGGAGTGAGAAGAACCCTAGCAGCAATTCTAACAATTTGAAACTTTTTCCCTTACAGTTTTTTTTTTTTTTTTTTTTTTTTTTTTTTTTTTTTTTAATTTTTTTTTTGTTTTTTTTACCGATTAGGACACCTAGGCCCGCCTAGACCTGGCTAGACCCGATAATCTTCGTCTTTGACCGATTTTGACAACGTCCGATAATAGGGTCCGATTAGCTATAAACGTCGACGGTGGAGGACCGCCAAGCACCTAGGCGCCGATTAATCGGCCGCCTAGGCCGATATTTGCAACACTGATATATATATATATATATATATATATATATATATATATATATATATATATATATATATATATAAGAAAAACAAAAATATAAAAGTAAGGGTAAAATGGTCTTTTTAAATAGATTAAGGATGTGCAGTGCAATTTCTTTAAACCAAAGAGATGTATTTTGTCAAAATTTTAAAGTTTAGACTGAAAGTGCTGATCTGACCAAACCATAAAGACTAAAACTATAATTTACTCTAATATTTACCTTATTTGTTTATTTATTTTTTAATTAAAAAGTGAAGATTGAATTACGGTTGTGCTATAAGTACCCCTTAACCAATTTTGCTCATAACATCAATCTAATCAACTTTTTACTTTTGATTTGATATCATTTTTTTTATTTTTTGTTTTTTTTGTTTTATCCCTTTTTGTTTTTTTTGTTGTTTTTTCTTTTATTTTATTATTATTATTATTATTATTATTATTATTATAATGAATTTCGATAACCATATAAAATTCGGACAACATTTTAAAATTCGGATAACATTATAAAATTCGAACGATTATATAAAATGGAACAAAATTAAAGTTTGGTTTTAATTCGCATAACACACCATACAAATGTAATACAGGACCAATTAATATATCCGTGATAAATAAAGACAAACTTTGCTTTTGTTCCGTTTTCTATAGTCGTTCAAATTTTTTTATGTCGTCCGAATTTATAATGTCGTCCAAATTTTAAAATTTCATCCGACTTTTAAAATGTTGTCCGAATTTTATACGGTTATCGTAATTTATTATAATAAGAAAAAACATCATAAATGGTCCCTGTGGTTACCCAAAATCTGAAGTTTAGTCCCCGTGGTTTAAAAACCTCATAAATGGTCCCTGTGTTTTCAATACTTTTGATGTTTGGTCCTTTTTGCTAACTCCGTTATTTTTCTACCGTTAAATAAAAGGTATTTCTGTCATTTAACTATCCAGGGACCTTTTATGAGGTTTTCTTTTATTTTATTTAATTTAAAAAGAAAAAAATAATTAAATTTAATATCCAATGGGTATCTCTCTCTCTCTCTCTCTCTCTCTCTCTCTCGATTAAAAATCACCAATGAACACAACCCTCATTCCTCCTTACCCTCCCTCTCATCGAGCTCACCAGAAAAAGAGAAAACAAAACAGCAGAACCGTCGAAGCAACCCCTGCCACCATCATCGCCGCTGCTGTAAACCACCGTCGTCGTCAGCTGTTGCTTCCGTCGGTCATCTCCGACCGGCCCCATCACCTCTTGCGACCACTGTATGTCCGATTTCCCCCTCATTATTTTCTTTTTCCTTTTCAATCGATCAACAGTCTTTGATGAGGAAGAACCGGTCTCTGATTGCGATTCTACCTAATCTAATTAGGATCTCGGCCACCTAGTACCTTTGTAAAACTTCATCAGATGGACGGAACACCAAGAACTTCTATAAAACCCAGATTGCAAATGTAGATTCGAGTATAAGGAAGCAAAAAAGAAAAGTGAAAGAGCAATGGGACCTCCGTCGAATCTAGAACCAATGAATGTATACCCAGAAAATCTCGATCTTTATATCAGTCCCGATCTCCTCAATGACATTCTTCTCCTGTCCCGATCTCCTCCACCTGCAAATCGATCTTGTTAAGTAGCAATGGTGCCACGGTGGGTTGGCGAGAGAGAGGGAGAAATCTAGATACAGTCGCTGCTTCACCATGGTTGTCGGTGTGCTTGATCGTTCTTCACCAACGTTCTTCACGGTTGAAGCACAGATCTGTGCAGATCTAAATTAAGTCACAAGTCGATGGTGCTTGATCTGATGTGAGAGAGAGAGAGAGAGAGAGAGAGAGAGACCCATTGGATATTAAATTTTATTATTTTTATCTTTTTTTAAAAAAATAAAAGAAAAGAAAACCTCATAAAAGGTTCCTGGATAGTTAAATGACGGAAATACCCTTTATTTAACCGTAGAAATCTAACGGAGTTAGCAAAAATGACCAAACATCAAAAGTTTTGAAAACACAGGGACCATCTATGAGGTTTTTAAACCACGAAGATTAAACTTCAGATTTTGGGTAACCACAAGGACCATTTATGATGTTTTTTCTTATAATAATAATAATAATAATAATAATAATAATAATAATAATAAAATGAAAAATGAAAAAGAATTAAAAACAACAAAGAAACAAAATTGAGAAAAAAAAAAGCAACAAAGACAAAAAAAATTAACATGGGAGTGGAATTGGAAAAGAAGTGGTACTAGCAGTAATCACAGCCTATGTCCATTTCTACTACACTGCTACCAGACTTCTGATAGAAGCTATTGTCCCCTTCTACTCGGGCTTCTGATAGAAGCCTCTTCCCTTACGTCACACTCCACGTCTCCACATGAAATCGGTGTCCTCCATTAACCTACCTTCACTACCGCTTTTCAGTAAGCTCTCTCTCTCTCTCTCTCTCTCTCTCTCTCTCTCTCGATGATCATAGGAGGAAGATGCTCTCTTGATCAGCGTTTCCATCTCTTATCGATCTTCCTTCCATCACACAGACATTCCTTTCAATTTAAGGGTTCTCTATCAACTGGAAACTGTTGTTGACGATCATTGTTATCCTTTTTGTTTTTTATACAGCTTCCCTCCACTACCACCATCATTAAAATTAGGCGAGGAAGTTGACGTTTTTCATCTTAATTTCATCTCCGCATTTTCTCATTCACAGAGTTTGTCATTGCTTCTTAATGCCCATGTTCTGTTGATAACACTTATGCGTGGACTTCTTCCTCAGATGCAAGAAAGAATAAA